>NW_027363375.1:0-600000 GCF_046119375.1 Phyllobates terribilis
ACAGCACCAGAAACATCTACCTCATACAATTTATAATTTCCTGCCCTGGAGCTAAGCTCTGCCTGTGGAGAGCTGAACCAACTCTGCTGCGTAACCATCAGCTCCAGAGGATCTGCACCGCAGTGGCGGCTCCATATAGCCGCATACCACAGGTGGCGTCACGAACATTATCTCTAAAAACTTTATTCCCCTTTTACTTTCCCTTTAATTGACCGTCCTGAGTCACGGACTATGTCACTGCCACCGTGACATCCCGCAGCACTGACCGGCCCGGCTACTGAGTACCTCACGGCCCAGGGGACGCGTCACACCCCCCACATTTTCCCACAAAATTTGGGAAAAACGTGCGTCTTATAGTCCGGAAAATACGGTAAATCATTTTTTAATTTCCCAATGCTTTTACCTTTCCCTTTATTTCTTTTTTTATCAATTTTTTCTTTTTGGATTTGCTAATATGTTTTCACTTACACACTTTATAGAGTTTATTAATGATTTTAATATGGTATGTTTGATATTTTAATGAATTAATATGAATTGACCATATTTAAAATGTCATTCACGCCAAATTGAGCATTTAACCAGCGCTTTGCGCGCTCACTGCTTATTAGAGATGAGCGTTGTTCGACTCGAACTGTTCGCCAATCTCAAATTCGAGCTGTTTTGCGCGGTGTTCGAGCCGTTCGGCGAACACGAACGATTTGAGAAAAATTCGGCTGTTCGAGGTTATGTTCGATAACTGTTCGTGCACCAAAATCATAACTGGATTTTTTCTCAGTAATGATGAAAATTAATGTTAATACGTAGTTTGAGTGTACAGCGGGGTGGGGGGAGGGGCAGGGGATGGATCTCTGCAGGAATAATGAAGATCTCCATTTTTTTTTTTTCTTTCCCGCATTTACAGTGGGGAGGTGCAATCTGTCAGCCTATCAGCAGCGCACACACGGAGCGAAGTGCTTTTTTTCACACAAGCAAGGGCATGTGTCATTGGCAGTGTATGTCACATGTCCTTGCCCTATAAGACCAAGCCATTTTCCCCGTCGCCACCATTTTCTCACTGCTGCAGCTGCGTGTTAGACAGCACCGCTGTTGCTGTGTGCGCTATACCTTGTTAATTTCAAGCCAATTTTCGCACAAATCTACAGATAGCTTGGGAGTAGGGAATAGTTGTTGACGCGCCCCCTGGGCCAGTGTTGTTTGGGGGATACCCGGAGCCGGATCAGATGGGGGTTGTAGTCTCCGAGTGGCGGTGACCCGGTCCGTGCCCAGGGTGTCAAGCTCAGTGTGTGGCAGTCCTACAGATGTTACTAGATGTTCTTTTATGTCGACTACGCCACCCGTTGAATTGCGGTCAATACGGCCGCCGCTGCAGCAGGGTCCGCTGAGGCTGGTGATGTGTGTGCAGCTCAGGTAGTATAACCCCCAACGGGAGGGGTATAGCCTCAGGGGGTCAGGTGTAGAGGATGGTGGTTGTGGAGGTGCAGTGAGGATGGTAATGAGACTCAGAGTCGGGCTGTGCAGTTCAGGGTCTTTACTTACTGCTGTTATGCTGGTCACTCCGGCCTTGAGTGACCGCCCGAGCCGTGCTGCGTCCACCAGGTCCTGGACTCGGCCAACTCCCAAGTAATTCTGGAGCGTGATCCTGAGCTCCCTTTCTGACATTCCTTTTCTCTCTGGCCTTCCCCACCAGGGATCCACCTAAGTCCGGCTCCCTCGGGCCTCTTGTTGGTAAACCCTTGTCTCTGGGTTCCCTGACCCTATTCTTGGTGTGCCTTCCGGGTGGATTTAGTGGGTGGTCGTGGCAGATCCTGCCCACGACCTCCGGTCTCTGGCTAAGGATTAATGCCCTCCACCAGCTTGGGATCCGGTACCCTTGTGCCAACTCTTCACCCTCTGATCTAATCTTGGGTTCTTGGAGTTCTCTCTTCTCCCCCTCTGGGTCTTTCTTTCTCCTCTCTCTCTCTGGGCCTTGGAGCTGCTCTTTTCCTCTGCTCTCTTACTCAACTCTGACAGACTGACTGACCCTGATCTAAGATGGTTCCCACCTTATATACTCCCTCTATGTGTGAGCTCAGGTGACCAGCACCCAATGAGCTCCTATCTTTACCCAGACTGCTCCCCCTATCTGCCCCTACACTACTGGGATGTTCCAACCCCCTCCCACTCCAGCCAGGGACAGACACTGTCGTACCTGCACATTTCTCTAGTGGGAGTACCATTGGTCTGTCCCTCGGAAATGGGATGTGTGTAGTGCATGCAGCCTACTGAGCTCAGTTCCACACTCCATCCTTACCCGGGAGTGGAATACCACACCTCTGGCTTGAGGTGTAATACCCCTGTAGCAGCCGAATCCTCAGGGTGCTACATTCCCCCCTGGTAAATCACAGCACGTCCTCGGGCTGTAAGATATAAAAACATCCAAAACATACAATTTTTTTCATAAACATAAACATATAAAACATCATAGATATATCAGCAATAAAACGTTTTCATAAATAACATTCCTGTAAACATTCCTGTCTCTGGTTCCTCCGGTCACGGTGCAACTTGTGACCGGGTAAAGTGCGACAGTCTCTTAAAGAAAATGGTTTCCTATAAAACCAGTAGGGGGCGCTTTAAGAAGCGCAACTATGTACAAGGGGATATGGCCGCTCTCAGTCCTCGGCCAGGTATAAGGAAGGAATGACCGCTCTCAGTCCTCGGTCAGTTGGATTAAGGGAAATACGGGTAACAGTTTACACTTGTCCCAACGGGGACATATTTAAAGCAGCAACAGTTCACTGTACCCCGACAGGTAACTATATACAGTCTCTTTACCGTACTTTAACGACAGCGTCCTCCTGCTCTTTCTTGTTGGTTGGTTTCAGTTTCAGACCCGTCCGGGTCCTCTTGCTCCTCCTCACACCGCAGCTCCTCTTCCGTCAGGCGATGCACATGGAGGGCGTAGGGTCCTTTGGCACACTTGTGCCGGGTGAAGGTGACCTCGTCCCCTACATACAGGTCACGACCTCTGTGTCCCTCCGGCAGATGGCTTTCTACGTCTCTGCGGGTCACAAAGACGTCGCCGGGGGTATGATGGTCTCTAATGAAGCCCCACCCATGCTGCATGTTGAATTTTATCACAGTCCCGGTGGAAGGGGGACCATGAGCTGCACGGGGATTCCTCCTGGTCCGGCTCTTCTGCTCCGCGCTTCTTAACTGCATCTGCTGTTCCCGGACCCGCCTCTCTCTCCGCTCCCTCTCGAAGACCTCGAGCTGCTGCCGGCAGCACTCTGCACGCTCCGCTGCGGCCGCCCGAGTCTCCTGAGTGAACCCCATGAGGTCTTCTCCAGTGGGGTCCCACTCAAACTGTGCCTCCTCCAGCGGGGGCGAGGTCCTCTTTACGGGCTTCGGAGCCGGAATCAGGGGCTCGCACATGGGCCTTGCTCTCTGGAGTTCCAGCTGAATGTACTCCTGGGGCCATATGAAGGGCTGCCCATCCGGGCACGTATGCTGGGCAAATAGATTTTCACCCAGGTGCGGCACTCTAGATGTTGAGGGCGCGTTGATGGTAGCGGCGCCCGGGTTAACCAGGCCTTGCAACCAGGCCTGGGGCACCTTAAAGGCAAAGGGCACCGTAAGAACGGCGGCGCCCTGGGTTATTCGGCCCTGCGACCAGGCCGGTGGCTCCGCGGAGGTAGGGGGCGCTGTTGGAATTGCGGCGCCCGGGTGTACTAGGCCTTGCGACCAGGCCGGTGGTATTTCCTGCTTGGCCACGCTCGAGGTCGAGGCATGTGACGTCACAGGGGTCGCGGCCGCGGTTTCCGGTTGAGGCCTAGTCGGCGGCGGTGACGATGCAGCGACGGGCATGGCAGGGGGAACTTCGGGCTCTGCGACGGGGAGCTGGGGCAGGCACGCGGTTTCCCGGCTCGGGGTAGAGACGTCCCCTTTACCTGCCTCCGTCCGTTCAGCTCCCTTCTCGGCGCCGTCTCCGGCCTTGAGTCCTCCTGCACCATCCTCAGAGGCGGTCTGTCTCCTCGTCTCGGGTGGCGTGCTCCGCTGACGGGTTTCGGTCTGCTGGGCCATCTCTCGGCTCCACTCCGCCAACGTCTCTCGCTGCACCCGGGCCATCCTCCGTGCGAGGCCCTCCAGCGCAGTCTGTGCACACTCCCGGTCTCGGGGGAGCTGTTCCAGGACCTCCACTAGGCCTAGTGGGGTTGTGGCTTGTAGCAGGCTCCTGACCACTGGGTCGGTGCTGCCTGACTCTCCCTCCATCTCCGGGTAGGCTCTCTCTGGACTCCTCTCCAGACTTCTTGTCTCCGGGTGCGCTCTCTCCAGACTGCTCCAGGCGACACCCATCTTCGTTCTCTTGTTCTGTCTCCGCCCACATTGAGGGTGGTCCCGGGGCAACTTTGTGATTGTCAGTTCCAGGGGCAGTTCTCTCACGCTGATGGACACTTCCAGCATCACAGTCTCTGTTGGTGGGCGCGGTTTCCGCTTTTGGCGCCATTCTTCGACCTGGCCCACGATGGGAGGTGGCCTCTTGCCACCCTCTGGCACGCCCATAATGGCGTCCGCTCTTCCAAGGCGGGAAATCTTTGGAAATGGCGGGAATCGTCTCCCAGTGGCGGGAAACTCCACGGATGGCGGGAAAAAGCTGCAAATGGCGGACAACCGGCGGGAAACGACCTGTGATGGGGTCCGTTGGCGGGGACCCTCCGGAACCGGCGGGAGACTTCTTTTTAAGGTAACGGTGAACTTTTCTTCAGGCACGCAGTACCAGGTTGTTGCGGGCACGTAATCCTGCCGACTACGCCAAAGTTGACGCGCCCCCTGGGCCAGTGTTGTTTGGGGGATACCCGGAGCCGGATCAGATGGGGGTTGTAGTCTCCGAGTGGCGGTGACCCGGTCCGTGCCCAGGGTGTCAAGCTCAGTGTGTGGCAGTCCTACAGATGTTACTAGATGTTCTTTTATGTCGACTACGCCACCCGTTGAATTGCGGTCAATACGGCCGCCGCTGCAGCAGGGTCCGCTGAGGCTGGTGATGTGTGTGCAGCTCAGGTAGTATAACCCCCAACGGGAGGGGTATAGCCTCAGGGGGTCAGGTGTAGAGGATGGTGGTTGTGGAGGTGCAGTGATGATGGTAATGAGACTCAGAGTCGGGCTGTGCAGTTCAGGGTCTTTACTTACTGCTGTTATGCTGGTCACTCCGGCCTTGAGTGACCGCCCGAGCCGTGCTGCGTCCACCAGGTCCTGGACTCGGCCAACTCCCAAGTAATTCTGGAGCGTGATCCTGAGCTCCCTTTCTGACGTTCCTTCTCTCTCTGGCCTTCCCCACCAGGGATCCACCTAAGTCCGGCTCCCTCGGGCCTCTTGTTGGTAAACCCTTGTCTCTGGGTTCCCTGACCCTATTCTTGGTGTGCCTTCCAGGTGGATTTAGTGGGTGGTCGTGGCAGATCCTGCCCACGACCTCCGGTCTCTGGCTAAGGATTAATGCCCTCCACCAGCTTGGGATCCGGTACCCTTGTGCCAACTCTTCACCCTCTGATCTAATCTTGGGTTCTTGGAGTTCTCTCTTCTCCCCCTCTGGGTCTTTCTTTCTCCTCTCTCTCTCTGGGCCTTGGAGCTGCTCTTCTCCTCTGCTCTCTTACTCAACTCTGACAGACTGACTGACCCTGATCTAAGATGGTTCCCACCTTATATACTCCCTCTATGTGTGAGCTCAGGTGACCAGCACCCAATGAGCTCCTATCTTTACCCAGACTGCTCCCCCTATCTGCCCCTACACTACTGGGATGTTCCAACCCCCTCCCACTCCAGCCAGGGACAGACACTGTCGTACCTGCACATTTCTCTAGTGGGAGTACCATTGGTCTGTCCCTCGGAAATGGGATGTGTGTAGTGCATGCAGCCTACTGAGCTCAGTTCCACACTCCATCCTTACCCGGGAGTGGAATACCACACCTCTGGCTTGAGGTGTAATACCCCTGTAGCAGCCGAATCCTCAGGGTGCTACATTGTGATTGCAGTCCTTTTAAGGACTAGGTTACAGCATTTCCTACGACTTTTATCAGGCAGGTCTGTGCTCTTAAATAGATAGATTGTGGGAGTAAAGACTAATTGTAATTGCAGTCCTTTTCAGGACTAGGTTACATCAGTTCCTATCAGTTTTTGCCAGGCAGGTCTGTGCCAGTGCTGTGCAAGTTTTTTTCACAGCATTTGGCTGAATCTAGCAAAGCTAATCCTTTTTGGCCTATTGCAGAGTGTGTTAGTCAGTGGAGTAGCCTATCTGTGTTGCAAGATATACCACCTGTGTATAGAATACCAATTTTTTTACTGCACCTAGTGAAGTAAAATCTTTTGGGCATAGCATCATTCTATTAGTCCATCTATACTGACCTCCATCAGGTTGCAAATTGAATATCATTTTTTTCTGCATCTAGCTCTGAAAAAATATTTGGGCTTCTAGCAGTGTGTGGGACTTGTTCTATTAGTCCATCTATACTGACCTCCATCAGGTTGCAAACTGAATATAATTTTTTTCTGCATCTAGCTCTGAAAAAATATTTGGGCTTCTAGCAGTGTGTGGGACTTGTTCTATTAGTCCATCTATACTGACCTCCATCACGCTGCAAATTCAAAATAATTTTTTGTCTGCATCTAGCTCTGAAAAAATATTTGGCCTTCTAGCAGTGTGTGGGACTTTCTCTATTAGTCCATCTATACTGACCTCCATCAGGTTGCAAATTAAAAATAATTTTTATCTGCATCTACCTCTGAAAAAATATTTGGGCTTCTAGCTGTGTGTGGGACTTGTTCTATTAGTCCATCTATACTGACCTCCATCAGGTTGCAAACTGAATATAATTTTTTTCTGCATCTAGCTCTGAAAAAATATTTGGCCTTCTAGCAGTGTGTGGGACTTTCTCTATTAGTCCATCTATACTGACCTCCATCAGGTTGCAAATTAAAAATAATTTTTATCTGCATCTAGCTCTGAAAAAATATTTGGCCTTCTAGCAGTGTGTGGGACTTTCTCTATTAGTCCATCTATACTGACCTCCATCAGGTTGCAAATTCAAAATAATTTTTTGTCTGCATCTAGCTCTGAAAAAATATTTGGCCTTCTAGCAGTGTGTGGGACTTTCTCTATTAGTCCATCTATACTGACCTCCATCAGGTTGCAAATTCAAAATAATTTTTTGTCTGCATCTAGCTCTGAAAAAATATTTGGCCTTCTAGCAGTGTGTGGGACTTTCTCTATTAGTCCATCTATACTGACCTCCATCAGGCTGCAAATTAAAAATAATTTTTATATGCATCTACCTCTGAAAAAATATTTGGCCTTCTAGCTGTGTGTGGGACTTGTTCTATTAGTCCATCTATACTGACCTCCATCAGGTTGCAAACTGAATATAATTTTTTTCTGCATCTAGCTCTGAAAAAATATTTGGCCTTCTAGCAGTGTGTGGGACTTTCTCTATTAGTCCATCTATACTGACCTCCATCAGGTTGCAAATTAAAAATAATTTATATCTGCATCTAGCTCTGAAAAAATATTTGGCCTTCTAGCAGTGTGTGGGACTTTCTCTATTAGTCCATCTATACTGACCTCCATCAGGTTGCAAATTAAAAATAATTTTTTGTCTGCATCTAGCTCTGAAAAAATATTTGGCCTTCTAGCAGTGTGTGGGACTTTCTCTATTAGTCCATCTATACTGACCTCCATCAGGCTGCAAATTAAAAATAATTTTTATCTGCATCTAGCTCTGAAAAAATATTTGGCCTTCTAGCAGTGTGTGGGACTTGTTCTATTAGTCCATCTATACTGACCTCCATCAGGTTGCAAATTGAATATAATTTTTTTCTGCATCTACCTCTGAAAAAAAATTTGGGCTTCTAGCAGTGTGTGGGACTTGTTCTATTAGTCCATCTATACTGACCTCCATCAGGTTGCAAATTGAATATAATTTTTTTCTGCATCTACTTCTGAAAAAATGTTTGGGCTTCTAGCAGTGTGTGGGACTTGGTCTATTAGTCCATCTATACTGACCTCCATCAGGCTGCAAATTAAAAATAATTTTTATCTGCATTTAGCTCTGGAAAAATATTTGGGCTTCTAGCAGTGTGTGGGACTTGTTCTATTAGTCCATCTATACTGATCTCCATCAGGTTGCAAATTGAATATAATTTTTTTCTGCATCTAGCTCTGAAAAAATATTTGGGCTTCTAGCAGTGTGTGGGACTTGTTCTATTAGTCCATCTATACTGACCTCCATCAGGTTGCAAATTGAATATAATTTTTTTCTGCATCTACTTCTGAAAAAATATTTGGGCTTCTAGCAGTGTGTGGGACTTGGTCTATTAGTCCATCTATACTGACCTCCATCAGGTTGCAAACTGAATATCATTTTTTTCTGCATCTACCTCTGAAAAAATATTTGGGCTTCTAGCAGTGTGTGGGACTTGTTCTAGTAGTCCATCTATACTGACCTCCATCAGGTTGCAAATTAAAAATATTTGTTATCTGCATCTAGCTCTGAAAAAATATTTGGGCTTCTAGCAGTGTGTGGGACTTGGTCTATTAGTCCATCTATATCACACGTTCAGAGAGAACGCTGGCTGCATGGCATGACAAGATCTCCAAGGCGTGAGTGGCGAGCTCCGGCGATTTTTCCAGATTGGAATACCAAAATGAGCAAGGGTCCAGTGACACAGTCATGGCTTCGATGTTCACTTGGAGATTCTCCTGTACCATCCTCTCTAGGCATTGACTATGTGTCAGACTTCTTGTCTCCTGTGGCCTTGCAAAGGATGGTCTAAAAAAGTGGTGAAACGATTCCACACAATTGCTGTTACCAGCAGACACTGTGTTACTGTTACTGTTTGAGTGATGAAGACTCGACAGTCCCACCGTTGGCAAGTTAGAACTGTGAGATTCACTACGTGCACCACTGGTGTTTTGTGGAAAAGCACATGTAAGATTCTGCAACAGCGTCTGCAGATACTCCTGCATTCGTCAATACCTTTTTATGGCAGGAATTATTTCGGCAAATATACTTTTGTACCGGGGATCTAAGAGTGTGGCAACCCAGTAGTCGGGATTACTTCAAATTCTGACAATCCGGGGGTCATGTTGCAGGTAGTGCAGCAAGAAGGCACTGATGTGTCTTGCGCATCCAGAAGGACCAAGTCCTTGTTGTGTTGGTAGCGAGGTAAGAATCATGCTTCCTTCCTCTGCCCTCTCCCTCCAACCTCGCACAACAGAAATGTGATCAAGGTCTCCCTCATCTGATGAGTCTTCCATGCCCATCGCCAGTTCGTCCTCCACTTCTTCCTCGGCTCCTGCACCTTCCTCAACAGTTTGACTGCTACCATGCGCCCTGGTTAATCCCTCTCCCCCACCCTCCCATGCCTGCCGCCTTGGTGCTGCCAACCGTCTGGACCTTGGAGATGTTATCCCTCCCGCATACGACTCCTCCTCTACTTCCTCCACCTCCTCTTGTCCCACCACCTGACTCTGAATTCTGTTTAATGTGTGCTCCAGCATGTAAATCACCGGAATAGTCATGCTGATAATGGCATCGTCGTCAGCACTAAACATCTTCGTCGCCATTTCAAAACTGTGCAGAAGGGTGTGTGGCGCCCCTGAGGGTTCAGTCGCCACAGAGTTACTGCATCTCACCCAGAGGTGTGGTATCTCACCCTCAGGTAAGGAAGGCGTATGGCTCGGGACCCTAACTCCTGCATCCAACACATACCCGCAGTGGGGGTAGGACGAGATTGCTCCTAAGGGAGAGCACAGTCCCAGGTCCCTAGCTGGTTTCAGGGTCCTATGTAGTGGGTGCTTAGGGGAGCAGCTTAGGGGAGCACATGACAAGGAGAGTATAAATAGGAAGCCATCTTAGAAAGAGCAAGCCAGACAGAGGAGGAAAAGTGACAGGAGCAGAGACTAGGCATGAGCTCTGCTCCGGAGGCGGGCCTAGCCTGGGAGGCCCAGGACTGAAGGAGAGAAGAGAGGAGTGGGAGCTGGAAGGCTCCAGGAACCGAAGGGACCCTACGGCTACGGGCCGTGCAGAAGGCCACCCGTACTCCCGCTGCTACCAGGAGGTAGAGGGGTCAGGCCAGATAAGGGGAACCGGTACCTCAACTAGCGGAGAAACAGCAAGGCTCAACTAGAAACCGGAGGCTGCTGCATTTCATGTACTGCAGGCCAAAGTCCACACCAGTCTCACTAAGAAGGTAGCCACATAGGACCCAGGGGACGGAACACACGTCACCCGCCAAGGCCCGAGGATACCGGATAGAAGTGTCACTGGGTGTGAGGTGCAGGGAGAAGGCCAGAGAAAGGACACACAGAAGGGGGTCCTGCTAAGTACTCCGGAGCTATCTGGGGGTGGACTGAGCCCCTCACTGAGTATGCACAGCACGACGGGGGAGATTGCTCTGGTACCTGTAATCTGGACTACAACAACTGTGAGTAATATCTTGAGACGGCATCACACGGACTCTGTGTTCATTACTGACTCCCTGCACTACAACCACCATCATCCACCCACACTGCCCTGAAGCTACACTCTTCCTGTGGTGAGTAATAATACCGTTGCTGCAAAACCACCAGCTTCAGAGGACTGTTCCGCAGCGGCGGCCCCTTTGGCCGCACTCCACAGGTGGCGTAGTCAGACATTATAAAATCCATATATACAAATTACCCTTGGATTAACCGCCCTGGGTCACGGACTGGGTCACCGCCACAGTGACTACAACCCCCAGCGTCTACCGGCCCGGCTCAGGGTACCCCATGGCCCAGGGGGCGCGTCAACTTCATAGGTCCCTGATCTGAGACCACTCCTGCAGCGTGATTTGCCCCACCTCTGGATCTCGTTGGCCCAGGCTATACGTCAGAACGTATTGCACCAGGGCTTGTCAGACGGTGGTTGGCCCAGCCGGCTAGGCCGCATTGTAGCACAGTGAGCTTCCCACTGCAACTTATGCTTCATATCCATGTGACGGTACATGCATGAAGTACTCAAACTATGGATTTTTTGGCCTCTACTTAGCTTTTGCTGACAAATATTACAGATAACACGAGTTGGGTCATCCTTATCGATCTGAATAAATGCCCAGGCTATGCAAGGCTTAGAGCCCATGTGACCTGAAGAGCCACTACGACTTGTGGTCAGAGGCAGAGTTGTGGTTGAGGATGCAGTTGTTGACGTGCTTCCAGTACTCCGTCTCTGTTCAGGAAGGCGCAACCTAACCTCGTCTTCAATAGCATCTGTGATGCCCCGCTGCGCTTGGTATCACAGATCCTAGAAGAGTGCATTGATGGAATCCTCCACAAGAGGCCCCCATAAACATTCACACATCTCCACCTTCCACCTCAGACCAGCAGAGGGAGCCGTTAGGGATATAAATAGGGAAGGTGGAGCTAGGCAGTTCAGTTCCTCTGAAGAGTTCCTGCAGTAGAGAAGCCTAAGAGAGGTCAGTCTGCAGTGGAGCTCAGTCTAGTCTAGAGAACGCAGTTAATAGTTCAGCAGTGGAGCACGAGGCTCCTGCTTGCTAGATTCAGGGAGCCCAGATAGAGCTTAAGGTGTGCCGGTGCCGTAAGATCAGTGAAGCGCGGCAAGCTGCCGTTAGTGTGTATAGCCTAGTGAGGGCCCGAGTAGGCCGAAGGCGAGTGGCGAGTTAGTACATAAGGGGCAGAGGAGCTTAACCAGCTCACCCCGAAGCATTTACCGGACACAGGATCTGAGCTTACCGGTATCTCTATGACCCAGTAAGGCATAACCGGAATCCCTGGAGAACTACAAGTCCCAGGATCGCTAAGGTGCTAATATGTAACAGAGCCAGGAGACGCTTAGGCCCCGCATACTGGGAGCGTGAACTCCAAGAGAAGGCCCTACCACAAGGTCAGCCAGCGCAGGACAGAGACAAAGTTAGACCTAGCTCCAGGCAGGTCAGAAACTTACTACGCAGAGGCAAGAAACAGGAGGCCCTACACCCGCTCATTGGGGAGGATCCTGATATGCACCCTTCACCCTACAGTGCTCCGGGATGTGCCTGAATTTCCACCAGTAAAAGGTACTGAAGTGACTACCGTGTCCGTTCCCGTTCTTGCTCTGACCCAGCTGGGTCTTGCCTGTCCTGCATTCCCCCTGCATACGCTGCCCTGAGACCTAGCTCCACCTGTGGGGAGCTATACCATCGAGCTGCCTTATCACCGGCCTCAGTGGACTGCTGCAGCGCTGGTGCTTGTCACCAGATACCACAGGTGGCGTCATGAACTCTTATAAAATTAACAATTATCCACCCTTTTAAAGAGAGACCCCAGGGTACGGGCCAGGGAGCCGACCACCGCGACATCCCCAAGGCCAGGCAAATGCCCGGGTACCGAGTCATCCCCATCCCCAGGGCTAGTCACATCCTCCTCCACCTCCTCTGCTGACCTCATCGACTGGCTGACTGTGGGTTGACAGTAAGTGGGATCTCCAACCTCGTCATCATCACCCTGTGTGTTATCACACCCGTCGTCCTCAGAGCCAACCTCTTCCTGCCCTGACCGAAAAGTCAAGTTGTCGCTCCAATCAGGTATTTGAGTCTCATCATCATCTTCATCATTGTCTCCACCAACAGGAGTTACAGTTTGGGAACAAGGGTCTACATTATGCTCAGAACCTTCTTCATCTGGTCCTGGATCCGACTTATAAAGATTCTGGGCATCAGATCAGATCATTTCCTCATCTGGATTAACAGAAGCTCTGGAGCAGACCTCCGTTTCCCAGGCTATAGTATGAGTAAACAGCTGTGCAGACTCAACCATCTGTGTTACCCCATACTCAGACGGGCAGCTGGAGACTTGGGAGCTGTGAGGAAGCAAGTGCGATTGGGGTGACACCTCTGAGGACTGGAGTATTTGTGATGTTGAAATTGAGGTGATGGAGAGCCCACTTGAAGGAGCACTTGATATCCGTTGAAGCACCTGCTGTTTTTGTGCCTCATCTAGAATTTGTAGCGATGGGCGTGTCCGTAAGAATGGGATCGTATCACATTGTCCACGAAAAGAAGTCGACATCTTAGTTTGGCTGGAAGATGGTCTTTCTTCTGCAGATGTTACTCCCCCCCCCACCGTGGGGGGCCTCGACCCACCGGCGGACAGGCACCAGTATTGGGATAGGGGGGCTGGCCGTCAGGGTCCACCGCGGCTCTGGCACAAACCCGGCGACACAGAGGTGGCACGGGCAGGAACGGACTGGCCGTGTCGGCTTCTCACTTTTTGGATTTTAGAAGGGCATGACATGCCTATATCTGTGTCTCCCCCTCCTTTTACTCCTCCACCTCTTTTCTTTTCGCATGACTATATGTACTTGTCACTTTTCCATGTGTTAGTTGTGTCTTCTGAGCAGTTTGTCAGCTTTTGGACACCTTTGAAGGTGTTTTCTATGTGTTTCTATGTGTTTTTGTTTGCCTGCCATTGGTTTTAACGGTGTTCGAAGGTGTTCGACGAACAGTTCGACGAACAGTTCGGCGAACACACGGGTGTTCGACGAACCGAACCGAACTCGAACACTACGGGGGTGGCTCAACACTACTGCTTATCACCTGGTGAAAGCTCAGATTTGGAGCTGAAAACCAGTTTGTGATTTTAAAATCCCTAAATAAAAGGTATTTACTTGTAACTACCGCATCCTCACTACTTCCAGTGGCAGCGCACCAACATAAACTTTCATTGTTTTTTCTCCCACGGTTCAATCCTGTTGTACCATGGACTCTGTTCGGTGCTGCGCCTTACTCCTTCACTGTCCAGTGCCATATACCGTACCATTAGACTTATTAGCCACCTTAGTGCCACCACTCTATCAATTGTATTGCTCTTCATGACCGTCAGCGCTCCTGACACAGTACTGGACTCAGCACCAGAATGCACTAGAGACCTGTTTGTTTGACTTAGGACCACTGACAACATTTTTGGGGGAGCAATGATATTTGTGCTCATACCTTAAGAACAGATGTTTTCAGATCCTTTATGTACCGGCTGTATCTCAGCATGGCTTCTGTCCTAATCTCTGGTCATCAGCAGCTGTACACAGATCTTAGAAGATGGAGGGGTGTTCCCTCTCAGACTAGTTCGGGGCACCTAAAGGAGACATGGTGATGGGTGCCCGGTTGTCTCCCAGGACTTTGTTCCCTTTCTTGGCTGCTATGTCACATGGTATGAAGCAATGCTCAAAATGAGGGATGATTGACCTGATACACCATCATTGGTCACTCCTGGGTTCTCCTCAGTTGTAGTCACCTATTGTCAGACCTGTCTAATGTGTATAAAATTCAACGCTGGAAAAACTTGTAAAAGCTCCTCAGAGATATTCCCCAGAAGCACTGTTACTGATTGATTTCTTATAAAGTGTGTATTTGTGTGGACGTGTTACCAGGCTGGGTACAAGTTAGGAGCCCGAGCCACTGCTGAAGTTAGTGTCTGAAGTAGTTTGTAGATTTGGGGTACCAGAGGTAATTGACAAAGACAGGTCTGCGTATTCACAGGGCAGGTAATGGAGACATGGTTATGGGAGAGTTGGATGTTTTCATGTCTTCAACCCACAGCAAACAATAAGGTTAAAAGTTATAATTTCATTCTGAAAAACAAATTTACTAAAGTCTGTGAACAAGCAGGGTTAAAAAAAATGGACTCAAAAGTATGGCACTGATGTCTATGCGGTACACACTCCAGGAACTTGTCCCCATCTAAGAAACTTTTTGGGGAGGTTTCTAAGACTGGATTGTATCCTCCTCATGACTCTCAACTGTCTTTGGCACATGGAACTGTGAAATGTTGTGCAGCTACACCGGACACTAACTGATTTGTATAAGCCGGTGTTTGATTTACTTAGACATACAAAAATTACAGCCAGCATTCACACGCTGTCTGTGCCAAGGGAAAAGACAGAGACTTTCATACAAGAAAATGGCCTTATCTAAAATGGATCAGGGAATTCAACTACCTCTTATAAGAGCTGATAATTTAGCTGCTTTAACAAGACGCATGAGAGACTGGATCCATGAAACTAGTAGTTTTTCAAATACCATGTTGGAGAAGGACTTGGCCGCGCCTAGTGATCTCCGGGTGCTTTTACATCTATGGTTTGGAGAACTACATTCTCAAGTCATATAACATCCTTTTGTCAAACATTATAGGTGTGTAGAAAGTTTTAAGAAAATTATACAAACAACCTTTTCACCTATCTAGATTAGTGCCCTTATGGGAAAATCCTAGATTTATTCAGGGTAAACAGAACAAGCTTTGTAAGCAATGGAACCAGAAAGGGATTTATTAAATGTTAATGAAGGAAGGCTGCTCACCTGGCAGGAATTCTCAGGGATGTATGATATGGGAGATCATCAATGTCTACAGTACCACCAAACAGTTACTTTCCACAGCTCTATGGTGAGAAATTTCGGGAAGGTGGAAAGGAGGGGTGATTTTGGCATATTGATGTGGTCTAGCTCATGGGTAAATTCCCTATCCACAATATATCAAAGGATTAGGAGACAAATTCTGCACACTGTGGTACCTGATTTATTTATCCATTGGAGTATAGCGCTAAATGACACTTAGATAGATGGTAAATTTTGACGGGCTTGGATAAAGTAAAAATAGCAATGAACAATGGAGAGAAATGCAGAACAAACTGATTCATAATGCCATTTATGCTTTCAATTTTTCCTACAAAGATGCTTCATCACATTATTTATGAAAATGCCCAAAATGTAACCTAAAACCAATTTGTTTGATAGCATCAGGCAATGCCCTTCCACCCAAATGGTGTGGGAAGAGACCCTTCTCTATTTAGATAATGTTTGGAGAATTAAAGTCCCACAGTCTCCTCGGGCATGTTTATTTCATCATATTGTAACAGAACATCGGGAGGATGGGGACAGAGTTCTGTCTATACAGATAATACATGTAGTTCTTTTGGTGGTTAAAAAATGTATACTTAGATATTGGTTGAAGAAAGAGACACCTCAATTATCTGAAATAATCAAAACTCTGAAAACCTTATTAGTTTATGACAAACTTGAGTAAGAAAGACAAAAAGAAAAGGCGACGACAGCGTTTTTTCACAAACTGAGATCTTTTAATGAATATAGCAATACACAATCTGATATGTCACAGCTGATGAAAGTATTCTGACACACATCCTGGTATCATACGGAGGAACATAGGGGGACAACAGGATTACTTAAAGTCTAATGGATTCACTTATTTTTACATCTATTCAAATAAGGATTTTGGAAAAGTGTTTTTTTTGCTGTTTTGCATGCAGAGTTAATAATTGAATCTGTTAAAATTGTGAAAAAAAAATGATTGGATGGATTTCACACTTATTTATGAAGATGTGGTCTGTGTTGGTAAATGTCATGGAGATTCTAGGATTATAACCTGATTTGTTTGTCTATTTTGTCTCATTAAATAAAGTTTGTTTAAAAAAAAAAAGATGAGAACACTAGATTCCATCATGACATCATAATTAACCATCACTACTTACAGAAGTGTTTACACTCATATAGTCACTTTGACATTCCGGTGTCACTGCTGTCAGTGAGAAGCTACATAGCTAATCTTATACTGATTGCGCTTGGATTTACTTTGGATTTACTTGAAATGTCTGAAATTCCTTCAGACAGACTTCAGGTGTTAGCACTGCTCCAGGGGATTCTTACCACCTACGCCCCTGACATTGTGCTACCACTACCCGATGGCGTCCTCAGCTTCACTTACCGGCTGGTTATGAAGCTTGTGATAGACTGCCTGACCAAATACCACAAAGGTCGTATTAGCTCAGAATATCTTGAGCATTTACAGCAAAACATCTGGACACTCGTACAGCAGGTAAATAGCAGGCAATCTGCACAAATCTTATAATAATAATAATAATAATAGAATATGGTAAGGGATTACAAGTTTATGTTTAACCTGTTCCAAATACTAAGATAAGAATAGCCGGGGACCAAAAATAGGGCATACAGGCTACATGACAAGGGAAATTGAGGTATCTAAAGGGTTAATTGAAATAGGGACAGGACGGTTGTTACCGTGGGGTGAATGGGATTGGTTAACCTTGTAAGGACCAGGAAAGTTGAAGTTTTTTTGCTGTCATTTTTTCATCACTTTCTTTAAAGAGCCATAACTTTCTTATTTTTCTGTTGGCGTTTGTGAGAAGAGTTGTAGCTTTGAGTGGCTCCATTCTTTTTACCATAAAATATACAGTAGTTTTTTTGGGGTTTTGTTTTTACGGCGTTTGTTATACAGTAAAAATGACCTGGAAAAATGATTTTCCACGTCAGTCCGATTAAGGCGATACCGAATATGCAAAGAAAATTCAGAATATTGCGAAAACATTTTTTTGCTTTGTGTCGCTAAATTCTGAGACCCGTAACATTTCTTATTTTTCTGTTGATGGGGCCCAGTGAAGACTTGTTTTTTTACGCTGTAAGATATGGAGGAGAGGAAGGAGGATTTAAAAGGCGGTACTTGATAAATAGAGGGTTTGGGGGGATGTGATTTTTAATTGTCACAGGCCGATTTACATATGTCGTAAACAGTCATGTGTCTTACTTACACGCCCTAGGTGTGGAGGGCGGACGTGGAGATATAAAGGGAACCTGTCGCCTAAAATAATGCTATTAACCTGCAGGTTAATAGCGTTCTGACACCATGCAGCCGCCACACTCAAATAAACTGTATCCCCCCTGGCAGCCTCGCTCTTTCAGTCATATCGGTGGCGCCGGCAGGCTTTCAGTCACCGTTCTCTGCATAGTGAGCGGCGGCTGTAACCACACCCGGCACTGACAGACAGCCGGTGCTAATATGGCCGCACAGTGTCAGAATGCTACTAACCTGCATATCAACTCCATATCTGCAGGTTAATAACATTACTTTACATGACAGGTTCCCTTTAGAGGTTTACAAATGACCGGATCCCTCGTCAGCTGTCATGTAGTATTTGTAGTGCCGATATCAGGAGTAACATGGTGACATAAATGGCTTCCTCCATTCTGCACTTTCTCTCATGATTTTCCTTTCTTGTTTATTTCCATCTCTATAGGCTGAAGAAAAATCCCATAGTGGAGAATTGGCCTTTATTAAACAACTGGCCCAGAATGTCCTGCTTGTACTGGAGTATCCGGCCTACTCCCTGGAGCACCTGGTAAGGAGCCATCGTCTTCTATATCTCATGTCCTTGTTGTCTGATCTTCTCCAGATTACCGTCATATAGCGGAAGCTCAGATTTATGGTGGTAGAGGCCTCCCTGTCTGCTCCAGGCAGACACAGGACATTTTATGGCCGCCTGTCTCTGCAGCTCTATCATCTGTGAGGCCAGTCTGTACTCAGCGGTGCGGAGTTAGTATTTCCGCTTCTGTCTCTCTCGATCATCACAATCTTCCTTCTTATAAATGCTGCAGTCCTGATAGAAGATATTAGAGATCAGTTGTAGATACAAGTCCCTTATACAACCCCTGGCAAAAATTATGGAATCACCGGGCTCGGAGGATGTTCATTCAGTTGTTTAATGTTGTTGAAAAAAAAGCAAATAACAGACATGGCACAAAACTAAAGTCATTTCAAATGGCAACTTTAGGGCTTTAAGATACACTAAAAGAAATCAAGATTAAAAATGTGGTACTCAGTAAGGGTAATTTTTTTCATACCAAGCAGAGGGAAAAAAATATAGAATCACTCAATTCTGAGGAAAAAAATATGGAATCATGAAAAACAAACACACAAAAGAACACTACAATACATCACTAGTATTTCGTTGCACCACCTCTGGCTTTAATAACAGCTTGAAGTCTCTGAGGCATGGACTTAATGAGTGACAAACAGTACTCTTCATCAATCTGGCTCCAACTTTCTCTGATTGCTGTTGCCAGATTAGCTTTGCAGGTTGGAGCTTTGTCATGCACCATTTGCTTCAACGTCCACCAAAGATTTTCAATTGGATTCAGATCCGGACTATTTGCAGGCCATGACATTGACCTTATGTGTCTTCTTTCAAGGAATGTTTTCACAGATTTTGCTCTATGGCAGGATGCATTATCATCTTGAAAAATGATGTCATCATCTCCAAACATCGTTTCAATTGATGGGATAAGAAGACTGTCCAAAATATCAATGTAAACTTGCGCATTTATTGAAGATGTAATGACAGCCATCTCCCCAGTGCCTTTAGCTGACATGCAGCCTCATATCATCAATGACTGTGGAAATTTGCATGTTCTCTTCATGCAGTCATCTTTATAAATCTCATTGGAACGGCACCAAACAAAAGTTCTAGCATCATCACCTTGCCCAATGCAGATTCGCGATTCATCACTGAATATGACTTTCATCCAGTCATCCACAGTCCACAATTGCTTTTCCTTAGCCCATTGTAACCTTGTTTTTTTGTGTTTAGGTGTTAATGATGGCTTATGTTTAGCTTTTCTGTATGTAAATCCCATTTCCTTTAGGCAGTTTCTTACAGATCGGTAACAGACATTGACTCCAGTTTCCTCCAATTCATTCCTCATTTGTTTTGTTGTGCATTTCCTGTTTTGAAGACATATTGTATTAAGTTTCCAGTCTTGACGCTTTGATGTCTTCCTTGGGCAACATTGTGTGATGATTTACCTTCTTTTAAGAGTTTGATAATCCTCGAATTTGTTTCAATTGACATCTCTCGTGTTGGAGCCATGAGTCATGTCAGTCCATTTGGTGCAACAGCTCTCCAAGGTGTGATCACTCCTTTTTAGATGCAGACTAACTAGCAGATCTAATTTGATGCAGGTGTTAGTCTGGAAATGGAAATTTACAGTGTGATTCCATAATTTTTTCTTCAGAATTTAGTGATTCCATAATTTTTTTCCCTCTGCTTGGTCTAAAATAAATTACCCTTACTGAGTACCTCATTTTTAATATTGATTTCTTTTAGTGTTTCTTAAAGCCCTAAAGTTGCCATTGGAAATGACTTTAGTTTTGTGCCATGTCCGTGATCTGCTTTTTTTTCAACAACATTAAACAACTGAATGAACATCCTCCGAGCCCGGTGATTCCATAATTTTTGCCAGGGGTTGTATATTAATGTGAATTTACTGGGGGAGCGGCTTTGTACAGTTCGTCCAATACTGAAATTATCCAGGAAATCCTATGTTTAGTCCTTCCTGTCTATTGTATGTGGTAATGTAGTATTTGTGAAATGTTATATTAATTGTATATATTATATCCATCAGGAAACATCTGAAGGCGACTCCAAAGAGGGGCAAAACGGAAATATTGCTGACCCTGATATCAGTCAGCCGGGGCCGAACCCTGATCTGATGGAAGGTAAGCCGGTCATCTAATATTCTACATACAAATATCAAGTTATAGAGAACGACAGAGAACATGGAGATTTACTCTTCATCCAATGTATGAGGCCGCTGGCGGCTCATGAGCCCCCATGGACTATAATGGAGGGGGTCACAAATTTACAAAGAGGCTCATTGGTCCCCAATCATGTAATTGTTGAGGATTCGGTCAGATCCTGAGCAATGACACGTTCATAGTACAGTATATATATATATAGATATGCTATAAATATATACAGTGTGTGCAGAATATCCTTATATCTAGTATATTCCATGTACAGCGGTCTTATCATTTCCATTATTATATGGATGTGTTATATAAGTGGTGATATAGACTAATACATGTCGTCTCTTCATTATTTTATCATTATTATAGGAATAACTGTGCCGACAAATACTGATGGTGGAACATCTGAGCCACCAGAGATCATCCAGGAATCTGCCAGTGTAAGTATCATGGGACGTCTGTATATCATCAGATGACGGGTGGGAATTACACATCCCATATGACAATGGGATATCTCTGCTCTTATGTAGATCAGACCTATTATGTGTGACGGTGGTGTTATTATTCTGTCTCCTCCGTGTGATGTCCCTTATCCTCCCCTGCAGTACAATGATTTATGTGTATGGGGAATATCCACTTATAATATAATAGTGTCTGTGGGGGGTCCGGCTTTTATCACGTCCTCTACTTCGGTTGCAGTGTAATCAGGGGGGATATAATATAGACGGGAGATCTGGAGCTTTTATCCTCCTGCAGCTTCGTTGTCTTAATGTCATTTCTTATTCCTTTTAGGCCTTGATCGGATCAGTGAATCCTTGTAAGGACGACTTTAATCCTATCAAACTGATCAGCTGTGGAGGATTTGGGTGAGCTTTACTTGGTATAATATTTATTTCTCAGAGCTCCTTATAGTGATGCCTATGTCTCTATGTCCTGCCCGTGCAATTCTACCATAGAGAAATTATGGTTCCACATCACGGTCCACATCTAATTGTCTCTCTTCAGGTCAGTTAGGATGTGACATGGATGAGGACTTTCCATAGGTGATCATTTATGGAGTGTTATTTTATGGATTTCTAGTGATGGCCGCACATCTAGTATTAACCATTAGTACAGGAGATCACTTGATCAGGTCTATGGATGGACTGTTAGTAAGAGTTCATAATAAATCATGGATTTTCTTCCTCCTCAGATCCGTCCACCTAGTTCGCCATACAGACACAAACAAGATATGTGCTATGAAGAAAATGGACAAGCAGAACCTGAGAAAGCCAAAGACCCTTAAATGGGCCTTTCAGGAGAGGGACATCTCTACATTCGCTGACTGTCCCTTTGTGGCCTCCATGTTCTGCTCCTTTCCTACTAAACTTCATCTGTGTATGGTCATGGAGTATGCACCAGGTAGGACACATCCATTGCATTGATATCCAGCCCACGTCTGCCTAATCCTAGCACCTTATATATAACCTGAACATGTCCACATGGACGGTTACATGTCCACACCGCATTTACTATAATGTTACTAAGATGCCTTGTGTGTCCTCACTGAGCATGGCGGCAATATCTGCTATGGAGGAAAGGAAGATTTCTCTGTATTTGAACAGTTTTTATAGATGAGAATTTTTCACAGAGAAATAAATGAGAGGCTTGTAGATGAGGCCTGGCTCTGTCTCTATGTACAGGGTTCCTCTGCAGTATACGCTCTACATTACACAGTGTATCTCTATATATACCATCCTGTCCCAATATCTCCGCTTGTTTCACATTCACACTCATCATGTGTAATTTACTCTGTAACAGACCCTCACCTGTCATATTTGCTTTTTCCTGTAGGAGGAGACTGTGGCAATCTTCTACAGCACAGGGGTCCTTTACCTATCACCTTGGCCCGTCTGTACATTGCAGAAACAGTCCTTGCTGTGGAATATCTGCACAGCTATGGTGTGGTGCACAGAGACCTGAAGCCTGTAAAGTAAGTGACCCTTGAGCTATAATAAAGGGGATGAAAGTTAGTTTGTTATACAGTCTATGGGTTATTACTTGGGGCTGACAACATCTTTTCTTTTACAGCCTCCTGATAACATCAACAGGACATATTAAAGTGACCGATTTTGGAGTTTCAAAACTTGGCCTCATGAGACCAACATCAAACATCTATAAGGCTCCAACTAAGGACATCACCAAAGAGTTCCGTGATAAAGAGGTCGGCTTTACTTACAGGATCTTCTACTTTACATATTTCATCTCTTTCTCCTTCTCTGATCATTTCTCATCACATTTCCACTGATGTTATTTGTCTTATGTATTGATCATCATCATCTCATTCTTCTGTTGTTTTCCAGACTGCTGGCACGTCTAGTTACATGGCCCCAGAAGTTATCCTAAGGAAAGGCTATGGAAGACCTGTTGACTGGTGGTCAGTAGGCATCATCCTATATGAATTTCTCTTTGGATATACACCATTTTATAGGGCTTCCCAAAAGGAGAAATTACGCAGTATCCTCAGTGGTAAGTAAAATAATCTGACTGCTTGTCATGTCGCTGTTATTTGGTTTGATTTGTTCCTTGGTTCAGTTTCTAGCTTTTTTAAGGAAAATGCTTTTTTATGTAAATAAATGAAGAGGTTTTATTTCCTGTAATATTTTCTTTTTATATCACAGATGACATTGTTTGGAGATGTAATTCCTTTCCTCCACCAAATGCTCGGGGCATCATCACTCAGCTACTCAGAAAAAATCCAGAACAAAGACTTGGGACAGGTAATATGATAATAGTATTAATAATGACTTATTACACCTCTGGGCAAATGAAGGTGTCCATGAGGATGAGCACTGAAGGTCTCTACCAACGTGTCCATTCCCCATTCTTCATGCTCTAATGTTCAGTACAGTTCCTTCATGTTGGCTCTTTTAAATCTCCAGTTCAGATTAACATAAACTGTATAGATACGGAGTAGTTTCTCTGACAATAACTGTATCGAATTTTTTCTTGTCTTCCTTTTCCAGGAGGGGCACACGAGATCAAAATTCATCCATTTCTGCGTGCTTTAAACTTTAACAACCTTCTAAGTCAGAAGCCTCTGTTCGTTCCTGATCTAAAATCAGATGAGGACACCCGCTATTTTAGCAGTAAGTAAAATGAGACGTTATCGGCAGAAAACTGCTGAGTGTCTTTTCTTTCATTATGTGTGACAATAAGTTCCCATCATAATGAGTAATAACATGGTGACTGTCTGACCGGCTCTTATACTAATAATTTCTCATAACACTTTTACTTTTCAGATCGCTCTGTGGGTTATAAATTTAGGAATTCAGATGATGGGGACACAAGTGAGGACAATGACTGTCCAGAAATCAAAAACTTTGAATCATCTTCTCAAAGGTTTTCCAAAGTAAGTATGTCTAAAGCATGTAGGTCAATAAAATGAATAAAACCTATGATTAGAAAAATTTTTTAAAAATATATCTATTTATATTTTATATTTCTTTGTGTTTTTTTTAGCTATATACCACCAGTACCAAGATGGTGACCATTGAAGAACCTATGTCACCTCCAGAGTGTACCCCTGAGAACAGCAAAAAACACCCAGACTTGTGAGTAGATTATTATTATTATGAGATTTAGCTCTGATATATGCTCAGACACGAGTAACACAAATCTAAATCCAGCATCCACCACCCCATGATAACTGATTGCTGTGGATCTGGCTTGTGATTACACAGCAATATCAGTTGATCATTGCAACGAGCCATTCATTCCCAGTTCTTTATAGGCCAATATTTCTAGTTAGACTCCATTCTTGCTGATAGAATGGGGTCCTGAGCAGAGTATCCCCTTTATGATGTCCCAAATGGCCTTACAGGCAGGTGTTCTTCCTTTTTGTATTGTTTTCACTTGTAATTTACTTGACTTTCTTCTACCAAACAGGCATAAAGAATCTCCCCCTTC
This sequence comes from Phyllobates terribilis, assembly GCF_046119375.1. NCBI lineage: Eukaryota > Metazoa > Chordata > Amphibia > Anura > Dendrobatidae > Phyllobates > Phyllobates terribilis. The sequence goes on from NW_027363375.1 coordinate 24,317, forward strand.
CAAAACTGATGATGGTGACAATCAGTGTGTCACTGCTAAAAAGTGTGAGTCATCCTCGCCCTCATTGTCAGGTATGTACAGATTTATAGACCATCCCATTATAGGCTATGATACAAAAGTGTAATGTGAATCTGCACATGAAGGCTCAGATAATGACTTACTTTATTCCCGCTGCCCCTGAGTATTCAATTTTTTGTTTTGGTAAAATCCACCATAAGGTTCCAGAGTTATTGGCAGTTTTATTTAGTGCTAATTTTTATGGTCTTTACAAGGGGGTGGTGCTAACAGGATTATCTTGGGGGGGGGGTGTCTTCAGCCTCTTCTTCAGTATTATAGCGTGGTAAAGACCATAAAAATGACCACTAAATAAAAAGGCCCCTGTCTGTGGAACTGTAAGGCGGTGTGCTCACAATGCGTTTTTAATCGTTTCCGCAGCAGCAATTCCGCCGCAGAAACGCTTAAAAAATGCTTGGTAGAAGGCCTGCCATGTTCCCCAATGATAATTCTCATGTGCTGTGCACATGCTGCAGAAATTTCCGCTGCGGATTATCATTGCGGAAAAATCCGCAGCACTACCAATTATTTTGCAGAAGTCCTGCGTTTTCACCGCCATTGACTTGCATTGGAACGCATGGAATCCGCATCACTGCATCTGTACATGCGGAATCCATGTGTTTCAATGTGCGGATGGTACTCGGGTCTGGAGAAGAGGAGACTCTCCTCCAGACCCCCCTACCATAGAACCTGTAAAAAAAAAGAATAAAATAAAAAATAAATATTATACTTACCTTCTGATGGCCTCCGGTTCCTTGTCTCTTCTTGCCGGCAGCTCGCGGTAGACTAAAGGACCTGCGCTGACATCATTTAGTCATGTGACGGGTCATGCGACCAATGATGTCGGCAGGTCCTTAAATCTACCGCGAGCTGCCGGCAAGCCAAGACAAGGACTCTGGGGGCATCAGAAGGTAAGTATATTTATTTTTTATTTTTTACCATTCTTTGGGTCACACTATATAAATCCATGCCGGTTGCATGGATTTATATAGTGTGACTAAGTTGTCAAGCACTTTCCAAGTGATGCTAAAATCGCTTGGAAAGTGCTTGACAACCCGCATGCGAAATCGCATGATCAAAACGCTTCACATCCGCATGTCCCTGGCAGGAAAAACGCATGTACAATCCACATGCGAAATCACATGATCAAAACGCTTCACATCCGCATGTACAATCCGCATGTACAATCCGCAGGTACAATCCGCATGTACAATCCGCATGTACAATCCGCATGCGTTTTTTGTGCCAGGGAGATGCAGAAATGCTCAGGAAAAAATCCGGAGCATTTCTGCATCGTGGGCACATAGCCTAAGGGGGATTTTAATAAAAAACAAAAACAGAGTCCTCAGGGGAGCAGGGGGAATAAAGTAAGAGTGAATTCTGGACACTTAAGACCTGGTGATGAGCCTTCTTTAAACTTACGCTTAAGTGTTATCTGACGGATTATATAAAAACACTTTGGTTGCTGCAAGTAATGTCATGTTAATAAGGGAGACACCACATGGCCGCACACAGAAAAGCTACAAGTGCAGATTAACCAGTTTGAGTAACTCTATAAACATATAAAATGAATCTTTGAGGAGTTTATAATCAACATCTTTTTCTGACTTTTTATTAGAACCTCCAGTTCAGGAGAGAAAGAAATCTGCACTAAATCTGAGACAACAGCAAAGAACAGATAAAGTGGAAGAGGGGGAAAGTAGTAGGCGAGGTAAGTGTGAGGATAACCTCCATGTTGTATGATGTCAGTGAGATAAGTCATGTGGAGCAGATGTCATCTGTCAGTGGTGGGATTGTCACATGTATGATGGCTGACAATGATCAAGCACCACTGTATGGAGAAGATTCCTCTACCGGCCTCCCACAGAGACACCACAGTAGTGTCCTCTAATATGGAGTCCCATTACTTACATCGGTTTTGCATCTTTTTTATAGGTTCTATCTTCCGCCGGATGATATCATCCTGCCGGCGTGGATTATCCAGGGCTGCTCGCACTATCAGACAAAGCTGCATTTTTGCCCACTGTCACCAGGGCACCAGAAACATCTCAAGGGCAGAAAACCCTCACATCTAGTGCCCTGAAGAAAGTACAGCACATCCACCATCAATGCTGTACCTGCATGGAAAGAGTTGTACCATCTACTGTACCTGTGGTCGTCTGACCAGCGAGAAATATCTGCAAAAGTCAAAGGCCTCCAAGAACATCTTTTCAACCTTCCATGTAATTCTTAATTTAAAAAAAATAAATTGATTAATGTCCTTTTGAATTTAATTGAATATTACTGACATTTATGGCATATCAATGCTACACATGTTATATCCACCTCACGCTCTCCCTCTCCCCATTCATTGAGAACGCACGGGGTGAATGCTGGGTGTGACGCGGGGGGTGATCGCGCCCACAATCCAGCTGTCACGCCTCACTTGTCGTGACATCAGCGCGGGGTCACGTGATGCCTGTGAGCGGCGCTATCCTTGGCTGCAACGTAAGCTAATTACAAAAATCCTGCCAAAAATTAGGGATTCTGATACATCCTGTATTAGAATAAAGGAGGGTCTCATACACATTCTGGTCAATTTGACATATAGTAGTACTTCTAGACTCATAAAGGCTATGCACTAAGTGCAAATCCTGCCAAAAAATGCAAGTAGGGTCATCCATACACCATGGAAGGCACCAACTGTAGTGCCTCATTCAAATATTGTGAACAAAGTATACACTGTGTGCAGAATTATTAGGCAAGTTGTATTTTAGAGGATTATTTTTATTATTGATCAACAACTATGTTCTCAATCAACCCAAAAGACTCTTAAATATCCAAGCTTAATATTTTTGGAAGTTGGAGTGGGGTGTTTTTAGATTTGGCTATCTTAGGAGGATATCTGTTTGTGCAGGTAACTATTACTGTGCAGAATTATTAGGCAACTTATTAAAAACCAAATATAATCCCATGTCACTTGTTTATTTTCACCAGGTAAACCAATATCAGTGCACAAAATACAGAAATAAACATTTCTGACATGCTAAAACAAAAACCCAAAAAATTAGTGATCAATATTTCTTTATGATGACACTCAGCAGCCTCCATCCACAGATTGCATCAGTTACTTGACCTGTTTTCGATCAACATTGCGTGCAGCAGCCACCACAGTCTCCCAGACACTGTTCCGAGAGGTGTACTGTTTTCCCTCCCTGTAGATCTCACATTTGGCCAACACACTTTTTGCAACCCTGTTGGCTATTTGACATGTAACGCTTTATTGTTCGGTGATCACGCTTCAAAAGTTTGGAAATTTCAAGACTGCTGCATCCCTCTGCAAGACATCTCACAATTTTGGACTTTTCAGAACCCGTCAAACCTCTCTTTTGACCCATTTTGCCAAAGGAAAGGAAGTTGCCTAATGATTAAGCACACCTTCTATAGGGTGTTGATGTCATTAGTCAACACCCCGCCTCATAACAGAGATGCACATCACCAGATTTACTTAATTGGTAGTTGGCTCTCAAGCCTATGCAGCTTGGAGTAGGACAACACGTATAAAAAGTATCATGTGATCAAAATAGTCATTTGCCTAATAATTCTGCACACAGTGTAGTTGTGGTACACCTACAATAGTGTTCAAACTAATAGCAGTGGGTTAAATAACATGAGTTAAGCACAAAACCTTTATACTAGTTTTTATTTCCATGCATTGGGAACATTGCACACTGTTTTCTAATTCTAAACATGAAGAGAAATGTATATAATTTTTAACTATTTTACAGAAAATAGCAAAAAATGAACAATGGGCTGTTCTAAAAAAATAGCAGTGTCTGCATTTGTCTTTACAAACTCAAAATATGTACTCTTTTTTAGGATTTGGCATTCCTGTGAATCATTAACCTAATACTTAGTTGTATACTCAGTTTTTAAGAACTGCTTCACATGTATGTTGCATAGAGTCAACCAACTTCTGGCACCTGTCAACTGTTATTCCAGCCCAGGATGCTTTGACTACATCCCACAATTTTTTGGCATCTGTTGGCTTTGCCTCAGAAACAGTATTTTTGATGTCACCCCACAAGTGTTCTATCGGATTAAGATCCGGTCATTGGGCTGGTCACTCCATAACCTCAATTATGTTGGACTGCAACCAATAATTTGATCGTTTACTGGTGTGTTTAGGGCAGTTGTCTTGTTGAAACACCCATTTCAAGGGCATATCCTCTTCAGCGTAAGGCAACATGACCTCTTCAAGTATTTTAATATATGCAAACTGGTCCATAATCTCTGGTATGCGGTAAATAGGTTCGGCACCATAGTAAGAGAAACGTGCCCATATCTTGATGCTTGTTCCACCATGCTTCACTGTCTTCAGAGTGTACTGTGGCTTGAATGCAGAGTTTAGGGGTCATCTGACAAACTGTCTGTGGCCCTTGGACCCGAAAAGAACAATTTTACTTTCATCAGTCCACAAAATGTTTCTCCACTTCTCTTTAGGCCAGTTGATGTGTTCTTTGACAAATTGTATCCGCTTCAGTACATGTCTTTTTTTAACAGTGGGACTTTGCGGGGACTTCTTGCTAAGAGATTAGCTTCACACAGGCATCTTCTTCTACAGTACTCACAGGTAACTTGAGACTGTCTTTGATCATCCTGGAGCTGATCATTGGCTGAACCTTTTCCATTCTGGATATTCTTCGATCCATTCGAATGGTAGTCTTCTATTTTTTTCCACGTCTCTCTGGTTTCACTTTCCATTTTAAAGCATTGGAGATCATTATAGCTGAACAGCCTATCATAGTCTGCACTTCTATATAAGTTTTACCCTCTCCAAACAACTTTTTAATCAAAGTACGCTGTTCTTCTGAACAATGTCTCGAATGACCCATATTTCTCAGGCTTTCAAGGAGAAATGAATGTACAACATGTGCTGGCTTCATCCTTAAATAAGGGCCACCTGATTCACACCTGTGTCTTCACAGAATGATTGACCTCACTATTGAACTCCACACTGCTATTATTTTGAACACACCCCCTAACAATTAATTATTCGAATACACAGACTCATAAACATGCAGATCATGAATGCGGAATTTGTTGGTTTTCTTAGAATCTACTGCACCAACCGGTAAATTGTTTGTCATGTGGTGGTAATATAATATATACCAAAAACAGTGATTAATCTGGTTAGTCATATTGGACTGCTATTATTTTGAATACTACTGTACATACTATGCACCTCCACTTTGCCATCCATGCAGCAAAAAGGAGTCAAACAATTCTCCTGTGACTTTTCACACACAACACTAACAAGAATGGCAAATGCCTGTAGTGAATCGACCAACGTTTGTGGTATCAGACGCCTCTTACGCTTTCTCTCTTCCTCTTTTGCGTTGTCATGAGGGAGAAGAGAAAATATCCCGGCATAATGATCCTGCGAATACAGCACATAGCCTATCTAAACATTGTACACTTTTCCATCCTAATCACAACAATCCAATATCCATAACACCCACATATATACCAGAACTTACACAAAACAGATTTAAAGCCTAGAAAAATTGGAGTAGGACGCCCAACATGTCAAAAAAGGAACAAAAAATGAAGTATTAAAAACACTTTTATTAGTAGAAACATTAAAAAAAAAAAAATGTCTATATAACAATAGTAGAAAAGGTCGTGCAGGGTAGGAGATACACAAACAGCAGATACAGCAGTTTATACGTGGGTCCCCCGGGAGCAGGGTGAAACGAATCCCATCAATAGATAAATAGTTCATAGAGCAGGTAAAATGGTATATACTCAATGTAAACAGCTGTAGGGCATATATACAAGCTCAGAATCTAGGTGGGAAGAGTACAATGAAATATAAAGGGAAACCACTGCTCAGAGTGGAGGGAAGAAGAATGACCAGAGCAGGAAAAAGGTGCAAAGTCAGAGACTCACCCATGGGGACTAAAGTAACCACGTCACCGTACTGCAGCCCCGACGCGCGTTTCGCGTGGCTTCCTCAGGGGGCTGTGGTTGTGGATAGAGTGGGCGCCTTTAAATATCCTCCCAGATGAATTGCTGATTGATGCAGCGCATGCGAAGCGGCAGCATCCCCCCGCCCCGCGTCACGTCCGGCCAGTTTCCCGGGGGGACTGTGGGCAGCGACATACACGATGACGTCACTACCCATAATCCCCACGTACGGAAGCCCGACGGGACACGGCCAAAGGAGGACGGCACTGCCCATGCGCGGCTCAGCGACAGCCATACCAAGTGAGGACAAGGGTAAGGGCAAAGATATCTCTTAGACAAAGAGGGTACTAGCTGTCAGAAACCAAGGTGCAGGTAGAGTACATGCCCCATTCGTGCTACAAGTATAATAGTGTCATCATAGATATATATTAAGGAGTAAATGTAAGTAAGTATGCATTTTTAGAGTCTAACAGGGACACCATTGCATATACATAATGCGATAATGACTACGGCAGCTAGAGAGAGAAGCATATTCAAATGTATGGAACAATACATAAGTTGCCACAGAAAACAAGTGCAAATTATACAGAAGTCCAATGCATGCCCAATTATAAATATTGGGAAGAATAAATATATCCAGGGGTAGAGAGCATTGTAAGTAGCAGTAGGTCGACTCATAGAGATAATTTGTGACATTAGGTATTCATAATAACTGTAAATGTCCGTCCCATATGCGTCCAGAAGTATCCTAGATGGTATGGAGATATAGGTGATGGCGCCTAAATATAGAGGAATAATAGAAGAAACAGAGGAAAAATTAGACAATAAGAAAAATAAAAAATCCACATTAAAAACAAAGGAGAAGAGAACCTACAAGAATGAAGAGAAACTATTGTGTTCATTAAGACCACCAGGGGTCACCGTGTCCAGTACTGCAATCCAGCGGCATTCCAGCTGCGCCAAAATGCGCTTATAGTTACCTCCCCTGGTAATACAGCACATAGCCTATCTAAACATTGTACACTTTTCCATCCTAATCACAACAATCCAATATCCATAACACCCACATATATACCAGAACTTACACAAAACAGATTTAATTCACACAAAAGAAAAGAAATCTTTTGGATATATAAATTACAAACCATTTGTTCTCTTGGTTTAAATGAAATGACGAAGAAGACCCTATGTTGATAGAAGATGTACAACAATTAACCTCAAAGGACTCTTCAGGATGGACATAATTGTTTCTTTTATTGGAAAAAAACCCTCTCTCCTGAACTGCCCTATTGTGGCCTGTTACGTCATCTACTGGTGGAATACTGAACTGCACCTCATTCATGTGTTTTACTAGAAATTAACAAGGTAATATTAGTAACAGTAACCCCTTTTGCGACTTCTCTTTATGACCTCCCCCTCTTTGATGTGGGCTCCGGCGCTGAGCCCGCATCATTTCAGGCACATGACAGCTGATTTGATCAGATGTGCCCCTAACAGCCACAAGTGGAATTACCCCTGCCATGTGATCGCGAGGTGCTGATTGGTTGACATGACAACCCGGGGTCTGCAGGAGACCCCTATGGTTGTCATTGTCGACCTGCTATGAGCGTCGCCCTCCGGTCGGTGTTCATAGCAGATGAGCATTTCTGCTACACATAGCAGGGCTGAAGACTTGCTATTAGTGATGATTGAGCATGCTCATTGCTCAAGATTTACGAGCATGCTCGGACGAGCACCTATTATTATTATTATTTATTATTATAGCGCCATTTATTCCATGGCACTATACATGTGAAAAGGGGTATACATAGCAAAAACAAGTACAATAATCTTGAACACAATGTGACAGCGACTGGTACAGGAGGAGCGAGGACCCTGCCCGCGAGGGCTCACAATCTACAAGGGACGGGTGAGGATACATTAGGTGAGGGTGGAGCTGGTCATGCGGCGGTGGTTACTGCAGGTTGTAGGCTTGTGGGAAGAGGTGGGTCTTCAGGCTCCTTTTGAAGGTTTCCACGGTCGACGAGAGTCTGATGTGTTGGGGTAGAGAGTTCCAGAGTAGGGGGGAAGCACGGGAGAAATCTTGTATGCGATTGTGGGAGGAGGAGATAAGAGGGGAGTAGAGAAGGAGATCTTGTGAGGATCGGAGGTTGCGTGCAGGTATGTAACGGGAGACTAGGTCAGAGATATATGGAGGAGACAGATTGTGAATGGCTTTGTATGCCATGGTTAGGGTTTTGAACTGGAGTCTCTGGGCAATGGGGAACCAGTGAAGAGATTGACAGAGAGGAGAGGCCGGGGAATAGCGGGGGGACAGGTGGATTAGTCAGGCAGCAGAGTTTAGGATAGATTGGAGGGGTGCAAGAGTGGTAGAAGGGAGGTCACAGAGCAGGAGGTTGCAGTAGTCGAGGCGGGAGATGATGAGGGCGTGCACTAGTGTTTTTGCAGATTCATGGTTGAGGAATGTGAAGATCCGGGAGCTATTCTTGAGTTGGAGTCAGCAGGAAGTGGAAAGGGCTTGGATATGTGGTTTGAAGAAGAGATCAGAGTCCAGGGTTACTCCAAGGCAGTGAGCTTGAGGGACTGGGGAGAGTGGACAGCCATTGACATTGATAGATAGGTCAGTTGGGGGGGTGAATGGGATGGTGGAAAGATGATGAATTCTGTTTTGTCCATGTTAAGTTTTAGAAATCTAGCAGAGAAGAAGGATGAAATAGCAGACAGACATTGTGGGATTTTGGTTAGTAGGGAGGAGATATCGGGTCCAGAGAGGTAGATCTGTGTGTTATCAGCATAGAGGTGATAATGAAAGCCATGGGACTCTATGAGCTGTCCCAGGCCTAAGGTGTAGATGGAGAAGAGCAGAGGTCCTAGGACTGAACCTTGGGGGACACCGACAGATAGGGGGCGAGATGAGGAGGTGGTGCATGAGTGGGAGACACTGAATGTCCTGCCTGTTAGGTATGAGCAGTTCCAGGATAGGGTCAAGTCTGTGATGCTGAGAGATGAGAGAGTTTGTAGTAAGAGGGAATGGTCCACTGTGTTGAAGGCAGAAGACAGGTCTAGGAGGAGGAGGACGGAGTAGTGTCGCTTAGATTTGGCCGTTAGTAGGTCGTTGGTGACTTTAGTCAGTGCCGTTTCAGTAGAATGGTGCGATCGGAAACCAGATTGTAGGCGGTTGAAGAGGGAGCAGGAGGAGAGGTGGGAGGACAGTTCAGAATGGACATGTTGTTCCAGTAGTTTTGAGGCATAGGGGAGATGTGATATGGGGCGATAGCTAGACAGAGAGGATGGGTCAAGGGAGGGCTTTTTGAGGATGGGTGTGTTAGAGGCAAGTTTGAAGCATGAGGGGAAGACACCAGTTGTTATTGACAGGTTAAAGAGGTGGGCTAGGGTTGGGATGAAGATAGTGGTAAGCTTTGGGATGAGGTGGGATGGGATTGGGTCAAGTTTACAGTTCGTGAGGTGTGATTTGGAGAGTAAAGAGGAAAGTTGATCTTCCGTAATGGTGGAGAAGGTGGTTTTGAAGGAGGAGGGTTGAGTAGGTGTGGGGAGGGGCTGTGGGGGCTTTAGGCAAAAGCTTTGTCTGATGGTGTCAACCTTCTGCTTGAAGAATGAGGCAAAGTCTTCGGCTGAAATAAGAGGAGAGGGAGGAGGCACTGGGGGACGGAGGAGAGAATTGAAGGTGTTGAATAGTTGTTTGGGGTTGTGAGACAGGGAGGATATGAGGGATGCGAAGTATGTTTGTTTTGCGAAGTATTATCTTCAGCATGCTCGGGCTTTAAGTTTTTGACTTGCCCCCCTGGGCCGTGGGGTACCCAGAACCGGGCCTTCTGGTGTACGCTGCTGATGGGGGTAGTAGTGGCAACCCGATCCCATGGCTCAGGGTGGTGAGACCAAAAGGTGGCAGTCTATTTATCAGTGTTTTGAATGTCCAACTACGCCACCCATTGATTGCGGTCAGAGATAACCGCCGCTGCGAGGCAGACCGCTACGGCTGGTGTTGGTGTGCAGCACAGGGATAGGATAACTCCCCACGGGAAAAGTGTAACCTCAGGGCAGTGTAGGTGGATGCTGGGGGTGATGGTGCAGGCGCAGCAAAGATCACACTGAGTCCAATGGTGCAGTCCAGGGTTTTTACTCACAGTTGTTATCCAAGTCACTTCTGTCAGCAATGAATGCCCAAGTTGTGCTGCGTCCACCAGGTGAGGAGCTCGGTCAACCCCCAGGCAATTCAGGAGTATGGCACAGGACCCCCTTCTGTCCTTTCTCTGGCCTCTCGTGCCCCACCAGTGACCAAACTTCTGTCCAGCTACCGCGGACCGTGTCGGGTAAGCGTTGGCCTCCGCTTCCCGCTATCCTATATGGCGCCTTCCTAGGAGGTTTGGCGGGGGGTCGCACCAATAAATGATCACGACCTCCGGTTCTTGGCTGAGGGATGATTTACCTCCACCAACTTGGGAATCCGGTACCCTTCCACAGCCTGACCCTTCACCCGATATAACGCGGGTTTGCAACGGTTGCTGTCCGTTCTGCTCTCTTAGGGTCCCTTCTGCGTTCTTGTTTCTGGAGCCTTTCTACTCCTCTGTCTCTTCTCCTATCTTGCTTCTCCTTCTTCTCTTCTCCTCTCTGGCCCCGGCCTTCTCTCTAGGCCTGCCTCGTGGAGCTGAGCTCAGGCTGAGCCGCGGCTCCCTGTCAGCTCTGACTGAACTACTCTCTACTCCTTTTCTCTCTACTCTCAACAAGATGGCTCCCACCTTTTATCTGCTTCTCTGTGTCTGAGGTCAGGTGACCTGCACCCAATGAGCTCATTCCTATGCTCCAGAAACTGTCCCCTTTTGCTCCCACACCACTGGGTTCTCTCCTCCCTCCCCACTCCAGCCAGGGACATGGTCACTTGTGCCTGCAATATGGGAGCACCGGCGAGCTGTCCCCCGGAAATGGGGAGTGTATGTGTGTGCAGCTAACTGACCCCTGGTCCACACTCCATCCTTACCTGGAAGTGGAATATCACACCTCTGGTTGAGGTGCAATACCCCTGAAGCAACTGAACCCTCGGGGCGCTACATTTCCGTAGCTCCGTGAACATGATTTGCGACTGTTTGACAGCTTTAATACATGTGTGGAATGCTGGAAAAACAGGCATTCCTCACATGTATTAAAGCTGTCAAACAGTCGCAAATCACGTTCCCGGAGTGACGAAAACTTAAAGCCCGAGCACACTGAAGATAATAGGTGCTCACCTGAGCATGCTCGTAAATCTCGAGCAATGAGCATGCTCGATCATCACTACTTGCTATGTGTAGCACAAGTGATCAGACGATGGCAGCTTCAACTCTCCCATGGAGGGTATTAAAGCAGGTAAAAAGTAAAAAAAATGATTTAAAAAATGTAACAGTTCATATCACCCTCCTTTTGCCCCATTCAAAATAAAACAATTAAAAATAAAAATTACACATATTTAGTATCGGCGAGTTCAGAATCACCCGATCTGTCAAAATATAAAGAGAATTAATCAGATCGGTAATGAGGAAAAAAAACAAAACTGTAGAATTTTGGTTGCTGCAACATTGCAATAAAACGAAATAACGGGCAATAAAACATCGTATCTACCCCAAAATGGCATCAATAAAAACGTCAGCTCAGCGCGCAAGAAATAAGCCCTCACCCGGCCCCAGATCCCAAAAAAGGAGATTCCATGGGTCTTGGAAAATGGCTCCATTATTTTTTTTTTTACAAACTTTGGAATTTTTTTTCACCACTTAAATAAAAAAGAACCTATACATGTTTGGTGTCTACAAACTCGTAATGACACGGAGAATCATAATGGCAGGTCACTTTTAGCATTTACTGAATATGTTAAAAAAACAATTGTCAAATTGCACTTTTTTTGCAATTTCACCACACTTGGAATTTTTTTCCCGTTTTCCAGTACACAATATGGTAAAATCAATGATGTCGTTCAAAAGTACAACTCGTCTGCGAGAAAAAAGCCCTCACACGGCCATATTGACTGAAAAAAAAAAGTTATGGCTCTGGGTAGAAGGGGATCAAAAAATGAAAATGCAAAAACAAAAAATCCCAGGATGGTAAAGGGGTTAAATGAGCAATGTATATATGTGATTTGTTTTTTGAAATCTATGTCTTAATCCACAGTTTTTAATACACCGTATTTTACAGACCATAAGGTTTTAGAGGAGGAAAATAGAAAAAAAATGTGAAGAAAAAAATGTCATGCCGCATTGTTATGGGGAAGGGTCTCCTGCTGGCACTGTTTATGGCCCCCACACGCCGATGTCAGCTGCCGGAATATTCACTGCTCCCCATGCCCGGGGGTGTGGAGAAAGTTTTAAGAAAATTATACAAACAACCTTTTCACCTATTTAAATTAGTGCCCTTATGGGAAAATCCTAGATTTATTCAGGGTAAACAGAACAAGCTTTGCAAGCAATGGAACCAGAAAGGGATTTATTAAATGATAATGAAGGAAGGCTGCTCACCTGGCAGGAATTCTCAGGGATGTATGATATGGGAGATCATCAATGTCTACAGTACCACCAAACAGTTACTTTCTACAGCTCTATGGTGAGAGATTTCGGGAAGGTGGAAAGGAGGGGTGATTTTGGCATATTGATGTGGTCTAGCTCATGGGTAAATTCCCTATCCACAATATACCAAAGGATTAAGAGACAAATTCTGCACACTGCGGTACCTGATTTTTTTATCCATTGGAGTATAGCGCTAAATGACACTTAGATAGATGGTAAACTTTTGACGGGCTTGGATAAAGTAAAAATAGCAATGAACAATGGAGAGAAATGCAGAACAAACTGATTCATAATGCCATTTATGCTTTCAATTTTTCCTACAAAGATGCTTCATCACATTATTTATGAAAATGCCCAAAATGTAACCTAAAACCAATTTGTTTGATAGCATCAGGCGATGCCCTTCCACCCAAATGGTGTGGGAAGAGACCCTTCTCTATTTAGATAACGGTTGGAGAATTAAAGTACCACAGTCTCCTCGGGCATGTTTATTTCATCATATTGTAACAGAACATCGGGAGGATGGGGACAGCGTTCTGTCTATACAGATAATACATGTAGTTCTTTTGGTGGTTAAAAAATGTATACTTAGATATTGGTTGAAGAAAGAGACACCTCAATTATCTGAAATAATCAAAACTCTGAAAACCTTATTAGTTTATGACAAACTTGAGTAAGAAAGACAAAAAGAAAAGGCGACGACAGCGTTTATTCACAAACTGAGATCTTTTAATGAATATAGCAATACACAATCTGATATGTCACAGCTGATGAAAGTATTCTGACACACATCCTGGTATCATACGGAGGAACATAGGGGGACAACAGGATTACTTAAAGTCTAATGGATTCACTTATTTTTACATCTATTCATATAAGGATTTTGGAAAAGTGTTTTTTTGTTGTTTTGCTTGCGGAGTTAAAAATTGAATCTGTTAAAATTGTGGAAAAAAAATGATTGGATGGATTTCACACTTATTTATAAAGATGCGGTCTGTGTTGGTAAATGTCATGGAGATTCTAGGATTATAACCTGATTTGTTTGTCTATTTTGTCTCATTAAATAAAGTTTGTTTAAAAAAAAAAAGATGAGGACACTAGATTCCATCATGACATCATAATTAACCATCACTACTTACAGAAGTGTTTACACCCATATAGTCACTTTGACATTCCGGTGTCATTGCTGTCAGTGAGAAGCTACATAGCTAATCATATACTGATTGCGCTTGGATTTACTTTGGATTTACTTGAAATGTCTGAAATTCCTTCAGACAGACTTCAGGTGTTAGCACTGCTCCAGGGGATTCTTACCACCTACGCCCCTGACATTGTGCTACCACTACCCGATGGCGTCCTCAGCTTCACTTACCGGCTGGTTATGAAGCTTGTGATAGACTGCCTGACCAAATACCACAAAGGTCGTATTAGCTCAGAATATCTTGAGCATTTACAGCAAAACATCTGGATACTCGTACAGCAGGTAAATAGCAGGCAATCTGCACAAATCTTATAATAATAATAATAGAATATGGTAAGGGATTACAAGTTTAAGTTTAACCTGTTCCAAATACTAAGATAAGAATAGCCGGGGACCAAAAATAGGGCATACAGGCTACATGACAAGGGAAATTGAGGTATCTAAAGGGTTAATTGAAATAGGGACAGGAAGGTTGTTACCGTGGGGTGAATGGGATTGGTTAACCTTGTAAGGACCAGGAAATTTGACATTTTTTGCTGTCATTTTTTCATCACTTTCTTTTAAGAGCCATAACTTTCTTATTTTTCTGTTGGCGTTTGTGAGAAGAGTTGTAGCTTTGAGTGGCTCCATTCTTTTTACCATAAAATATACAGTAGTTTTTTGGGGTTTTTGTTTTTACGGCGTTTATTATGCATTAAAAATCACCTGGAAATATGATTTTCCACGTCAGTTTGATTAAGGCGATACCGAATATGCAAAGAAAATTCAGAATATTGCGAAAACATTTTTTTGCTTTGAGTCGCTAAATTCTGAGACCCAAAACTATTCTTATTTTTCTGTTGATGGGGCCCAGTGAAGACTTGTTTTTTACGCTGTAAGATATGGAGGAAAGGAAGGAGGATTTAAAAGGCGGTACTTGATAAATAGAGGGTTTGGGGAGATGTGATTTTTAATTGTCACAGGCCGATTTACACAAGTCGTAAGCAGTCATGTGTCTTACTTACATGCCCTAGGTGTGGAGGGTGGACGTGGAGATATAAAAGGAACCTGTCGCCTAAAATAATGCTATTAACCTGCACCTCAATTTGCAGGTTAATAGCGTTCTGACACCATGCAGCCGCCACACTGAAATAAACTGTATCCCCCCTGGCAGCCTCGCTCTTTCAGTCATATCGGTGGCGCCGGCAGGCTTTCAGTCACCGTTCTCTGCATAGTGAGCGGCGGCTGTAACCACACCCGGCACTGACTGACAGCCGGTGCTAATATGGCCGCACAATGTCAGAATGCTACTAACCTGCATATCAACTCCATATCTGCAGGTTAATAGCATTACTTTACATGACAGGTTCCCTTTAGAGGTTTACAAATGACCGGATCCCTCGTCAGCTGTCATGTAGTATTTGTAGTGCCGATATCAGGAGTAACATGGCGACATAAATGGTGTCCTCCATTCTGCACTTTCTCTCATGATTTTCCTTTCTTGTTTATTTCCATCTCTATAGGCTGAAGAAAAATCCCATAGTGGAGAATTGACCTTTATTAAACAACTGGCCCAGAATGTCCTCCTTGTACTGGAGTATCCGGCCTACTCCCTGGAGCGCCTGGTAAGGAGCCATTGTCTTCTATATCTCATGTCCTTGTTGTCTGATCTTCTCCAGATTACCGTCATATAGCAGAAACTCAGATTTATGGTGGTAGAGGCCTCCCTGTCCGCTCCAGGCAGACACAGGACATTTTATGGCTGCCTGTCTCTGCGGCTCCATCATATGTGAGGACAGTCTGTACTCAGCGGTGCGGAGTTAGTATTTCCGCTTCTGTCTCTCTCGATCATCACAATCTTCCTTCTTATAAATGCTGCAGTCCTGATAGAAGATATTGGAGATCAGTTGTAGATACAAGTCCCTTATACAACCCCTGGCAAAAATTATAGAATCACCGGGCTCGGAGGATGTTCATTCAGTTCTTTAATGTTGCTGAAAAAAAAGCAGATCACAGACATGGCACAAAACTAAAGTAATTTCAAATGGCAACTTTAGGGCTTTAAGATACACTAAAAGAAATCAAGATTAAAATGTGGTACTCAGTAAGGGTAATTTTTTTCATACCAAGCAGAGGGAAAAAAATATGGAATCACTCAATTCTGAGGAAAAAATTATGGAATCATGAAAAACAAACACACAAAAGAACACTCCAATACATCATTAGTATTTCGTTGCACCACCTCTGGCTTTAATAACAGCTTGAAGTCTCTGAGGCATGGACTTAATGAGTGACAAAGAGTACTCTACATCAATCTGGCTCCAACTTTCTCTGATTGCTGTTGCCAGATCAGCTTTGCAGGTTGGAGCTTTGTCATGCACCATTTTCTTCAACTTTCACCAAAGATTTTCAATTGGATTCAGATCTGGACTATTTGCAGGCCATGACATTGACCTTATGTGTCTTCTTTCAAGGAATGTTTTCACAGTTTTTGCTCTATGGCAGGATGCATTATCATCTTGAAAAATGATGTCATCATCCCCAAACATCGTTTCAATTGATGGGATAAGAAGACTGTCCAAAATATCAATGTAAACTTGGGCATTTATTGAAGATGTAATGACAGCCATCTCCCCAGTGCCTTTACCTGACATGCAGCCCCATATCATCAATGACTGTGGAAATTTGCATGTTCTCTTCATGCAGTCATCTTTATAAATCTCGTTGGAACGGCACCAAACAAAAGTTCCAGCATCATCACCTTGCCCAATGCAGATTCGCGATTCATCACTGAATATGACTTTCATCCAGTCATCCACAGTCCACAATTGCTTTTCCTTAGCCCATTGTAACCTTGTTTTTTTGTGTTTAGGTGTTAATGGTGGCTTATGTTTAGCTTTTCTGTATGTAAATCCCATTTCCTTTAGGCGGTTTCTTACAGTTCGGTCACAGACATTGACTCCAGTTTCCTCCAATTCATTCCTCATTTGTTTTGTTGTGCATTTCCTGTTTTGAAGACATATTGGATTAAGTTTCCGGTCTTGACGCTTTGATGTCTTCCTTGGGCAACATTGTGTGATGATTTACCTTCTTTTAAGAGTTTGATAATCCTCTAATTTGTTTCAATTGACATCTCTCGTGTTGGAGCCATGAGTCATGTCAGTCCACTTGGTGCAACAGCTTTCCAAGGTGTGATCACTCCTTTTTAGATGCAGACTAACTAGCAGATCTAATTTGATGCAGGTGTTAGTTTGGAAATGAAAATTTACAGTGTGATTCCATAATTTTTTCTTCATAATTTAGTGATTCCATAATTTTTTTCCCTCTGCTTGGTCTAAAATAAATTACCCTTACTGAGTACCACATTTTTAATATTGATTTCTTTTAGTGTTTCTTAAAGCCCTAAAGTTGCCATTGGAAATGACTTTAGTTTTGTGCCATGTCTGTGATCTGCTTTTTTTTCAACAACATTAAACAACTGAATGAACATCCTCCGAGCCCAGTGATTCCATAATTTTTGCCAGGGGTTGTATATTAATGTGGATTTACTGGGGGGAGCGGCTTTGTACAGTTCGTCCTATATTGAAATTATCCAGGAAATCCAATGTTTAGTCCTTCCTGTCTATTGTATGTGGTAATGTAGTATTTGTGAAATGTTATATTAATTGTATATATTATATCCATCAGGAAACATCTGAAGGCGACTCCAAAGAGGGGCAAAACGGAAATATTGCTGACCCTGATATCTGTCAGCCGGGGCCGAACCCTGATCTGATGGAAGGTAAGCCGGTCATCTAATATTCTACATACAAATATCAAGTTATAGAGAACGACAGAGAACATGGAGATTTACTCTTCATCCAATGTATGAGGCCGCTGGCGGCTCATGAGCCCCCATGGACTATAATGGAGGGGGTCACAAATGTACAAAGAGGCTCATTGGTCCCCAATCATGTAATTGTTGAGGATTCGGTGAGATCCTGAGCAATGACACGTTCATAGTACAGTATATATATATAGATATGCCATAAATATATACAGTGTGTGCAGAATATCCTTATATCTAGTATATTCCATGTACAGCGGTCTTATCATTTCCATTATTATATGGATGTGTTATATAAGTGGTGATATAGACTAATACATGTCGTCTCTTCATTATTTTATCATTATTATAGGAATAACTGTGCCGACAAATACTGATGGTGGAACATCTGAGCCACCAGAGATCATCCAGGAATCTGCCAGTGTAAGTATCATGGGACGTCTGTATATCATCAGATGACGGGTGGGAATTACACATCCCATATGACAATGGGATATCTCTGCTCTTATGTAGATCAGACCTATTATGTGTGACGGTGGTGTTATTATTCTGTCTCCTCCGTGTGATGTCCCTTATCCTCCCCTGCAGTACAATGATGTATGTGACGCGCCCCCTGGGCCAGTGTTGTTGGGGATACCCGGAGCCGGATCAGATGGGGGTTGTAGTCTCCGAGTGGCTGTGACCCGGTCCGTGCCCAGGGTGTCAAACTCAGTGTGTGGCAGTCCTTACTGATGTTACTAAAGTTCTTTATGTCGACTACGCCACCCGTTGAATTGCGGTCACTACGGCCGCCGCTGCAGCAGGGTCCGCTGAGGCTGATGGTGTTTGTGCAGCTTTGGTAGTATAACCCCCAACGGGAGGGGTATAGCCTCAGGGGGTCAGGTGCAGAGGATGGTGGTTGTGGAAGTGCAGGGATGATGGTAATGAGAGTCAGAGTCGGGTTGTGCAGTTCAGGGTTCTTTACTTACTGCAGATGTTCCGGTCACTCCGGCCTTGAGTGACCACCCGAGCCGTGCTGCGTCCACCAGGTCCTGGACTCGGCCAACCCCCAAGTAGTTCTGGAGCGTGGTTCTGAGCTCCCGTTCTGTCCTGTCCTCGTCTCTGGCCTTCCCCACCAGGGATCCACCTATGTCCGGCTCCCTCGGGCCTTCTGTTGGTAACCCTTGACTCTGGGTTCCCTGACCCTACGCGTGGTCTGCCTTCCGAGTGGATATGGCAGGTGGCCGTGGCAGATGCTGCCCACGGCCTCCGGTCTCTGGCTGAGGTATGTTGTAGCCCCCCACCAGTTTGGGATCCGGTACCCTGTTGCCAACTCTTCACCCTGTGATTATATTTGGGCTCTCAGAGTTCCTTCTTTCTCCCCCTCTGGGTCTTTCTTTCTCCTCTCTCACTCTTGGGCTGGGGCTGCTCTGCTCTTCTGCTCTCTTCCACTCCTCTGCAAAGGCTTACTGACTGTCTTCTCACAGACTGACTGTGGCTGACTGACTGACTGACCCTGATCTTAGATGGTGCCCACCTTAAATACTCCCTCTATGTGTGAGCTCAGGTGACCAGCACCCAATGAGCTCCTATCTTTACCCAGGCTGCTCCCCCTATCTGCCCCTACACTACTGGGATGTACCACCCCCCTCCCACTCCAGCCAGGAACAGACTCTGTCGTACCTGCACATTTCTAAGTGGGAGTACCGTTGGTCTGTTCCTCAGAAATGGGATGTGTGTAGTGCATGCAGCTTTCTGAGCTCAGTTCCACACTCCATCCTTACCCGGGAGTGGAATATCACACCTCTGGGTTGAGGTGCAATACCCCTGTAGCAGCCGAATCCTCAGGGTGCTACATATGTGTATGGGGAATATCCACTTATAATATAATAGTGTCTGTGGGGGGTCCGGCTTTTATCACGTCCTCTACTTCGGTTGCAGTGTAATCAGGGGGGATATAATATAGACGGGAATTCTGGAGCTTTTATACTCCTGCAGCTTCGTTGTCTTAATGTCATTTCTTATTCCTTTTTAGGCCTTGATCAGATCAGTGAATCCTTGTAAGGACGACTTTAATCCTATCAAACTGATCAGCTGTGGAGGATTTGGGTGAGCTTTACTTGGTATAATATTTATTTCTCAGGGCTCCTTATAGTGATGCCTATGTCTCTATGTCCTGCCCGCGCAATGCTACCATAGAGAAATTATGGTTCCACATCACTGTCCACATCTAATTGTCTCTCTTCAGGTCAGTTAGGATGTGACGTGGATGAGGACTTTCCATAGGTGATCATTTATGGAGTGTTATTTTATGGATTTCTAGTGATGGCCGCACATCTAGTATTAACCATTAGTACAGGAGATCACTTGATCAGGTCTATGGATGGACTGTTAGTAAGAATTCATAATAAATCATGGATTTTCTTCCTCCTCAGATCCGTCCACCTAGTTCGCCATACAGACACAAACAAGATATGTGCTATGAAGAAAATGGACAAGCAGAACCTGAGAAAGCCAAAGACCCTTAAATGGGCCTTTCAGGAGAGGGACATCTCTACATTCGCTGATTGTCCCTTTGTGGCCTCCATGTTCTGCTCCTTTCCTACTAAATTTCATCTGTGTATGGTCATGGAGTATGCACCAGGTAGGACACATCCATTGTATTTATATCCAGCCCACGTCTGCCTAATCCTAGCACCTTATATATAACCTGAACATGTCCACATGGACGGTTACATGTCCACACCGCATTTACTATAATGTTACTAAGATGCCTTGTGTGTCCTCACTGAGCATGGCGGCAATATCTGCTATGGAGGAAAGGAAGATTTCTCTGTATTTGAACAGTTTTTATAGATGAGAATTTTTCACAGAGAAATAAATGAGAGGCTTGTAGATGAGGCCTGGCTCTGTCTCTATGTACAGGGCTCCTCTGCAGTATACGCTCTACATTACACAGTGTATCTCTATATATACCATCCTGTCCCAATATCTCTGCTTGTTTCACATTCACACTCATCATGTGTAATTTACTCTGTAACAGACTCTCACCTGTCATATTTGCTTTTTCCTGTAGGAGGAGACTGTGGCAATCTTCTACAGCACAGGGGTCCTTTACCTATCACCTTGGCCCGTCTGTACATTGCAGAAACAGTCCTTGCTGTGGAATATCTGCACAGCTATGGTGTGGTGCACAGAGACCTTAAGCCTGTAAAGTAAGTGACCCTTGAGCTATAATAAAGGGGATGAAAGTTAGTTTGTTATACAGTCTATGGGTTATTACTTGGGGCTGACAACATCTTTTGTTTTACAGCCTCCTGATAACATCAACAGGACATATTAAAGTGACCGATTTTGGAGTTTCAAAACTTGGCCTCATGAGACCAACATCAAACATCTATAAGGCTCCAACTAAGGACATCACCAAAGAGTTCCGTGATAAAGAGGTCGGCTTTACTTACAGGATCTTCTACTTTACATATCTCATCTCTTTCTCCTTCTCTGATCATTTCTCATCACATTTCCACTGATGTTATTAGTCTTATGTATTGATCATCATCTCATTCTTCTGTTGTTTTCCAGACTGCTGGCACGTCTAGTTACATGGCCCCAGAAGTTATCCTAAGGAAAGGCTATGGAAGACCTGTTGACTGGTGGTCAGTAGGCATCATCCTATATGAATTTCTCTTTGGATATACACCATTTTATAGGGCTTCCCAAAAGGAGAAATTACGCAGTATCCTCAGTGGTAAGTAAAATAATCTGACTGCTTGTCATGTCGCTGTTATGTGGTTTGATTTGTTCCTTGGTTCAGCTTCTAGCTTTTTTAAGGAAAATGCTTTTTAATGTAAATAAATGAAGGGGTTTTATTTCCTGTAATATTTTCTTTTTATATCACAGATGACATTGTTTGGAGATGTAATTCCTTTCCTCCACCAAATGCTCGGGGCATCATCACTCAGCTACTCAGAAAAAATCCAGAACAAAGACTTGGGACAGGTAATATGATAATAGTATTAATATTGACTTATTACACCCCTGGGCAAATGAAGGTGTCCATGAGGATGAGCACTGAAGGTCTCTACCAACGTGTCCATTCCCCATTCTTCATGCTCTAATGTTCAGTTCAGTTCCTTTATGTTGGCTGTTTTAAATCTCCAGTTCAGATTAACATAAACTGTATAGATACGGAGTAGTTTCTCTGACAATAACTGTATCGATTTTTTTCTTGTCTTCCTTTTCCAGGAGGGGCACACGAGATCAAAATTCATCCATTTCTGCGTGCCTTAAACTTTAACAACCTTCTAAGTCAGAAGCCTCTGTTCGTTCCTGATCTAAAATCAGATGAGGACACCCGCTATTTTAGCAGTAAGTAAAATGAGACATCATCGGCAGAAAACTGCTGAGTGTCTTTTCTTTCATTATGTGTGACAATCAGTTCCCATCATAATGAGTAATAACATGGTGACTGTCTGACCGGCTCTTGTACTAATAATTTCTCATAACACTTTTACTTTTCAGATCGCTCTGTGGGTTATAAATTTAGGAATTCAGATGATGGGGACACAAGTGAGGACAATGACTGTCCAGAAATCAAAAACTTTGAATCATCTTCTCAAAGGTTTTCCAAAGTAAGTATGTCTAAAGCATGTAGGTCAATAAAATGAATAAAACCTATGATTAGAAAAAAAGTTTCAAAATATATCTATTTATATTTTATATTTCTTTGTGTTTTTTTTAGCTATATACCACCAGTACCAAGATGGTGACCATTGAAGAACCTATGTCACCTCCAGAGTGTACCCCTGAGAACAGCAAAAAACACCCAGACTTGTGAGTAGATTATTATTATTATGAGATTTAGCTCTGATATATGCTCAGACACGAGTAACACAAATCTAAATCCAGCATCCACCACCCCATGATAACTGATTGCTGTGGATCTGGCTTGTGATTACACAGCAATATCAGTTGATCATTGCAACGAGCCATTCATTCCCAGCTCTTTATAGGCCAATATTACTAGTTAGACTCCATTCTTGCTGGTAGAATGGGGTCCTGAGCAGAGTATCCCCTTTATGATGTCCCAAATGGCCTTACAGACAGGTGTTCTTCCTTTTTGTATTGTTTTCACTTGTAATTTACTTGACTTTCTTCTACCAAACAGTCATAAAGAATCTCCCCCTTCCAAAACTGATGATGGTGACAATCAGTGTGTCACTGCTAAAAAGTGTGAGTGTGAGTCATCCTCGCCCTCATTGTCAGGTATGTACAGATTTATAGACCATCTCATTATAGGCTATGATACAAAAGTGTAATGTGAATCTGCACATGAAGGCTCAGATAATGACTTACTTTATTCCCGCTGCCCCTGAGTATTCAATTTTTTGTTTTGGTAAAATCCACCATACGGTTCCAGAGTTATTGGCAGTTTTATTTAGTGCTAATTTTTATGGTCTTTACAAGGGGGTGGTGCTAACAGGATTATCTGGGGGGGGGGGTGTCTTCAGCCTCTTCTTCAGTATTATAGTGTGGTAAAGACCATAAAAATGACCACTAAATAAAAAGGCCCCTGTCTGTGGAACTGTAAGGCGGTGTGCTCACAATGCGTTTTTAATCGTTTCCGCAGCAGCAATTCCGCCGCAGAAACGCTTAAAAAACGCTTGGTAGAAGGCCTGCCATGTTTCCCAATGATAATCCGCATGTGCTGTGCACATGCTGCGGAAATTTCCGCTGCGGATTATCATTGCGGAAAAATCCGCAGCGCTAACAATTATTTTGCAGAAGTCCTGCGTTTTCACCGCCATTGACTTGCATTGGAACGCATGGAATCCGCATCACTGCATCTGTACATGCGGAATCCATGTGTTTCAATGTGTGGATGGTACTCGGGTCTGGAGAAGAGGAGACTCTCCTCCAGACCCCCCTACCATAGAACCTGTAAAAAAAAAGAATAAAATAAAAAATAAATGTGATACTTACCTTCTGATGGCCTCCGGTTCCGTGTCTCGGCTTGCTGGCAGCTCGCGGTAGACTAAAGGACCTGCGCTGACGTCATTTAGTCATGTGACGGGTCATGCGACCAATGATGTCGGCAGGTCCTTATATCTACCGCGAGCTGCCGGCAAGCCAAGACAAGGACTCTGGGGGCATCAGAAGGTAAGTATATTTATTTTTTATTTTTTACCATTCTTTCGGTCACATTATATAAATCCATGCCGGTTGCATGGATTTATATAGTGTGACCAAGTTGTCAAGCACTTTCCAAGTGATGCTAAAATCGCTTGGAAAGTGCTTGACAACCCGCATGCGAAATCGCATGATCAAAACGCTTCACATCCGCATGTCCCTGGTAGAAAAAACACATGTACAATCGGCATGTACAATCCGCATGTACAATCGGCATGTACAATCCGCATGCGTTTTTTGTGCCAGGGAGATGCAGAAACGCTCAGGAAAAAATCCGGAGCATTTCTGCATCGTGGGCACATAGCCTAAGGGGGATTTTAATAAAAAACAAAAACAGAGTCCTCAGGGGAGCAGGGGAATAAAGTAAGAGTGAATTCTGGACACTTAAGACCTGGTGATGAGTCTTCTTTAACCTTACACTTAAGTGTTATCTGACGGATTATATAAAAACACTTTGGCTTGCTGCAAGTAATGTCATGTTAATAAGGGGGACACCACATGGCCGCACACAGAAAAGCTACAAGTGCATATTAACCAGTTTGAGTAACTCTATAAACATATAAAATGAATCTTTGAGGAGTTTATAATCAACATCTTTTTCTGACTTTTTATTAGAACCTCCAGTTCAGGAGAGAAAGAAATCTGCACTAAATCTGAGAAAACAGCAAAGAACAGATAAAGTGGAAGAGGGGGAAAGTAGTAGGCGAGGTAAGTGTGAGGATAATCTCCATGTTGTATGATGTCAGTGAGATAAGTCATGTGGAGCAGATGTCATCTGTCAGTGGTGGGATTGTCACATGTATGATGGCTGACAATGATCCCGCACCTCTGTATGGAGAAGATTCCTCTACCGGCCTCCCACAGAGACACCACAGTAGTGTCCTCTAACATGGAGAACCATTACTTACATCGGTTTTGCATCTTTTTTATAGGTTCTATCTTCCGCCGGATGATATCATCCTGTCGGCGTGGATTATCCAGGGCTGCTCGCACTATCAGACAAAGCTGCATTTTTGCCCACTGTCACCAGGGCACCAGAAACATCTCAAGGGCAGAAAACCCTCACATCTAGTGCCCTGAAGAAAGTACAGCACATCCACCATCAATGCTGTACCTGCATGGAAAGAGTTGTACCATCTACTGTACCTGTGGCCATCTGACCAGCAAGAAATATCTGCAAAAGTCAAAGGCCTCCAAGAACATCTTTTCAACCTTCCATGTAATTCTTAATTAAAAAAAAAATAAATTGATTAATGTCCTTTTGAATTTAATTGAATATTACTGACATTTATGGCGTATCAATGCTACACATGTTATATCCACCTCATGCTCTCCCTCTCCCCATTCATTGGGAACGTGTGGCACCCCAGGGGTCTGGTTACCACAGTAATAGAAATATTATGTCTGAGAGCAAGTGGGAGGTTTCTCTGGTCAGGAGCCCTTAAGCATGCAACACCTCCTGCCCAGACCTGGGAGGGTAAGAATCTGCCCTTATAAACTGGGTCTGGGGCGGGATTAGTCAGTCAGAGTCAAAGGGAGAACAATCATGCACAGGGAAAGAAACAGCAGGAGCTCTGTAGGAGCAGGAGCTGAGTGCCAGGGACTGGAAGCAGATATATTGCTCGTCCTGGCTGAAGAGACTACAACCGGACAACGGAGTCCGAGGCTGCAAGGATCTTCAAGTCCAGCAGCAGAAACCAGCCGGCAGGGGATTCCATGTCCTCTGGCCATAGAAGCCCGGAGGCTCAGTCACAAGGAAGGGACCAGCACCGCCATCGAGGAGCGGAGGCTATCAAAAGGCCCCAAGTCACCAGCCATACGTGTGAGCACCACACGGTATACTCAGGGACGTGGGCTACTTCCACTCGCTTACAGCAAGGTAGCCAGGAAGAGTGCAGATAGACGGGGAGGCCTACAACTCCAACTGGCCAGGGGAACTCCTGCTTGCTCGCAGACTGACCAGGCCCCTTATGCTAGCCAGTACTCCCGAGAGGGTCTGCCTTAATATCATCAGTAAAGACCCTGAACTGCACTGCAAAGACTCTGAGTCATTCCTGCTTTCTCACCGCATTCAGCACTACTAGTACTGGGACTCCCGTGCACCATCACTCCCATCATCCACATTCCCTGCCCCGAGGCTATACACTTCCCGTAGGGAGTTATCCCATCTTTTGCTGCGTACACCACACCAGCCTCAGCGGACTGCCTCGCAGCGGCGGTACACTCTGACCGCAATCCACGGGTGGCGTAGTTGGACAATTAACCTAAAACCTATAAAAGACTGCCACTGGTTTGACCACCCTGAGCCATGGGAAAGGGTCACCGCCACGGAGACTACAACCCCCAGAGACCCGGCTCCGGGTATCCCACACACGTCCACACTAGGCCCAGGGGGCGCGTCAAATGCACGGGGTGAATGCTGGGTGTGACGCGGGGGGTGGTTGACCCCACAATCCAGCTGTCAAGCCTCACTTGTCGTGACGTCAGCGCGGGGTCACGTGATGCCTGTGAGCGGCGCTATCCTTGGCTGCAATGTAAGCTAATTACAAAAATCCTTAGGGGCCCTGTGGGGATACACTGGGGGGGGGGTTAATCTAAAGTCCTGGACAACTTCTTTAAGAAACATTTTTTTCCTGTATAATGACTTAAACCAAAATTTTATTTTTTATTAACAAATAGGTAATTTCAGTGTAATTTATGAAGGAAGGAAGAACTGCCAAAAATTAGGGATTCTGATACATCCTGTATTAGAATAAAGGAGGGTCTCATACACATTCTGGTCAATTTGACATATAGTAGTACTTTTAGACTATAAAGGCTATGCACTAAGTGCAAATCCTGCCAAAAAATGCAAGTAGGGTCATCCATACACAATGGAAGGCACCAACTGTAGTGCCTCATTCAAATATTGTGAACAAAGTGTAGTTGTGGTACACCTACAATAGTGTTCAAACTAATAGCAGTGGGTTAAAAAACATGAGTTAAGCACAAAACCTTTATACTAGTTTTTATTTCCATGCATTGGGAACATTGCACACTGTTTTCTAATTCTAAACATGAAGAGAAATGTATATAATTTTTAACTATTTTACAGAAAATAACAAAAAATGAACAATGGGCTGTTCTAAAAAAATAGTGTCTGCATTTGTCTTTACAAACTCAAAATATGTACTCTTTTTTAGCATTTAGCATTACTGTGAATCATTAACCTAATACTTAGTTGTATACTCTGTTTTTTAGAACTGCTTCAGATGTATGTTGCATAGAGTCAACCAACTTTTGGCACCTGTCAACTGTTATTCCAGCCCAGGATGCTTTGACTACATCCCACAATTTTTTGTCATCTGTTGGCTTTGCCTCAGAAACAGTATTTTGATGTCACCCCACAAGTGTTCTATCGGATTAAGATCCGGGGATTGGGCTGGTCACTCCATAACCTCTATTTTGTTGGACTGGAACCAATAATTTGATCGTTTACTGGTGTGTTGAGTGCCTTTGTCTTGTTGAAACACCCATTTCAAGGGCATATCCTCTTCAGCGTAAGGCAACATGACCTCTTCAAGCATTTTAATATATGCAAACTGGTCCATAATCTCTGGTATGCGGTAAATAGGTCAGGCACCATAGTAAGAGAAACGTGCCCATATCATGATGCTTGCTCCACCATGCTTCACTGTCTTCAGAGTGTACTGTGGCTTGAATGCAGAGTTTAGGGGTCATCTGACAAACTGTCTGTGGCCCTTAAACTGGTCCATAATCTCTGGTATGCGGTAAATAGGTCCGGCACCATAGTAAGAGAAACGTGCCCATATCATGGTGCTTTCTCCACCATGCTTCACTGTCTTCAGAGTGTACTGTGACTTGAATGCAGAGTTTAGGGGTCATCTGACAAACTGTCTGTGGCCCTTGGACCCAAAAATAACAATTTTACTTTCATCAGTCCACAAAATGTTTCTCCACTTTTCTTTAGGCCAGTTGATGTGTTCTTTGACAAATTGTATCCGCTTCAGTACATGTAGTTTTTTAACAGTGGGACTTTGCGGGGACTTCTTGCTAAGAGATTAGCTTCACACAGGCATCTTCTGTCACAGTACTCACAGGTAACTTGAGACTGTCTTTGATCATCCTGGAGCTGATCATTGGCTGAACCTTTTCCATTCTGGATATTCTTCGATCCATTCGAATGGTAGTCTTCTGTTTTTTTCCTCGTCTCTCTGGTTTCACTTTCCATTTTAAAGCATTGGAGATCATTATAGCTGAACAGCCTATCATAGTCTGCACTTCTATATAAGTTTTACCCTCTCCAAACAACTTTTTAATCAAAGTACGCTGTTCTTCTGAACAATGTCTCGAATGACCCATATTTCTCAGGCTTTCAAGGAGAAATGCATGTACAACATGTGCTGGCTTCATCCTTAAATAAGGGCCACCTGATTCACACCTGTGTCTTCACAGAATGATTGACCTCACTATTGAACTCCACACTGCTATTATTTTGAACACACCCCCTAACAATTAATTATTCAAATACACAGACTCAAAAACATGCAGATCATGAATGCGGAGTCTGTTGGTTTTCTTAGAATCTACTGCACCAACTGGTAAATTGTTTGACACGTGGTAATATAATCTAAACCAAAAACAGTGATTAATCTGGTTAGTCATATTGGACTGCTATTATTTTGAATACTACTGTACATACTATGCACCTCCACTATGGCATCCATGCAGCAAAAAGGAGTCAAACAATTCTCCTGTGACTTTTCACACACAACACTAACAAGAATGGCAAATGCCTGAAGTGAATCGACCAACGTTTGTGGTATTAGACGCCTCTTACGCTTTTTATCTTCCTCCTTAATACCAGGCACACATGATCACCCAGCCGCTGTAGGAAGCCGGCGGCTTGCGGCTAACACGTGTGCCCGCTATTAAAGATAATTAATATTCACTGCTCCCCACGTCTATAGTCCTGCCCACCTTTTGGCGCCGACTTAAGTGCAGAGAGGTGGGCAAGATTATGGGCGTTGGTAGCAGTGCGTATTCATTTTCTTTAATATCGGGCGTACTTGTTAGCCGCATCGCCCGCTCCTGTCTCATGTGACCAGGTACATCAGTCGCCACAGAGGTACTGCATCTCACCCAGAGGTGGCGTACTCTCAGGTAAGGATGGAGTACTACACCCACATCCAATACACTCCACTTCAGTAGGGAAGGGTGAGATTGCTCCTAAGGGAGAGCACAGTCCCTGGTCCCTAGCTGGAGGGTAGAACTAGGTAGAGGAGGTGGGTGGAGGAAGAAGTTCAGGGGAGCACAGACAGAAAGGGTATAAGAAGAAGGGGAACCATCTAGAAGCAGTCAGTTGTGAGGAGACAGTACAGAGGAGATAGAGCTGAGAGCAGGAGCTCAGGAGGAGTGGAGAAAGGAGCATGGCCCAGTGAGAGAGGCCCAGGAGAAGGAGAGAGAAAGAAGAGAGGAGCAGTGAGAAGGGCTCCAGGAAGAACAGAGGGGATCCCAGGGGCACGGCGAATGCGGAAGCCACCCGTGCGCCTGAATTCACGCTGACGTGGAAGGATCAGGCCGCAGAAGGGGACCGGCCCCTAACTAGTGGAGAACAACCAGGCTCAGCTAGACAACCAGAGGCTGCTGCATTTTCAAGGTGCTGCAGCCAACATCCACAATTACATCGCCGAAAAGGTTACATAGTTACATAGTTACATAGTTAGTAAAGCCGAATAAAGACTTGCGTCCATCAAGTTCGACCTGTTAGTTCTGTAATTGCTAAAGTTGATCCAGAGGAGGGCAAAAACCCCAAATGATTTAGCCAATCTTCACCTGAGGAAAAATTCCCTCCCGACTCTGAAACCAGCAGTCAGAATAAATCCCTGTATCAACCTACTATTTTATTCTATTTTTAAGTATATGCTGAAATCTGCCTGGTATCTAGAAAAGCATCCAGTCCCCGCTTGAACTGGTTTAGTGAATCCGACATTACCGTCTCCTCACTCAGTGAATTCCATATTCTCACTGCTCTTACCGTAAAGAACCCCTTCCTATGCTGGTGCTGAAACCTTTTCTCTTCCAGTCTTAGTGAATGCCCTCTTGTTACCGTAATATCCCTCCTTTTGAACAAATCCCGGGCAAGGTCTCTATACTGTCCCCTAACATATTTGTACACATTTATTATGTCCCCCCTCAACCTTCTCTTTTCCAGGCTGAATAGTCCTAGTTTTGCCAACCTCTCTGGGTATTGCAGTCCCTCCATTCCCCTTATTAATTTTGTTGCCCTCCTTTGTACCTTTTCAAGCTCATTTATATCCTTTCTATATATTGGGGCCCATAACTGAGCACAGTATTCCAAGTGTGGTCTGACCAGTGCTTTGTACAGTGGAAGAACAATGTTCTCATCCTTTGCAGCTATACCTCTTCTGATACATCCCATTACCCTGTTTGCCCTTACAGCAGCCGCCTGACTTTGGGTACTCCAATTTATTTTGCTATCAATCAAGATGCCCAAGTCCTTCTCCATCTCTGAATTCCCCAATGATTTCCCATTCAGTGAGTACTGGTGACTTCCATTTTTCCTTCCCATATGTATGACCTTACATTTCTCCTCGTTAAACCTCATTTGCCATTTAATGCTCCACCTACCCAGCTTATCCAAATCCCTCTGTAGGTCTTCACTATCCTCTTTTGTATTAATTGTTTTACATAACTTTGTGTCATCTGCAAATATTGATATTTTACTATTTATCCCGTTGACTATGTCGTTAATAAAGATATTAAATAACATTGGGCCTAGTACAGACCCCTGTGGTACCCCACTAGTGACGCTTACCCAATCTGAGTATATTCCATTTATAACCACCCTCTGCCTTCTATCCTTTAGCCAGTTAGCTACCCACTTGCAGACATTTTCCCCCAGCCCCATCATTCTCATTTTGTATACCAACCTATTATGTGGCACGCTATCGAACGCTTTTGAGAAGTCGAGATACACGACATCCACTGGTTCCCCCTGATCTACTCGAGAGCTAACCTCCTCGTAGAAGTCAATCAGGTTTGTTTGGCAGGAGCGATTCCTCATGAATCCATGTTGGTTCGGGGTTAATAGATTATTAGCATCAAGATGCTCCGTAATTGCCTCATTAATAAAGCCTTCAAAAATTTTGCCCACAACGGACGGCAGACTCACCGGCCGATAGTTTCCGGTGTTACTTTTTGCTCCCTTTTTGAATATTGGCACTACATTCGCCTGTCGCCAATCAAGTGGCACAGACCCAGTCTCAATAGAGTCCTTCAATATAAGATATAACGGTCTGTCTATCACATTACTTAGTTCCCTTAGTACCCGTGGGTGTATGCCATCAGGTCCTGGTGATTTGTTTATTTTAATGTTACTGAGGCGTTTCTGTACCCCAGCTTGGGTTAGATTTGTCATACTTAGTGGAGGATTAAGTTTGTCACTTCTCATTTCGCCTGTTAGTTCTTTTTCCTTTGTGAAAGTTGACGAAAAAAATGTATTTAATAGATTAGCTTTATCCTCATCTTTCTCTATGATTTTGCCTTCATCACTTTTTATCGGTCCAATATTATTCGATTTAATCCTTTTACTATTTATATACGTAAAGAACAGTTTGGGATTTGATCTACTTTCCCTAGCAATACGTCTCTCTGTTTCCTCCTTTGCTATTTTTATTTGTTTTTTACAGGTTCTCGTTTTTTCCTTGTAACACATTAGTGCCTCCTTACTGTTTTCCTGTTTTAATCTCTTGAATGCCTCTTTTTTGCTATTTAACGCCCCTTTTACGTTCTTGTTCAACCATATTGGTTTCCTCTTATTTCTGGCCCTTTTATTCCCATACGGTATATACCTCTCGCACTGAGTATTCAGAATTCTTTTGAAGGTTTCCCATTTACTATTCGTATTTCCTTGATTAAGAACTTTGTCCCAGTCTATAAGTTGAAGGTTTTCTTTCAGCTGATCAAACTTCGCCCTCCTAAAGTTTAATGTTTTTGTTGTTCCCTTATTGATAACCCTACTGAAGGGCATTTTGAAATTGATAATATTATGATCGCTATTACCTAGGTACCCCCCTATCTGTACCTCAGTTATTCTATCAGGCCTATTAGTCAATATTAAGTCCAACACGGCCTTCCCTCTCGTTGGTTCCTGCACTAGTTGGGAGAGATAATTATCCTTGATATTTGTCAAGAACCTTTTTCCTTTCTGCGATCTACAGGTTTCTGTTTCCCAGTCAATATCCGGGTAGTTGAAGTCCCCCATTACAATCACCTCATTATGTTTTACTACTTTGTCTATTTGTCCTAATAGCAGTTTCTCATTCTCCTCTGTTATATTAGGTGGCTTATAGCAGACCCCCAGTAATATTTTATTATTATTTTTTGCCCCCTCTATCTCTACCCACATGGACTCGACCCCCTCTTCTCCCTCTCCTATATCTTCCCTTAGTCTGGGCTTTAGACGTGACCTTACATATAAGCAGACTCCTCCGCCCTTCCCCTGTTTCCGGTCCCTTCTAAATAAACTATAATCTGTTAAATTTACCGCCCAGTCGTAGCTATCGTCTAGCCAAGTCTCTGTTATACCTACGATGTCATACCTCTCCTCCGATATAAGCGCCCGCAGCTCATCCGCCTTATTGGTCAGGCTTCTTGCGTTGGTCAGCATGCAAGATAAAACTTTGGGGTTATTTAGCATCCTATTCTTCTCTAACGATCTAACTGTACTATCCCCACCCCCCTCTCCACCCTCATTATATTCACTTCTCCCCTTCCCCCTTGCTTGCCTCACATCCCACCTATTTCCTTGGTTTCCCCCCCCCGTCTCTAGTTTAAAAACTCCTCCAACCTATTAGCCATCTTCTTCCCCAGCACCGCTGCACCCTCCCCATTGAGGTGCAGCCCGTCCCTACGGTAGAGCCTGTAGCCGACAGCGAAGTCGGCCCAGTTCTCCATGAACCCAAACCCTTCTGCCTTGCACCAACTCTTTAGCCACTTATTCACCTCCCTAACCTCCCGTTGGCGCTCCTGTGTGGCTCGCGGGATTGGTAGTATTTCTGAGAAAACTACCTTGGAGGTCCTTGCCCTAAGCTTCCTACCTAGATCCCTGAAATCATTTTTAAGGACCCTCCATCTACCACTCACTTTGTCATTGGTGCCAATGTGGACCATGACCGCTGGGTCTTCGCCAGCCCCACCCAGTAACCTGTCAACCCGATCCGCGATGTGCCGGACTCGAGCGCCAGGGAGGCAGCACACCGTTCGGCGATCCCTGTCTTTGTGACAGATTGCCCTGTCTGTCCCCCTAATAATAGAGTCACCCACTACCAGGACCTGTCTAGCCTGCCCTACACTTCCCCCCTCCCCCTCATTACTGGAGCATACACTCCCCCGGCGGTCAGAGGATCTGTCGTGCTCCAATAATGCCGGTTCTGAACCAGCCTTCCTATACTTCTTCCCTCTATCCCTTCTAACTGTTACCCAGCTCCCTGCCTGTTCAGCCTGCGCTTCCCCACTAAGCTCCACCCCCAGTGTTGACCCATTGAGTGTCTGCTCGGTGAGCAGCAAACTCCGTTCCATGTTGTCGATGCTCCTCAGTACCGCTATCTGAGCACTTAGATCCAGGATTTGGGCTTCCAAGTGCACGATATGCTCACATCTCTCGCAGCAGTATGGATCCCTGAGCGGTAGCTCAGGGAATGCATACATTGCGCAAGATGTACACTGCACGGCTCCGGCCAACATGGACGTCATTCTAAATATGGGGATACAGTCAGTATATATGTACAAGTACAAAACACAATTATTTATATATAGGTGTATGGACGGGGATCAATTAGGGATGTGCAAGTGTATCGATTAGATATCGGCGCGGGATCAGTTAAGTATGGACGGGGGATCAATTAAGTATCAATTAAGTATGGATGGGGGATCAGCTGAGTGAGTCAGGTGGATTAATTAAGTATGGACGGTGTGTCAATTAACTATGGACTGGGATCAATAAGTATGGACTGGGGAAATAATTAATTGTGGACTAGGGAATCAATCAATTAATTATGGACAGGGGGTTTAATTAAATAGGATGGGGGGTAAAGCAAATAAATAGGTATGGACGGTGGGTCAATTAACTAAGGACTGGGGATCAATAAGTATCAATAATATCAATAAATATGGACTGGGGAAATAATTAATTGTGGTTTGGGGAATCAATCAATTAATTATGGACAGGGGTTAATTAAATATGGTGGGGGATAAGGCAAATAGATAGGGACTGGGGATGAGTAAAAGTGGACAAGGGGAATCTATTAAATAGGACAAGGGGGATCAATCAATTATGGGCTGGGGGGGGTCAATCATTTAAATGTGGTCAGGGGGATCACTTTAATATGGACGGGGGGTGGTCAGAGAATCAATTAAATGAGGACGGGGGGGTCAATTTAATGTGGTCAGAGGGATCAGTTAAATATGGACGGGGGTGTTCAGGGGAATCAATTTAAATATGGACGGGGTTGATCAATTAAATATGGACGGGGGGGTAATCAATTAAATATGGACTAGGGAATACAATACAATTACAATACAGATACAAATACAATACAGTACAGTACACACTTGGGTTCAGTAGGGCCGCTTATCGCGGCCTCCTGCCCCTCACTCACTTCCTCTAGGGACGCTGCACGCTATCACAGCGCGCTTGTCCCTCCGGTCGCCTCTTACCGGTCCTCCTGATCACCACCACCTGGCACCCTCCGCTGGCCGGCACTGCACGCTGCCACAGCGCTCTCTTGCGCTCGTCCCTCCGGTCGCCTCCTACTGGTCCTCCCGGTCCGCTCGGTCACCTCCGCCTGGCTCTCCTACCTTCCCAGGAGCTCTCTCCACACACAGCACAACTCTTGCAGCACACGGCAGGCTCCGCCTCCACCACTTCCAGGGGACTGCACGTCGCCCGACAAGGCCCGAGGCCACTGGCTTGGGACACTGCTTGTGAGGCGCAGGGCAGGAGGGCGAGAGCCAGCGCAGGAAGACGACCGGGAAAGCCATATAGAACGGGGTCCCGTTTAAATATTCTTGAGATACTTGAGAGATTGCTGAACCCCTTCCCTGGAGGACACAGGACGACGTGGGAGGTTACACACTGGCCCTGGTAAACTGGAGAATTGAACAACCGTGAGTAAAACCTGAAGACTGCACCCCCCTGTGTCCTAGAATTATTGCTGCGCCATCACCAGTCCTGCACTACACAGCACCAGAAACATCTACCTCATACAATTTATCATTTCCTGCCCTGGAGCTAAGCTCTGCCTGTGGAGAGCTGAACCAACTCTGCTGCGTCACCATCAGCTCCAGAGAATCTGCACCGCAGCGGCGTCTCCATATAGCCGCATACCACAGGTGGCGTCACGAACATTATCTCTAAAAACTTTATTCCCCTTTTTCTTTCCCTTTAATTGAACGCCCTGGGTCACGGACCAGGTCACTGCCACCGTGACATCCCCCAGCACCGACCGGCCCGGCTACCGAGTACCTCACGGCCCAGGGGGCGCGTCACCCCCCCCACACACTTTCCCACAAAATTTGGGAAAAACGTGCGTCTTATAGTCCGGAAAATACGGTAAATCATTTTCTAATTTCCCAATGCTTTTACCTTTCCCTTTATTTCTTTTTTTATCAATTTTTTCTTTTTGGATTTGCTAATATGTTTTCACTTACACACTTTATAGAGTTTATTAATGATTTTAATATGGTATGTTTGATATTTTAATGAATTAATATGAATTGACCATATTTAAAATGTCATTCACGCCAAATTGAGCATTTAACCAGCGCTTTGCGCGCTCACTGCTTATCACCTGGTGAAAGCTCAGATTCGGAGCTGAAAAACAGTTTGTGATTTTAAAATCCCTAAATAAAAGGTATTTACTTGTAACTACCGCATCCTCACTACTTCCAGTGGCAGCGCACCAACATAAACTTTCATTGTTTTTTCTCCCACGGTTCAATCCTGTTGTACCATGGACTCTGTTCGGTGCTGCGCCTTACTCCTTCACTGTACAGTGCCATATACCGTACCATTAGACTTATTAGCCACCTTAGTGCCACCACTCTATCAATTCTATTGCTCTTCATGACCGTCAGCGCGCCTGACACAGTACTGGACTCAGCACCAGAATGCACTAGAGACCTGTTTGTTTGACTTAAGACCACTGACAACATTTTTGGGGGAGCAATGATATTTGTGCTCATACCTTAAGAACAGACGTTTTCAGATCCTTTATGTACAGGCTGTATCTCAGCGTGGCTTCTGTCCTAATCTCTGGTCATCAGCAGCTGTACACAGATCTTAGAAGATGGAGGGGTGTTCCCTCTCAGACTAGTTCGGGGCACCTAAATGAGACATGGTGATGGGCGCCCGGTGGCTTCCAGGACTTTGTTCCCTTTCTTGGCTGCTATGTCACATGGTATGAAGCATTGCTCAAAATGAGGGATGATTGACCTGATACACCATCATTGGTCACTCCTGGGTTCTCCTCAGTTGTAGTCACCTATTGTCAGACCCGTCTAATGTGTATAAAATTCAACGCTGTAAAAACTTGTAAAAGCTCCTCAGAGATATTCCCCAGAAACACTGTTACTGATTGATTTCTTATAAAGTGTGTATTTGTGTGGACGTGTTTCCAGGCTGGGTACAAGTTAGGAGCCCGAGCCACTGCAGAAGTTAGTGTCTGAAGTTGTTTGTAGATTGGGGGTACCAGAGGTAATTGACAAAGACAGGTCTGCGTATTCACAGGGCAGGTAATGCCGACATGGTTATGGGAGAGTTGAATGTTTTCATGTCTTCAACCCACAGCAAACAATAAGGTTAAAAGTTATAATTTCATTCTGAAAAACAAATTTACTAAAGTCTGTGAACAAGCAGGGTTAAAAAAAAATGGACTCAAAAGTTTGGCACTGATGTCTATGCGGTACACACTCCAGGAACTTGTCCCTATCTAAGAAACTTTTTGGGGAGGTTTCTAAGACTGCATTGTATCCTCCTCATGACTCTCAACTGTCTTTGGCACATGGAACTGTGAAATGTTGTGCAGCTACACCGAACACTAACTGATTTGTATAAGCCGGTGTTTGCTTCACTCCCGGACTCAACTCTGCCTCCTTATGGTGATTTGGTGGTGGTTAAAAGACCACCTGGATCTCAGCAGCCTTGATGGGAAGGACCATATTAGGTACACAGGCTACTCAAGCCAAAAGGGAAGACCGCCTGGATCCAAGCCTCCCACTGCAAAAAGGTTCACCCCCTCTTTACCCAGAGGTGTCCTCAGACTGAGAATCTGCTGTAAGGAAAAGTTTACTTGATTCTGGATCTAATAGATGTGGTGGTAGTGGGGTGATAATAATATTACACTTCTGTGCCAGAGTGGGACCCTCACCCCAAGCTGGAGGTACGAAGTGCTTACCCGCTGAGCAATGTTTTAATTCCCTACCCCAGCAGGCTGCCTTCCAGAGTAAAAGACTAGGACTATTTACTTAGACATACAAAAATTACAGCCAGCATTCACACGCTGTCTGTGCCAAGGGAAAAGACAGAGACTTTCATACAAGAAAATGGCCTTATCTAAAATGGATCGGGGAATTCAACTACCTCTTATAAGAGCTGATAATTTAGCTGCTTTAACAAGACGCATGAGAGACTGGATCCATGGAACTAGTAGTTTTTCAAATACCATGTTGGAGAAGGACTTGGCCGCGCCTAGTGATCTCCGGGTGCTTTTACATCTATGGTTTGGAGAACTACATTCTCAAGTCATATAACATCCTTTTGTCAAACATTATAGGTGTGTAAAAAGTTTTAAGAAAATTATACAAACAACCTTTTCACCTATCTAAATTAGTGCCCTTATGGGAAAATCCTAGATTTATTCAGGGTAAACAGAACAAGCTTTGTAAGCAATGGAACCAGAAAGGGATTTATTAAATGATAATGAAGGAAGACTGCTCACCTGGCAGGAATTCTCAGGGATGTATGATATGGGAGATCATCAATGTCTACAGTACCACCAAACAGTTACTTTCTACAGCTCTATGGTGAGAAATTTCGGGAAGGTGGAAAGGAGGGGTGATTTTGACATATTGATGTGGTCTAGCTCATGGGTAAATTCCCTATCCACAATATACCAAAGGATTAGGAGACAAATTCTGCACACTGCGGTACCTGATTTATTTATCCATTGGAGTATAGCGCTAAATGACACTTAGATAGATGGTAAACTTTTGACGGGCTTGGATAAAGTAAAAATAGCAATGAACAATGGAGAGAAATGCAGAACAAACTGATTCATAATGCCATTTATGCTTTCAAATTTTCCTACAAAGATGCTTCATCACATTATTTATGAAAATGCCCAAAATGTAACCTAAAACCAATTTGTTTGATAGCATCAGGCGATGCCCTTCCACCCAAATGGTGTGGGAAGAGACCCTTCTCTATTTAGATAATGTTTGGAGAATTAAAGTCCCACAGTCTCCTCGGGCATGTTTATTTCATCATATTGTAACAGAACATCGGGAGGATGGGGACAGAGTTCTGTCTATACAGATAATACATGTAGTTCTATTGGTGGTTAAAAAATGTATACTTAGATATTGGTTGAAGAAAGAGACACCTCAATTATCTGAAATAATCACAACTCTGAAAACCTTATTAGTTTATGACAAACTTGAGTAAGAAAGACAAAAAGAAAAGTCGACGACAGCGTTTTTTCACAAACTGAGATCTTTTAATGAATATAGCAATACACAATCTGATATGTCACAGCTGATGAAAGTATTCTGACACACATCCTGGTATCATATGGAGGAACATAGGGGGACAACAGGATTACTTAAAGTCTAATGGATTCACTTATTTTTACATCTATTCATATAAGGATTTTGGAAAAGTATTTTTTTGCTGTTTTGCTTGCGGAGTTAAAAATTGAATCTGTTAAAATTGTGGAAAAAAAATGATTGGATGGATTTCACACTTATTTATAAAGATGCGGTCTGTGTTGGTAAATGTCATGGAGATTCTAGGATTATAACCCGATTTGTTTGTCTATTTTGTCTCATTAAATAAAGTTTGTTTAAAAAAAATAGATGAGAACACTAGATTCCATCATGACATCATAATTAACCATCACTACTTACAGAAGTGTTTACACCCATATAGTCACTTTGACATTCCGGTGTCATTGCTGTCAGTGAGAAGCTACATAGCTAATCATATACTGATTGCGCTTGGATTTACTTTGGATTTACTTGAAATGTCTGAAATTCCTTCAGAGAGACTTCAGGTGTTAGCACTGCTCCAGGGGATTCTTACCACCTACGCCCCTGACATTGTGCTACCACTACCCG
This sequence comes from Phyllobates terribilis, assembly GCF_046119375.1. Taxonomy (NCBI): domain Eukaryota; kingdom Metazoa; phylum Chordata; class Amphibia; order Anura; family Dendrobatidae; genus Phyllobates; species Phyllobates terribilis. Next base: position 63,459 of record NW_027363375.1, read on the forward strand.
ATGGCGTCCTCAGCTTCACTTACCGGCTGGTTATGAAGCTTGTGATAGACTGCCTGACCAAATACCACAAAGGTCGTATTAGCTCAGAATATCTTGAGCATTTACAGCAAAACATCTGGACACTCGTACAGCAGGTAAATAGCAGGCAATCTGCACACATCTTATAATAATAATAGAATATGATAAGGGATTACAAGTTTAAGTTTAACCTGTTCCAAATACTAAGATAAGAATAGCTGGGGCCAAAAATGGGGCATACAGGCTACATGACAAGGGAAATTGAGGTATCTAAAGGGGTAATTGAAATAGGGACAGGAAGGTTGTTACCGTGGGGTGAATGGGATTGGTTAACCTTGTAAGGACCAGGAAATTTGACATTTTTTGCTGTCATTTTTTCATCACTTTCTTTTAAGAGCCATAACTTTCTTATTTTTCTGTTGGCGTTTGTGAGAAGAGTTGTAGCTTTGAGTGGCTCCATTCTTTTTACCATAAAATATACAGTAGTTTTTTGGGGGTTTTGTTTTTACGGCGTTTGTTATGCATTAAAAATGAATTGGAAATATGATTTTCCACGTCATTTCGATTAAGGCGATACCGAATATGCAAAGAAAATTCAGAATATTGCGAAAACATTTTTTTGCTTTGAGTCGCTAAATTCTGAGACCCGAAACATTTCTTATTTTTCTGTTGATGGGGCCCAGTGAAGACTTGTTTTTTTACGCTGTAAGATATGGAGGAGAGGAAGGAGGATTTAAAAGGCGGTGCTTGATAAATAGAGGGTTTGGGGAGATGTGATTTTTAATTGTCACAGGCCGATTTACACAAGTCGTAAGCAGTCATGTGTCTTACTTACATGCCTTAAGTGTGGAGGGTGGATGTGGAGATATAAAGGGAACCTGTCGCCTAAAATAATGCTATTAACCTGCACCTCAATTTGCAGGTTAATAGCGTTCTGACATCATGCAGCCGCCACACTGAAATAAACTGTATCTCCCCTGGCAGCCTCGCTCTTTCAGTCATATCGGTGGCGCCGGCAGGCTTTCAGTCACCGTTCTCTGCATAGTGAGCGGCGGCTGTAACCGCACCCGGCACTGACTGACAGCCGGTGCTAATATGGCCGCACAATGTCAGAATGCTACTAACCTGCATATCAACTCCATATCTGCAGGTTAATAGCATTACTTTACATGACAGGTTCCCTTTAGAGGTTTACAAATGACCGGATCCCTCGTTAGCTGTCATGTAGTATTTGTAGTGCCGATATCAGGAGTAACATGGCGACATAAATGGTGTCCTCCATTCTGCACTTTCTCTCATGATTTTCCTTTCTTGTTTATTTCCATCTCTATAGGCTGAAGAAAAATCCCATAGTGGAGAATTGGCCTTTATTAAACAACTGGCCCAGAATGTCCTGCTTGTACTGGAGTATCCGGCCTACTCCCTGGAGCGCCTGGTAAGGAGCCATCGTCTTCTATATCTCATGTCCTTGTTGTCTGATCTTCTCCAGATTACCGTCATATAGCAGAAACTCAGATTTATGGTGGTAGAGGCCTCCCTGTCCGCTCCAGGCAGACACAGGACATTTTATGCCCGCCTGTCTCTGCGGTTCCATCATATGTGAGGACAGTCTGTACTCAGCGGTGCGGAGTTAGTATTTCCGCTTCTGTCTCTCTCGATCATCACAATCTTCCTTCTTATAAATGTTGCAGTCCTGATAGAAGATATTGTAGATCAGTTGTAGATACAAGTCCCTTATACAACCCCTGGCAAAAATTATGGAATCACTGGGCTCGGAGGATGTTCATTCAGTTGTTTAATGTTGTTGAAAAAAAAGCAGATCACAGACATGGCACAAAACTAAAGTCATTTCAAATGGCAACTTTAGGGCTTTAAGATACACTAAAAGAAATCAAGATTAAAAATGTGGTACTCAGTAAGGGTAATTTTTTTCATACCAAGCAGAGGGAAAAAAATATGGAATCACTCAATTCTGAGGAAAAAATTATGGAATCATGAAAAACAAACACACAAAAGAACACTACAATACATCACTAGTATTTCGTTGCACCACCTCTGGCTTTAATAACAGCTTGAAGTCTCTGAGGCATGGACTTAATGAGTGACAAACAGTACTCTTCATCAATCTGGCTCCAACTTTCTCTGATTGCTGTTGCCAGATCAGCTTTGCAGGTTGGAGCTTTGTCATGCACCATTTTCTTCAACTTCCACCAAAGATTTTCAATTGGATTCAGATCCGGACTATTTGCAGGCCATGACATTGACCTTATGTGTCTTCTTTCAAGGAATGTTTTCACAGTTTTTGCTCTATGGCAGGATGCATTATCATCTTGAAGAATGATGTCATCATCCCCAAACATCGTTTCAATTGATGGGATAAGAAGACTGTCCAAAATATCAATGTAAACTTGCGCATTTATTGAAGATGTAATGACAGCCATCTCCCCAGTGCCTTTACCTGACATGCAGCCTCATATCATCAATGACTGTGGAAATTTGCATGTTCTCTTCATGCAGTCATCTTTATAAATCTCGTTGGAACGGCACCAAACAAAAGTTCCAGCATCATCACCTTGCCCAATGCAGATTCGCGATTCATCACTGAATATGACTTTCATCCAGTCATCCACAGTCCACAATTGCTTTTCCTTAGCCCATTGTAACCTTGTTTTTTTGTGTTTATGTGTTAATGATGGCTTATGTTTAGCTTTTCTGTATGTAAATCCCATTTCCTTTAGGCGGTTTCTTACAGTTCGGCCACAGACATTGACTCCAGTTTCCTCCAATTCATTCCTCATTTGTTTTGTTGTGCATTTCCTGTTTTGAAGACATATTGGATTAAGTTTCCGGTCTTGACGCTTTGATGTCTTCCTTGGGCAACATTGTGTGATGATTTACCTTCTTTTAAGAGTTTGATAATCCTCTAATTTGTTTCAATTGACATCTCTCGTGTTGGAGCCATGAGTCATGTCAGTCCACTTGGTGCAACAGCTCTCCAAGGTGTGATCACTCCTTTTTAGATGCAGATTAACTAGCAGATCTAATTTGATTCAGGTGTTAGATTGGAAATGAAAATTTACAGTGTGATTCCATAATTTTTTCTTCAGAATTTAGTGATTCCATAATTTTTTTCCCTCTGCTTGGTCTAAAATAAATTACCTTTACTGAGTACCTCATTTTTAATATTGATTTCTTTTAGTGTTTCTTAAAGCCCTAAAGTTGCCATTGGAAATTACTTTAGTTTTGTGCCATGTCTGTGATCTGCTTTTTTTTCAACAACATTAAACAACTGAATGAACATCCTCCGAGCCCGGTGATTCCATAATTTTTGCCAGGGGTTGTATATTAATGTGGATTTACTGGGGGAGCGGCTTTGTATAGTTCGTCCAATACTGAAATTATCCAGGAAATCCAATGATTAGTCCTTCCTGTCTATTGTATGTGGTAATGTAGTATTTGTGAAATGTTATATTAATTGTATATATTATATCCATCAGGAAACATCCGAAGGCGACTCCAAAGAGGGGCAAAACGGAAATATTGCTGACCCTGATATCAGTCAGCCGGGGCCGAACCCTGATCTGATGGAAGGTAAGCCGGTCATCTAATATTTTACATACAAATATCAAGTTATAGAGAACGACAGAGAACATGGAGATTTACTCTTCATCCAATGTATGAGGAAGCTGGTGGCTCATGAGCCCCCATGGACTATAATGGAGGGGGTCACAAATGTACAAAGAGGCTCATTGGTCCCCAATCATGTAATTGTTGAGGATTCGGTCAGATCCTGAGCAATGACACGTTCATAGTACAGTATATATATATATAGATATGCCATAAATATATACCGTGTCTGCAGAATATCCTTATATCTAGTATATTCCATGTACAGGGGTCTTATCATTTCCATTATTATATGGATGTGTTATATAAGTGGTGATATAGACTAATACATGTCGTCTCTTCATTAATTTATCATTATTATAGTAATAACTGTGCCGACAAATACTGATGGTGGAACATCTGAGCCACCAGAGATCATCCAGGAATCTGCCAGTGTAAGTATCATGGGACGTCTGTATATCATCAGATGACGGGTGGGAATTACACATCCCATATGACAATGGGATATCTCTGCTCTTATGTAGATCAGACCTATTATGTGTGACGTTGGTGTTATTATTCTGTCTCCTCCATGTGATGTCCCTTATCCTCCCCTGCAGTACAATGATTTATGTGTATGGGGAATATCCACTTATAATATAATAGTGTCAGTGGGGGGTCCGGCTTTTATCACGTCCTCTACTTCGGTTGCAGTGTAATCAGGGGGGATATAATATAGACGGGAGATCTGGAGCTTTTATACTCCTGCAGCTTCGTTGTCTTAATGTCATTTCTTATTCCTTTTAGGCCTTGATCGGATCAGTGAATCCTTGTAAGGACGACTTTAATCCTATCAAACTGATCAGCTGTGGAGGATTTGGGTGAGCTTTACTTGGTATAATATTTATTTCTCAGGGCTCCTTATAGTGATGCCTATGTCTCTATGTCCTGCCCGCGCAATGCTACCATAGAGAAATTATGGATCCACATCACTGTCCACATCTAATTGTCTCTCTTCAGGTCAGTTAGGATGTGACGTGGAAGAGGACTTTCCATAGGTGATCATTTATGGAGTGTTATGTTATGGATTTCTAGTGATGGCCACACATCTAGTATTAACCATTAGTACAGGAGATCACTTGATCAGGTCTATGGGTGGACTGTTAGTGAGAATTCATAATAAATCATGGCTTTTCTTCCTCCTCAGATCCGTCCACCTAGTTCGCCATACAGACACAAACAAGATATGTGCTATGAAGAAAATGGACAAGCAGAACCTGAGAAAGCCAAAGACCCTTAAATGGGCCTTTCAGGAGAGGGACATCTCTACATTCGCTGATTGTCCCTTTGTGGCCTCCATGTTCTGCTCCTTTCCTACTAAATTTCATCTGTGTATGGTCATGGAGTATGCACCAGGTAGGACACATCCATTGTATTTATATCCAGCCCACGTCTGCCTAATCCTAGCACCTTATATATAACCTGAACATGTCCACATGGACGGTTACATGTCCACACCGCATTTACTATAATGTTACTAAGATGCCTTGTGTGTCCTCACTGAGCATGGCGGCAATATCTGCTATGGAGGAAAGGAAGATTTCTCTGTATTTGAACAGTTTTTATAGATGAGAAGTTTCACAGAGAAATAAATGAGAGGCTTGTAGATGAGTCCTGGCTCTGTCTCTATGTACAGGGTTCCTCTGCAGTATACGCTGTACATTACACAGTGTATCTCTATATATAACATCCTGTCCCAATATCTCCGCTTGTTTCACATTCACACTCATCATGTGTAATTTACTCTGTAACAGACCCTCACCTGTCATATTTGCTTTTTCCTGTAGGAGGAGACTGTGGCAATCTTCTACAGCACAGGGGTCCTTTACCTATCACCTTGGCCCGTCTGTACATTGCAGAAACAGTCCTTGCTGTGGAATATCTGCACAGCTATGGTGTGGTGCACAGAGACCTGAAGCCTGTAAAGTAAGTGACCCTTGAGCTATAATAAAGGGGATGAAAGTTAGTTTGTTATACAGTCTATGGGTTATTACTTGGGGCTGACAACATCTTTTCTTTTACAGCCTCCTGATAACATCAACAGGACATATTAAAGTGACCGATTTTGGAGTTTCAAAACTTGGCCTCATGAGACCAACATCAAACATCTATAAGGCTCAAACTATGGACATCACCAAAGAGTTCTGTGATAAAGAGGTCAGCTTTACTTACAGGATTTTCTACTTTACATATTTCATCTCTTTCTCCTTCTCTGATCATTTCTCATCACATTTCCACTGATGTTATTTGTCTTATGTATTGATCATCATCATCTCATTATTCTGTTGTTTTCCAGACTGCTGGCACGTCTAGTTACATGGCCCCAGAAGTTATCTTAAGGAAAGGCTATGGAAGACCTGTTGACTGGTGGTCAGTAGGCATCATCTTATATGAATTTCTCTTTGGATATACACCATTTTATAGGGCTTCCAAAAAGGAGAAATTACGCAGTATCCTCAGTGGTAAGTAAAATAATCTGACTGCTTGTCATGTCGCTGTTATTTGGTTTGATTGGTTCCTTGGTTCAGCTTCTAGCTTTTTTAAGGAAAATGCTTTTTTATGTATATAAATGAAGAGGTTTTATTTCCTGTAATATTTTCTTTTTATATCACAGATGACATTGTTTGGAGATGTAATTCCTTTCCTCCACCAAATGCTCGGGGCATCATCACTCAGCTACTCAGAAAAAATCCAGAACAAAGACTTGGGACAGGTAATATGATTATAGTATTAATAATGACTTATTACACCTCTGGGCAAATGAAGGTGTCCATGAGGATGAGCACTGAAGGTCTCTACCAACGTGTCCATTCCCCATTCTTCATGCTCTAATGTTCAGTTCAGTTCTTTTAAATCTCCAGTTCAGATTAACATAAACTGTATAGATACGGAGTAGTTTCTCTGACAATAACTGTATCGATTTTTTTCTTGTCTTCCTTTTCCAGGAGGGGCACACGAGATCAAAATTCATCCATTTCTGCGTGCCTTAAACTTTAACAACCTTCTAAGTCAGAAGCCTCTGTTCGTTCCTGATCTAAAATCAGATGAGGACACCCGCTATTTTAGCAGTAAGTAAAATGAGACGTTATCGGCAGAAAACTGCTGAGTGTCTTTTCTTTCATTATGTGTGACAATCAGTTCCCATCATAATGAGTAATAACATGGTGACTGTTGACTGGCTCTTATACTAATAATTTCTCATAACACTTTTACTTTTCAGATCGCTGTGTGGGTTATAAATTTAGGAATTCAGATGATGGGGACACAAGTGAGGACAATGACTGTCCAGAAATCAAAAACTTTGAATCATCTTCTCAAAGGTTTTCCAAAGTAAGTATATCTAAATCATGTAGGTCAATAAAATGAATAAAACCTATGATTAGAAAAAAAGTTTCAAAATATATCTATTTATATTTTATATTTCTTTGTGTTTTTTTAGCTATATACCACCAGTACCAAGATGGTGACCATTGAAGAACCTATGTCACCTCCAGAGTGTACCCCTGAGAACAGCAAAAAACACCAAGACTTGTGAGTAGATTATTATTATTATGAGATTTAGCTCTGATATATGCTCGGACACGAGTAACACAACTCTAAATCCAGCATCCACCACCCCATGATAACTGATTGCTGTGGATCTGGCTTGTGATTACACAGCAATATCAGTTGATCATTGCAACGAGCCATTCATTCCCAGCTCTTTATAGGCCAATATTACTAGTTAGACTCCATTCTTGCTGGTAGAATGGGGTCCTAAGCAGAGTATCCCCTTTATGATGTCCCAAATGGCCTTACAGGCAGGTGTTCTTCCTTTTTGTATTGTTTTCACTTGTAATTTACTTGACTTTCTTCTACCAAACAGGCAGAAAGAATCTCCCCCTTCCAAAACTGATGATGGTGACAATCAGTGTGTCACTGCTAAAAAGTGTGAGTGTGAGTCATCCTCGCCCTCATTGTCAGGTATGTACAGATTTATAGACCATCCCATTATAGGCTATGATAGAAAAGTGTAATGTGAATCTGCACATGAAGGCTCAGATAATGACTTACTTTATTCCTGCTGCCCCTGAGTATTCAATTTTTTGTTTTGGTAAAATCCACCATAAGGTTCCAGAGTTATTGGCAGTTTTAATTAGTGCTAATTTTTATGGTCTTTACAAGGGGGTGGTGCTAACAGGATTATCTGGGGGGGGGGTGTCTTCAGCCTCTTCTTCAGTATTATAGTGTGGTAAAGACCATAAAAATGACCACTAAATAAAAAGGCCCCTGTCTGTGGAACTGTAAGGCGGTGTGCTCACAATGCGTTTTTAATCGTTTCCGCAGCAGCAATTCCGCCGCAGAAACGCTTAAAAAACGCTTGGTAGAAGGCCTGCCATGTTCCCCAATGATAATCCGCATGTGCTGTGCACATGCTGCAGAAATTTCCGCTGCGGATTATCATTGCGGAAAAATCCGCAGCACTACCAATTATTTTGCAGAAGTCCTGCGTTTTCACCGCCATTGACTTGCATTGGAACGCATGGAATCCGCATCACTGCATCTGTACATGCGGAATCCATGTGTTTCAATGTACGGATGGTACTCCTCCAGACCCCCCCTACCATAGAACCTGTAAAAAAAAAAAGAATAAAATAAAAAATAAATATGATACTTACCTTCTGATGGCCTCCGGTTCCTTGTCTCGGCTTGCCGGCAGCTCGCGGTAGACTAAAGGACCTGCGCTGACGTCATTTAGTCATGTGACGGGTCATGCGACCAATGATGTCGGCAGGTCCTTAAATCTACCGCGAGCTGCCGGCAAGCCAAGACAAGGACTCCGGGGGCATCAGAAAGTAAGTATATTTATTTTTTACCATTCTTTCGGTCACACTATATAAATCCATGCCGGCTGCATGGATTTATATAGTGTGACCAAGTTGTCAAGCAGTTTCCAAGTGATGCTAAAATCGCTTGGAAAGTGCTTGACAACCCGCATGCGAAATCGCATGATCCGCATGTCCCTGGCAGGAAAAACACATGTACAATCCGCATGTACAATCCGCATGTACAATCCCCATGTACAATCCGCATGTACAATCCGCATGTACAATCCCCATGTACAATCCGCATGTACAATCCGCATGTACAATTCGCATGTACAATCCTCATGCCTTTTTTGTGCCAGGGAGATGCAGAAACGCTCAGGAAAAAATCCGGAGCATTTCTGCATCGTGGGCACATAGCCTAAGGGGGATTTTAATAAAAACCAAAAACAGAGTCCTCAGGGGAGCAGGGGGAATAAAGTAAGAGTGAATTCTGGACACTTAAGACCTGGTGATGAGTCTTCTTTAAACTTACGCTTAAGTGTTATCTGTCGGATTATATAAAAACACTTTGGTTGCTGCAAGTAATGTCATGTTAATAAGGGAGACACCACATGGCCGCACACAGAAAAGCTACAAGTGCATATTAACCAGTTTGAGTAACTCTATAAACATATAAAATTAATCTTTGAGGAGTTTATAATCAACATCTTTTTCTGACTTCTTATTAGAACCTCCAGTTAAGGAGAGAAAGAAATCTGCACTAAATCTGAGAAAACAGCAAAGAACAGATAAAGTGGAAGAGGGGGAAAGTAGTAGGCGAGGTAAGTGTGAGGATAATCTCCATGTTGTATGATGTCAGTGAGATAAGTCATGTGGAGCAGATGTCATCTGTCAGTGGTGGAATTGTCACATGTATGATGGCTGACAATGATCCCGCACCTATGTATGGAGAAGATTCCTCTACCGGCCTCCCACAGAGACACCACAGTAGTGTCCTCTAATATGGAGTCCCATTACTTACATTGGTTTTGCATCTTTTTTATAGGTTCTATCTTCCGCCGGATGATATCATCATGCCGGCGTGGATTATCCAGGGCTGCTCGCACTATCAGACAAAGCTGCATTTTTGCCCACTGTCACCAGGGCACCAGAAACATCTCAAGGGCAGAAAACCCTCACATCTAGTGCCCTGAAGAAAGTACAGCACATCCACCATCAATGCTGTACCTGCATGGAAAGAGTTGTACCATCTACTGTACCTGTGGCCGTCTGACCAGCGAGAAATATCTGCAAAAGTCAAAGGCCTCCAAGAACATCTTTTCAACCTTCCATTTAATTCTTAATTAAAAAATAAATAAATTGATTAATGTCCTTTTGAATTGAATTGAATATTACTGACATTTATGGCATATCAATGCTACACATGTTATATCTGTCCAATGGTTTGGACACCAAACAGAAGATTAGACAAGACTGAAACATACAGTTTGCACAGCAAGTTGTTTTTACATTGCAGTGTTTGTTCAATTAAATTTTATTGAGTGCTTTTCATAAGGGAACCAGGCAGAAACCACCTGAAATAGACATTGTGTGCACAAAAAGTGGCAACCAAGCTAGGGGGAAACATGCCCTGATCCACTGATTTTAAAAGAACTCAGATACTTTTACCTTAGTAGCGCTCTATTTCAGATTCAGGCACAAGAACAAGTTGGATTCTGTGCTGTGCATCCTGGAGGTCCCAGCAGCCACAATCCACCAGAAGCGTAGCTAAGACTTCAAACACAGGGGAGGCGAAACATCCGAGTGGGTCACTAACCGATATTACCACTATTTGGTGACCATATAGTGGTAGATAACAGCACATATTAAGACTATAGATGAGTGAGCACTAAACTTCTCAGATGCTTGTTACTCGAACCGAACAATTCCTAATGTTCGTGTGCTCATTTCAAGTAACAAGTATAATGGAAGTCAATGAGAAATCCGAGCATTTTTCTGGAAGACCCTACAAGGAGGTCTGGGCGGCAGTGAAAATGTTCAAATGGATGGAAAAAGTGCTGAACGGAAGGAGAACAGCATGGGGAAGACCCCTGGAAGCATCTCTAACTCCCAGTTCGCTGCTGAGAACAATGGTGTGACACTTTTTCTCCACTTTAAGGACTGAGAATAAAACATTCCCAATCAATGAGAAACAAAAATGTTAAAGGGGTTGCCCAGTACTTTAGATTACCCCCACAATGTATCCCCCCTGGGCCCCTAAGGACTTTTGTAATTACCTTACGTTGCAGATAATGCCTGTGAGCGGCGCTATCACTGGCCGCTCACAGGCATCACGTGACCCCCGGCTGCAGCCGGGTCTGATATCCCCTGATGTCACGACAAGTGCTGGCAGCAGCCGGGGGTCTCTCTCTTCCACATTCCACGGTGAATGCCAGGCTGTATTCGGGGTTACCCCCCGCGTCACACCCGGCATCCATCTCACGCTCTCCCTCTCCCCATTCATTGGGAACGCACGGGGTGAATGCTGGGTGTGACGCGGGGGGTGATCGCGCCCACAATCCAGCTGTCACGCCTCACTTGTCGTGACGTCAGCGCGGGGTCACGTGATGCCTGTGAGCGGCGCTATCCTTGGCTGCAACGTAAGCTAATTACAAAAATTCTTAGGGGCCCCGTGGGGATACATTGGAGGGGTAATCTAAAGTACTGGACAACTTCTTTAAGAATCATTTTTTTCCTGTATAATGACTTAAACCAAAATTTTATTTTTGATTAACAAATAGATAATTTCAGTGTAATTTATGAAGGAAAAAAAGAACTGCCAAAAATTAGGGATTCTGATACATCCTGTATTAGAATAAAGGAGGGTCTCATGCACATTCTGGTCAATTTGACATATAGTAGTACTTCTAGACTCATAAAGGCTATGCACTAAGTGCAAATCCTGCCAAAAAATGCAAGTAGGGTCATCCATACACCATGGAAGGCACCAACTGTAGTGCCTCATTCAAATATTGTGAACAAAGTATACACTGTGTGCAGAATTATTAGGCAAGTTGTATTTTAGAGGATTATTTTTATTATTGATCAACAACTATGTTCTCAATCAACCCAAAAGACTCTTAAATATCCAAGCTTAATATTTTTGGAAGTTGGAGTGGGGTGTTTTTAGATTTGGCTCTCTTAGGAGGATATCTGTTTGTGCAGGTAACTATTACTGTGCAGAATTATTAGGCAACTTATTAAAAACCAAATATAATCCCATGTCACTTGTTTATTTTCACCAGGTAAACCAATATCAGTGCACAAAATACAGAAATAAACATTTCTGACATGCTAAAACAAAAACCAAAAAAATTAGTGATCAATATAGCCGCCTTTCTTTATGATGACACTCAACAGGCTTCCATCCACAGATTGTGGCCAACACACTTTCTGCAACCCTGTTGGCTATTTGACATGTAACGCTTGATTGTTCGGTGATCACGCTTCAAAAGTTTGGAAATTTCAAGACTGCTGCATCCCTCTGCAAGACATCTCACAATTTTGGACTTTTCAGAGCCCGTCAAACCTCTCTTTTGACCCATTTTGCCAAAGGAAAGGAAGTTGCCTAATAATTAAGCACACCTTCTATAGGGTGTTGATGTCATTAGTCAACACCCCGCCTCATAACAGAGATGCACATCACCAGACTTACTTAATTGGTAGTTGGCTCTCAAGCCTATGCAGCTTGGAGTAGGACAACATGTATAAAAAGTATCATGTGATCAAAATACTCATTTGCCTAATAATTCTGCACACAGTGTAGTTGTGGTACACCTACAATAGTGTTCAAACTAATAGTGTAGCACCCTGAGGATTCGGCTGCTACAGGGGTATTGCACCTCAACCCAGAGGTGTGATATTCCACTCCCGGGTAAGGATGGAGTGTGGAACTGAGCTCAGTCAGCTGCATGCACTACACACATCCCATTTCCGGAGGGCAGACCAACGGTACTCCCACTTAGAAATGTGCAGGTACGACCGAGTCTGTCCTTGGCTGGAGTGGGAGGGGGGTGGTACATCCCAGTAGTGTAGGGGCAGATAGGGGGAGCAGCCTGGGTAAAGATAGGAGCTCATTGGGTGCTGGTCACCTGAGCTCACACATAGAGGGAGTATTTAAGGTGGGCACCATCTAAGATCAGGGTCAGTCAGTCAGCCACAGTCAGTCAGTCTGTGAGAAGTCAGCCTGTTGTAGTGAAGACTTTGCAGAGCAGTGGAAGAAAGCAGAGGAGCAGAGCAGCCCCAGGCCCAGAGTGAGAGAGGAGAGAACGAAAGACCCAGAGGGGGAGAAAGAAGGAACTCTGAGAACCCAAATACAATCACAGGGTGAAGAGTTGGCAACAGGGTACCGGATCCCAAACTGGTGGGGGCTACAGCATACCTCAGCCAGAGACCGGAGGCCGTGGGCAGCATCTGCCACGGCCACCCACCAAATCCACCCGGAAGGCAGACCACGCATAGGGTCAGGGAACCCAGAGGCAAGGGTTCGCCAACAGGAGGCCCGAGGGAGCCGGACATAGGTGGATCCCTGGTGGGGAAGGCCAGAGACGAGGACAGGACAGAAAGGGAGCTCGGAACCACGCTCCGGAGCTGCTTGGGGGTTGGCCGAGTCCAGGACCTGGTGGGCGCGGCGCGGCTCGGGTGGTCACTCAAGGCCGGAGTGACCGGAACATCTGCAGTAAGTAAAGAACCCTGAACTGCACAACCCGACTCTGACTCTCATTACCATCATCCCTGCACCTCCACAACCACCATCCTCTGCACCTGACCCCCTGAGGCTATACCCCTCCCGTTGGGGGTTATACTACCTAAGCTGCACCAACACCATCAGCCTCAGCGGACCCTGCTGCAGCGGCGGCCGTAGTGACCGCAATTCAACGGGTGGCGTAGTCGACATGAAGAACTTTAGTAACATCAGTAAGGACTGCCACACACTGAGCTTGACACCCTGGGCACGGACCGGGTCACAGCCACTCGGAGACTACAACCCCCATCTGATCCGGCTCCGGGTATTCCCCTAAAGAATATGGCCCAGGGGGTGCGTCAATAGCAGTGGGTTAAATAACATGAGTTAAGCACAAAACCTTTATACTAGTTTTTATTTCCATGCATTGGGAAAATTGCACACTGTTTTCTAATTCTAAACATGAAGAGAAATGTATATAATTTTTAACTATTTTACAGAAAATAGCAAAAAATGAACAATGGGCTGTTCTAAAAAAAATAGCAGTGTCTGCATTTGTCTTTACAAACTCAAAATATGTACTCTTTTTTAGGATTTGGCATTCCTGTGAATCATTAACCTAATACTTAGTTGTATACTCAGTTTTTTAGAACTGCTTCACATGTATGTTGCATAGAGTCAACCAACTTCTGGCACCTGTCAACTGTTATTCCAGCCCAGGATGCTTTGACTACATCCCTCAATTTTTTGGCATCTGTTGGCTTTGCCTCAGAAACAGTATTTTTGATGTCACCCCACAAGTGTTCTATCGGATTAAGATCCGGTCATTGGGCTGGTCACTCCATAACCTCAATTATGTTGGACTGCAACCAATAATTTGATCGTTTACTGGTGTGTTTAGGGTAGTTGTCTTGTTGAAACACCCATTTCAAGGGCATATCCTCTTCAGCGTAAGGCAACATGACCTCTTCAAGTATTTTAATATATGCAAACTGGTCCATAATCTCTGGTATGCGGTAAATAGGTCCGGCACCATAGTAAGAGAAACGTGCCCATATCATGATGCTTGCTCCACCATGCTTCACTGTCTTCAGAGTGTACTGTGGCTTGAATGCAGAGTTTAGGGGTCATCTGACAAACTGTCTGTGGCCCTTGGACCCAAAAAGAACAATTTTACTTTCATCAGTCCACAAAATGTTTCTCCACTTTTCTTTAGGCCAGTTGATGTGTTCTTTGACAAATTGTATCCGCTTCAGTACATGTCTTTTTTTAACAGTGGGACTTTGCAGGGACTTCTTGCTAAGAGATTAGCTTCACACAGGCATCTTCTGTCACAGTACTCACAGGTAACTTGAGACTGTCTTTGATCATCCTGGAGCTGATCATTGGCTGAACCTTTTCCATTCTGGATAATCTTCGATCCATTCGAATGGTATTCCTCTGTTTTTTTCCACGTCTCTCTGGTTTCACTTTCCATTTTAAAGCATTGGAGATCATTATAGCTGAACAGCCTATCATAGTCTGCACTTCTATATAAGTTTTACCCTCTCCAAACAACTTTTTAATCAAAGTACGCTGTTCTTCTGAACAATGTCTCGAATGACCCATATTTCTCAGGCTTTCAAGGAGAAATGCATGTACAACATGTGCTGGCTTCATCCTTAAATAAGGGCCACCTGATTCACACCTGTGTCTTCACAGAATGATTGACCTCACTATTGAACTCCACACTGCTATTATTTTGAACACATCCCCTAACAATTAATTATTCGAATACACAGACTCATAAACATGCAGATCATGAATGCGGAGTTTGTTGGTTTTCTTAGAATCTACTGCACCAACTGGTAAATTGTTTGTCATGTGGTGGTAATATAATATATACCAAAAACAGTGATTAATCTCGTTAGTCATATTGGACTGCTATTATTTGGAATACTACTGTACATACTATGCACCTCCACTATGGCATCCATGCAGCAAAAAGGAGTCAAACAATTCTCCTGTGACTTTTCACACACAACACTAACAAGAATGGCAAATGCCTGAAGTGAATCGACGAACGTTTGTGGTAACAGATGCCTCTTACGCTTTTTCTCTTCCTCTTTTGCGTTGTCATGAGGGAGAAGAGAAAATATCCTGGCATAATGATCCCGCGAATACAGCACATAGCCTATCTAAACTTTGTACACTTTTCCATCCTAATCACAACAATTCAATATCCATAACACCCACATATATACCAGAACTTACACAAAACAGATTTAATTCACGCAAAAGAAAATAAATCTTTTGGATATATAAATTACAAACCATTTGTTCTCTTGGTGTAAATGAAATGACGAAGAAGACCCTATGTTGATAGAAGATGTACAACAATTAACCTCAAAGGACTCTTCAGGATGGACATAATTGTTTCTTTTATTGGAAAAAAAAACTCTCTCCTGAACTGCCCTATTGTGGCCTGTTACGTCATCTACTGGTGGAATACTGAACTGCACCTCATTCATGTGTTTTACTAGAAATTAACAAGGTAATATTAGTAACAGTAACCCCTTTGCGACTTCTCTTTATGACCTCCCCCTCTTTGATGTGGGCTCCGGCGCTGAGCCCGCATCGTTTCAGGCACATGACAGCTGATTTGATCAGATGTGCCCCTAACAGCCACAAGTGG
Organism: Phyllobates terribilis; assembly: GCF_046119375.1. Lineage (NCBI taxonomy): Eukaryota > Metazoa > Chordata > Amphibia > Anura > Dendrobatidae > Phyllobates > Phyllobates terribilis. The sequence continues at coordinate 79,348 of NW_027363375.1, forward strand.
AATTACCCCTGCCACGTGATCGCGAGGTGCTGATTGGTTGACATGACAACCCGGGGTCTGCAGGAGACCCCTATGGTTGTCATTGTCGACCTGCTATGACCATCGCCCTGCGGTCGGTGTTCATAGCAGATGAGCATTTCTGCTACACATAGCAGGGCTGAAGACTTGCTATTAGTGATGATTGAGCATGCTCATTGCTCAAGATTTACGAGCATGCTCGGACGAGCACCTATTATTATTATTATTTATTATTATAGCGCCATTTATTCCATGGCGCTTTACATGTGAAAAGGGGTATACATAGCAAAAACAAGTACAATAATCTTGAACACAATGTGACAGCGACTGGTACAGGAGGAGCGAGGACCCTGCCCGCGAGGGCTCACAATCTACAAGGGATGGGTGAGGATACATTAGGTGAGGGTGGAGCTGGTCATGCGGCGGTGGTTACTGCAGGTTGTAGGCTTGTGGGAAGAGGTGGGTCTTCAGGCTCCTTTTGAAGGTTTCCACGGTCGACGAGAGTCTGATGTGTTGGGGTAGAGAGTTCCAGAGTAGGGGGGAAGCACGGGAGAAATCTTGTATGCGATTGTGGGAGGAGGAGATAAGAGGGGAGTAGAGAAGGAGATCTTGTGAGGATCGGAGGTTGCGTGCGGGTATGTAACGGGAGACTAGGTCAGAGATATATGGAGGAGACAGGTTGTGAATGGCTTTGTATGCCATGGTTAGGGTTTTGAACTGGAGTCTCTGGGCACTGGGGAGCCAGTGAAGAGATTGACAGAGAGGAGAGGCCGGGGAATATCGGGGGGACAGGTGGATTAGTCAGGCAGCAGAGTTTAGGATAGATTGGAGGGGTGCAAGAGTGGTAGAAAGGAAGTCACAGAGCAGGAGGTTGCAGTAGTCGAGGCGGGAGATGATGAGGGCGTGCACTAGTGTTTTTGCAGATTCATGGTTGAGGAATGTGAAGATCCGGGAGCTATTCTTGAGTTGGAGTCAGCAGGAAGTGGAAAGGGCTTGGATATGTGGTTTGAAGAAGAGGTCAGAGTCCAGGGTTACTCCAAGGCAGCGAGCTTGAGGGACTGGGGAGAGTGGACAGCCATTGACATTGATAGATAGGTCAGTTGGGGGGGTGAATGGGATGGCGGAAAGATGATGAATTCTGTTTTGTCCATGTTAAGTTTTAGAAATCTAGCAGAGAAGAAGGATGAAATAGCAGACAGACATTGTGGGATTTTGGTTAGTAGGGAGGAGATATCGGGTCCAGAGAGGTAGATCTGTGTGTTATCAGCATAGAGGTGATAATGAAAGCCATGGGACTCTATGAGCTGTCCCAGGCCTAAGGTGTAGATGGAGAAGAGCAGAGGTCCTAGGACTGAACCTTGGGGGACACCGACAGATAGGGGGCGAGATGAGGAGGTAGTGCATGAGTGGGAGACACTGAATGTCCTGCCTGTTAGGTATGAGCAGTTCCAGGATAGGGTCAAGTCTGTGATGCTGAGAGATGAGAGAGTTTGTAGTAAGAGGGAATGGTCCACTGTGTTGAAGGCAGATGACAGGTCTAGGAGGAGGGGGACGGAGTAGTGTCGCTTAGATTTGGCAGTTAGTAGGTCGTTGGTGACTTTAGTCAGTGCCGTTTCAGTAGAATGGTGCAATCGGAAACCAGATTGTAAGCGGTTGAAGAGGGAGCAGGAGGAGAGGTGGGAGGACAGTTCAGAATGGACATGTTGTTCCAGTAGTTTTGAGGCATAGGGGAGATGTGATATGGGGCGATAGCTAGACAGAGAGGATGGGTCAAGGGAGGGCTTTTTGAGGATGGGTGTGATAGAGGCATGTTTGAAGCATGAGGGGAAGACACCAGTTGTTAGTGACAGGTTAAAGAGGTGGGCTAGGGTTGGGATGAAGATAGTGGTAAGCTTTGGGATGAGGTGGGACGGGATTGGGTCAAGTTTACAGGTGGTGAGGTGTGATTTTGAGAGTAAAGAGGAAAGTTGATCTTCCGTAATGGTGGAGAAGGTGGTTTTGAAGGAGGAGGGTTGAGTAGGTGTGGGGAGGGGCTGTGGGGGCTTTAGGCAAAAGCTTTGTCTGATGGTGTCAACCTTCTGCTTGAAGAATGAGGCAAAGTCTTCGGCTGAAATAAGAGGAGAGGGAGGAGGCACTGGGGGACGGAGGAGAGAATTGAAGGTGTTGAATAGTTGTTTGGGGTTGTGAGACAGGGAGGATATGAGGGATGCGAAGTATGTTTCTTTTGCGAAGTATTATCTTCAGCATGCTCGGGCTTTACGTTTTTGACTTGCCCCCCTGGGCCGTGGGGTACCCAGAACCGGGCCTTCTGGTGTACGCTGCTGATGGGGGTAGTAGTGGCAACCCAATCCCGTGGCTCAGGGTGGTCAGACCAAAAGGTGGCAGTCTATTTATCAGTGTTTTGAATGTCCAACTACGCCACCCATTGATTGCGGTCAGAGATAACCGCCGCTGCAAGGCAGACCGCTGCGGCTGGTGTTGGTGTGCAGCACAGGGATAGGATAACTCCCCACGGGAAGAGTGTAGCCTCAGGGCAGTGTAGGTGGATGCTGGGGGTGATGGTGCAGGCGCAGCAAAGATCACACTGAGTCCAATGGTGCAGTCCAGGGTTTTTACTCACAGTTGTTATCCAAGTCACTTCTGTCAGCAATGACTGCCCAAGTTGTGCTGCGTTCACCAGGTGAGGAGCTCGGTCAACCCCCAGGCAATTCAGGAGTATGGCACAGGACCCCATTCTGTCCTTTCTCTGGCCTCTCGTGCCCCACTAGTGACCAAACTTCTGTCCAGCTACCGCGGACCGTGTCGGGTAAGCGTTGGCCTCCGCTTCCCGCTATCCTATATGGCGCCTTCCTAGCAGGTTTGGCGGGGGGTCGCACCAATAAATGATCACGATCTCCGGTTCTTGGCTGAGGGATTATTTACCTCCACCAACTTGGGAATCCGGTACCCTTCCACAGCCTGACCCTTCACCCGATATAACACGGGTTTGCAACGGTTGCTGTCCGTTCTGCTCTCTTAGGGTCCCTTCTGCCTTCTTGTTTCTGGAGCCTTTCTACTCCTCTGTCTCTTCTCCTTCCTTCCTTCTCCTTCTTCTCTTCTCCTCTCTGGCCCCGGCCTTCTCTCTAGGCCTGCCTCGTGGAGCTGAGCTCAGGCTGAGCTGCGGCTCCCTGTCAGCTCTGACTGAACTACTGTTATGATCTGCTACAGAAACTAATTAAAGGCAGGAGATCTGTCCCTACAATAGAACTAAACTAGATCCCTACGATGTAACGGGGAACCTGATCCTGCGATCAGACCCGCTAAAGTCCTCGGCTAGTCTGAACGCAGACCTATAGATGTGGGGGAGGGATCCCTACAAGATCTAGGGACTGGGATAAGTTGGACACCTCCTAGCAGAAATAGTAGCAGTCAAAGACAAACACACAACAAAAAGCATAGAGGTCAGAAGACCTAGCAAAACTAACAGAGAACGGCAATAGAGCAACAAGCTAGCTCAACAGTAGTAAATACAAATGAAGTCCAGCAAAGCCAGGAGGGCGGAGCCGGATAAAAAAGGCAAAAATGGTCATGTGACCAGCAAACTAAAAAAAACCTAACAGGAGAGTTTTAACAGTACCCCCTCTTCTAAGAGGATCCTCCGGATCCCCTAGGCCCAGGCTTACCAGTAAACCTCCTGTGAAACGCTCGGACAAGTCTGGGGGCAGAAACATCATCCGCCCTCACCCATGAGTTATCCTCAGGTCCGAAACCCTTTCAAGCGACGAGATACTGCAAACTCCCTCTATACCGTCTAGAATTTAGGATGCGGGAAATCTCATATTCCCCGTCCTCAACCACCGGAGGAACAGTGGCAGAGGCGTCACCATCCGACACATCAGCTTTTTTCAACAGAGAAACATGAAACACCGGATTAATCCTCCAGGACGTAGGAACCTCCAGCCTAACAGCAGATTGGTTAACTATCTGAAGTACCTTAAAGGGCCCTACGAACTTGGGACCCAATTTTTTAGAAGGAATCCTCAATCGCAGATTCTTAGAGGACAACCAAACCATGTCACCAACAGCAAACAAAACCTCTTGCCGTTTCCTATCAAAGTACCTCTTAGATTTTTTGTTAGCCTCCTGAAGATTACCACGCACATCCGTCCAAACTCTCTCCAAATCACCGGAAAAACTCTCCTCCTCAGGCACAGCCGAAACCAATTTGGAAAATGACCCAAAAGACGGATGTCTCCCAGAACAACAAAAAAAAGGCGAACACCCAGCAGAAGAGGATGTATGGTTGTTAAGAGCAAATTCAGCAAGTGGCAGAAACTCAGACCACCCCTCTTGATTGTCTGCCACAAAACAACGCAAGAACTGCTCAACATCCTGGTTCTTCCTTTCTGTCTGGCCATTAGACTCAGGATGATATCCGGATGAAAACGACAAATGAACTCCCAACCTGTCACAAAAGGCACGCCAAAAACGAGCCACGAACTGAGGTCCCCTATCAGAAACAGTCAGTAGGAACACCATGTAGTCTGACAATCTCCTTGACAAAGGCCTTAGCGAGTGTCTTAGCGCAAGACAGTTTGATGAAGGGAACCAAGTGACACATCTTGCTAAAACGGTCCACGACCACCCAGATGACCGTGAAACCTTCAGAGGGAGGAAGGTCAGTAATAAAGTCCATAGCCAGATGTGTCCAAGGTGCACTAGGAACCTCCAGAGGGCAAAGCAACCCCGCAGCAGGAGCATGCGAAGACTTGGATCTTGCACACACAGTACATTGGCGCACCCACTTAATGACTTCCTTCTGCCATCCAGGCCACCAAAAACTGCGACCCACAAGTCTCTTGGTCTCAGAAATTCCTGGATGACCTGCCAGCCGAGACTCATGACACTCAACAAACAAATCTCTCCTAAAGGTCCTAGGCACAAACAACCTCCCATGGGGAGTGTTAGATCGGGCATTCTCCTGTGCTTTAAGAATCTCATCCTCCAAAATGGAGTCCAAAGCAGCAATCACAACACCTTCTTGTAAAATGGTCTCCTCCTCCTCCTCAACACCGACCATGGGAGAAAAGCTGCGAGACAAAGCATCCGCTTTAACATTCTTGGTACCCGGGATGTAAGTAACGGAAAAATTAAACCGCGAGAAAAAAAGTGCCCACCTAGCCTGACGGGCATTCAAGCGCTTGGCAGCATCAAGATAGATCAGATTTTTATGATCAGTGAAAACCTGAACGGGAAATTCAGCACCTTCCAAGAGGTGACGCCAGTGTTCAAATGCGAGTTTAATCGCCAGCAATTCCCGATTACCAATATCGTAATTAAGTTCAGTCTCGGAAAATTTTTTTGAAAAAAAGGCACAGGGATGTACTCCATCTTTGTTTTCCTGAGACAACACCGCACCAACCCCCACCGAAGAAGCATCAACCTCAGCCAAAAACGGCTTAGTCACATCAGGCTGCATAAGGATGGGAGCAGAGGTGACCTCTCCTTTAAAAACACAAAAGCTTCAATGGCCTCAGAAGTCCACTGAACCGCATTAGCACCTTTCCTGGTGAGATCGGTCAGCGATTTGACAATAATAGAAAAATTTTTTATGAATTTTTTGTAATAATTGGCGAAACCCAAAAACCTCTGTATCGATTTCAAACCAATAGGCCTAGGCCATTCCTGTACAGCCTGAACTTTAACCGGGTCCATCTCAAAACCTTCACTGGAGACAATGTAGCCCAAAAAACTAATTCTCTGTACAGCGAACTCACATTTCTCCAGCTTAGCAAAAAGCGAATTGTCCATTAATAACTGTAATACCTCACGTACGCTCCGCCAATGAGACTCCAGATCCGGCGAATAAATCAAAATGTCATCCAAATACACAACCACATCTTTGCCGATTAAAGGTCTAAGGATATCATTAATAAGATTCTGAAAAAATGCAGGAGCATTGGTGAGACCAAAAGACATAACCAGATTCTCAAAATGACCCACAGGAGTGTTAAAAGCAGTCTTCCATTCATCACCCTCCTTCATGCGCAACAAATTGTATGCCCCCCGGAGATCAATTTTAGAGAACCACTTGGCCCCCATTAACTGGTTAAATAAATCAGGAATCAATGGCAGTGGGTAAGGATTGCGTACAGTAATTTTATTAATCTCACGAAAGTCCAGACAAGGACGTAAACCGCCATCTTTTTTTTTTACAAAAAAAAAACCAACAGCCACAGGAGACTTGGAAGGCCTAATGTGACCAGCGGCCAAGCTTGTCTGTATGCATTCCTCCAAAGCCTTTCTCTCAGGAATAGTAAGATTAAATAAACGACTCTTAGGAAGAGTCGCTCCAGGGACAAATTCAATGGTAGAATCATAGTCTCTATGGGGAGGCAAAACCTGCGACTCCTCCTCAGAAAAAACTCTCCAAAATTCCTGAATAGGTACAGGCAATTCCCCTTTATCCACAGCAGCAATGCGCCCGTTACAACACTTGTCATAACACTTAGGGCTCCAGGACTTAATTTCATTGGTAGACCAATCCAGTACAGGATTGTGCAATTTTAACCAGGGTAACCCCAATATTACTGGAGAAGGCAAATTATCCAATACCACCAAATCCAAATTCTCTTGATGAATACCATTAATAGTGAGGGGAAATTCACAGACCTTGTGAGTAACACTCTTCAAGTGAGAGCCATCGACAGAAACCACAGCAATAGGTGATGACAAAGTTTTAGGTTCTAATCTAAGTTTTTCCAAGAATCCCCCATCAATCACATTCAGAGTAGATCCACAATCCACAAATACCCGCAATTCAATTAATTCATCCTGAGCAGCAGTAGTGGCAGATAGGAATACCCCCTTAGAATTTAAACAGGTAATACGGGCATGACTGACCATTTTTTTTTCTTTCTTCATACAAAGCACACAGCCCTTAATAAGATGACCAAAATTTCCGCAATAGAAACACAAGCCTTCAGAAAGTCGGCGGTCCTTTTCCTAAGAGCGGAGCGCCATCGCCCCAATTTCCATCGGCTCTCCATTGTCAGCACAGAACCTCTCAGGACTCAAAGCTGACATAGCAGAGGATTGGCTCTCATTAACCCTTGCACGCAGTCTCCTGTCCACCCGTATAGCTAATTGCATTGCCTCCTGCAAGTTTCCAGGTGTGGGATAAGCAATCAGTAAATGCTTAACCCTTTCACCTAGCCCTGTGGCGAACAAGCTTTTCAAAGCTGAATCGTTCCACCCCACCTGGGCAGACCACCGACGGAAGTGAGAACAATATTTTTCCACATTACCTGATCCCTGCCTCAAACGTCTTAATTCAGACTCAGCAGATGAGACACGATCAGGATCATCGTACAACAAACCCAAAGCAGAAAAAAAACTATCCACTGAACTAAAGCACGGATCACTAGGTTGGAGAGAGAAGGCCCATCCCTGAGGATCTTTGCGCAAAAGTGACATTATGAACCCTATGCGCTGTGATTCATCACCAGAGGATCCTGGTCTCAAACGAAAATATAATAGACAAGCATTTTTAAAAGAAAAAAAATCTTGTTGTTCGCCAAAAAATAGATCAGGCAGACGTACCTTTGGTTCCACAAAATGCGCACCAGGGCAGCTACTCACGTGTTGTTGGAGCTTGGTCACCTCCAGAGAGAGTCCCTGCAAGCGTTGAGCCAAATCTTGCACCGAGATCATGTTGGAAAACTGGAGGTCTTTCCCCAGAGAAAATCCTTTCCCTTTTTTTTTTTTTTTTTATGGCTGGACTTACTGTTATGATCTGCTACAGAAACTAAGGAAAGGCAGGAGATCTGTCCCTACAATAGAACTAAACTAGATCCCTACGATGTAACGGGGAACCTGATCCTGCGATCAGACCCGCTAAAGTCCTCGGCTAGTCTGAACGCAGACCTATAGATGTGGGGGAGGGATCCCTACAAGATCTAGGGACTGGGATAAGTTGGACACCTCCTAGCAGAAATAGTAGCAGTCAAAGACAAACACACAACAAAAAGTAAAGAGGTCAGAAGACCTAGCAAAACTAACAGAGAACGGCAACAGAGCACCAAGCTAGCTCAACAGTAGTAAATACAAATGAAGTCCAGCAAAGCCAGGAGGGCGGAGCCGGATAAAAAAGGCAAAAATGGTCATGTGACCAGCAAACTAAAAAAAACCTAACAGGAGAGTTGTAACAACTACTCTCTACTCCTTTTCTCTCTACTCTCAACAAGATGGCTCCCACCTTTTATCTGCTTCTCTGTGTCTGAGCTCAGGTGACCTGCACCCAATGAGCTCCTTCCTGTGCTCCAGAAACTGTCCCCTTTTGCTCCCACACCACTGGGTTCTCTCCTCCCTCCCCACTCCAGCCAGGGACATAGTCAGTTGTGCCTGCAATATGGGAGCACCGGCGAGCTGTCCCCCGGAAATGGGGAGTGTATGTGTGTGCAGCTAACTGAGCCCTGGTCCACACTCCATCCTTACCTGGAAGTGGAATATCACACCTCTGGTTGAGGTGCAATACCCCTGAAGCAACTGAACCCTCGGGGCGCTACATTTCCGTAGCTCCGTGAACATGATTTGCGACTGTTTGACAGCTTTAATACATGTGTGGAATGCTGGAAAAACAGGCATTCCTCACATGTATTAAAGCTGTCAAACAGTCGCAAATCAAGTTCCCGGAGTGACGAAAACTTAAAGCCCGAGCACACTGAAGATAATAGGTGCTCGCCTGAGCATGCTCGTAAATCTCGAGCAATGAGCATGCTCGATCATCACTACTTGCTATGTGTAGCACAAGTGATCAGACGATGGCAGCTTCAACTCTCCCAAGGAGACTATTAAAGCAGGTAAAAAGTAAAATAAATGTTTTAAAAAATATTTAAAAAATGTAACAGTTCAAATCACCCTCCTTTTGCCCCATTCAAAATAAAACAATTAAAAATAAAAAATACACATATTTGGTATCGGCGAGTTCAGAATCACCCGATCTGTCAAAATATAAAGAGAATTAATCAGATCGGTAATGAGTAAAAAAAACAAAACTGTAGAATTTTGGATGCTGCAACATTGCAATAAAACAAAATAACGGGCAATAAAACATCGTATCTACCCCAAAATGGCATCAATAAAAACGTCAACTCAGCGCGCAAGAAATAAGCCCTCACCCGGCCCCAGATCCCAAAAAAGGAGATTCCATGGGTCTTGGAAAATGGCTCCATTATTTTTTTTTTTACAAACTTTGGAATTTTTTTTCACCACTTAAATAAAAAAGAACCTATACATGTTTGGTGTCTACAAACTCGTAATGACACGGAGAATCATAATGGCAGGTCACTTTTAGCATTTACTGAATATGTTAAAAAAAACAATTGTCAAATTGCACTTTTTTTGCAATTTCACCACACTTGGAATTTTTTTCCCGTTTTCCAGTACACAATATGGTAAAATCAATGGTGTCGTTCAAAAGTACAACTCGTCCGTGAGAAACAAGCCCTCACACGGCCATATTGACTGAAAAAAAAGTTATGGCTCTGGGTAGAAGGGGATCAAAAAATGAAATTGCAAAAGCAAAAAATCCCAGGATGGTAAAGGGGTTAAATGAGCAATGTATATATGTGATTTGTTTTTTGAAATCTATGTCTTAATCCACAGTTTTTAATACGCCGTATTTTACAGACCATAAGGTTTTAGAGGAGGAAAATAGAAAAAAAATGTGAAGAAAAAAATGTCATGCCGCATTGTTATGGGGAAGGGTCTCCTGCTGGCACTGTTTATGGCCCCCACACGCTGATGTCAGCTGCCGGAATATTCACTGCTCCCCATGCCCGGGGGTGTGGAGAAAGTTTTAAGAAAATTATACAAACAACCTTTTCACCTATCTAGATTAGTGCCCTTATGGGAAAATCCTAGATTTATTCAGGGTAAACAGAACAAGCTTTGCAAGCAATGGAACCAGAAAGGGATTTATTAAATGTTAATGAAGGAAGGCTGCTCACCTGGCAGGAATTCTCAGGGATGTATGATATGGGAGATCATCAATGTCTACAGTACCACCAAACAGTTACTTTCTACAGCTCTATGGTGAGAGATTTCGGGAAGGTGGAAAGGAGGGGTGATTTTGACATATTGATGTGGTCTAGCTCATGGGTAAATTCCCTATCCACAATATACCAAAGGATTAAGAGACAAATTCTGCACACTGCGGTACCTGATTTATTTATCCATTGGAGTATAGCGCTAAATGACACTTAGAGAGATGGTAAACTTTTGACGGGCTTGGATAAAGTAAAAATAACAATGAACAATGGAGAGAAATGCAGAACAAACTGATTCATAATGCCATTTATGCTTTCAATTTTTCCTACAAAGATGCTTCATCACATTATTTATGAAAATGCCCAAAATGTAACCTAAAACCAATTTGTTTGATAGCATCAGGCGATGCCCTTCCACCCAAATGGTGTGGGAAGAGACCCTTCTCTATTTAGATAATGTTTGGAGAATTAAAGTACCACAGTCTCCTCGGGCATGTTTATTTCATCATATTGTAACAGAACATCGGGAGGATGGGGACAGAGTTCTGTCTATACAGATAATACATGTAGTTCTATTGGTGGTTAAAAAATGTATACTTAGATATTGGTTGAAGAAAGAGACACCTCAATTATCTGAAATAATCAAAACTCTGAAAACCTTATTAGTTTATGACAAACTTGAGTAAGAAAGACAAAAAGAAAAGTCGACGACAACGTTTTTTCACAAACTGAGATCTTTTAATGAATATAGCAATACACAATCTGATATGTCACAGCTGATGAAAGTATTCTGACACACATCCTGGTATCATACGGAGGAACATAGGGGGACAACAGGATTACTTAAAGTCTAATGGATTCACTTATTTTTACATCTATTCATATAAGGATTTTAGAAAAGTGGTTTTTTTGCTGTTTTGCATGCGGAGTTAAAAATTGAATCTGTTAAAATTGTGGAAAAAAAATGATTGGATGGATTTCACACTTATTTATAAAGATGCGGTCTGTGTTGGTAAATGTAATGGAGATTCTAGGATTATAACCTGATTTGTATTGTCTATTTTGTCTCATTAAATAAAGTTTGTTTAAAAAAAAAAAGATGAGAACACTAGATTCCATCATGACTAGAGATGAGCGTTGTTCTACTCGAACTGTTCGCCAATCTCAAATTCGAGCTGTTTTGGGCGGTGTTCGAGCCGTTCGGCGAACACGAACAATTTGACAAAAATTCGGCTGTTCGAGGTTATGTTCGATAACTGTTCGTGCACCAAAATCATAACTGGATTTTTTCTCAGTAATGATGAAAATTAATGTTAATACGCAGTTTGAGTGTACAGCGGGGTGGGGGGAGGGGCAGGGGATGGATCTCTGCAGGAACAATGAAGATCTCCATTTTTTTTTCTCTTTCCCGCATTTGCAGTGGGGAGGTGCAATCTGTCAGCCTATCAGCAGCGCACACACGGAGCGAAGTGCTTTTTTTCACACAAGCAAGGGCATGTGTCATTGGCAGTGTATGTCACATGTCCTTGCCCTATAAGACCAAGCCATTTTCCCCGTCGCCACCATTTTCTCACTGCTGCAGCTGCGTGTTAGACGGCACCGCTGTTGCTGTGTGCACTATACCTTGTTAATTTCAAGCCAATTTTCGCACAAATCTACAGATAGCTTGGGAGTAGGGAATAGTTGTGATTGGAGTCCTTTTAAGGACTAGGTTACAGCATTTCCTACGACTTTTATCAGGCAGGTCTGTGCTCTTAAATAGATAGGTTGTGGGAGTAAAGACTAATTGTAATTGGAGTCCTTTTCAGGACTAGGTTACATGAGTTCCTATCAGTTTTTGCCAGGCAGGTCTGTGCCAGTGCTGTGCAAGTTTTTTTCACAGCATTTGGCTGAATCTAGCAAAGCTAATCCTTTTTGGCCTATTGCAGAGTGTGTTAGTCAGTGGAGTAGCCTATCTGTGTTGCAAGATATAACACCTGTGTATAGAATACCAATTTTTTTACTGCACCTAGTGAAGTAAAATCTTTTGGGCATAGCATCATTCTATTAGTCCATCTATACTGACCTCCATCAGGTTGCAAACTGAATATAATTTTTTTCTGCATCTAGCTCTGAAAAAATATTTGGGCTTCTAGCAGTGTGTGGGACTTGGTCTATTAGTCCATCTATACTGACCTCCATCAGGTTGCAAATTAAAAATAATTTTTTTCTTCATTTAGCTCTGAAAAAATATTTGGGCTTCTAGCAGTGTGTGGGACTTGTTCTATTAGTCCTTCTATACTGACCTCCAGCAGGTTGCAAATTGAATATAATTTTTTTCTGCATCTAGCTCTGAAAAAATAGTTGGGCTTCTAGCGGTGTGTGGGACTTGGTCTATTAGTCCATCTATACTGACCTCCATCAGGTTGCAAATTAAAAATAATTTTTTTCTGCATCTAGCTCTGAAAAAATATTTGGGCTTCTAGCAGTGTGTGGGACTTGGTCTATTAGTCCATCTATACTGACCTCCATCAGGTTGCAAATTAAAAATAATTTTTTTCTGCATCTAGCTCTGAAAAAATATTTGGGCTTCTAGCAGTGTGTGGGACTTGATCTATTAGTCCATCTATACTGACCTCCATCAGGTTGCAAATTAAAAATAATTTTTTTCTGCATCTAGCTCTGAAAAAATATTTGGGCTTCTAGCAGTGTGTGGGACTTGGTCTATTAGTCCATCTATACTGACCTCCATCAGGTTGCAAATTAAAAATAATTTTTTTCTTCATTTAGCTCTGAAAAAATATTTGGGCTTCTAGCAGTGTGTGGGACTTGTTCTATTAGTCCTTCTATACTGACCTCCAGCAGGTTGCAAATTGAATATAATTTTTTTCTGCATCTAGCTCTGAAAAAATAGTTGGGCTTCTAGCGGTGTGTGGGACTTGGTCTATTAGTCCATCTATACTGACCTCCATCAGGTTGCAAATTAAAAATAATTTTTTTCTGCATCTAGCTCTGAAAAAATATTTGGGCTTCTAGCAGTGTGTGGGACTTGGTCTATTAGTCCATCTATACTGACCTCCATCAGGTTGCAAATTAAAAATAATTTTTTTCTGCATCTAGCTCTGAAAAAATATTTGGGCTTCTAGCAGTGTGTGGGACTTGATCTATTAGTCCATCTATACTGACCTCCATCAGGTTGCAAATTAAAAATAATTTTTTTCTGCATCTAGCTCTGAAAAAATATTTGGGCTTCTAGCAGTGTGTGGGACTTGGTCTATTAGTCCATCTATACTGACCTCCATCAGGTTGCAAATTAAAAATAATTTTTTTCTTCATTTAGCTCTGAAAAAATATTTGGGCTTCTAGCAGTGTGTGGGACTTGTTCTATTAGTCCTTCTATACTGACCTCCAGCAGGTTGCAAATTGAATATAATTTTTTTCTGCATCTAGCTCTGAAAAAATAGTTGGGCTTCTAGCGGTGTGTGGGACTTGGTCTATTAGTCCATCTATACTGACCTCCATCAGGTTGCAAATTAAAAATAATTTTTTTCTGCATCTAGCTCTGAAAAAATATTTGGGCTTCTAGCAGTGTGTGGGACTTGGTCTATTAGTCCATCTATACTGACCTCCATCAGGTTGCAAATTAAAAATAATTTTTTTCTGCATCTAGCTCTGAAAAAATATTTGGGCTTCTAGCAGTGTGTGGGACTTGATCTATTAGTCCATCTATACTGACCTCCATCAGGTTGCAAATTAAAAATAATTTTTTTCTGAATCTAGCTCTGAAAAAATATTTGGGCTTCTAGCAGTGTGTGGGACTTGGTCTATTAGTCCATCTATACTGACCTCCATCAGGTTGCAAATTAAAAATAATTTTTTTCTTCATTTAGCTCTGAAAAAATATTTGGGCTTCTAGCAGTGTGTGGGACTTGTTCTATTAGTCCATCTATACTGACCTCCAGCAGGTTGCAAATTGAATATAATTTTTTTCTGCATCTAGCTCTGAAAAAATAGTTGGGCTTCTAGCGGTGTGTGGGACTTGGTCTATTAGTCCATCTATACTGACCTCCATCAGGTTGCAAATTAAAAATAATTTTTTTCTGCATCTAGCTCTGAAAAAATATTTGGGCTTCTAGCAGTGTGTGGGACTTGGTCTATTAGTCCATCTATACTGACCTCCATCAGGTTGCAAATTAAAAATAATTTTTTTCTGCATCTAGCTCTGAAAAAATATTTGGGCTTCTAGCGGTGTGTGGGACTTGGTCTATTAGTCCATCTATACTGACCTCCATCAGGTTGCAAATTAAAAATAATTTTTTTCTGCATCTAGCTCTGAAAAAATATTTGGGCTTCTAGCAGTGTGTGGGACTTGGTCTATTAGTCCATCTATACTGACCTCCATCAGGTTGCAAATTAAAAATAATTTTTTTCTGCATCTAGCTCTGAAAAAATATTTGGGCTTCTAGCAGTGTGTGGGACTTGGTCTATTAGTCCATCTATACTGACCTCCATCAGGTTGCAAATTAAAAATAATTTTTTTCTGCATCTAGCTCTGAAAAAATATTTGGGCTTCTAGCGGTGTGTGGGACTTGGTCTATTAGTCCATCTATACTGACCTCCATCAGGTTGCAAATTAAAAATATTTTTTTTCTGCATCTAGCTCTGAAAAAATATTTGGGCTTCTAGCAGTGTGTGGGACTTGGTCTATTAGTCCATCTATACTGACCTCCATCAGGTTGCAAATTAAAAATAATTTTTTTCTTCATTTAGCTCTGAAAAAATATTTGGGCTTCTAGCAGTGTGTGGGACTTGTTCTATTAGTCCTTCTATACTGACCTCCAGCAGGTTGCAAATTGAATATAATTTTTTTCTGCATCTAGCTCTGAAAAAATAGTTGGGCTTCTAGCGGTGTGTGGGACTTGGTCTATTAGTCCATCTATACTGACCTCCATCAGGTTGCAAATTAAAAATAATTTTTTTCTGCATCTAGCTCTGAAAAAATATTTGGGCTTCTAGCAGTGTGTGGGACTTGGTCTATTAGTCCATCTATACTGACCTCCATCAGGTTGCAAATTAAAAATAATTTTTATCTGCATCTACAGTACCTCTGAAAAAATATTTGGGCTTCTAGCAGTGTGTGGGACTATTTGTATTAGTCCATCTATACTGACCTCCATCAGGTTGCAAATTCAAAATATTTTTTTTCTGCATCTAACCCAGCCAATAGTTTTGGCCTAATACCACAGTTTGGCCACTCAGCTCTGCTCGGTTACCATCCATTGTTTTTTTGTGCAAACAACTCCAGAGTTGTGAATTAGTTAACCACCAAAATGAGTGGAAAAAGGCCTGCTGCTGGTGGAAAGGGGAATAGGCGTGTTGGGAAGGGGAAAAAAGGTTGTGTCCGTGGGGTAGGTGTTAAAGCAACAGTAACATCTGCAGAAGAAAGACCATCTTCCAGCCAAACTAACATGTCTACTTCTTTTAGCGGACAATGTGATAAGATCCCTTTCTTACGGCCACGCCAATCGCTACAAATTCCAGATGAGGCACAAAAACAGCAGGTGCTTCAACGGATATCAAGTGCTCCTTTAAGTGGGCTCTCCTCCACATCAATTTCAACATCACAAATACTCCAGTCCTCAAAGGTGTCACCCAAATCGCACTTGCTTCCTCACAGCTCCCAAATCTCCAGCTGCCCGTCTGAGTATGAGGTAGAACAGATGGTTGAGTCTGCAGAGCTGTTTACTCATACTATAGCCTGGGAATCAGAGGTCGACTCCAGCGCTTCTGTGAATCCAGACGAGGAAATGATCTGCACTGATGCCCAGAATCTTTATGAGTCGGATCCAGGACCAGACGCAGAAGGTTCTGACCATAATGTAGACCCTCATTCCCAAACTGTAACTCCTGTTGGTGGAGACAATGAGGAAGACGATGATAAGACTCAAATACCTGATTGGAGCGACAACTTTAGTTTTTTGTCAGGGCAGGAACAGGTTGGCTCTGAGGACGACGGGTGTGATAACACACAGGGTGATGATGATGAGGTCGGAGATCCCACTTACTGTCAACCCACAGTCAGCCAAGAGATGAGGTCAGCAGAGGAGGTGGAGGAAGATGCTAGTGACGACGAGGTCAGGTTGCGCCTTCCTGGACAGAGACGTAGTACTGGAAGCACGTCAACAACTGCATCCTCAAACACAACTCTGCCTCTCACCACAAGTCGTGGTGGCTCTTCAGGTCGCATGGGTGCTAAGCCTTGCATAGCCTGGGCATTTTTTCAGATCGATAAAGATGACCCAACTCGTGTTATCTGTAACATTTGTCAGCAAAAGCTAAGTAGAGGCCAAAAAATACATAGTTTGAGTACTTCATGCATGAACCGGCACATGGACATGAAGCATAAGTTGCAGTGGGAAGCTCAGTGTGCTACAATGCGGCCTAGCCGGCCGGGCCAATCACCGTCTGCCATATCTTGTGCATCCGCGGCCTCTTCATCCTCTGTGACTGGGGGGACAGCAGTCACACCTGTTTTGGGGCGCAGACCTGCCACCTCTTTACCCGCAACAGCCAGCGTGATTGGCAGGTCATCATTTTCTTTGGAGGTGGTAACACCAGCTGGTGTTGAGCGCTGTCCGACATCGATAGCACCACCTTTGGATCAAGGCAACCTAACATGTCCGCCTGCATCTTCCTCACAGACCGGCAGTTTGCCGGGGACACCCTTATCAACCCCGTCTAAGCACAATAGCCAGCCCTCGGTCCCTCAGATGTGGACAAGTAAAAGACCATTTCCTCCTAGCCATGAGAAAGCTAAGAGGTTGAATTTCACCATCTGCAAGCTCTTGGCTACAGAAATGCTGCCTTTCCGCCTGGTGGACACAGAGGATTTTCGAGACCTTATGTCCGTCGCAGTGCCCCAGTACCAGATGCCCAGTCGGCACTACTTCTCAAAGAAAGGTGTGCCTGCGCTCCACCAGCATGTCGCACACAACATCACCGCTTCTTTGAGAAACTCTGTGTGTGACAGGGTGCATTTCACCACAGACACTTGGACGAGTAGGCATGGACAGGGGCGTTACATGTCGCTGACTGGGCACTGGGTAACTATGGTGACAGCAGGACAAGGGGCTGCTGTCCAAGTCTTGCCGTCCCCACGAGTTGTGCGTCAATCCTCTTTATGTCAAAGTTCCTCCACTGCTTCTGCCTCCTCAACCTCCTCTCGGTCTTCCACCTGCACCCAAAGCCTGTCTGGTCATGCCACAAGCTTTCTAACTGCGCAGAAGGGATCCTGCACACCTCCTTACTATGCTGGCAGTAGGGCTCAACGTCATCAGGCGGTTTTTACATTGAAATGTCTGGGAAATGTGAGTCACACAGCTGAGGAGTTGTGGTCAGCTCTGGAGAACCAATTTCATGAATGGTTGTCTCCACTGGACCTGAAACCAGGGAAGGCCGTGTGCGACAATGCTGCAAACCTGGGTGTGGCCCTTCGCCGGGGCAATGTCACACACGTGCCTTGTATGGCTCACGTGTTGAACCTGGTTGTCCAGCAATTTTTAGCCCACTATCCCAGACTAGATGGCCTTCTGCAGAGGGCACGGTCGCTGTGTGCTCACTTCCGCCGTTCGCATCCCGCAGCTCAGCGACTTACATCTCTACAGAAGTCGTTGGGCCTGCCACTTCACCGGCTAAAATGCGATGTGCCTACCCGGTGGAATTCAACTCTGCACATGTTGCAGCGACTGTGGCAGCACCGACAAGCCCTGGTGCAATACGTTCTGACGTATAGCCTGGGCCAACGAGATTCAGAGGTGGGGCAAATCACGCTGGAGGAGTGGTCTCAGATCAGGGACCTATGCACCCTTCTGCACAGTTTTGAAATGGCGACGAAGATGTTTAGTGCTGACGATGCCATTATCAGCATGACTATTCCGGTGATTTACATGCTGGAGCACATGTTAAACAGAATTCGGAGTCAGGTGGTGGCACAAGAGGAGGTGGAGGAAGTAGAGGAGGAGGAGTTGTATGCGGAAGGGCTAACATCTGCAAGGTCCAGACGGTCGGCAGCACCAAGGCGGCAGGCATGTGAGGGTGGGGGAGATGGTTTTACCAGGGCGCATGGTAGCAGCCAAACTAGTGAGGAAGGTGCAGGAGCCCAGGAAGAAGTGGAGGACGAACTGATGGAAGACTCATCAGATGAGGGAGACCTTGATCACATTTCTGTTGAGCGAGGTTGGGGGGAGAGGACAGAGGAAGGAAGCATGATTGTTACCTCGCCACCAACACAACAGGGACTTGGTGCTCCTGGATGCGCAACACACATGAGTGCCTTCTTGCTGCACTACCTGCAACATGACCCTCGAATTGTGAGAATTAGAAATAATCCTGACTACTGGGTTGCCACACTGTTAGATCCCCGGTACAAAAGTAAATTTGCAGAAATTATTCCTGCCATAGAAAGGGATGCACGCATGCAGGAGTATCAGCAGAGACTGTTGCAGAATCTTACATGTGCTTTTCCACAAAATACCAGTGGTGCACGTAGTGAATCTCACAGTTCCAACTTGCCAACCGTGGGACCGTCAAGTGTTCAGCACTCAAACCGTAACAGAACCACAGTATCTGCTGGTAACATCAATTTTGCGGAATCATTTCACCACTTTTTTAGCCCATCCTTTGCAAGGCCACAGGAGACAAGAAGTCTGACACATAGTCAACGCCTAGAGACGATGGTACAGGAGTATCTCCAAGTAAACATTGAAGCCACGACTGTGTCACTGGACCCTTGCTCTTTTTGGGCTTCCAATCTGGATAAATGGCCGGAGCTAGCCACTTACGCCTTGGAGATCTTGTCATGCCCCGCAGCCAGCGTTCTGTCTGAACGTGTGTTCAGCGCTGCTGGTGGTGTGCTGACAGATAAGCGCATGCAGCTCTCCACTGATAATGTAGACAGACTCACGTTCATAAAGATGAACAAATCATGGATCCGAAACGACTTTTCTACCCCTGTGTCATCCTGGGGAGAGTAAAAGCTTGATGATTGGTTAAAATCACCCTACCAACCGTTTTAAGCTTTCAAATTACTAATCATGTTTATCTGTATCTTGACTGGAAAATAATTTGGGCTTTGTAGCAGTGTGCAGCACTGATCCTATTAGGCCATCTATACTAAAGCTTCACCAGATTTAAAATTAAAAATAATTTTTAGCTGCATCTAGCCCGGAAAATAATTTTGGGGCTCCGAGATGCGCAAGGCACATAAGTGCCTTCTTGCTGCACTACCTGCAGCATGACCCTCATATTGTCAGAATTCGAAGTAATCATGACTACTGGGTTGCCACACTCTTAGATCCCCCAAACTTTTCGATCAACCTTTTCATTTTAATAAAGACCAAAAAAATGGTCATTTTTGAAATTATAAGCATTAGCAGGTTGTTAGAAACTGAAATCAAACAGTTTTCAACTCAAAACTTTATTCTAGGTGATGTTACATTTTCACATAGGACCCCTTGTTCGAAAGGAGCTTCTGAACTCTCTCGTCCATTGAATTTGTCAGGTTTTGGATGGTTTCTGCTTCAATTGTTTTGCATGAGGACAGAATACCCTCCCAGAGCTGTTGCTTAGATGTGAACTGCCTCCCGCCATCATAGACACTCCTTTTAATGATGCTCCAAAGGTTCTGAATGGGGTAGAGGTCAGGGGAGCATGGGGGTCACACCATAAGTTTGTCCCCTTTTATGCCCATATCAGCCAGAGATGCAGATGTTTTATGTGCAGCATGAGATGGTGCATTATCATGCAGAAAAATGATCTTGCTGTGAAATACACGGTTCTTCTTCTTGAACCATGGCAGGAAGTGCTGTTTGAGAAAAGCCACATACATTATGGAGTTCATCTTTAGCGCCTTCAGGGATCCTAAAGGGGCCGACAATCTCTCTCCCCATGATTCCAGCCCAAAACATTACTCCACCTCCTCCTTGTTGGCGCTGTAGCCGTGTTTGCGTGGGGTGTCCATCAACCAGCCATCCTCCACTCCATCCATCTGGACCATCGAGCGCTGCACGGCACTCATCCGTGAACAAAACAGTTTTGAAATCAGTCTTCATGTAATGTTTGGCCCACTGGAGCCGTTTCTGCTTGTGTGAAGTGGATAGAGGAGGTCGACAGGATGGCGCATGCACAGCTGCAAACCTCTGAAGGACCCTGCATCTTGTTGTTCGGGGGACGTTGGAGGCACAAGCAGCTTCAAAAACTTGTCTGCTGCTATGACAAGGCTTTTTTGCCGCTGCTCTTTCAACCTGACGTAATTGCCTGTAGGAAAGAGTCCTCAATTTGCCCTTATCAGCACGCACACGTGTGTACTGTGAATCAGCTACATACTTCTTGATTGCCAAGACACTTCATCCTGATCATCGCACAATGTTGATTGTAGTCATGCCTTGACCTAAACACTCCACAATTTGTTGCTTCTCAGCAGCCGACACATCCTTTTTCTTTCCCATTTTGGCAGAAAATGTAGGCTGCTTAATAATGTGAGAGAGCCTTCTTAAGTAGTCTTGCCTTTCATTGGACACACCTGCCAAACTAAATAGCACAGGTGTCTGCAATTGCTTACAGTGATATAAAGAGCCCTGACACACATCACCATCAATGAGTTTAACTGACAAACAAACAAATTCTTCCTTTATCACTCCTAAACACTTTTTGTATAATAATTTGGAACGCAGTGTACATGTGCTTTTCCACAAAACACCAGTGGTTCACGTAGTGAATCTTACAGTTCTATCCTGCCAACCGTGGTCTGTATGGAGTTGTTCAATAAAGGGCCCAAAATTAAGATAACATAGATGGGAGAGGTCTCTATGAATAGGAATTCCTAAGTATTTGATACCCTGTGAGGGCCAGGCAAAGGGAAAGTTGGACTGGATGGAATCCTATATGGATTTGGGGAGGGAGACATCGAGGGCCTCAGACTTCGCTGCATTGATTTTAAAATTTTACCATGTAACAAAGTGATCTATTTCAGCCATAACAGCATGGATGGATATATGTGATTGAGTGATATATACTAGGACATCATCAGCAAATAGAGAGCACTTGTACTCGGTGCCTCCCACCTCAATCCACCTAATATTGGGGTTATGGCGAATTGATGAGAGCAGGTGCTCCGTCACTAGGATGTATAAGAGAGGGGACAGAGGACATCACTGCCTTGTCCCATTGGTGATTGTGAAAGGTGATGAAAATGTTCTGACGCACCCCCTGGGCCTTGGGACACCCGGAGCCGGACCCTTTTTGGTGGATGCTGGTGGTTGTAGTCTTCGTGGCGGCGACCCAGTTCCGTGGCTCAGGGCGGTCAAACCAGTGGCGGAACTATTTATGTGGTTTTCATGTTTAAATGTCCGACTACGCCACCCGTGGATTGCGGTCAGAGTGAACCGCCGCTACAGGGCAGACCACTGAGGCTGGTGTTGTGGGTGCAGCAGAACGTAGCATAACTCCCCACGGGAGGAGTATAGCCTCAGGTCAGTGTATGCGGAGGATGGGGGTGATGGTGCAGGGCAGCAGCAGTAACGACACGGAGTCAGTGATGCAGTTCAGGGCCTTTACTCACAGTTCTTATTATCCAGACCACGTCTGCAGGTAACGGCTGCCCACGTCGTACTGTGCTCACCAGGTGAGGGGCTCAGACAACTCCCAGATAACTTTGGAGCACTTCACAGGACCCCCTTTGTGTGTCCTTTGTCTGGCCTTTCTTACCAACACTTCTGTCCGGCTGCCTCGGGCCTCCTCTTGGTAAACTTGGCGCCAGTTTCCCTGACCCTATGTGGTGCCTTCCTAGCGGGTGTAGCGAGGGGCTGCGCCACATAAAATGTCAGAACCTCCGGTTTCTAGCTGAGGGTCGTTTCCTGCCTCCACTAGTTCGGGGACCGGTCTCCCCCTTTGGCCTGACCCCTCCACACAGGTGGATTCGGGCGTACGGTGGCGACTCGCCCGTCCGCACCCCTGGGATCCCTTCATTCCTCGTTCCTGGAGCCTTCTCCGCTCCTCTTCCTTCCTTCTCCCTCTTCCAGGCCTGGGCCTCTGTTACTAGGCCCACCTCCGGAGCAGAGCTCATGCAGAGCCCCTGCTCCCTGCCACTTCTGCTCAGACTTCTCTGCACTGAACTAAGATGGTGCCCACCTTTTATACTCCCTTCTCAATGCACCCAGTAACTGCTTCCTCCCTGCTCCTGCACTACAGGGTTCCCCTTCCTCAGTGTTCCCTCCCCCCACTCCAGCCAGGGACAGGGACTGTCGTGCCCATCTCAGGGGCATATTGGTCGCCCTGCCCCACGGCAATGTGGTGTAATGCATGCAGGTGTCGGGTCCTGATCCACACTCCATCCTTACCTGAGAGTGAGATATCACACCTCTGGGTGAGGTGCAATACGTCTGTAGCAACCGAGCCCTCAGGGTGCTACAGTTCCATTTATCTTCAGCCTAGGTGACGTATTGCGATACAGGGCCGTGATTTTGGCTATAAAAGGGTCCCCTAGACACCTACCCCAAGCTTTTTAAGAGAATCATATATGGCGTGCCAGAAGACTATATGGAATGCTTTCTCAGCATCCAACGAGA
Source organism: Phyllobates terribilis (assembly GCF_046119375.1). Lineage (NCBI taxonomy): Eukaryota > Metazoa > Chordata > Amphibia > Anura > Dendrobatidae > Phyllobates > Phyllobates terribilis. Next base: position 101,996 of record NW_027363375.1, read on the forward strand.
GTATCTAATTACAAATTTTTAACTGCATCTAGCCCAGGAAATACTTTGTGCCTAGTAGCAGTGTCTGCTAGTGAGCGGATTATCCCGGCTGTTAAGCAAGCTGCACCACCTGTAGTTTAGACACTTAATTTTTTCAAAGGAAATGCTTCGGGACCATGGGATACTTAGTGAAGAGCATCAGGAGGCACCCCAAGGCATAGGGGCTGGGACTGGCAGTAGGATGCCTTGCGGTGGACAGCCGAGCTCGATCCTTATAAAAGCTTTTTAACTGCAGCAGCTTTAGTGGACGCTACTGGAGCTGGAATTACCGTGGCTGCTGGCATGAGACTTGCCCTCCAATAGATCCTTGTAAATGGATTTAAAGTGTATTCATTCAAATTAGAGAGACAATTTAAATTAAAAAGCTTAGAGCTGCCTCCACCACAGGGGGGCTCGCTCGACCCACCAGCGGACAGGCACCAGTATTGGGAGAGGGGGGCTGGCCGTCAGGGTTCACCGCGGCTCTGGCACAAACCCGGCGACACGGAGGTGGCACGGGCAGGAGCGGACTGGCCGTGTCGGCTTCTCACTTTTTGGATTTTAGAAGGGCATGACATGCCTATATCTGTGTCTCCCCCTCCTTTTACTCCTCCACCTCTTTTATTTTCGCATGACTATATGTACTTGTCACTTTTCCATGTGTTAGTTATGTCTTCTGAGCAGTTTGTCAGCTTTTGGACACCTTTGAAGGTGTTTTCTATGTGTTTCTATGTGTTTTTGTTTGCCTGCCATTGGTTTTAACGGTGTTCGAAGGTGTTCGACGAACAGTTCGGCGAACACACGGGTGTTCGACGAACCGAACCGAACTCGAACACTACGGGGGTGGCTCAACACTAATCATGACATCATAATTAACCATCACTACTCACAGAAGTGTTTACACCCATATAGTCACTTTGACATTCCGGTGTCATTGCTGTCAGTGAGAAGCTACATAGCTAATCATATACTGATTGCGCTTGGATTTACTTTGGATTTACTTGAAATGTCTGAAATTCCTTCAGACAGACTTCAGGTGTTAGCACTGCTCCAGGGGATTCTTACCACCTACGCCCCTGACATTGTGCTACCACTACCCGATGGCGTCCTCAGCTTCACTTACCGGCTGGTTATGAAGCTTGTGATAGACTGCCTGACCAAATACCACAAAGGTCATATTAGCTCAGAATATCTTGAGCATTTACAGCAAAACATCTGGACACTCGTACAGCAGGTAAATAGCAGGCAATCTGCACAAATCTTATAATAATAATAATAGAATATGATAAGGGATTACAAGTTTAAGTTTAACCTGTTCCAAATACTAAGATAAGAATAGCCGGGGCCAAAAATAGGGCATACAGGCTACATGACAAGGGAAATTGAGGTATCTAAAGGGTTAATTGAAATAGGGACAGGAAGGTTGTTACCATGGGGTGAATGGGATTGGTTAACCTTGTAAGGACCAGGAAATTTGACATTTTTTGCTGTCATTTTTTCATCACTTTCTTTTAAGAGCCATAACTTTCTTATTTTTCTGTTGGCGTTTGTGAGAAGAGTTGTAGCTTTGAGTGGCTCCATTCTTTTTACCATAAAATAGTTTTTTGGGGTTTTTGTTTTTACGGCATTTGTTATGCATTAAAAATGACCTGGAAATATGATTTTCCACGTCAGTTTGATTAAGGCGATACCGAATATGCAAAGAAAATTCAGAATATTGCGAAAACATTTTTTTGCTTTGAGTCGCTAAATTCTGAGACCCAAAACAATTCTTATTTTTCTGTTGATGGGGCCCAGTGAAGACTTGTTTTTTACGCTGTAAGATATGGAGGAAAGGAAGGAGGATTTAAAAGGCGGTGCTTGATAAGTAGAGGGTTTGGGGAGATGTGATTTTTAATTGTCACAGGCCGATTTACACATGTCGTAAGCAGTCATGTGTCTTACTTACATGCCCTAGGTGTGGAGGGTGGACGTGGAGATATAAAAGGAACCTGTCGCCTAAAATAATGCTATTAACCTGCACCTCAATTTGCAGGTTAATAGCGTTCTGACATCATGCAGCCGCCACACTGAAATAAACTGTATCCCCCCTGGCAGCCTCACTCTTTCAGTCATATCGGTGGCGGCGGCAGGCTTTCAGTCACCGTTCTCTGCATAGTGAGCGGCGGCTGTAACCGCACCCGGCACTGACTGACAGCCGGTGCTAATATGGCCACACAATGTCAGAATGCTACTAACCTGCATATCAACTCCATATCTGCAGGTTAATAGCATTACTTTACATGACAGGTTCCCTTTAGAGGTTTACAAATGACCGGATCCCTCGTCAGCTGTCATGTAGTATTTGTAGTGCCGATATCAGGAGTAACATGGCGACATAAATGGTGTCCTCCATTCTGCACTTTCTCTCATGATTTTCCTTTCTTGTTTATTTCCATCTCTATAGGCTGAAGAAAAATCCCATAGTGGAGAATTGGCCTTTATTAAACAACTGGCCCAGAATGTCCTGCTTGTACTGGAGTATCCGGCCTACTCCCTGGAGCGCCTGGTAAGGAGCCATCGTCTTCTATATCTCATGTCCTTGTTGTCTGATCTTCTCCAGATTACCGTCATATAGCAGAAGCTCAGATTTATGGTGGTAGAGGCCTCCCTGTCCGCTCCAGGCAGACGCAGGACATTTTATGGCCGCCTGTCTCTGCGGCTCTATCATCTGTGAGGCCAGTCTGTACTCAGCGGTGCGGAGTTAGTATTTCCGCTTCTGTCTCTCTCGATCATCACAATCTTCCTTCTTATAAATGCTGCAGTCCTGATAGAAGATATTGGAGATCAGTTGTAGATACAAGTCCCTTATACAACCCCTGGCAAAAATTATGGAATCACCGGGCTTGGAGGATGTTCATTCAGTTGTTTAATGTTGTTGAAAAAAAAGCAAATAACAGACATGGCACAAAACTAAAGTCATTTCAAATGGCAACTTTAGGGCTTTAAGATACACTAAAAGAAATCAAGATTAAAAATGTGGTACTCAGTAAGGGTAATTTTTTTCATACCAAGCAGAGGGAAAAAGATATGGAATCACTCAATTCTGAGGAAAAAATTATGGAATCATGAAAAACAAACACACAAAAGAACACTACAATACATCACTAGTATTTTGTTGCACCACCTCTGGCTTTAATAACAGCTTGAAGTCTCTGAGGCATGGACTTAATGAGTGACAAACAGTACTCTTCATCAATCTGGCTCCAACTTTCTCTGATTGCTGTTGCCAGATCAGCTTTGCAGGTTGGAGCTTTGTCATGCACCATTTTCTTCAACTTCCACCAAAGATTTTCAATTGGATTCAGATCCGGACTATTTGCAGGCCATGACATTGACTTTATGTGTCTTCTTTCAAGGAATGTTTTCACAGTTTTTGCTCTATGGCAGGATACATTATCATCTTGAAAAATTATGTCATCATCCCCAAACATCGTTTCAATTGATGGGATAAGAAGACTGTCTAAAATATCAATGTAAACTTGCGCATTTATTGAAGATGTAATGACAGCCATCTGCCCAGTGCCTTTACCTGACATGCAGCCTCATATCATCAATGACTGTGGAAATTTGCATGTTCTCTTCATGCAGTCATCTTTATAAATCTCATTGGAACGGCACCAAACAAAAGTTCCAGCATCATCACCTTGCCCAATGCAGATTCGCGATTCATCACTGAATATGACTTTCATCCAGTCATCCACAGTCCACAATTGCTTTTCCTTAGCCCATTGTAACCTTGTTTTTGTGTGTTTAGGTGTTAATGATGGCTTATGTTTAGCTTTTCTGTATGTAAATCCCATTTCCTTTAGGCGGTTTCTTACAGTTCGGTCACAGACATTGACTCCAGTTTCCTCCAATTCATTCCTCATTTGTTTTGTTGTGCATTTCCTGTTTTGAAGAAATATTGGATTAAGTTTCCGGTCTTGACGCTTTGATGTCTTCCTTGGGCAACATTGTGTGATGATTTACCTTCTTTTAAGAGTTTGATAATCCTCTAATTTGTTTCAATTGACATCTCTCGTGTTGGAGCCATGAGTCATGTCAGTCCACTTGGTGCAACAGCTCTCCAAGGTGTGATCACTCCTTTTTAGATGCAGATTAACTAGCAGATCTAATTTGATGCAGGTGTTAGATTGGAAATGAAAATTTACAGTGTGATTCCATAATTTTTTCTTCAGAATTTAGTGATTCCATAATTTTTTTCCCTCTGCTTGGTCTAAAATAAATTACCTTTACTGAGTACCTCATTTTTAATATTGATTTCTTTTAGTGTTTCTTAAAGCCCTAAAGTTGCCATTGGAAATTACTTTAGTTTTTTGCCATGTCTGTGATCTGCTTTTTTTTCAACAACATTAAACAACTGAATGAACATCCTCCGAGCCCGGTGATTCCATAATTTTTGCCAGGGGTTGTATATTAATGTGGATTTACTGGGGGAGCGGCTTTGTATAGTTCGTCCAATACTGAAATTATCCAGGAAATCCAATGATTAGTCCTTCCTGTCTATTGTATGTGGTAATGTAGTATTTGTGAAATGTTATATTAATTGTATATATTATATCCATCAGGAAACATCCGAAGGCGACTCCAAAGAGGGGCAAAACGGAAATATTGCTGACCCTGATATCAGTCAGCCGGGGCCGAACCCTGATCTGATGGAAGGTAAGCCGGTCATCTAATATTTTACATACAAATATCAAGTTATAGAGAACGACAGAGAACATGGAGATTTACTCTTCATCCAATGTATGAGGAAGCTGGTGGCTCATGAGCCCCCATGGACTATAATGGAGGGGGTCAAAAATGTACAAAGAGGCTCATTGGTCCCCAATCATGTAATTGTTGAGGATTCGGTCAGATCCTGAGCAATGACACGTTCATAGTACAGTATATATATATAGATATGCCATAAATATATACAGTGTGTGCAGAATATCCTTATATCTAGTATATTCCATGTACAGTGGTCTTATCATTTCCATTATTATATGGATGTGTTATATAAGTGGTGATATAGACTAATACATGTCGTCTCTTCATTATTTTATCATTATTATAGGAATAACTGTGCCGACAAATACTGATGGTGGAACATCTGAGCCACCAGAGATCATCCAGGAATCTGCCAGTGTAAGTATCATGGGACGTCTGTATATCATCAGATGACGGGTGGGAATTACACATCCCATATGACAATGGGATATCTCTGCTCTTATGTAGATCAGACCTATTATGTGTGACGTTGGTGTTATTATTCTGTCTCCTCCATGTGATGTCCCTTATCCTCCCCTGCAGTACAATGATTTATGTGTATGGGGAATATCCACTTATAATATAATAGTGTCAGTGGGGGGTCCGGCTTTTATCACGTCCTCTACTTCGGTTGCAGTGTAATCAGGGGGGATATAATATAGACGGGAGATCTGGAGCTTTTATACTCCTGCAGCTTTGTTGTCTTAATGTCATTTCTTATTCCTTTTTAGGCCTTGATCGGATCAGTGAATCCTTGTAAGGACGACTTTAATCCTATCAAACTGATCAGCTGTGGAGGATTTGGGTGAGCTTTACTTGGTATAATATTTATTTCTCAGGGCTCCTTATAGTGATGCCTATGTCTCTATGTCCTGCCCGCGCAATGCTACCATAGAGAAATTATGGTTCCACATCACTGTCCACATCTAATTGTCTCTCTTCAGGTCAGTTAGGATGTGACGTGGAAGAGGACTTTCCATAGGTGATCATTTATGGAGTGTTATGTTATGGATTTCTAGTGATGGCCACACATCTAGTATTAACCATTAGTACAGGAGATCACTTGATCAGGTCTATGGATGGACTGTTAGTAAGAATTCATAATAAATCATGGCTTTTCTTCCTCCTCAGATCTGTCCACCTAGTTCGCCATACAGACACAAACAAGATATGTGCTATGAAGAAAATGGACAAGCAGAATCTGAGAAAGCCAAAGACCCTTAAATGGGCCTTTCAGGAGAGGGACATCTCTACATTCGCTGATTGTCCCTTTGTGGCCTCCATGTTCTGCTCCTTTCCTACTAAATTTCATCTGTGTATGGTCATGGAGTATGCACCAGGTAGGACACATCCATTGTATTTATATCCAGCCCACGTCTGCCTAATCCTAGCACCTTATATATAACCTGAACATGTCCTCATGGATGGTTACATGTCAACACCGCATTTACTATAATGTTACTAAGATGCCTTGTGTGTCCTCACTGAGCATGGCGGAAATATCTGCTATGGAGGAAAGGAAGATTTCTCTGTATTCGAACAGTTTTTATAGATGAGAATTTTTCACAGAGAAATAAATGAGAGGCTTGTAGATGAGGCCTGGCTCTGTCTCTATGTACAGGCTTCCTCTGCAGTATACGCTCTACACTACACAGTGTATCTCTATATATACCATCCTGTCCCAATATCTCCGCTTGTTTCACATTCACACTCATCATGTGTAATTTACTCTGTAACAGACCCTCACCTGTCATATTTGCTTTTTCCTGTAGGAGGAGACTGCGGCAATCTTCTACAGCACAGGGGTCCTTTACCTATCACCTTGGCCCGTCTGTACATTGCAGAAACAGTCCTTGCTGTGGAATATCTGCACAGCTATGGTGTGGTGCACAGAGACCTGAAGCCTGTAAAGTAAGTGACCCTTGAGCTATAATAAAGGGGATGAAAGTTAGTTTGTTATACAGTCTATGGGTTATTACTTGGGGCTGACAACATCTTTTCTTTTACAGCCTCCTGATAACATCAACAGGACATATTAAAGTGACCGATTTTGGAGTTTCAAAACTTGGCCTCATGAGACCAACATCAAACATCTATAAGGCTCAAACTATGGACATCACCAAAAATTTCTGTGATAAAGAGGTCGGCTTTACTTACAAGATTTTCTACTTTACATATCTCATCTCTTTCTCCTTCTCTGATCATTTCTCATCACATTTCCACTGATGTTATTTGTCGTATGTATTGATCATCATCTCATTCTTCTGTTGTTTTCCAGACTGCTGGCACGTCTAGTTATATGGCCCCAGAAGTTATCCTAAGGAAAGGCTATGGAAGACCTGTTGCCTGGTGGTCAGTAGGCATCATCTTATATGAATTTCTCTTTGGATATACACCATTTTATAGGGCTTCCCAAAAGGAGAAATTACGCAGTATCCTCAGTGGTAAGTAAAATAATCTGACTGCTTGTCATGTCGCTGTTATTTGGTTTGATTGGTTCCTTGGTTCAGCTTCTAGCTTTTTTAAGGAAAATGCTTTTTTATGTAAATAAATGAAGAGGTTTTATTTCCTGTAATATTTTCTTTTTATATCACAGATGACATTGTTTGGAGATGTAATTCCTTTCCTCCACCAAATGCTCGGGGCATCATCACTCAGCTACTCAGAAAAAATCCAGAACAAAGACTTGGGACAGGTAATATGATTATAGCATTAATAATGACTTATTACACCTCTGGGCAAATGAAGGTGTCCATGAGGATGAGCACTGAAGGTCTCTACCAACGTGTCCATTCCCCATTCTTCATGCTCTAATGTTCAGTTCAGTTCCTTCATGTTGGCTCTTTTAAATCTCCAGTTCAGATTAACATAATCTGTATAGATACAGAGTAGTTTCTCTGACAATAACTGTATCGATTTTTTTCTTGTCTTCCTTTTCCAGGAGGGGCACACGAGATCAAAATTCATCCATTTCTGCGTGCCTTAAACTTTAACAACCTTCTAAGTCAGAAGCCTCTGTTCGTTCCTGATCTAAAATCAGATGAGGACACCCGCTATTTTAGCAGTAAGTAAAATGAGACGTTATCGGCAGAAAACTGCTGAGTGTCTTTTCTTTCATTATGTGTGACAATCAGTTCCCATCATAATGAGTAATAACATGGTGACTGTCTGACTGGCTCTTATACTAATAATTTCTCATAACACTTTTACTTTTCAGATCGCTCTGTGGGTTATAAATTTAGGAATTCAGATGATGGGGACACAAGTGAGGACAATGACTGTCCAGAAATCAAAAACTTTGAATCATCTTCTCAAAGGTTTTCCAAAGTAAGTATATCTAAATCATGTAGGTCAATAAAATGAATAAAACCTATTATTAGAGAAAAAGTTTCAAAATATATCTATTTATATTTTATATTTCTTTGTGTTTTTTTAGCTATATACCACCAGTACCAAGATGGTGACCATTGAAGAACCTATGTCACCTCCAGAGTATACCCCTGAGAACAGCAAAAAACACCAAGACTTGTGAGTAGATTATTATTATTATGAGATTTAGCTCTGATATATGCTCAGACACGAGTAACACAAATCTAAATCCAGCATCCACCACCCCATGATAACTGATTGCTGTGGATCTGGCTTGTGATTACACAGCAATATCAGTTGATCATTGCAACGAGCCATTCATTCCCAGCTCTTTATAGGCCAATATTACTAGTTAGACTCCATTCTTGCTGGTAGAATGGGGTACTAAGCAGAGTATCCCCTTTATGATGTCCCAAATGGCCTTACAGGCAGGTGTTCTTCCTTTTTGTATTGTTTTCACTTGTAATTTACTTGACTTTCTTCTACCAAACAGGCAGAAAGAATCTCCCCCTTCCAAAACTGATGATGGTGACAATCAGTGTGTCACTGCTAAAAAGTGTGAGTCATCCTCGCCCTCATTGTCAGGTATGTACAGATTTATAGACCATCCCATTATAGGCTATGATAGAAAAGTGTAATGTGAATCTGCACATGAAGGCTCAGATAATGACTTACTTTATTCCTGCTGCCCCTGAGTATTCAATTTTTTGTTCTGGTAAAATCCACCATAAGGTTCCAGAGTTATTGGCAGTTTTAATTAGTGCTAATTTTTATGGTCTTTACAAGGGGTTGGTGCTAACAGGATTATCTGGGGGGGGGGGGGTGTCTTCAGCCTCTTCTTCAGTATTATAGTGTGGTAAAGACCATAAAAATGACCACTAAATAAAAAGGCCCCTGTCTGTGGAACTGTAAGGCGGTGTGCTCACAATGCGTTTTTAATCGTTTCCGCAGCAGCAATTCCGCCGCAGAAACGTTTAAAAAACGCTTGGTAGAAGGCCTGCCATGTTCCCCAATGATAATCCGCATGTGCTGTGCACATGCTGCAGAAATTTCCGCTGCGGATTATCATTGCGGAAAAATCCGCAGCACTAACAATTATTTTGCAGAAGTCCTGCGTTTTCACCGCCATTGACTTGCATTGGAACGCATGGAATCCGCATCACTGCATCTGTACATGCGGAATCCATGTGTTTCAATGTGTGGATGGTACTCCTCCAGACCCCCCCTACCATAGAACCTGTAAAAAAAAAAGAATAAAATAAAAAATAAATATGATACTTACCTTCTGATGGCCTCCGGTTCCTTGTCTCGGCTTGCCGGCAGCTCGCGGTAGACTAAAGGACCTGCGCTGACATCATTTAGTCATGTGACGGGTCATGCGACCAATGATGTCGGCAGGTCCTTAAATCTACCGCGAGCTGCCGGCAAGCCAAGACAAGGACTCCGGGGGCATCAGAAAGTAAGTATATTTATTTTTTACCATTCTTTCGGTCACACTATATAAATCCATGCCGGCTGCATGGATTTATATAGTGTGACCAAGTTGTCAAGCACTTTCCAAGTGATGCTAAAATCGCTTGGAAAGTGCTTGACAACCCGCATGCGAAATCGCATGATCCGCATGTCCCTGGCAGGAAAAACACATGTACAATCCACATGTACAATCCCCATGTACAATCCGCATGTACAATCCGCATGTACAATCCGCATGCCTTTTTTGTGCCAGGGAGATGCAGAAACGCTCAGGAAAAAATCCGGAGCATTTCTGCATCGTGGGCACATAGCCTAAGGGGGATTTTAATAAAAACCAAAAACAGAGTCCTCAGGGGAGCAGGGGGAATAAAGTAAGAGTGAATTCTGGACACTTAAGACCTGGTGATGAGTCTTCTTTAATCTTACGCTTAAGTGTTATCTGACGGATTATATAAAAACACTTTGGTTGCTGCAAGTAATGTCATGTTAATAAGGGGGACACCACATGGCCGCACACAGAAAAGCTACAAGTGCAGATTAACCAGTTTGAGTAACTCTATAAACATATAAAATTAATCTTTGAGGAGTTTATAATCAACATCTTTTTCTGACTTCTTATTAGAACCTCCGGTTAAGGAGAGAAAGAAATCTGCACTAAATCTGAGAAAACAGCAAAGAACAGATAAAGTGGAAGAGGGGGAAAGTAGTAGGCGAGGTAAGTGTGACGATAATCTCCATGTTGTATGATGTCAGTGAGATAAGTCATGTGGAGCAGATGTCATCTGTCAGTGGTGGAATTGTCACATGTATGATGGCTGACAATGATCCCGCACCTATGTATGGAGAAGATTCCTCTACCGGCCTCCCACAGAGACACCACAGTAGTGTCCTCTAATATGGAGTCCCATTACTTACATCGGTTTTGCATCTCTTTTATAGGTTCTATCTTCCGCCGGATGATATCATCCTGCCGGCGTGGATTATCCAGGGCTGCTCGCACTATCAGACAAAGCTGCATTTTTGCCCACTGTCACCAGGGCACCAGAAACATCTCAAGGGCAGAAAACCCTCACATCTAGTGCCCTGAAGAAAGTACAGCACATCCACCATCAATGCTGTACCTGCATGGAAAGAGTTGTACCATCTACTGTACCTGTGGCCGTCTGACCAGCGAGAAATATCTGCAAAAGTCAAAGGCCTCCAAGAACATCTTTTCAACCTTCCATTTAATTCTTAATTAAAAAAAAATAAATTGATTAATGTCCTTTTGAATTGAATTGAATATTACTGACATTTATGGCATATCAATGCTACACATGTTATATCTGTCCAATGGTTTGGACACCAAACAGAAGATTAGACAAGACTGAAACATACAGTTTGCACAGCAAGTTGTTTTTACATTGCAGTGTTTGTTCAATTAAATTTTATTGAGTGCTTTTCAAAAGGGAACCAGGCAGAAACCACCTGAAATAGACATTGTGTGCACAAAAAGTGGCAACCAAGCTAGGGGGAAACATGCCCTGATCCACTGATTTTACAAGAACTCAGATACTTTTACCTTAGTAGCGCTCTATTTCAGATTCAGGCACAAGAACAAGTTGGATTCTGTGCTGTGCATCCTGGAGGTCCCAGCAGCCACAATCCACCAGAAGCGTAGCTAAGACTTCAAGCACAGGGGAGGCGAAACATCCGAGTGGGTCACTAACCGATATTACCACTATTTGGTGACCATATAGTGGTAGATAACAGCACATATTAAGACTATAGATGAGTGAGCACTAAACTTCTCAGATGCTTGTTACTCGAACCGAACAATTCCTAATGTTCGTGTGCTCATTTCAAGTAACAAGTATAATGGAAGTCAATGAGAAATCCGAGCATTTTTCTGGAAGACCCTACAAGGAGGTCTGGGCGGCAGTGAAAATGTTCAAATGGATGGAAAAAGTGCTGAACGGAAGGAGAACAGCATGGGGAAGACCCCTGGAGGCATCTCTAACACCCAGTTCGCTGCTGAGAACAATGGTGTGACACTTTTTCTCCACTTTAAGGACTGAGAATAAAACATTCCCAATCAATGAGAAATTGCATGTAACAGGAACAAAAATGTCAAAGGGGTTGCCCAGTACTTTAGATTACCCCCACAATGTATCCCCCCTGGGCCCCTAAGGACTTTTGTAATTACCTTACGTTGCAGATAATGCCTGTGAGTGGCGCTATCACTGGCTGCTCACAGGCATCACGTGACCCCCGGCTGCAGCCGGCTCTGATATCCCCTGATGTCACGACAAGTGCTGGCAGCAGCCGGGGGTCTCTCTCTTCCACATTCCACGGTGAATGCCAGGCTGTATTCGGGGTTACCCCCCGCGTCACACCCGGCATCCATCTCACGCTCTCCTTCTCCCCATTCATTGGGAACGCACGGGGTGAATGCTGGGTGTGACGCGGGGGGTGATCGCGCCCACAATCCAGCTGTCACGCCTCACTTGTCGTGACGTCAGCGCGGGGTCACGTGATGCCTGTGAGCGGCGCTATCCTTGGCTGCAACGTAAGCTAATTACAAAAATTCTTAGGGGCCCCGTGGGGATACATTGGAGGGGTAATCTAAAGTACTGGACAACTTCTTTAAGAATCATTTTTTTCCTGTATAATGACTTAAACCAAAATTTTATTTTTGATTAACAAATAGATAATTTCAGTGTAATTTATGAAGGAAAAAGAGAACTGCCAAAAATTAGGGATTCTGATACATCCTGTATTAGAATAAAGGAGGGTCTCATGCACATTCTGGTCAATTTGACATATAGTAGTACTTCTAGACTCATAAAGGCTATGCACTAAGTGGAAATCCTGCCAAAAAATGCAAGTAGGGTCATCCATACACCATGGAAGGCACCAACTGTAGTGCCTCATTCAAATATTGTGAACAAAGTATACACTGTGTGCAGAATTATTAGGCAAGTTGTATTTTAGAGGATTATTTTTATTATTGATCAACAACTATGTTCTCAATCAACCCAAAAGACTCTTAAATATCCAAGCTTAATATTTTTGGAAGTTGGAGTGGGGTGTTTTTAGATTTGGCTCTCTTAGGAGGATATCTGTTTGTGCAGGTAACTATTACTGTGCAGAATTATTAGGCAACTTATTAAAAACCAAATATAATCCCATGTCACTTGTTTATTTTCACCAGGTAAACCAATATCAGTGCACAAAATACAGAAATAAACATTTCTGACATGCTAAAACAAAAACCAAAAAAATTAGTGATCAATATAGCCGCCTTTCTTTATGATGACACTCAACAGGCTTCCATCCACAGATTGTGGCCAACACACTTTCTGCAACCCTGTTGGCTATTTGACATGTAACGCTTGATTGTTCGGTGATCATGTGACACCCCAGGGGTCTGGTTGTCACAGTGATAGAGATATTACGTCTGAGAGCAGGTGGGAGGTCCTTTGGTCAGGGATCCTGTGCATGCCACACCTCCTGCCCAGCCTTGGGAGGGGAAGAACTTCCCCTGTATAAACCCGGGGCTGAGGCAGGGTTAGTGAGTCCAGGAAGAGTAGAGACAAGAGCAGCATAGGAAGCAGCAGAGTCACAAGGAGTCAGGGGCTGGCAGCTAAAGAGCTCGCCCTGACTAAGAAGATTCTTTACCGGACCCGGAGTCCGAGGCTGTGGGGACTAACTTCTACCCAGCAGCAGAATCCGTCAGGCAGGGGATTTCAGGTCCCCTGGCCCAGAAGCCCGAAGGCCCGGTCACACGCGTGGGACCAGCAACGCCATCGTGGAGCGGAAGCCATTAGAAGGCCCCGAGTCACCGGCCATACGGGTGAGCACCACACGGTACACTCAGGGACGTGGGCTACTTACATCAGCTTCTAGCAAGGTAGCCAGAAGAGTACAGTCAGCTTGGGAGGCCTACAACTACGCCTGGCCAGGGGAGATCCCATCTGCTCAAGGACTGACCAGGCCCCGTTCGCTAGCAAGTACTCCGGGAGGGTCTATCGTTGTTACCAGTAAAGACCCTGAACGCTACCATACCGTCTCTGAGTGGTTCCTGCTACCCCCATCATCCACGTCGGCTGCCCTGAGGCCATACCCCTCCCGTTGGGGGTTATACTATCACGCTGCACCATCCTTCCACCGGCCTCAGCGGTCTGCCCTGCAGCAGCAGCCCCCTGGCTGCATTCAACGGGTGGCGTAGTCATCAACCATTTTCTACCGCTAACAGACTGCCGTCCAGTTTGACTCCCTGGGCACGGACCGGGTCACCGCCACGAGTCTACAACCCTAAACAGATCCGGCTCCGGGTAAGCTCCCGCGTGCGCAACGCAGCGCGACACAGGCCCAGGGGCGCGTCAAGTTTGGCGTAGTCGGCAGGATCACGTGCCCGCAACCACCGGGTACTGCGTGCCTGAAAAGCAAAGACTGTTCAAACTTACCAGTGGTGAAGATTCCCGCCATCGGTGAAGATTCCCGCCATCCGGCGCCATCTTCAGCCTTCTTCCCGCCATCGGTGAAGTTTCCCGCCATCCGGCGCCATCTTCAGCCTTCTTCCCGCCATCCGTGGAGTTTTCCCGCCATTGGACGCCATCTTGAGGACGCCGCGCGGGAAGAAGAGGGGCGTGGACTCCGAAAGCGCGCGAGAACTGAAGCCCCGCCTCACGTCCGGACGTTGCGTAAGGTCCTGGAAGGAGCCCAGCAGACGCCGACGTCACAGGAGCGCGACGGAAGGTCCTCAACCCTGACGATCCACTGCGGAGCCGCGGCCTACGGAACAGGATCATCGCAAGGTAGGCCACGGTCCACTAGGGGGGAGGAAGATGTCGGATACGGAGGAGAGCTCCACTGCCTCAACCCCCGCCAGCGCTACCGCTGTTGCAGTTATGCCCTTCACCATGCCCTATATCCCGGGAGCAGCTTGGCTACCCCAGTACTCAGGGGAGTCACATACCCTGCATGACTTTAGAGAAAAGCTGGATAGCCTCTTCCAGGTGTACCCCCTCACAGAAGAGCAAAAAGTGAGCATCCTGGTGGCCCAACTAACTGGGGCAGCCAAAAGGGAAGTAAAATCCTGGCCACCTGGGAGGAAGACTGTCGCAGGGATACTAACCCGGCTGAAGGACACTTTTGATACCCGCACCTCAGCCGAGATTAAACTTAGATTCTACGGGTGCAAGCAGCGAGCGCATGAGAGTATAAGGGACTATGCACTCAACCTACAAGAGGCCCTGAGGGCCATTAAGCAGACCGACCCTAATGGAGTGGGAAACGAGGACAGGCTGTTGACCGAACAATTTATAGAGGGTTTATATTGCAATGCCCACCGCACCCAGTTGCGGGCAATGGCCTTACAGGACCCTCATCTAGAATTTGCACAGTTCAAGGACAGAGCCATCCGGGTGCTCCGAGAACCGGCACCAGGTGGCGTTGTGACCCACAGACGCCCCACTACCACTTACTACCAGGAGGCGGCGCCCTTGTCAGCAGGGCCTGTGGGAGCTGATGCGCAGGCTTTGGACAATGACCCGGCTCCAGACCTACACCATCAGGTCCAAGAGCTAGCTAAAAGCGTTGCTGCGCTAACCCGAACTGTGCAGTCTTTACAGGTTTCCACTCCAGGGAAGATCCAGCTGGCATCCGGACCGGAGGACATCCCGTGGCGTCGACCAAGGAGGACCCCACCGGCCAGAGGAAGACCCAGTGACCGATACAGCGAGGACGGACGACCCATCTGCCGCCGCTGCAATCAACCCG
Source organism: Phyllobates terribilis (assembly GCF_046119375.1). Lineage (NCBI taxonomy): Eukaryota > Metazoa > Chordata > Amphibia > Anura > Dendrobatidae > Phyllobates > Phyllobates terribilis. The sequence continues at coordinate 117,413 of NW_027363375.1, forward strand.
GACATATGGAAAGGTACTGTTCTTTAAACGGGCACAACCTGGGGTAGAGGGCCAACCCCCAGGAAAAAGATCACCAGGCCCATCGAACTGGCGCGACAGATATGTGGGAGGACGTCCAGTCTTGCCTGTGGTACTGGATGGCATTCCCATGAGTGCCCTACTGGACACCGGGTCACAGGTCACCACCATCCCGTACGTGCTCTTCAAGCAGTACTGGAATGACTCGGATATTACCCGCTACCCTGACGACGACTTGAGTATCATCGCCAGCAATGGTCAGCCCGTGCCACAGATCGGATTTAAAGAGGTGACCATCAAAATTGGTAGAGTCGAACTGGCCGCACAGGGACTGATCATTGTAGATATTGACAAACATGAGAGTCACCCAAAAATAACTCTAGGAACTAATGTAATTGAAAATTGTCTTGCAGAGGTGATTTTCCTTTAACAGCAGGTTGCCAAGAATGCCAGCTCCGGCGAGCAGCGGGTGCTCCAGAAAGAGATCCGGGCACTGATGCAACGGCAACAAGTGGAACTCTCCGGCGGTGAGATTGGTAGCGTAAGAATGTGTGACCCTTTTCCTATTGCCATGCCCCCAAAAAGTGAAATGATGATTTGGTGCCGGGCAGCTATTGGTCTGAGAGGTAGAGATTACCAGGCAATGGTAGAACCAGTTTACTCAGACAGTAGGCCCACCATTTTGACAGCACGGGGGGTGGTCAATGTACGCCATGGGAGGGTGCCCGTTCGCATAATAAATATCGGGGAGAGGGAAGTGTACCTGCCCCGGTATGCCACGCTAGCCAAATTATATACCACTAATCAAAATTCTATACAATCTGTGGAACCCTTGCCTCCATCTCACCCGGAGGAAGGTAACGGCTCTAAGAAAGACATGGAGGACTGGTGTCAGCAACTACATCTGGGTACTGACTCCACTCCCTCACACCAGAAACAAGGAGTCTATCGGGTGGTTCAAGAGTATGAGAGAGTGTTTAGTAAACACCCGTTAGACTTCGGGCGAGTCAAGGGGGTAGAACACCGCATCCCCACGGGAGATCATCCTCCCATAAAAGAGAGGTATCGACCCGTACCCCCTGCACATTACCAACACGCCAAGGGGATGCTTAGAGACATGAAGGAGGCTGGGGTAATCCGGGATAGCTGTAGCCCCTGGGCAGCCCCACTAGTTTTAGTCAAAAAGAAAGACAACACCATGAGGATGTGTGTAGATTACCGGAAAATCAACCGTATCACACACAAGGATGCGTACCCCTTACCAAGGATAGAGGAGTCATTGGCTGCTTTAAGATCTGCTAACTTCTTCTCTACCTTGGATCTCACTAGCGGGTACTGGCAGGTTCCTGTAGCAGAGGCGGACCGGGAGAAGACCGCATTCACCACCCCGGTGGGACTTAGCGAGTTCACCTGCATGCCGTTCGGACTCTGCAACGCCCCAGGAACCTTCCAACGATTAATGGAGTGCTGTCTGGGCCACAGAAACTTCGAGACGGTCCTGTTGTACCTGGACGATGTCATCGTATACTCCAAAACTTATGAGGACCACCTGAAACACCTGGCGGAGGTGTTCGAAGCTCTGGCGAGTTACGGCCTAAAGGTGAAACCCTCCAAGTGTCACCTCCTGAAACCAAAGGTGCAATACCTGGGACACGTGGTGAGCGCTGACGGAGTGGCTCCCGACCCCGATAAGATCACCGCAATCAAAGGATGGCCAAGCCCTTCCAGCGTAAAAGAAGTGCGGCAGTTCCTAGGGTTGGTAGGCTACTACCGAAGGTTTATTCCCGGTTTCACCAAAAAGGCGGCGCCTATGCAGGACCTCCTGATAGGCCAGTCCCGGAAGGCCAAGAACCAGAAGCCGCCCTTCAAATGGGAAGAGCTAGAGGAAGAGTCCTTCCGCCAGCTGAAGATGGCCCTCACGGGGGATGAAATCTTGGCGTATCCGGACTATAGCCAGCCCTTCATCCTCTACACCGACGCCAGTAACGTCGGGCTAGGAGCCGTACTGTCCCAGATTCAGCAGGGGAAAGAGCGAGTAATCGCCTATGCCAGCCGAAAACTGCGACCCACCGAAAGGAATCCCGAGAATTATAGCTCATTTAAGCTAGAGTTCCTGGCCGTGGTATGGGCAGTCACCGAGCGCTTTAAGCATTACCTCGCTTCTTCCCGGTTCACCGTATACACGGATAACAACCCGCTGACACACCTGGACACGGCAAGACTCGGTGCCCTGGAGCAGAGGTGGATGGCCCGTCTGTCCAACTACGAGTTCACAATTAAATACCGGGCAGGGCGCTCCAATACCAACGCGGACGCCCTGTCCAGGATGCCCAACCTGCCGGACGGAGGAGAAGATCCGGAGGGACTGGAAGAAGTTGAACTCCCTGCGTTCCACCGTCATGGGACTATCCAGTATTCCCACCGGGTAAGGAGTAAGCAGGCTGCTACGTTGAACCCCTTACCTCACTACAACTGGGCGGAAACGCAAGACAGCGACCCTGCCGTCCGACTGGTGAAGGAGATGCTGACTCGCCCGGAAGCTAGCCTGGAATCAGACGCTCCAGAGGAAGCCAAACAACTATGGGCAGAGAAGAGTCGACTGTTCCTTTACAAGGGGAAGTTGTGCCGCAGAATGGTTAACTCCAGGACGCATGAACTACTCTGGCAAGTAGTGGTGCCACGAAGAGACGCAGCCATGGTGATGGAGGCATACCACGACGGAGCTGGACACTTCGGGTGGAAAAAGCTGGAGTTCCTGCTGCGCGAGCGGTTCCACTGGGTAGGCATGAGGGGAACCATCGAGAAGTGGTGCAGAGACTGTGGCCCGTGCAATCTGAGAAGGAAGGACCGGGCCAGCCAGAAGACTCCCCTGCAGTCCATCGTCACCCGGCAACCGTTGGAACTGGTAGCCTTGGATCATGTAAAACTGACCCCCAGCAGAAGTGGCTACGTCTACGCGTTAACCATCGTGGATCATTACTCCCGGTTTCTGGTTGTCGTCCCCGTCAAGGACTTAACGGCTCGAACAGCAGCTAGAGCCTTCCAGCAGCACTTTTGCCGTCCACACGGGTACCCGGACCAAGTGCTGACGGACCAGGGACCTGCCTTTGAAGCGGAGGTCTTCCAGGAATTCTGCAATCTGTATGGCTGCCGGAAGATAAGGACGACACCCTACCATCCGCAAACTAATGGACTTTGTGAGAAAATGAACCAGGTGGTAATGGATCTTCTAAAAACGTTGCCCCTGGAAGAACGCAGTCTGTGGCCTGAGAAGTTGCCCGATCTGGTGGACCTATACAACCACATCCCGGTAGGTTCCACCAACTGTACCCCGGCTTACCTAATGAGGGCAAGACCTGGTAAGTTACCTGTTGACCTGGAAATGGGAGTCCTGACGCCCGAGGACACTTCACCAGAAACAGACTGGGACACAGAGAGGCAGCAGCAGTACCGGAAAGTACAGGAGAGCGTGGAGCGAAGTCTCTGTCAGGCTAGGGAAAGACAAGAGAAGACTTACAACCAGTATGCTCCCGCTGTTCCCCTGGTACCCGGAGAGCAGGTCTTGAAGAGGAAGAGACGGCTCCACAAGTTGGACGACCAGTGGGAGAAGGACCCGTACACCGTACTGCCCTCAAGCCACGAGAACCCGAAGGTCTGTACCATCAGTAAAGACGGAGGGGAAACCACAGCCATTGTATCCCGGGACCACCTGAAGAAGTGCCCCGAACAACTGAGGAACCCTGAGGAGGAACAGGAAGACCATCGACCCGTGGAAGAAAGGGAAGATATGGTTAGTACCGTGCTCGGGGACTTCCCTCGGTCTTGGACTCAAGTCAATGGTGCAGTTGTGGTACCCGTACTCACCTTCCTCCAACCATCATCCCAAGAACCTACGGAGCAACGGGTAGAGCTGGAAGAGCAGCCGGTCCAGGAGGCAGAAGACTCCACCCAAGCGGAACAGGAGAATCCACCCTCTGCTTATAGTGAGCCTGCCGTACCCCTAGTGAGACAAAGAGCCGGTAGACAGCTGCCCAGTTTACCCTTGACAGCTCCTACACCCTGTAGTTCAGGGCCAGACAGTCAGCTCCGTAGGTCCACTAGGGCCACTAGAGGCCAGTTACCCGCACGTTGGAGGATCTAAATGTTTAAGTTGTTTTACAATGTTTACCTGTTTATTGTTGCTTGTGTATAATTTTGTGTTTCTAGTTATTTTTAGGAAACCTTGGTGGATTTACCGGGAATCCTTTGTATATAGTTGGAGCGTAACCCAGGATGGACTAGAGACTGTTAAGGACTCGGGGTAGGACAGACCCCTACCTGGTTACGTCTCCCTGTGTTGGTGAAATGGACACCTTTGCTTTTCTTCAAAGACTGCACCCGGTTGCGGACATCCGTGACCATCTTATTGTGTTTCCTTATTGTATTTTATTGTTCTTTGATATACCTTGTTATATTTTTCTAAAAAGTGTTTAGTCCCGGAGTACTAAATTTCACTAGGGGGGAGTGTGACACCCCAGGGGTCTGGTTGTCACAGTGATAGAGATATTACGTCTGAGAGCAGGTGGGAGGTCCTTTGGTCAGGGATCCTGTGCATGCCACACCTCCTGCCCAGCCTTGGGAGGGGAAGAACTTCCCCTGTATAAACCCGGGGCTGAGGCAGGGTTAGTGAGTCCAGGAAGAGTAGAGACAAGAGCAGCATAGGAAGCAGCAGAGTCACAAGGAGTCAGGGGCTGGCAGCTAAAGAGCTCGCCCTGACTAAGAAGATTCTTTACCGGACCCGGAGTCCGAGGCTGTGGGGACTAACTTCTACCCAGCAGCAGAATCCGTCAGGCAGGGGATTTCAGGTCCCCTGGCCCAGAAGCCCGAAGGCCCGGTCACACGCGTGGGACCAGCACCGCCATCGTGGAGCGGAAGCCATTAGAAGGCCCCGAGTCACCGGCCATACGGGTGAGCACCACACGGTACACTCAGGGACGTGGGCTACTTACATCAGCTTCTAGCAAGGTAGCCAGAAGAGTACAGTCAGCTTGGGAGGCCTACAACTACGCCTGGCCAGGGGAGATCCCATCTGCTCAAGGACTGACCAGGCCCCGTTCGCTAGCAAGTACTCCGGGAGGGTCTATCGTTGTTACCAGTAAAGACCCTGAACGCTACCATACCGTCTCTGAGTGGTTCCTGCTACCCCCATCATCCACGTCGGCTGCCCTGAGGCCATACCCCTCCCGTTGGGGGTTATACTATCACGCTGCACCATCCTTCCACCGGCCTCAGCGGTCTGCCCTGCAGCAGCAGCCCCCTGGCTGCATTCAACGGGTGGCGTAGTCATCAACCATTTTCTACCGCTAACAGACTGCCGTCCAGTTTGACTCCCTGGGCACGGACCGGGTCACCGCCACGAGTCTACAACCCTAAACAGATCCGGCTCCGGGTAAGCTCCCGCGTGCGCAACGCAGCGCGACACAGGCCCAGGGGCGCGTCAATCACGCTTCAAAAGTTTGGAAATTTCAAGACTGCTGCATCCCTCTGCAAGACATCTCACAATTTTGGACTTTTCAGAGCCCGTCAAACCTCTCTTTTGACCCATTTTGCCAAAGGAAAGGAAGTTGCCTAATAATTAAGCACACCTTCTATAGGGTGTTGATGTCATTAGTCAACACCCCGCCTCATAACAGAGATGCACATCACCAGATTTACTTAATTGGTAGTTGGCTCTCAAGCCTATGCAGCTTGGAGTAGGACAACATGTATAAAAAGTATCATGTGATCAAAATACTCATTTGCCTAATAATTCTGCACACAGTGTAGTTGTGGTACACCTACAATAGTGTTCAAACTAATAGCAGTGGGTTAAATAACATGAGTTAAGCACAAAACCTTTATACTAGTTTTTATTTCCATGCATTGGGAACATTGCACATTGTTTTCTAATTCTAAACATGAAGAGAAATGTATATAATTTTTAACTATTTTACAGAAAATAGCAAAAAATGAACAATGGGCTGTTCTAAAAAAATAGCAGTGTCTGCATTTGTCTTTACAAACTCAAAATATGTACTCTTTTTTAGGATTTGGCATTCCTGTGAATCATTAACCTAATACTTAGTTGTATACTCAGTTTTTTAGAACTGCTTCCCATGTATGTTGCATAGAGTCAACCAACTTCTGGCACCTGTCAACTGTTATTCCAGCCCAGGATGCTTTGACTACATCCCACAATTTTTTGGCATCTGTTGGCTTTGCCTCAGAAACAGTATTTTTGATGTCACCCCACAAGTGTTCTATCGGATTAAGATCCGGTCATTGGGCTGGTCACTCCATAACCTCAATTATGTTGGACTGCAGCCAATAATTTGATCGTTTACTGGTGTGTTTAGGGTAGTTGTCTTGTTGAAACACCCTTTTCAAGGGCATATCCTCTTCAACGTAAGGCAACATGACCTCTTCAAGTATTTTAATATATGCAAACTGGTCCATAATCTCTGGTATGCGGTAAATAGGTCCGGCACCATAGTAAGAGAAACGTGCCCATATCATGATGCTTGCTCCACCATGCTTCACTGTCTTCAGAGTGTACTGTGGCTTGAATGCAGAGTTTAGGGGTCATCTGACAAACTGTCTGTGGCCCTTGGACCCAAAAAGAACAATTTTACTTTCATCAGTCCACAAAATGTTTCTCCACTTTTCTTTAGGCCAGTTGATGTGTTCTTTGACAAATTGTATCCGCTTCAGTACATGTCTTTTTTTAACAGTGGGACTTTGCAGGGACTTCTTGCTAAGAGATTAGCTTCACACAGGCATCTTCTGTCACAGTACTCACAGGTAACTTGAGACTGTCTTTGATCATCCTGGAGCTGATCATTGGCTGAACCTTTTCCATTCTGGATAATCTTCGATCCATTCGAATGGTATTCCTCTGTTTTTTTCCACGTCTCTCTGGTTTCACTTTCCATTTTAAAGCATTGGAGATCATTATAGCTGAACAGCCTATCATAGTCTGCACTTCTATATAAGTTTTACCCTCTCCAAACAACTTTTTAATCAAAGTACGCTGTTCTTCTGAACAATGTCTCGAATGACCCATATTTCTCAGGCTTTCAAAGAGAAATGCATGTACAACATGTGCTGGCTTCATCCTTAAATAAGGGCCACCTGATTCACACCTGTGTCTTCACAGAATGATTGACCTCACTATTGAACTCCACACTGCTATTATTTTGAACACATCCCCTAACAATTAATTATTCGAATACACAGACTCATAAACATGCAGATCATGAATGCGGAGTTTGTTGGTTTTCTTAGAATCTACTGCACCAACCGGTAAATTGTTTGTCATGTGGTGGTAATATAATATATACCAAAAACAGTGATTAATCTCGTTAGTCATATTGGACTGCTATTATTTGGAATACTACTGTACATACTATGCACCTCCACTATGGCATCCATGCAGCAAAAAGGAGTCAAACAATTCTCCTGTGACTTTTCACACACAACACTAACAAGAATGGCAAATGCCTGAAGTGAATCGACCAACGTTTGTGGTATCAGACGCCTCTTACGCTTTTTCTCTTCCTCTTTTGCGTTGTCATGAGGGAGAAGAGAAAATATCCTGGCATAATGATCCCGCGAATACAGCACATAGCCTATCTAAACTTTGTACACTTTTCCATCCTAATCACAACAATCCAATATCCATAACACCCACATATATACCAGAACTTACACAAAACAGATTTAATTCACGCAAAAGAAAAGAAATCTTTTGGATATATAAATTACAAACCATTTGTTCTCTTGGTGTAAATGAAATGACGAACAAGACCCTATGTTGATAGAAGATGTACAACAATTAACCTCAAAGGACTCTTCAGGATGGACATAATTGTTTCTTTTATTGGAAAAAAAAACTCTCTCCTGAACTGCCCTATTGTGGCCTGTTACGTCATCTACTGGTGGAATACTGAACTGCACCTCATTCATGTGTTTTACTAGAAATTAACAAGGTAATATTAGTAACAGTAACGCCTTTGCGACTTCTCTTTATGACCTCCCCCTCTTTGATGTGGGCTCCGACGCTGAGCCCGCATCGTTTCAGGCACATGACAGCTGATTTGATCAGATGTGCCCCTAAAAGCCACAAGTGGAATTACCCCTGCCACGTGATCGCGAGGTGCTGATTGGTTGACATGACAACCCGGGGTCTGCAGGAGACCCCTATGGTTGTCATTGTCGACCTGCTATGACCATCGCCCTGCGTTCGGTGTTCATAGCAGATGAGCATTTCTGCTACACATAGCAGGGCTGAAGACTTGCTATTAGTGATGATTGAGCATGCTCATTGCTCAAGATTTACGAGCATGCTCGGACGAGCACCTATTATTATTATTATTTATTATTATAGCGCCATTTATTCCATGGCGCTTTACATGTGAAAAGGGGTATACATAGCAAAAACAAGTACAATAATCTTGAACACAATGTGACAGCGACTGGTACAGGAGGAGCGAGGACCCTGCCCGCGAGGGCTCACAATCTACAAGGGATGGGTGAGGATACATTAGGTGAGGGTGGAGCTGGTCATGCGGCGGTGGTTACTGCAGGTTGTAGGCTTGTGGGAAGAGGTGGGTCTTCAGGCTCCTTTTGAAGGTTTCCACGGTCGACGAGAGTCTGATGTGTTGGGGTAGAGAGTTCCAGAGTAGGGGGGAAGCACGGGAGAAATCTTGTATGCGATTGTGGGAGGAGGAGATAAGAGGGGAGTAGAGAAGGAGATCTTGTGAGGATTGGAGGTTGCGTGCGGGTATGTAACTGGAGACTAGGTCAGAGATATATGGAGGAGATGATGAGGGCGTGCACTAGTGTTTTTGCAGATTCATGGTTGAGGAATGTGAAGATCCGGGAGCTATTCTTGAGTTGGAGTCAGCAGGAAGTGGAAAGGGCTTGGATATGTGGTTTGAAGAAGAGGTCAGAGTCCAGGGTTACTCCAAGGCAGCGAGCTTGAGGGACTGGGGAGAGTGGACAGCCATTGACATTGATAGATAGGTCAGTTGGGGGGGTGAATGGGATGGCGGAAAGATGATGAATTCTGTTTTGTCCATGTTAAGTTTTAGAAATCTAGCAGAGAAGAAGGATGAAATAGCAGACAGACATTGTGGGATTTTGGTTAGTAGGGAGGAGATATCGGGTCCAGAGAGGTAGATCTGTGTGTTATCAGCATAGAGGTGATAATGAAAGCCATGGGACTCTATGAGCTGTCCCAGGCCTAAGGTGTAGATGGAGAAGAGCAGAGGTCCTAGGACTGAACCTTGGAGGACACCGACAGATAGGGGGCGAGATGAGGAGGTAGTGCATGAGTGGGAGACACTGAATGTCCTGCCTGTTAGGTATGAGCAGTTCCAGGATAGGGTCAAGTCTGTGATGCTGAGAGATGAGAGAGTTTGTAGTAAGAGGGAATGGTCCACTGTGTTGAAGGCAGATGACAGGTCTAGGAGGAGGGGGACGGAGTAGTGTCGCTTAGATTTGGCAGTTAGTAGGTCGTTGGTGACTTTAGTCAGTGCCGTTTCAGTAGAATGGTGCAATCGGAAACCAGATTGTAAGCGGTTGAAGAGGGAGCAGGAGGAGAGGTGGGAGGACAGTTTAGAATGGACATGTTGTTCCAGTAGTTTTGAGGCATAGGGGAGATGTGGTATGGGGCGATAGCTAGACAGAGAGGATGGGTCAAGGGAGGGCTTTTTGAGGATGGGTGTGATAGAGGCATGTTTGAAGCATGAGGGGAAGACACCAGTTGTTAGTGACAGGTTAAAGAGGTGGGCTAGGGTTGGGATGAAGATAGTGGTAAGCTTTGGGATGAGATGGGACGGGATTGGGTCAAGTTTACAGGTGGTGAGGTGTGATTTGGAGAGTAAAGAGGAAAGTTGATCTTCTGTAATGGTGGAGAAGGTGGTTTTGAAGGAGGAGGGTTGAGTAGGTGTGGGGAGGGGCTGTGGGGGCTTTAGGCAAAAGCTTTGTCTGATGGTGTCAACCTTCTGCTTGAAGAATGAGGCAAAGTCTTCGGCTGAAATAAGAGGAGAGGGAGGAGGCACTGGGGGACGGAGGAGAGAATTGAAGGTGTTGAATAGTTGTTTGGGGTTGTGAGACAGGGAGGATATGAGGGATGCGAAGTATGTTTCTTTTGCGAAGTATTATCTTCAGCATGCTCGGGCTTTACGTTTTTGACTTGCCCCCCTGGGCCGTGGGGTACCCAGAACCGGGCCTTCTGGTGTACGCTGCTGATGGGGGTAGTAGTGGCAACCCGATCCCGTGGCTCAGGGTGGTCAGACCAAAAGGTGGCAGTCTATTTATCAGTGTTTTGAATGTCCAACTACGCCACCCATTGATTACGGTCAGAGATAACCGCCGCTGCAAGGCAGACCGCTGCGGCTGGTGTTGGTGTGCAGCACAGGGATAGGATAACTCCCCACGGGAAGAGTGTAGCCTCAGGGCAGTGTAGGTGGATGCTGGGGGTGATGGTGCAGGCGCAGCAAAGATCACACTGAGTCCAATGGTGCAGTCCAGGGTTTTTACTCACAGTTGTTATCCAAGTCACTTCTGTCAGCAATGACTGCCCAAGTTGTGCTGCGTTCACCAGGTGAGGAGCTCGGTCAACCCCCAGGCAATTCAGGAGTATGGCACAGGACCCCCTTCTGTCCTTTCTCTGGCCTCTCGTGCCCCACTAGTGACCAAACTTCTGTCCAGCTACCGCAGACCGTGTCGGGTAAGCGTTGGCCTCCGCTTCCCGCTATCCTATATGGCGCCTTCCTAGCAGGTTTGGCGGGGGGTCGCACCAATAAATGATCACGATCTCTGGTTCTTGGCTGAGGGATGATTTACCTCCACCAACTTGGGAATCCGGTACCCTTCCACAGCCTGACCATTCACCCAATATAACACTGGTTTGCAACGGTTGCTGTCCGTTCTGCTCTCTTAGGGTCCCTTCTGCCTTCTTGTTTCTGGAGCCTTTCTACTCCTCTGTCTCTTCTCCTTCCTTCCTTCTCCTTCTTCTCTTCTCCTCTCTGGCCCCGGCCTTCTCTCTAGGCCTGCCTCGTGGAGCTGAGCTCAGGCTGAGCTGCGGCTCCCTGTCAGCTCTGACTGAACTACTGTTATGATCTGCTACAGAAACTAAGGAAAGGCAGGAGATCTGTCCCTACAATAGAACTAAACTAGATCCCTACGATGTAACGGGGAACCTGATTAGAGATGAGCGTTGTTCTACTCGAACTGTTCGCCAATCTCAAATTCGAGCTGTTTTGGGCGGTGTTCGAGCCGTTCGGCGAACACGAACAATTTGAGAAAAATTCGGCTGTTCGAGGTTATGTTCGATAACTGTTCGTGCACCAAAATCATAACTGGATTTTTTCTCAGTAATGATGAAATTTAATGTTAATACGCAGTTTGAGTGTACAGCGGGGTGGGGGGAGGGGCAGGGGATGGATCTCTGCAGGAACAATGAAGATCTCCATTTTTTTTTCTCTTTCCCGCATTTACAGTGGGGAGATGCAATCTGTCAGCCTATCAGCAGCGCACACACGGAGCGAAGTGCTTTTTTTCACACAAGCAAGGGCATGTGTCATTGGCAGTGTATGTCACATGTCCTTGCCCTATAAGACCAAGCCATTTTCCCCGTCGCCACCATTTTCTCACTGCTGCAGCTGCGTGTTAGACGGCACCGCTGTTGCTGTGTGCGCTATACCTTGTTAATTTCAAGCCAATTTTCGCACAAATATACAGATAGCTTGGGAGTAGGGAATAGTTGTGATTGCAGTCCTTTTAAGGACTAGGTTACAGCATTTCCTACGACTTTTATCAGGCAGGTCTGTGCTCTTAAATAGATAGGTTGTGGGAGTAAAGACTAATTGTAATTGGAGTCCTTTTCAGGACTAGGTTACATCAGTTCCTATCAGTTTTTGCCAGGCAGGTCTGTGCCAGTGCTGTGCAAGTTTTTTTCACAGCATTTGGCTGAATCTAGCAAAGCTAATCCTTTTTGGCCTATTGCAGAGTGTGTTAGTCAGTGGAGTAGCCTATCTGTGTTGCAAGATATACCACCTGTGTATAGAATACCAATTTTTTTACTGCACCTAGTGAAGTAAAATCTTTTGGGCATAGCATCATTCTATTAGTCCATCTATACTGACCTCCATCAGGTTGCAAACTGAATCTAATTTTTTTCTGCATCTAGCTCTGAAAAAATATTTGGCCTTCTAGCAGTGTGTGGGTCTTGTTCTATTAGTCCACCTATACTGACCTCCATCAGGTTGCAAACTGAATATATTTTTTTCTGCATCTACCTCTGAAAAAATATTGGGCTTCTAGCTGTGTGTGGGACTTGTTGTATTAGTCCATCTATACTGACCTCCATCAGGTTGCAAACTGAATATATTTTTTTCTGCATCTACCTCTGAAAAAATATTTGGCCTTCTAGCAGTGTGTGGGACTTTCTCTGTTAGTCCATCTATACTGACCTCCATCAGGTTGCAAATTAAAAATAATTTTTATCTGCATCTACAGTACCTCTGAAAAAATATTTGGGCTTCTAGCTGTGTGTGGGACTTGTTGTATTAGTCCATCTATACTGACCTCCATCAGGTTGCAAACTGAATATATTTTTTTCTGCATCTACCTCTGAAAAAATATTGGGCTTCTAGCTGTGTGTGGGACTTGTTCTATTAATCCATCTATACAGACCTCCATCAGGTTGCAAACTGAATATATTTTTTTCTGCATCTACCTCTGAAAAAATATTGGGCTTCTAGCTGTGTGTGGGACTTGTTGTATTAGTCCATCTATACTGACCTCCATCAGGTTGCAAACTGAATATATTTTTTTCTGCATCTACCTCTGAAAAAATATTGGGCTTCTAGCTGTGTGTGGGACTTGTTCTATTAATCCATCTATACAGACCTCCATCAGGTTGCAAACTGAATATAATTTTTTTCTGCATCTAGCTCTGAAAAAATATTTGGCTTTCTAGCAGTGTGTGGGACTTGTTCTATTAGTCCACCTATACTGACCTCCATCAGGTTGCAAATTCAAAATAATTTTTTGTATGCATCTAGCTCTGAAAAAATATTTGGCCTTCTAGCAGTGTGTGGGACTTTCTCTGTTAGTCCATCTATACTGACCTCCATCAGGTTGCAAATTAAAAATAATTTTTATCTGCATCTACAGTACCTCTGAAAAAATATTTGGGCTTCTAGCTGTGTGTGGGACTTGTTGTATTAGTCCATCTATACTGACCTCTATCAGGTTGCAAACTGAATATATTTTTTTCTGCATCTACCTCTGAAAAAATATTGGGCTTCTAGCTGTGTGTGGGACTTGTTGTATTAGTCCATCTATACTGACCTCCATCAGGTTGCAAACTGAATATATTTTTTTCTGCATCTACCTCTGAAAAAATATTGGGCTTCTAGCGGTGTGTGGGACTTGTTATATTAATCCATCTATACAGACCTCCATCAGGTTGCAAACTGAATATATTTTTTTCTGCATCTACCTCTGAAAAAATATTGGGCTTCTAGCTGTGTGTGGGACTTGTTGTATTAGTCCATCTATACTGACCTCCATCAGGTTGCAAACTGAATATATTTTTTTCTGCATCTACCTCTGAAAAAATATTGGGCTTCTAGCTGTGTGTGGGACTTGTTGTATTAGTCCATCTATACTGACCTCCATCAGGTTGCAAATTGAATATAATTTTTTTCTGCATCTAACCCAGCCAATAGTTTTGGCCTAATACCACAGTTTGGCCACTCAGCTCTGCTCGGTTACCATCCATTGTTTTTTGTGCAAACAACTCCAGAGTTGTGAATTAGTTAACCACCAAAATGAGTGGAAAAAGGCCTTCTGCTGGTGGAAAGGGGAATAGGCGTGTTGGGAAGGGGAAAAAAGGTTGTGTCCGTGGGGTAGGTGTTAAAGCACAAGTAACATCTGCAGAAGAAAGACCATCTTCCAGCCAAACTAAAATGTCTACTTCTTTTAGCGGACAATGTGATAAGATCCCTTTCTTACGGCCACGCCAATCGCTACAAATTCCAGATGAGGCACACAAACAGCAGGTGCTTCAACGGATATCAAGTGCTCCTTTAAGTGGGCTCTCCTCCACATCAACTTCAACATCACAAATACTCCAGTCCTCAAAGGTGTCACCCAAATCGCACTTGCTTCCTCACAGCTCCCAAATCTCCAGCTGCCTGTCTGAGTATGAGGTAGAACAGATGGTTGAGTCTGCAGAGCTGTTTACTCATACTATAGCCTGGGAATCAGAGGTCGACTCCAGCGCTTCTGTGAATCCAGACGAGGAAATGATCTGCACTGATGCCCAGAATCTTTATGAGTCGGATCCAGGACCAGACGCAGAAGGTTCTGACCATAATGTAGACCCTCATTCCCAAACTGTAACTCTTGTTGGTGGAGACAATGAGGAAGACGATGATAAGACTCAAATACCTGATTGGAGCGACAACTTTAGTTTTTTGTCAGGGCAGGAACAGGTTGGCTCTGAGGACGACGGGTGTGATAACACACAGGGTGATGATGATGAGGTTGGAGATGCCACTTACTGTCAACCCACAGTCAGCCAAGAGATGAGGTCAGCAGAGGAGGTGGAGGAAGATGCTAGTGACGACGAGGTCAGGTTGCGCCTTCCTGGACAGAGACGTAGTACTGGAAGCACGTCAACAACTGCATCCTCAAACACAACTCTGCCTCTCACCACAAGTCGTGGTGGCTCTTCAGGTCCCATGGGTGCTAAGCCTTGCATAGCCTGGGAATTTTTTCAGATCGATAAAGATGACCCAACTCGTGTTATCTGTAACATTTGTCAGCAAAAGCTAAGTAGAGGCCAAAAAATACATAGTTTGAGTACTTCATGCATGAACCGGCACATGGACATGAAGCATAAGTTGCAGTGGGAAGCTCAGTGTGCTACAATGCGGCCTAGCCGGCCGGGCCAACCACCGTCTGCCATATCTTGTGCATCCGCGGCCTCTTCATCCTCTGTGACTGGGGGGACAGCAGTCACACCTGTTTTGGGGCGCAGACCTGCCACCTCTTTACCCGCAACAGCCAGCGTGATTGGCAGGTCATCATTTTCTTTGGAGGTGGTAACAGCAGCTGGTGTTGAGCGCTGTCCGACATCGATAGCACCACCTTTGGATCAAGGCAACCTAACATGTCCGCCTGCATCTTCCTCACAGACCGGCAGTTTGCCGGGGACACCCTTATCAACCCTGTCTAAGCACAATAGCCAGCCCTCGGTCCCTCAGATGTGGACAAGTAAAAGACCATTTCCTCCTAGCCATGAGAAAGCTAAGAGGTTGAATTTCACCATCTGCAAGCTCTTGGCTACAGAAATGCTGCCTTTCCGCCTGCTGGACACAGAGGATTTTCGAGACCTTATGTCCGTCGCAGTGCCCCAGTACCAGATGCCCAGTCGGCACTACTTCTCAAAGAAAGGTGTGCCTGCGCTCCACCAGCATGTCGCACACAACATCACCGCTTCTTTGAGAAACTCTGTGTGTGACAGGGTGCATTTCACCACAGACACTTGGACGAGTAGGCATGGACAGGGGCGTTACATGTCGCTGACTGGGCACTGGGTAACTATGGTGACAGCAGGACAAGGGGCTGCTGTCCAAGTCTTGCCGTCCCCACGAGTTGTGCGTCAATCCTCTTTATGTCAAAGTTCCTCCACTGCTTCTGCCTCCTCAACCTCCTCTCGGTCTTCCACCTGCACCCAAAGCCTGTCTGGTCATGCCACAAGCTTTCTAACTGTGCAGAAGGGATCCTGCACACCTCCTTACTATGCTGGCAGTAGGGCTCAACGTCATCAGGCGGTTTTTACTTTGAAATGTCTGGGAAATGTGAGTCACACAGCTGAGGAGTTGTGGTCAGCTCTGGAGAACCAATTTCATGAATGGCTGTCTCCACTGGACCTGAAACCAGGGAAGGCCGTGTGCGACAATGCTGCAAACCTGGGTGCGGCCCTTCGCCGGGGCAATGTCACACACGTGCCTTGTATGGCTCACGTGTTGAACCTGGTTGTCCAGCAATTTTTAGCCCACTATCCCAGAAAAGATGGCCTTCTGCAGAGGGCACGGTCGCTGTGTGCTCACTTTCGCCGTTCTCATCCCGCAGCTCAGCGACTTACAGCTCTACAGAAGTCGTTGGGCCTGCCACTTCACCGGCTAAAATGCGATGTGCCTACCCGGTGGAATTCAACTCTGCACATGTTGCAGCGACTGTGGCAGCACCGACAAGCCCTGGTGCAATACGTTCTGACGTATAGCCTGGGCCAACGAGATCCAGAGGTGGGGCAAATCACGCTGGAGGAGTGGTCTCAGATCAGGGACCTATGCACCCTTCTGCACAGTTTTGAAATGGCGACGAAGATGTTTAGTGCTGACGATGCCATTATCAGCATGACTATTCCGGTGATTTACATGCTGGAGCACATGTTAAACAGAATTCGGAGTCAGGTGGTGGCACAAGAGGAGGTGGAGGAAGTAGAGGAGGAGTTGTATGCGGAAGGGCTAACATCTGCAAGGTCCAGACGGTCGGCAGCACCAAGGCGGCAGGCATGTGAGGGTGGGGGAGATGGTTTTACCAGGGCGCATGGTAGCAGCCAAACTAGTGAGGAAGGTGCAGGAGCCCAGGAAGAAGTGGAGGACGAACTGATGGAAGACTCATCAGATGAGGGAGACCTTGATCACATTTCTGTTGTGCGAGGTTGGGGGGAGAGGACAGAGGAAGGAAGCATGATTGTTACCTCGCCACCAACACAACAGGGACTTGGTGCTCCTGGATGCGCAACACACATGAGTGCCTTCTTGCTGCACTACCTGCAACATGACCCTCGAATTGTGAGAATTAGAAATAATCCTGACTACTGGGTTGCCACACTGTTAGATCCCCGGTACAAAAGTAAATTTGCCGAAATTATTCCTGCCATAGAAAGGGATGCACGCATGCAGGAGTATCAGCAGAGACTGTTGCAGAATCTTACATGTGCTTTTCCACAAAACACCAGTGGTGCACGTAGTGAATCTCACAGTTCCAACTTGCCAACCGTGGGACCGTCAAGTGTTCAGCACTCAAACCGTAACAGAACCACAGTATCTGCTGGTAACATCAATTTTGCGGAATCATTTCACCACTTTTTTAGCCCATCCTTTGCAAGGCCACAGGAGACAAGAAGTCTGACACATAGTCAACGCCTAGAGACGATGGTACAGGAGTATCTCCAAGTAAACATTGAAGCCACGACTGTGTCACTGGACCCTTGCTCTTTTTGGGCTTCCAATCTGGATAATGGCCGGAGCTAGCCACTTACGCCTTGGAGATCTTGTCATGCCCCGCAGCCAGCGTTCTGTCTGAACGTGTGTTCAGCGCTGCTGGTGGTGTGCTGACAGATAAGCGCACGCGGCTCTCCACTGATAATGTAGACAGACTCACGTTCATAAAGATGAACAAATCATGGATCCGAAACGACTTTTCTACCCCTGTGTCATCCTGGGGAGAGTAAAAGCTTGATGATTTGTTAAAATCACCCTACCAACCGTTTTAAGCTTTCAAATTACTAATCATGTTTATCTGTATCTTGACTGGAAAATAATTTGGGCTTTGTAGCAGTGTGCAGCACTGATCCTATTAGGCCATCTATAATAAGCTCCACCAGATTTAAAATTAAAAATAATTTTTAGCTGCATCTAGCCCGGAAAATAATTTTGGGGCTCCGAGATGCGCAAGACACATAAGTGCCTTCTTGCTGCACTACCTGCAGCATGACCCTCATATTGTCAGAATTCGAAGTAATCATGACTACTGGGTTGCCACACTCTTAGATCCCCCAAACTTTTCGATCAACCTTTTCATTTTAATAAAGACCAAAAAAATGGTCATTTTTGAAATTATAAGCATTAGCAGGTTGTTAGAAACTGAAATCAAACAGTTTTCAACTCAAAACTTTATTCTAGGTGATGTTACATTTTCACATAGGACCCCTTGTTCGAAAGGAGCTTCTGAACTCTCTCGTCCATTGAATTTGTCAGGTTTTGGATGGTTTCTGCTTCAATTGTTTTGCATGAGGACAGAATACCCTCCCAGAGCTGTTGCTTAGATGTGAACTGCCTCCCGCCATCATAGACACTCCTTTTAATGATGCTCCAAAGGTTCTGAATGGGGTAGAGGTCAGGGGAGCATGGGGGTCACACCATAAGTTTGTCCCCTTTTATGCCCATATCAGCCAGAGATGCAGATGTTTTATGTGCAGCATGAGATGGTGCATTATCATGCAGAAAAATGATCTTGCTGTGAAATACACGGTTCTTCTTCTTGAACCATGGCAGGAAGTGCTGTTTGAGAAAATCCACATACATTATGGAGTTCATCTTTAGCGCCTTCAGGGATCCTAAAGGGGCCGACAATCTCTCTCCCCATGATTCCAGCCCAAAACATTACTCCACCTCCTCCTTGTTGGCGCTGTAGCCGTGTTTGCGTGGGGTGTCCATCAACCAGCCATCCTCCACTCCATCCATCTGGACCATCGAGCGCTGCACGGCATCCGTGAACAAAACAGTTTTGAAATCAGTCTTCATGTAATGTTTGGCCCACTGGAGCCGTTTCTGCTTGTGTGAAGTGGATAGAGGAGGTCGACAGGATGGCGTATGCACAGCTGCAAACCTCTGAAGGACCCTGCATCTTGTTGTTCGGGGGACGTTGGAGGCACAAGCAGCTTCAAAAACTTGTCTGCTGCTATGACAAGGCTTTTTTGCCGCTGCTCTTTCAACCTGACGTAATTGCCTGTAGGAAAGAGTCCTCAATTTGCCCTTATCAGCACGCACACGTGTGTACTGTGAATCAGCTACATACTTCTTGATTGCCAAGACACTTCATCCTGATCATCGCACAATGTTGATTGTAGTCATGCCTTGACCTAAACACTCCACAATTTGTTGCTTCTCAGCAGCCGACACATCCTTTTTCTTTCCCATTTTGGCAGAAAATGTAGACTGCTTAATAATGTGAGAGAGCCTTCTTAAGTAGTCTTGCCTTTCATTGGACACACCTGCCAAACTAATTAGCACAGGTGTCTGCAATTGCTTACAGTGATATAAAGAGCCCTGACACACATCACCATCAATGAGTTTAACTGACAAACAAACAAATTCTTCCCTTATCACTCCTAAACACTTTTTGCATAATAATTTGGAACGCAGTGTACATGTGCTTTTCCACAAAACACCAGTGGTTCACGTAGTGAATCTTACAGTTCTAACTTGCCAACCGTGGTCTGTATGGAATTGTTCAATAAAGGGCCCAAAATTAAGATAACATAGATGGGAGAGGTCTCTATGAATAGGAATTCCTAAGTATTTGATACCCTGTGAGGGCTAGGCAAAGGGAAAGTTGGACTGGATGGAATCCTATATGGATTTGGGGAGGGAGACATCGAGGGCCTCAGACTTCGCTGCATTGATTTTAAAATTTTACCATGTAACAAAGTGATCTATTTCAGCCATAACAGCATTTATGGATATATGTGATTGAGTGATATATACTAGGACATCATCAGCAAATAGAGAGCACTTGTACTCGGTGCCTCCCACCTCAATCCACCTAATATTGGGGTTATGGCGAATTGATGAGAGCAGGTGCTCCGTCACTAGGATGTATAAGAGAGGGGACAGAGGACATCCCTGCCTTGTCCCATTGGTGATTGTGAAAGGTGATGAAAATGTTCTGACGCACCCCCTGGGCCTTGGGACACCCGGAGCCGGACCCTTTTTGGTGGATGCTGGTGGTTGTAGTCTTGGTGGCGGCGACCCGGTTCCGTGGCTCAGGGCGGTCAAACCAGTGGCGGAACTATTTATGTGGTTTTGATGTTTAAATGTCCGACTACGCCACCCGTGGATTGCGGTCAGAGTGAACCGCCGCTACAGGGCAGACCGCTGAGGCTGGTGTTGTGGGTGCAGCAGAGCGTAGCATAACTCCCCACGGGAGGAGTATAGCCTCAGGGCAGTGTATGCGGAGGATGGGGGTGAAGGTGCAGGGCAGCAGCAGTAATGACACGGAGTCAGTGATGCAGTCCAGGGCCTTTACTCACAGTTCTTATTATCCAGACCACGTCTGCAGGTAACGGCTGCCCACGTCGTACTGTGCTCACCAGGTGAGGGGCTCAGACAACTCCCAGATAACTTTGGAGCACTTCACAGGACCCCCTTTGTGTGTCCTTTGTCTGGCCTTTCTTACCAACACTTCTGTCCGGCTGCCTCGGGCCTCCTCTTGGTAAACTTGGCGCCAGTTTCCCTGACCCTATGTGGTGCCTTCCTAGCGGGTGTAGCGAGGGGCTGCGCCACATAAAATGTCAGAGCCTCCGGTTTCTAGCTGAGGGTCGTTTCCTGCCTCCACTAGTTCGGGGACCGGTCTCCCCCTTTGGCCTGACCCCTCCACGCAGGTGGATTCGGGCGTGCGGTGGCGACTCGCCCGTCCGCACCCCTGGGATCCCTTCATTCCTCGTTCCTGGAGCCTTCTCCGCTCCTCTTCCTTCCTTCTCCCTCTTCCAGGCCTGGGCCTCTGTTACTAGGCCCGCCTCCGGAGCAGAGCTCATGCAGAGCCCCTGCTCCCTGCCACTTCTGCTCAGACTTCTCTGCACTGAACTAAGATGGTGCCCACCTTTTATACTCCCTTCTTAATGCACCCAGGAACTGCTTCCTCCCTGCTCCTGCACTACAGGGTTCCCCTTCCTCAGTGTTCCCTCCCCCCACTCCAGCCAGGGACAGGGACTGTCGTGCCCATCTCAGGGGCATATTGGTCGCCCTGCCCCACGGCAATGTGGTGTAATGCATGCAGGTGTCGGGTCCTGATCCACACTCCATCCTTACCTGAGAGTGAGATATCACACCTCTGGGTGAGGTGCAATACGTCTGTAGCAACCGAGCCCTCAGGGTGCTACAGTTCCATTTATCTTCAGCCTAGGTGACGTATTGCGATACAGGGCCGTGATTTTGGCTATAAAAGGGTCCCCTAGACCCCTACCCCAAGCTTTTTAAGAGAATCATATATGGCGTGCCAGGAGACTCTATGGAATGCTTTCTCAGCATCCAACGAGAGTATCTAATTACAAATTTTTAACTGCATCTAGCCCAGGAAATACTTTGTGCCTAGTAGCAGTGTCTGCTAGTCAGCGGATTATCCCGGCTGTTAAGCAAGCTACACCACCTGTAGTTTAGACACTTAATTTTTTCAAAGGAAATGCTTCGGGACCATGGGATACTTAGTGAAGAGCATCAGGAGGCACCCCAAGGCATAGGGGCTGGGACTGGCAGTAGGATGCCTTGCGGTGGACAGCCGAGCTCGATCCTTATAAAAGCTTTTTAACTGCAGCAGCTTTAGTGGACGCTACTGGAGGTGGAATTACCGCGGCTGCTGGCATGAGACTTGCCCTCCAATAGATCCTTGTAAATGGATTTAAAGTGTATTCATTCAAATTAGAGAGACAATTTAAATTAAAAAGCTTAGAGCTGCCTCCACCACAGGGGGGCTCGCTCGACCCACCAGCGGACAGGCACCAGTATTGGGAGAGGGGGGCTGGCCGTCAGGGTTCACCGCGGCTCTGGCACAAACCCGGCGACACGGAGGTGGCACGGGCAGGAGCGGACTGGCCGTCTCGGCTTCTCACTTTTTGGATTTTAGAAGGGCATGACATGCCTATATCTGTGTCTCCCCCTCCTTTTACTCCTCCACCTCTTTTATTTTCGCATGACTATATGTACTTGTCACTTTTCCATGTGTTAGTTATGTCTTCTGAGCAGTTTGTCAGCTTTTGGACACCTTTGAAGGTGTTTTCTATGTGTTTCTATGTGTTTTTGTTTGCCTGCCATTGGTTTTAACGGTGTTCGAAGGTGTTCGACGAACAGTTCGACGAACAGTTCGGCGAACACACAGGTGTTCGACGAACCGAACCGAACTCGAACACTACGGGGGTGGCTCAACACTAAACCTGATCCTGCGATCAGACCCGCTAAAGTCCTCGGCTAGTCTGAACGCAGACCTATAGATGTGGGGGAGGGATCCCTACAAGATCTAGGGACTGGGATAAGTTGGACACCTCCTAGCAGAAATAGTAGCAGTCAAAGACAAACACACAACAAAAAGCATAGAGGTCAGAAGACCTAGCAAAACTAATAGAGAACGGCAATAGAGCAACAAGCTAGCTCAACAGTAGTAAATACAAATGAAGTCCAGCAAAGCCAGGAGGGCGGAGCCGGATAAAAAAGGCAAAAATGGTCATGTGACCAGCAAACTAAAAAAAAACTAACAGGAGAGTTGTAACAGTACCCCCTCTTCTAAGAGGATCCTCCAGATCCCCTAGACCCAGGCTTACCAGGAAACCTCCTGTGAAACGCTCGGACAAGTCTGGGGGCAGAAACATCATCCGCCGTCACCCATGAGTTATCCTCAGGTCCGAAACCCTTCCAAGCGACGAGATACTGCAAACTCCCTCTATACCGTCTAGAATTTAGGATGCGGGAAATCTCATATTCCCCGTCCTCCACCACCGGAGGAACAGTGGCAGAGGCGTCACCATCCGACACATCAGCTTTTTTCAACAGAGAAACATGAAACACCGGATTAATCCTCCAGGACGTAGGAACCTCCAGCCTAACAGCAGATTGGTTAACTATCTGAAGTACCTTAAAGGGCCCTACGAACTTGGGACCCAATTTTTTAGAAGGAATCCTCAATCGCAGATTCTTAGAGGACAACCAAACCATGTCACCAACAGCAAACAAAACCTCTTGCCATTTCCTATCAAAGTACCTCTTAGATTTTTTGTTAGCCTCCTGAAGATTACCACGCACATCCGTCCAAACTCTCTCCAAATCACCGGAAAAACTCTCCTCCTCAGGCACAGCCGAAACCAATTTGGAAAATGACCCAAAAGACGGATGTCTCCCAGAACAACAAAAAAAAGGCGAACACCCAGCAGAAGAGGATGTATGGTTGTTAAGAGCAAATTCAGCAAGTGGCAGAAACTCAGACCACCCCTCTTGATTGTCTGCCACAAAACAACGCAAGAACTGCTCAACATCCTGGTTCTTCCTTTCTGTCTGGCCATTAGACTCAGGATGATATCCGGATGAAAACGACAAATGAACTCCCAACCTGTCACAAAAGGCACGCCAAAATCGAGCCACGAACTGAGGTCCCCTATCAGAAACAATGTCAGTAGGAACACCATGTAGTCTGACAATCTCCTTGACAAAGGCCTTAGCGAGTGTCTTAGCGCAAGGCAGTTTGATGAAGGGAACCAAGTGACACATCTTGCTAAAACGGTCCATGACCACCCAGATGACCGTGAAACCTTCAGAGGGAGGAAGGTCAGTAATAAAGTCCATAGCCAGATGTGTCCAAGGTGCACTAGGAACCTCCAGAGGGCAAAGCAACCCCGCAGCAGGAGCATGCGAAGACTTGGATCTTGCACACACAGTACATTGGCGCACCCACTTAATGACTTCCTTCTGCCATCCAGGCCACCAAAAACTGCGACCCACAAGTCTCTTGGTCTCAGAAATTCCTGGATGACCTGCCAGCCGAGACTCATGACACTCAACAAACAAATCTCTCCTAAAGGTCCTAGGCACAAACAACCTCCCATGGGGAGTGTTAGATGGGGCATTCTCCTGTGCTTTAAGAATCTCATCCTCCAAAACGGAGTCCAAAGCAGCAATCACAACACCTTCTTGTAAAATGGTCTCCTCCTCCTCCTCAACACCGACCATGGGAGAAAAGCTGCGAGACAAAGCATCCGCTTTAACATTCTTGGTACCCGGGATGTAAGTAACGGAAAAATTAAACCGCGAGAAAAAAAGTGCCCACCTAGCCTGACGGGCATTCAAGCGCTTGGCAGCATCAAGATATATCAGATTTTTATGATCAGTGAAAACCTGAACGGGAAATTCAGCACCTTCCAAGAGGTGACGCCAGTGTTCAAATGCGAGTTTAATCGCCAGCAATTCCCGATTACCAATATCGTAATTAAGTTCAGTCTCGGAAAATTTTTTTGAAAAAAAGGCACAGGGATGTACTCCATCTTTGTTTTCCTGAGACAACACCGCACCAACCCCCACCGAAGAAGCATCAACCTCAACCAAAAACGACTTAGTCACATCAGGCTGCATAAGGATGGGAGCAGAGGTGACCTCTCCTTTAAAAACACAAAAGCTTCAATGGCCTCAGAAGTCCACTGAACCGCATTAGCACCTTTCCTGGTGAGATCGGTCAGCGATTTGACAATAATAGAAAATTTTTTTATGAATTTTCTGTAATAATTGGCGAAACCCAAAAACCTCTGTATCGATTTCAAACCAATAGGCCTAGGCCATTCCTGTACAGCCTGAACTTTAACCGGGTCCATCTCAAAACCTTCACTGGAGACAATGTAGCCCAAAAAACTAATTCTCTGTACAGCGAACTCACATTTCTCCAGCTTAGCAAAAAGCGAATTGTCCATTAATAACTGTAATACCTCACGTACGCTCCGCCAATGAGACTCCAGATCCGGCGAATAAATCAAAATGTCATCCAAATACACAACCACATCTTTGCCGATTAAAGGTCTAAGGATATCATTAATAAGATTCTGAAAAAATGCAGGAGCATTGGTGAGACCAAAAGACATAACCAGATTCTCAAAATGACCCACAGGAGTGTTAAAAGCAGTCTTCCATTCATCACCCTCCTTCATGCGCAACAAATTGTATGCCCCCCGGAGATCAATTTTAGAGAACCACTTGGCCCCCACTAACTGGTTAAATAAATCAGGAATCAATGGCAGTGGGTAAGGATTGCGTACAGTAATTTTATTAATCTCACGAAAGTCCAGACAAGGGCGTAAACCGCCATCTTTTTTTTTTACAAAAAAAAAACCAACAGCCACAGGAGACTTGGAAGGCCTAATGTGACCAGCGGCCAAGCTTGTCTGTATGCATTCCTCCAAAGCCTTTCTCTCAGGAATAGTAAGATTAAATAAATGACTCTTAGGAAGAGTCGCTCCAGGGACAAATTCAATGGTAGAATCATAGTCTCTATGGGGAGGCAAAACCTGCGACTCCTCCTCAGAAAAAACTCTCCAAAAATCCTGAATAGGTACAGGCAATTCCCCTTTATCCACAGCAGCAATTCGCCCGTTACAACACTTGTCATAACACTTAGGGCTCCAGGACTTAATTTCATTGGTAGACCAATCCAGTACAGGATTGTGCAATTTTAACCAGGGTAACCCCAATATTACTGGAGAAGGCAAATTATCCAATACCACCAAATCCAAATTCTCTTGATGAATACCATTAATAGTGAGGGGAAATTCACAGACCTTGTGAGTAACACTCTTCAAGGGAGAGCCATCGACAGAAACCACAGCAATAGGGGATGACAAAGTTTTAGGTTCTAATCTAAGTTTTTCCAAGAATCCCCCATCAATCACATTCAGAGTAGATCCACAATCCACAAATACCCGAAATTCAATTAATTCATCCTGAGCAGCAGTAGTAGCAGATAGGAATACCCCCTTAGAATTTAAACAGGCAATACGGGCATGACTGACCAATTTTTTTTTCTTTCTTCATACAAAGCACACAGCCCTTAATAAGATGACCAGAATTTCCGCAATAGAAACACAAGCCTTCAGAAAGTCGGCGGTCCTTTTCCTGAGAGCGGAGCGCCATCGCCCCAATTTCCATCGGCTCTCCATTGTCAGCACAGAACCTCTCAGGACTCGAAGCTGACATAGCAGAGGATTGGCTCTCATTAACCCTTGCACGCAGTCTCCTGTCCACCCGTATAGCTAATTGCATTGCCTCCTGCAAGTTTCCAGGTGTGGGATAAGCAATCAGTAAATGCTTAACCCTTTCACCTAGCCCTGCAAGAAACAAGCTTTTCAAAGCTGAATCGTTCCACCCCACCTGGGCAGACCACCGACGGAAGTGAGAACAATATTTTTCCACATTACCTGATCCCTGCCTCAAACGTCTTAATTCAGACTCAGCAGATGAGACACGATCAGGATCATCGTACAACAAACCCAAAGCAGAAAAAAAACTATCCACTGAACTAAAGCACGGATCACTAGGTTGGAGAGAGAAGGCCCATCCCTGAGGATCTTTGCGCAAAAGTGACATTATGAACCCTATGCGCTGTGATTCATCACCAGAGGATCCGGGTCTCAAACGAAAATATAATAGACAAGCATTTTTAAAAGAAAAAAAATCTTGTTGTTCGCCAAAAAATAGATCAGGCAGACGTACCTTTGGTTCCACAACTCACGTGTTGTTGGAGCTTGGTCACCTCCAGAGAGAGTCCCTGCAAGCGTTGAGCCAAATCTTGCACCGAGATCATGTTGGAAAACTGGAGGTCTTTCCCCAGAGAAAATCCTTTCCCTTTTTTTTTTTTTTTTTTATGGCTGGACTTACTGTTATGATCTGCTACAGAAACTAAGGAAAGGCAGGAGATCTGTCCCTACAATAGAACTAAACTAGATCCCTACGATGTAACGGGGAACCTGATCCTGCGATCAGACCCGCTAAAGTCCTCGGCTAGTCTGAACGCAGACCTATAGATGTGGGGGAGGGATCCCTACAAGATCTAGGGACTGGGATAAGTTGGACACCTCCTAGCAGAAATAGTAGCAGTCAAAGACAAATGACGCGCCCCTGAGCCTGTGTCGCGCTGCGTTGCGCACGCGGGAGCTTACCTGGAGCCGGATCTCTTGAGGGTTGTAGTCTCATGGCGGTGACCCGGTCCGTGCCCAGGGAGTCAAACTGAGCGGCGATGTAACAGCGGTAGATGCAGGACGACTACGCCACCCGTTGAATGCAGCTATGGAGCTGCCGCTGCAGGACAGTCCGCTGAGGCCGGTGGATGGATGGTGCAGCGTAGATGGTATAACCCCCAACGGGAGGGGTATGGCCTCAGGGCAGCAGATGTGGATGATGGGGGTAGCAGGAACCACTCAGAGACGGTGCGGTGTAATTCAGGGTCTTTACTGGTAACAACGATAGACCCTCCCGGAGTACTTGCTAGTGAACGGGGCCTGGTCAGTGCTTGAGCAGATGGGATCTCCCCTGGCCAGGCGGAGTTGTAGGCCTCCCAAACTGACTGTACTCTTCTGGCTACCTTGCTAGAAGCGGATATAAGTAGCCCACGTCCCTGAGTGTACCGTGTGGTGCTCACCCGTATGGCCGGTGACTCGGGGCCTTCTAATGGCTTCCGCTCCACGATGGCGGTGCTGGTCCCACGCGTGTGACCGTGCCTTCGGGTTTCTGGGCCTGAGGACCTGAAATCCCCTGCCGGTCGGCTTCTGCTGCTGGGTAAGAGTTAGTCCCCACAGCCTCGGACGCCGGGTCCGGTAAGAAAGCTTCTCAGTCAGGGCGAGCTCTGCAGCTGCCAGCCCCTGACTCGTAGTAGTATTGCTTCTGCTGTTTCTTGTCTCTACTCTCCTTGACTGCTAACCCTGCTTCAGCCCCGGGTTTTTATAGGGGAAGTTCTTCCCCTCCCAAGACTGGGCAGGAGGTGTGGCATGCACAGGATCCCTGACCAAAGGACCTCCCACCTGCTCTCAGACATAACATTACATTACTGTGGGAACCAGACCCCTGGGGTGCCACATTCCCCCCTAGTAAAATTTAGTACTCCGGGACTAAACACATTTTAGAAAAACATAACAAGATATAACAATAACAATACAATAAGAAACACATAAAGGTGGTCACGGCATGTCCGTAACCGGGTGCAGTCTTTGAAGAAAGCAAGGTGTCCATTTCACCAAAACAGG
This sequence comes from Phyllobates terribilis, assembly GCF_046119375.1. NCBI lineage: Eukaryota > Metazoa > Chordata > Amphibia > Anura > Dendrobatidae > Phyllobates > Phyllobates terribilis. The sequence continues at coordinate 145,299 of NW_027363375.1, forward strand.
GAGACGTAACCAGGTAGGGGTCTGTCCTACCCCGAGTCCTTAACAGTCTCTAGTCCATCCTGGGTTACGCTCCAACTAATTGTACAAGGATTCCCGGTAGATCCACCAAGGATTCCTAAAAATAACTGGAAACACAAAATTATACACAAGCAACAATACACAGATAAACATAAATAAAACAACTTATACACTTCAAATCCTCCAGTGTGCGGGTAACTGGCCTCTAGTGGCCCTAGTGGACCTACGGAGCTGACTGTCTGGCCCTGAACTACAGGGTGTAGGAGCTGTCAAGGGTAAACTGGGCAGCTGTCTACCGGCTCTTTGTCTCACTAGGGGTACGGCAGGCTCACTATAAGCAGAGGGTTGATCCTCCTGTTCTGCTTGTGTGGAGTCTTCTGCCTCCTGGACCGGCTGTTCTTCCAGCTCTACCTGTTGCTCCGTAGGTGCTTGGGATGCTGGTTGGAGGAAGGTGAGTACGGGTACCACAACTGCACCATTGACTTGAGTCCAAGACCGAGGGAAGTCCCCGAGCACAGTACTAACCATATCTTCCCTTTCCTCTACGGGTCGATGGTCTTCTTGTTCCTCTTCAGGGTTCCTCAGTTGTTTGAGACACTTCTTCAGGTGGTCCCGGGATACAATGGCTGTGGTTTCCCCTCCGTCTTTACTGATGGTACAAACCTTCGGGTTCTCGTGGCTTGAGGGCAGTACGGTGTACGGGTCCTTCTCCCACTGGTCGTCCAACTTGTGGAGCCGTCTCTTCCTCTTCAAGACCTGCTCTCCGGGTACCAGGGGAACAGCGGGAGCATACTGGTTGTAAGTTTTCTCTTGTCTTTCCCTAGCCTGACAGAGAATTCGCTCCACGCTCTCCTGTACTCTCCGGTACTGCTGCTGCCTCTCTGTGTCCCAGTCTGTTTCTGGTGAAGTGTCCTCGGGTGTCAGGACTCCCATTTCCAGGTCAACAGGTAACTTACCAGGTCTTGCCCTCATTAGGTAAGCCGGGGTACAGTTGGTGGAACCTACCGGGATGTGGTTGTATAGGTCCACCAGATCGGGCAACTTCTCAGGCCACAGACTGCGTTCTTCCAGGGGCAACGTTTTTAGAAGATCCATTACCACCTGGTTCATTTTCTCACAAAGTCCATTAGTTTGCGGATGGTAGGGTGTCGTCCTTATCTTCCGGCAGCCATACAGATTGCAGAATTCCTGGAAGACCTCCGCTTCAAAGGCAGGTCCCTGGTCCGTCAGCACTTGGTCCGGGTACCCGTGTGGACGGCAAAAGTGCTGCTGGAAGGCTCTAGCTGCTGTTTGAGCCGTTAAGTCCTTGACGGGGACGACAACCAGAAACCGGGAGTAATGATCCACGATGGTTAACGCGTAGACGTAGCCACTTCTGCTTGGGGTCAGTTTTACATGATCCAAGACTACCAGTTCCAACGGTTGCCTGGTGACGATGGACTGCAGGGGAGTCTTCTGGCTGGCACGGTCCTTCCTTCTCAGGTTGCACGGGCCACAGTCTCTGCACCACTTCTCGATGGTTCCCCTCATGCCTACCCAGTGGAACCGCTCGCGCAGCAGGAACTCCAGCTTCTTCCACCCGAAGTGTCCAGCTCCCTCGTGGTATGCCTCCATCACCATGGCTGCGTCTCTTCGTGGCACCACTACTTGCCAGAGTAATTCATTCGTCCGGGAGTTAACCATTCGGCGGCACAACTTCCCTTTGTAAAGGAACAGTCGACTCTTCTCTGCCCATAGTTGTTTGGCTTCCTCCGGAGCGTCTGGTTCAAGGCGAGCCTCCGGCCGAGTCAGCATCTCCTTCACCAGTCGGACGGCAGGGTCGCTGTCTTGCGTTTCCGCCCAGTTGTAGTGGGGTAAGGGGTTCAACGTAACAGCCTGCTTACTCCTTACCCGGTGGGAATACTGGATAGTCCCATGACGGTGGAACGCAGGGAGTTCAACTTCTTCCAGTCCCTCCGGATCTTCTCCTCCGTCCGGCAGGTTGGGCATCCTGGACAGGGCGTCCACGTTGGTATTGGAGCGTCCTGCCCGGTATTTGATTGTGAACTCGTAGTTGGACAGACGGGCCATCCACCTCTGTTCCAGGGCACCGAGTCTTGCCGTGTCCAGGTGTGTCAACGGGTTGTTATCCGTGTACACGGTGAACCGGGAAGAAGCGAGGTAATGCTTAAAGCGCTCGGTGACTGCCCATACTACGGCCAGGAACTCCAGCTTAAATGAGCTGTGATTCTCGGGGTTCCTTTCGGTGGGTCGCAGTTTTCGGCTGGCGTAGGCGATTACTCGTTCCTTCCCCTGCTGGATCTGGGACAGTACGGCTCCTAGCCCGATGTTACTGGCGTCGGTGTAGAGGATAAAGGGCTGGCTATAATCCGGGTACGCCAGGATTTCGTCCCCCGTGAGGGCCATCTTCAGCTGGCGGAAGGACTCTTCTTCCAGCTCCTCCCATTTGAAGGGCGGCTTCTGGTTCTTGGCCTTCCGGGACTGGCCTATCAGGAGGTCCTGCATAGGTGCTGCCTTTTTGGTGAAACCGGGAATAAACCTTCGGTAGTAGCCTACCAACCCGAGGAACTGCCGCACTTCTTTTACGCTGGAGGGGCTTGGCCATTCCTTAATTGCGGTGATCTTATCAGGGTCGGGAGCCACTCCGTCAGCGCTCACCACGTGTCCCAGGTACTGCACCTTTGGTTTCAGGAGGTGACACTTGGAGGGTTTCACCTTTAGGCCGTAACTTGCCAGAGCTTCGAACACTTCCGCCAGGTGTTTCAGGTGGTCCTCATACGTCTTGGAATATACGATGACATCGTCCAGGTACAACAGGACCGTCTCGAAGTTTCTGTGGCCCAGACAACACTCCATTAGTCGTTGGAAGGTTCCCGGTGCGTTGCAGAGTCCGAACGGCATGCAGGTGAACTCGCTAAGTCCCATCGGGGTGGTGAATGCGGTCTTCTCCCGGTCCGCCTCTGCTACAGGAACCTGCCAGTACCCGCTAGTGAGATCCAAGGTAGAGAAGAAGTTAGCAGATCTTAAAGCAGCCAATGACTCCTCTATCCTTGGTAAGGGTTACGCATCCTTGTGTGTGATACGATTGATTTTCCGGTAATCTACACACATCCTCATGGTGTTGTCTTTCTTTCGGACTAAGACTAGTGGAGCTGCCCAGGGGCTACAGCTATCCCTGATCACCCCAGCCTCCTTCATGTCTCTAAGCATCCCCTTGGCGTGTTGGTAGTGGGCAGGGGGTACGGGTCGATACCTCTCTTTTATAGGAGGATGGTCTCCCGTGGGGATGTGGTGTTCTACCCCCTTGACTCACCCGAAGTCTAACGGGTGTTTACTGAACACTCTCTCGTACTCCTGAACCACCCGATAGACTCCTTGTTTCTGGTGTGCGGGAGTGGAGTCAGTACCCAGATGTAGTTGCTGACACCAGTCCTCCATGTTTTTCTTAGAGCCGTTACCTTCCTCCGGGTGAGATGGAGGCAAGGGTTCCACAGATTGTATAGAATTTTGGTTAATGGTATATAATTTGGCTAGCGTGGCATACCGGGGCAGGTACACTTCCCTCTCCCCGATATTTATTATGCGAACGGGCACCCTCCCATGGCGTACATCAACCACCCCCCGTGCTGTCAAAATGGTGGGCCTACTGTCCGAGTAAACTGGTTCTACCATTGCCTGGTAATCTCTACCTCTCAGACCAATAGCTGCCCGGCACCAAATCATCATTTCACTTTTTGGGGGCATGGCAATAGGAAAAGGGTCACACATTCTTACGCTACCAATCTCACCGCCGGAGAGTTCCACCTGTTGCCGTCGCATCAGTGCCCGGATCTCTTTCTGGAGCACCCGCTGCTCGCCGGAGCTGGCGTTCTTGGCAACCTGCTGTAAAAGGAAAATCACCTCTGCAAGACAATTTTCAATTACATTAGTTCCTAGAGTTATTTTTGGGTGACTCTCATGTTTGTCAATATCTACAATGATCAGTCCCTGTGCTGCCAGTTCGACTCTACCGATTTTGATGGTCACTTCTTTAAATCCGATCTGTGGCACGGGCTGGCCATTGCTGGTGATGATACTCAAGTCGTCGTCAGGGTAGCGGGTAATATCCGAGTCATTCCAGTACTGCTTAAAGAGCACGTACGGGATGGTGGTGACCTGTGACCCGGTGTCCAGTAGGGCACTCATGGGAATGCCATCCAGTACCACAGGCAAGACTGGACGTCCTCCCACATATCTGTCGCGCCAGTTCGATGGGCCTGGTGATCTTTTTCCTGGGGGTTGGCCCTCTACCCCAGGTTGTGCCCGTTTAAAGAACAGTACCTTGCCATATGTCCAGGTTGATTGCAGCGGCGGCAGATGGGTCGTCTGTCCTCGCTGTATCGGTCACTGGGTCTTCCTCTGGCCGGTGGGGTCCTCCTTGGTCGACGCCACGGGATGTCCTCCGGTCCGGATGCCAGCTGGATCTTCCCTGGGGTGGAAGCCTGTAAAGACTGCACAGTTAGGGTTAGCGCAGCAACGCTCTTAGCTAGCTCTTGGACCTGATGGTGTAGGTCTGGAGCCGGGTCATTGTCCAAAGCCTGCGCATCAGCTCCCACAGGCCCTGCCGACAAGGGCGCCGCCTCCTGGTGGTAAGTGATAGCAGGGCGCTTGTGGGTCACAACGCCACCCGGTGCCGGTTCTCGGAGCACCCGGATGGCTCTGTCCTTGAACTGTGCAAAGCCCAGATGGGGATCCTGTAAGGCCATTGCCCGCAACTGGGTTCGGTGGGTATTACAATACAGTCCCTCTATAAACTGTTCGGTCAACAGCCTGTCCTCGTTTCCCACTCCATCAGGGTCGGTCTGCTTAATGGCCCTCAGGGCCTCTTGTAGGTTTAGTGCATAGTCCCTTATACTCTCATGCGCTCGCTGCTTGCACCCGTAGAATCTAAGCTTAATCTCGGCTGAGGTGCGGGTATCAAAGGTGTCCTTCAGCCGGGTTAGTATCCCTGCGACAGTCTTCCTCCCAGGTGGCCAGGATTTTACTTCCCTTTTGGCTGCCCCGGTTAGTTGGGCCACCAGGATGCTCACTTTTTGCTCTTCTGTGAGGGGGTACACCTGGAAGAGGCTATCCAGCTTTTCTCTAAAGTCATGCAGGGTATGTGACTCCCCTGAGTACTGGGGTAGCCAAGCTGCTCCCGGGATATAGGGCATGGTGAAGGGCATAACTGCAGCAGAGGTAGCGCTGGCGGGGGTTGAGGCAGTGAAGCTCTCCTCCGTATCCGACATCTTCCTCCCCCCTAGTGGACCGTGGCCTACCTTGCGATGATCCTCTTCCGTAGGCCGCGGCTCCGCAGTGGATCGTCAGGGTTGAGGACCTTCCGTCGCGCTCCTGTGACGTCGGCGTCTGCTGGGCTCCTTCCAGGACCTTACGCAACGTCCGGACGTGAGGCGGGGCTTCAGTTCTCGCGCGCTTTCGGAGTCCACGCCCCTCTTCTTCCCGCGCGGCGTCCTCAAGATGGCGTCCAATGGCGGGAAAACTCCACGGATGGCGGGAAGAAGGCAGAAGATGGCGCCGGATGGCGGGAAACTTCACCGATGGCGGGAAGAAGGCTGAAGATGGCGCCGGATGGCGGGAATCTTCACCACAGGTAAGTTTGAAAAGTCTCTTTTTCAGGCACGCAGTACCCGGTGGTTGCGGGCACGAACTCCTGCCGACTACGCCAAAGTTGACGCGCCCCTGGGCCTGTGTCGCGCTGCGTTGCGCACGCGGGAGCTTACCCGGAGCCGGATCTCTTGAGGGTTGTAGTCTCGTGGCGGTGACCCGGTACGTGCCCAGGGAGTCAAACTGAGCGGCGATGTAACAGCGGTAGATGCAGGACGACTACGCCACCCGTTGAATGCAGCTATGGAGCTGCCGCTGCAGGACAGTCCGCTGAGGCCGGTGGATGGATGGTGCAGCGTAGATGGTATAACCCCCAACGGGAGGGGTATGGCCTCAGGGCAGCAGATGTGGATGATGGGGGTAGCAGGAACCACTCAGAGACGGTGCGGTGTAATTCAGGGTCTTTACTGGTAACAACGATAGACCCTCCCGGAGTACTTGCTAGTGAACGGGGCCTGGTCAGTCCTTGAGCAGATGTGATCTCCCCTGGCCAGGCGGAGTTGTAGGCCTCCCAAACTGACTGTACTCTTCTGGCTACCTTGCTAGAAGCGGATATAAGTAGCCCACGTCCCTGAGTGTACCGTGTGGTGCTCACCCGTATGGCCGGTGACTCGGGGCCTTCTAATGGCTTCTGCTCCACGATGGCGGTGCTGGTCCCACGCGTGTGACCGTGCCTTCGGGTTTCTGGGCCTGAGGACCTGAAATCCCCTGCCGGTCGGCTTCTGCTGCTGGGTAAGAGTTAGTCCCCACAGCCTCGGACGCCGGGTCCGGTAAGAAAGCTTCTCAGTCAGGGCGAGCTCTGCAGCTGCCAGCCCCTGACTCGTAGTAGTATTGCTTCTGCTGTTTCTTGTCTCTACTCTCCTTGACTGCTAACCCTGCTTCAGCCCCGGGTTTTTATAGGGGAAGTTCTTCCCCTCCCAAGACAGGGCAGGAGGTGTGGCATGCACAGGATCCCTGACCAAAGGACCTCCCACCTGCTCTCAGACATAACATTACATTACTGTGGGAACCAGACCCCTGGGGTGCCACACAAACACACAACAAAAAGTAAAGAGGTCAGAAGACCTAGCAAAACTAACAGAGAACGGCAACAGAGCACCAAGCTAGCTCAACAGTAGTAAATACAAATGAAGTCCAGCAAAGCCAGGAGGGCGGAGCCGGATAAAAAAGGCAAAAATGGTCATGTGACCAGCAAACTAAAAAAAACCTAACAGGAGAGTTGTAACAACTACTCTCTACTCCTTTTCTCTCTACTCTCAACAAGATGGCTCCCACCTTTTATCTGCTTCTCTGTGTCTGAGCTCAGGTGACCTGCACCCAATGAGCTCCTTCCTGTGCTCCAGAAACTGTCCCCTTTTGCTCCCACACCACTGGGTTCTCTCCTCCCTCCCCACTCCAGCCAGGGACATAGTCAGTTGTGCCTGCAATATGGGAGCACCGGCGAGCTGTCCCCCGGAAATGGGGAGTGTATGTGTGTGCAGCCAACTGAGCCCTGGTCCACACTCCATCCTTACCTGGAAGTGGAATATCACACCTCTGGTTGAGGTGCAATACCCCTGAAGCAACTGAACCCTCGGGGCGCTATATTTCCGTAGCTCCGTGAACATGATTTGCGACTGTTTGACAGCTTTAATACATGTGTGGAATGCTGGAAAAACAGGCATTCCTCACATGTATTAAAGCTGTCAAACAGTCGCAAATCACTTTCCCGGAGTGACGAAAACTTAAAGCCCGAGCACACTGAAGATAATAGGTGCTCGCCTGAGCATGCTCGTAAATCTCGAGCAATGAGCATGCTCGATCATCACTATTTGCTATGTGTAGCACAAGTGATCAGACGATGGCAGCTTCAACTCTCCCAAGGAGACTATTAAAGTAGGTAAAAAGTAAAAAAAATGTTTTAAAAATATTTAAAAAATGTAACAGTTCAAATCACCCTCCTTTTGCCCCATTCAAAATAAAACAATTAAAAATAAAAAATACACATATTTGGTATCGGCGAGTTCAGAATCACCCGATCTGTCAAAATATAAAGAGAATTAGTCAGATCGGTAATGAGTAAAAAAAACAAAACTGTAGAATTTTGGTTGCTGCAACATTGCAATAAAACGAAATAACGGGCAATAAAACATCGTATCTACCCCAAAATGGCATCAATAAAAACGTCAGCTCAGCGCGCAAGAAATAAGCCCTTACCCGGCCCCAGATCCCAAAAAAGGAGATTCCATGGGTCTTGGAAAATGGCTCCATTATTTTTTTTTTTACAAACTTTGGAATTTTTTTTCACCACTTAAATAAAAAAGAACCTATACATGTTTGGTGTCTACAAACTCGTAATGACACGGAGAATCATAATGGCAGGTCACTTTTAGCATTTACTGAATATGTTAAAAAAAACAATTGTCAAATTGCACTTTTTTTGCAATTTCACCACACTTGGAATTTTTTTCCCGTTTTCCAGTACACAATATGGTAAAATCAATGGTGTCGTTCAAAAGTACAACTCGTCCGCGAGAAACAAGCCCTCACACGGCCATATTGACTGAAAAAAAAAGTTATGGCTCTGGGTAGAAGGGGAACAAAAAATGAAAATGCAAAAACAAAAAATCCCAGGATGGTAAAGGGGTTAAATGAGCAATGTATATATGTGATTTGTTTTTTGAAATCTATGTCTTAATCCACAGTTTTTAATACACCGTATTTTACAGACATTAAAGGTTTTAGAGGAGGAAAATAGAAAAAAAATGTGAAGAAAAAAATGTCATGCTGCATTGTTATGGGGAAGGGTCTCCTGCTGGCACTGTTTATGGCCCCCACACGCCGATGTCAGCTGCCGGAATATTCACTGCTCCCCATGCCCGGGGGTGTGTAGAAAGTTTTAAGAAAATTATACAAACAACCTTTTCACCTATCTAGATTAGTGCCCTTATGGGAAAATCCTAGATTTATTCAGGGTAAACAGAACAAGCTTTGTAAGCAATGGAACCAGAAAGGGATTTATTAAATGTTAATGAAGGAAGGCTGCTCACCTGGCTGGAATTCTCAGGGATGTATGATATGGGAGATCATCAATGTCTACAGTACCACCAAACAGTTACTTTCTACAGCTCTATGGTGAGAGATTTCGGGAAGGTGGAAAGGAGGGGTGATTTTGACATATTCATGTGGTCTAGCTCATGGGTAAATTCCCTATCCACAATATACCAAAGGATTAAGAGACAAATTCTGCACACTGCGGTACCTGATTTATTTATCCATTGGAGTATAGCGCTAAATGACACTTAGAGAGATGGTAAACTTTTGACGGGCTTGGATAAAGTAAAAATAGCAATGAACAATGGAGAGAAATGCAGAACAAACTGATTCATAATGCCATTTATGCTTTCAATTTTTCCTACAAAGATGCTTCATCACATTATTTATGAAAATGCCCAAAATGTAACCTAAAACCAATTTGTTTGATAGCATCAGGCGATGCCCTTCCACCCAAATGGTGTGGGAAGAGACCCTTCTCTATTTAGATAATGGTTGGAGAATTAAAGTCCCACAGTCTCCTCGGGCATGTTTATTTCATCATATTGTAACAGAACATCGGGAGGATGGGGACAGAGTTCTGTCTATACAGATAATACATGTAGTTCTATTGGTGGTTAAAAAATGTATACTTAGATATTGGTTGAAGAACGAGACACCTCAATTATCTGAAATAATCAAAACTCTGAAAACCTTATTAGTTTATGACAAACTTGAGTAAGAAAGACAAAAAGAAAAGTCGACGACAGCGTTTTTTCACAAACTGAGATCTTTTAATGAATATAGCAATACACAATCTGATATGTCACAGCTGATGAAAGTATTCTGACACACATCCTGGTATCATACGGAGGAACATAGGGGGACAACAGGATTACTTAAAGTCTAATGGATTCACTTATTTTTACATCTATTCATATAAGGATTTTAGAAAAGTGTTTTTTTGTTGTTTTGCATGCAGAGTTAAAAATTGAATCTGTTAAAATTGTGGAAAAAAAATTATTGGATGGATTTCACACTTATTTATAAAGATGCGGTCTGTGTTGGTAAATGTCATGGAGATTCTAGGATTATAACCTGATTTGTTTGTCTATTTTGTCTCATTAAATAAAGTTTGTTTAAAAAAAAAAAGATGAGAACACTAGATTCCATCATGACATCATAATTAACCATCACTACTTACAGAAGTGTTTACACCCATATAGTCACTTTGACATTCCGGTGTCATTGCTGTCAGTGAGAAGCTACATAGCTAATCATATACTGATTGCGCTTGGATTTACTTTGGATTTACTTGAAATGTCTGAAATTCCTTCAGACAGACTTCAGGTGTTAGCACTGCTCCAGGGGATTCTTACCACCTACGCCCCTGACATTGTGCTACCACTACCCGATGGCGTCCTCAGCTTCACTTACCGGCTGGTTATGAAGCTTGTGATAGACTGCCTGACCAAATACCACAAAGGTCGTATTAGCTCAGAATATCTTGAGCATTTACAGCAAAACATCTGGACAATCGTACAGCAGGTAAATAGCAGGCAATCTGCACAAATCTTATAATAATAATAATAATAGAATATGATAAGGGATTACAAGTTTAAGTTTAACCTGTTCCAAATACTAAGATAAGAATAGCTGGGGCCAAAAATAGGGAATACAGGCTACATGACAAGGGAAATTGAGGTATCTAAAGGGTTAATTGAAATAGGGACAGGAAGGTTGTTACCGTGGGGTGAATGGGATTGGTTAACCTTGTAAGGACCAGGAAATTTGACATTTTTTGCTGTCATTTTTTCATCACTTTCTTTTAAGAGCCATAACTTTCTTATTTTTCTGTTGGTGTTTGTGAGAAGAGTTGTAGCTTTGAGTGGCTCCATTCTTTTTACCATAAAATATACAGTAGTTTTTTTGGGGTTTTGTTTTTACGGCGTTTGTTATGCAGTAAAAATGACCTGGAAAAATGTTGTTCCACGTCAGTCCGATTAAGGCGATACCGAATATGCAAAGAAAATTCAGAATATTGCGAAAACATTTTTTTGCTTTGTGTCGCTAAATTCTGAGACCCGTAACATTTCTTATTTTTCTGTTGATGGGGCCCAGTGAAGACTTGTTTTTTTACGCTGTAAGATATGGAGGAGAGGAAGGAGGATTTAAAAGGCGGTGCTTGATAAATAGAGGGTTTGGGGAGATGTGATTTTTAATTGTCACAGGCCGATTTACATAAGTCGTAAACAGTCATGTGTCTTACTTACACGCCCTAGGTGTGGAGGGTGGACGTGGAGATATAAAGGGAACCTGTCGCCTAAAATAATGCTATTAACCTGCAGGTTAATAGCGTTCTGACACCATGCAGCCGCCACACTCAAATAAACTGTATCCCCCCTGGCAGCCTCGCTCTTTCAGTCATATCGGTGGCGCCGGCAGGCTTTCAGTCACCGTTCTCTGCATAGTGAGCAGCGGCTGTAACCGCACCCGGCACTGACAGACAGTCGGTGCAAATATAGCCGCACAGTGTCAGAATGCTACTAACCTGCATATCAACTCCATATCTGCAGGTTAATAGCATTACTTTACATGACAGGTTCCTTTTAGAGGTTTACAAATGACCGGATCCCTCGTCAGCTGTCATGTAGTATTTGTAGTGCCGATATCAGGAGTAACATGGTGACATAAATGGCTTCCTCCATTCTGCACTTTCTCTCATGATTTTCCTTTCTTGTTTATTTCCATCTCTATAGGCTGAAGAAAAATCCCATAGTGGAGAATTGGCCTTTATTAAACAACTGGCCCAGAATGTCCTGCTTGTACTGGAGTATCCGGCCTACTCCCTGGAGCGCCTGGTAAGGAGCCATCGTCTTCTATATCTCATGTCCTTGTTGTCTGATCTTCTCCAGATTACCGTCATATAGCGGAAGCTCAGATTTATGGTGGTAGAGGCCTCCCTGTCTGCTCCAGGCAGACACAGGACATTTTATGGCCGCCTGTCTCTGCAGCTCTATTATCTGTGAGGCCAGTCTGTACTCAGCGGTGCGGAGTTAGTATTTCCGCTTCTGTCTCTCTCGATCATCACAATCTTCCTTCTTATAAATGCTGCAGTTCTGATAGAAGATATTAGAGATCAGTTGTAGATACAAGTCCCTTATACAACCCCTGGCAAAAATTATGGAATCACCGGGCTCGGAGGATGTTCATTCAGTTGTTTAATGTTGTTGAAAAAAAAGCAAATAACAGACATGGCACAAAACTAAAGTCATTTCAAATGGCAACTTTAGGGCTTTAAGATACACTAAAAGAAATCAAGATTAAAAATGTGGTACTCAGTAAGGGTAATTTTTTTCATACCAAGCAGAGGGAAAAAAATATAGAATCACTCAATTCTGAGGAAAAAATTATGGAATCATGAAAAACAAACACACAAAAGAACACTACAATACATCACTAGTATTTCGTTGCACCACCTCTGGCTTTAATAACAGCTTGAAGTCTCTGAGGCATGGACTTAATGAGTGACAAGCAGTACTCTTCATCAATCTGGCTCCAACTTTCTCTGATTGCTGTTGCCAGATCAGCTTTGCAGGTTGGAGCTTTGTCATGCACCATTTTCTTCAACTTCCACCAAAGATTTTCAATTGGATTCAGATCCGGACTATTTGCAGGCCATGACATTGACCTTATGTGTCTTCTTTCAAGGAATGTTTTCACAGATTTTGCTCTATGGCAGGATGCATTATCATCTTGAAAAATGATGTCATCATCTCCAAACATCGTTTCAATTGATGGGATAAGAAGACTGTCCAAAATATCAATGTAAACTTGCGCATTTATTGAAGATGTAATGACAGCCATCTCCCCAGTGCCTTTACCTGACATGCAGCCTCATATCATCAATGACTGTGGAAATTTGCATGTTCTCTTCATGCAGTCATCTTTATAAATCTCATTGGAACGGCACCAAACAAAAGTTCCAGCATCATCACCTTGCCCAATGCAGATTCGCGATTCATCACTGAATATGACTTTCATCCAGTCACCCACAGTCCACAATTGCTTTTCCTTAGCCCATTGTAACCTTGTTTTTTTTTGTGTTTAGGTGTTAATGATGGCTTATGTTTAGCTTTTCTGTATGTAAATCCCATTTCCTTTAGGCGGTTTCTTACAGATCGGTCACAGACATTGACTCCAGTTTCCTCCAATTCATTCCTCATTTGTTTTGTTGTGCATTTCCTGTTTTGAAGACATTTTGGATTAAGTTTCCAGTCTTGATGCTTTGATGTCTTCCTTGGGCAACATTGTGTGATGATTTACCTTCTTTTAAGAGTTTGATAATCCTCGAATTTGTTTTAAATGACATCTCTCGTGTTGGAGCCATGAGTCATGTCAGTCCACTTGGTGCAACAGCTCTCCAAGGTGTGATCACTCCTTTTTAGATGCAGACTAACTAGCAGATCTAATTTGATGCAGGTGTTAGTCTGGAAATGGAAATTTACAGTGTGATTCCATAATTTTTTCTTCAGAATTTAGTGATTCCATATTTTTTTTCCCTCTGCTTGGTCTAAAATAAATTACCCTTACTGAGTACCTCATTTTTAATATTGATTTCTTTTAGTGTTTCTTAAAGCCCTAAAGTTGCCATTGGAAATGACTTTAGTTTTGTGCCATGTCCGTGATCTGTTTTTTTTCAACAACATTAAAAAACTGAATGAACATCCTCCGAGCCCGGTGATTCCATAATTTTTGCCAGGGGTTGTATATTAATGTGGATTTACTGGGGGGAGCGGCTTTGTACAGTTCGTCCAATACTGAAATTATCCAGGAAATCCAATGTTTAGTCCTTCCTGTCTATTGTATGTGGTAATGTAGTATTTGTGAAATGTTATATTAATTGTATATATTATATCCATCAGGAAACATCTGAAGGCGACTCCAAAGAGGGGCAAAACGGAAATATTGCTGACCCTGATATCTGTCAGCCGGGGCCGAACCCTGATCTGATGGAAGGTAAGCCGGTCATCTAATATTCTACATACAAATATCAAGTTATAGAGAACGACAGAGAACATGGAGATTTACTCTTCATCCAATGTATGAGGCCGCTGGCGGCTCATGAGCCCCCATGGACTATAATGGAGGGGGTCACAAATGTACAAAGAGGCTCATTGGTCCCCAATCATGTAATTGTTGAGGATTCGGTCAGATCCTGAGCAATGACACGTTCATAGTACAGTATATATATATAGATATGCCATAAATATATACAGTGTGTCCAGAATATCCTTATATCTAGTATATTCCATGTAAAGCGGTCTTATCATTTTCATTATTATATGGATGTGTTATATAAGTGGTGATATAGACTAATACATGTCGTCTCTTCATTATTTTATCATTATTATAGGAATAACTGTGCCGACAAATACTGATGGTGGAACATCTGAGCCACCAGAGATCATCCAGGAATCTGCCAGTGTAAGTATCATGGGACGTCTGTATATCATCAGATGACGGGTGGGAATTACACATCCCATATGACAATGGGATATCTCTGCTCTTATGTAGATCAGACCTATTATGTGTGACGGTGGTGTTATTATTCTGTCTCCTCCGTGTGATGTCCCTTATCCTCCCCTGCAGTACAATGATTTATGTGTATGGGTAATATCCACTTATAATATATTAGTGTCTGTGGGGGGTCCGGCTTTTATCACGTCCTCTACTTCGGTTGCAGTGTAATCAGGGGGAATATAATATAGACGGGAGATCTGGAGCTTTTATCCTCCTGCGGCTTCGTTGTCTTAATGTCATTTCTTATTCCTTTTAGGCCTTGATCGGATCAGTGAATCCTTGTAAGGACGACTTTAATCCTATAAAACTGATCAGCTGTGGAGGATTTGGGTGAGCTTTACTTGGTATAATATTTATTTCTCAGGGCTCCTTATGACGATGCCTATATCTCTACGTCCTGCCCGTGCAATGCTACCATAGAGAAATTATGGTTCCACATCACTGTCCACATCTAATTGTCTCTCTTCAGGTCAGTTAGGATGTGACGTGGATGAGGACTTTCCATAGGTGATCATTTATGGAGTGTTATTTTATGGATTTCTAGTGATGGCCGCACATCTAGTATTAACCATTAGTACAGGAGATCACTTGATCAGGTCTATGGATGGACTGTTAGTAAGAATTCATAATAAATCATGGATTTTCTTCCTCCTCAGATCCGTCCACCTAGTTCGCCATACAGACACAAACAAGATATGTGCTATGAAGAAAATGGACAAGCAGAACCTGAGAAAGCCAAAGACCCTTAAATGGGCCTTTCAGGAGAGGGACATCTCTACATTCACTGATTGTCCCTTTGTGGCCTCCATGTTCTGCTCCTTTCCTACTAAACTTCATCTGTGTATGGTCATGGAGTATGCACCAGGTAGGACACATCCATTGTATTTATATCCAGCCCACGTCTGCCTAATCCTAGCACCTTATATATAACCTGAACATGTCCACATGGACGGTTACATGTCCACACCGCATTTACTATAATGTTACTAAGATGCCTTGTGTGTCCTCACTGAGTATGGCGGCAATATCTGCTATGGAGGAAAGGAAGATTTCTCTGTATTTGAACAGTTTTTATAGATGAGAATTTTTCACAGAGAAATAAATGAGAGGCTTGTAGATGAGGCCTGGCTCTGTCTCTATGTACAGGGTTCCTCTGCAGTATACGCTCTACATTACACAGTGTATCTCTATATATACCATCCTGTCCCAATATCTCCGCTTGTTTCATATTCACACTCATCATGTGTAATTTACTCTGTAACAGACCCTCACCTGTCATATTTGCTTTTTCCTGTAGGAGGAGACTGTGGCAATCTTCTACAGCACAGGGGTCCTTTACCTATCACCTTGGCCCGTCTGTACATTGCAGAAACAGTCCTTGCTGTGGAATATCTGCACAGCTATGGTGTGGTGCACAGAGACCTGAAGCCTGTAAAGTAAGTGACCCTTGAGCTATAATAAAGGGGATGAAAGTTAGTTTGTTATACAGTCTATGGGTTATTACTTGGGGCTGACAACATCTTTTCTTTTACAGCCTCCTGATAACATCAACAGGACATATTAAAGTGACCGATTTTGGAGTTTCAAAACTTGGCCTCATGAGACCAACATCAAACATCTATAAGGCTCCAACTAAGGACATCACCAAAGAGTTCCGTGATAAAGAGGTCGGCTTTACTGACAGGATCTTCTACTTTACATATCTCATCTCTTTCTCCTTCTCTGATCATTTCTCATCACATTTCCACTGATGTTATTTGTCTTATGTATTGATCATCATCATCTCATTCTTCTGTTGTTTTCCAGACTGCTGGCACGTCTAGTTACATGGCCCCAGAAGTTATCCTAAGGAAAGGCTATGGAAGACCTGTTGACTGGTGGTCAGTAGGCATCATCCTATATGAATTTCTCTTTGGATATACACCATTTTATAGGGCTTCCCAAAAGGAGAAATTACGCAGTATCCTCAGTGGTAAGTAAAATAATCTGACTGCTTGTCATGTCGCTGTTATTTGGTTTGATTTGTTCCTTGGTTCAGTTTCTAGCTTTTTTAAGGAAAATGCTTTTTTATGTAAATAAATGAAGAGGTTTTATTTCCTGTAATATTTTCTTTTTATATCACAGATGACATTGTTTGGAGATGTAATTCCTTTCCTCCACCAAATGCTCGGGGCATCATCACTCAGCTACTCAGAAAAAATCCAGAACAAAGACTTGGGACAGGTAATATGATAATAGTATTAATAATGACTTATTACACCTCTGGGCAAATGAAGGTGTCCATGAGGATGAGCACTGAAGGTCTCTACCAACGTGTCCATTCCCCATTCTTCATGCTCTAATGTTCAGTACATTTCCTTCATGTTGACTCTTTTAAATCTCCAGTTCAGATTAACATAAACTGTATAGATACGGAGTAGTTTCTCTGACAATAACTGTATCGAATTTTTTCTTGTCTTCCTTTTGCAGGAGGGGCACACGAGATCAAAATTCATCCATTTCTGCGTGCCTTAAACTTTAACAACCTTCTAAGTCAGAAGCCTCTGTTCGTTCCTGATCTAAAATCAGATGAGGACACCCGCTATTTTAGCAGTAAGTAAAATGAGACGTTATCGGCAGAAAACTGCTGAGTGTCTTTTCTTTCATTATGTGTGACAATCAGTTCCCATCATAATGAGTAATAACATGGTGACTGTCTGACCGGCTCTTATACTAATAATTTCTCATAACACTTTTACTTTTCAGATCGCTCTGTGGGTTATAAATTTAGGAATTCAGATGATGGGGACACAAGTGAGGACAATGACTGTCCAGAAATCAAAAACTTTGAATCATCTTCTCAAAGGTTTTCCAAAGTAAGTATGTCTAAAGCATGTAGGTCAATAAAATGAATAAAACCTATGATTAGAAAAAAAGTTTAAAAATATATCTATTTATATTTTATATTTCTTTGTGTTTTTTTAGCTATATACCACCAGTACCAAGATGGTGACCATTGAAGAACCTATGTCACCTCCAGAGTGTACCCCTGAGAACAGCAAAAAACACCCAGACTTGTGAGTAGATTATTATTATTATGAGATTTACCTCTGATATATGCTCAGACACGAGTAACACAAATCTAAATCCAGCATCCACCACCCCATGATAACTGATTGCTGTGGATCTGGCTTGTGATTACACAGCAATATCAGTTGATCATTGCAACGAGCCATTCATTCCCAGCTCTTTATAGGCCAATATTACTAGTTAGACTCCATTCTTGCTGGTAGAATGGGGTCCTGAGTAGAGATGAGCGGTGTTCGACTAGAACTGTTCGCCAATCTCAAATTCGAGCTGTTTTGGGCGGTGTTCGAGTTGTTCGACGAACCCGAACGATTTGCAAAAAATTCGGCTGTTCGAGGTTATGTTCGATAACTGTTCGTGCACCAAAAGCGTGTCCTGCATGTCTGGCGCTATTTAGAGCACCAATCATGCAGGGATTGTCTGCCACTCACTGTAATGCCACAGCCATGGTGGTTGTGGCATTACAGTGATTGCCCAAATCGATGGGAACAGTGCCAACAGTGAAACATGAAAAGCCGGCAATTCAGCAGCGGCATACACCTGTACCCGACAATTTAGAACCGAAAGAATAGAGCTTCACACATAGATTAGATAGATATAAACATGTCAGCCACATATATACGAAGTACAGTGAAAGTGCTGCTTACTGTACTTGTCATTTAGCGTAAAGGATTTATCAAAAAAAATAATAGTGTTTTCATGCACCGTCTCTTTAAAAAAGCCGGCCGGCAATTCAGCAGCGGTACCCGACAATTTAGAATAGAAGGAATAGAGAATCACATATAGATTAGATAGATAGAAACATGTCAGTCACATATATAAGAAGTGCAGTGACAGTGTTGATTACTGTACTTGTCATTTAGTGTAAAGGATTTATTTAAAAAAATAATAGTGTTTTCATGCACTGTCTCTTTAAAAAAGCCGGCCGGCAATTCAGCAGCGGTACCCGACAATTTATAACAGACAGAATAGAGCATCATACATAGATTAGATAGATAGAAACATGTCAGCCACATATATACGAAGTACAGTGACAGTGTTGCTTACTGTACTTGTCATTTAGCGTAAAGGATTTATCAAAAAAAATAATAGTGTTTTCATGCACCGTCTCTTTAAAAAAGCCGGCCGGCAATTCAGCATCTGTACCCAACAATTTATAACAGACAGAATAGAGCTTCACACATAGATTAGATAGATAGAAACATGTCAGTCACATATATATGAAGTACAGTGATAGTGTTGGTTACTGTACTTGTCATTTAGTATTAAAATAAAGGATTTATTATTAAAAAAATTGGCGTGGGGTTCCCCTTAATTTTAGGCTCTAGCGGAGGTTAAGCAGACGGCTGGGGCAGATGTTTGAAGCCTGGGAAGGGGGTAATACCCACGGAGCTTCCCAGGCTACTAATATCAGCCCCCAGCTGAATACATAGCCTTTACTAGCTATTAAAATGGGGGACCCCCCAAAAAAAATGACGTGGGGTCCCCCCTAATTTAATAGCTAGCAAAGGCTAGGCAGACAGCTGGGGGCTGATATTAATAGCCCAGGAAGGGAGCCATGAATATTGGCCCCCTCCCAGGCTAGAAACACCAGCCGTCAGCCGCCCCAGAAATGGCGCATTCATAGGATGCGCCAATTCTGGCACTTAGCCTCGCTCTTCCACGCTGCCCTGGTGCGGTGGCAGGGGGTAATAGGGTTGGGGTTGATGTCAGCTTATAATGCCAGCTGACATCAAGCCCAGGTTAGTAATGGAGAGGCGTCTATAAGACACCCCCATTACTAACCCCATAGTCAAAGTTAAAAAAAACACAAACACCCAGAATAAAGTCCTTTAATTGAAATAAAGACACAATCCTTTATTGTTCTAAATTAAACCATACTTACCGTCACGCCCATTCCAGCTGAAGCCAACGATCTCCTGCAATAAAAGAAAAATAATAAAGCAACCTCATCCTTACCTTTCCATGGTTCCCACGACAGCTTCAGCTCTGCTACATCGAGATGACAGGCTGGACCGCAGCAGAACGCTGCCATCCAGCCTCTCATCCCGCAGACACTGAGAAGCGCAGGCTTGCTTGCGCTGCTCAGCGTCTCTCTGTGACGACATCCAGATGAGCCGAGTTCATGTCCAATGAACTCGGCTCACCTCATGCACGTCACTGACAGCGTGGGAAAATTCTCAAGCTGAAGCGGTGAGTGCAGGAGAATTCTCCCACGCTGTCAGTGACGTGCATAAGGTGAGCTCATGTCCAATGAACTCAGCTCACCTCCTGCACGTCACTGACAGCGTGGGAGAATTCTCCTGCACTCAGCGCTTCAGCGTGAGAATTCTCCCGCTGAAGCGCTGAGTGCAGGAGAATTCTCCCACGCTGTCAGTGACGTGCATAAGGTGAGCTCATGTCCAATGAACTCAGCTCACCTCCTGCACGTCACTGACAGCGTGGGAGAATTCTCCTGCACTCAGCGCTTCAGTGTGAGAATTCTCCCACGCTGAAGCGCTGAGTGCAGGAGAATTTTCCCACGCTGTCAGTGACGTGCATGAGGTGAGCCGAGTTCATTGGACATTAACTCGGCTCATCTGGATGCCCTCACAGAGAGACACTGTGGAGCGCAAGCAAGCCTGCGCTTCTCAGTGTCTGCGGGATGACAGGCTGGATGGCAGCGTTCTGCTGCGGTCCAGCCTGTCATCTCGATGTAGCAGAGCTGAAGCTGTCATGGGAACCATGGAAAGGTAAGGATGATGTTGCTTTATTATTTTTCTTTTATTTCAGGAGATCGTTGGCTTCAGCTGGAATGGGCGTGATGGTAAGTATGGTTTAATTTAGAACAATAAAGAATTGTGTGTTTATTTCAATTAAAGGACTTTATTCTGGGTGTTGTGTTTTTTTTAAATACTTTACTAGAAATTCATGGTGGTCATGTCTAATATTGGCGTGACCCCATGAATTTCGGGCTTAGGGCCAGCTGATAATGCCAAGCTGGCCCTAACCCCTTTATTACCCAGTGAGCCACCGCATCAGGGCCCTGGATGAGTTGGGTACAGCGCCAGAAGATGGCGCTTCTATGAACGCGCCATTTTCCGGGGTGGCTGCGGACTGCAATTTGCAGCGGGGGTGGCCCAGAAAGCTTGGGCCTCCCTGCGCTGCGGATTCCAGCCCCCAGCTGCCTAGTTGTACCTGGCTGGACACAAAAACAGGGCGAAGCCCCACGTCAATTTTCTTTAAATTATTTCATGAAATAATTAAGTAAAAAAGGGCTTCCCTATATTGTTGTGTCCGGCCAGGTACAAATAGGCAGCTGGTGGTTGGGGGCAGCCCGTTCCTGCCTGCTGTACCTGGCTGGACACAAATATAGTGCGAAGCCCCACGTCAATTTTTTTTAAATTATTTCATGAATTTCCTGAAATAATTTAAAAAAATTGAAGTGGGGCTTCGCACTATATTTGTGTCCAGCCAGGTACAGCAGGCAGGAACGGGCTGCCCCCATCCACCAGCTGCCTATTTGTACCTGGCCGGACACAACAATATAGGGAAGCCCTTTTTTTCTTAATTATTTCATGAATTTCATGAAATAATTAAAAAAAATTGAAGTGGGGCTTCGCACTATATTTGTGTCCAGCCAGGTACAGCAGGCAGGAACGGGCTGCCCCCAACCACCAGCTGCCTATTTGTACCTGGCCGGACACAACAATATAGGGAAGGCCTTTTTTTCTTAATTATTTCATGAATTTCATGAAATAATTAAAAAAAAAGTACGTGGGGCTTCGCCCTGTTTTTGTGTCCAGCCAGGTACAACTAGGCAGCTGGGGGCTGGAATCTGCAGCGCAGGGAGGCCCAAGCTTTCTGGGCCCCCCCCGCTACAAATTGCAGTCCGCAGCCACCCCGGAAAATGGCGCGTTCATAGAAGCGCCATCTTCTGGCGCTGTACCCAACTCATCCAGGGCCCTGGTGCGGTGGCTCACTGGGTAATAAAGGGGTTAGGGCCAGCTTGGTATTATCAGCTGGCCCCAAGCCCAAAATTCATGGGGTCACGCCAGTATTAGACATGACCGCCATGAATTTCTAGTAAAGTATTTAAAAAAAACACAACACCCAGAATAAAGTCCTTTAATTGAAATAAAGACACAATTCTTTATTGTTCTAAATTAAACCATACTTACCATCACACCCATTCCAGCTGAAGCCACCGATCTCCTGCAATAAAAGAAAAATAATAAACCAACCTCATCCTTACCTTTCCATGGTTCCCACGACAGCTTCAGCTCTGCTACATCGAGATGACTGGCTGGACCGCAGCAGAACGCTGCCATCCAGTCTGTCATCCCGCAGACACTGAGAAGCGCAGGCATGCTTGCGCTCCTCACTGTCTCGCTGTGACGGCATCCAGATGAGCCGAGGTCATGTCCAATGAACTCGGCTCACCTCATGCACGTCACTGACAGCGTGGGAAAATTCTCACGCTGAAGTGCTGAGTGCAGGAGAATTCTCCCACGCTGTCAGTGATGTGCATGAGGTGAGCTCATGCCAATGAACTCAGCTCACCTCCTGCACGTCACTGACAGCGTGGGAAAATTCTCCTGCAATCAGCGCTTCAGCGTGAGAATTTTTCCACGCTGTCAGTGACGTGCATGAGGTGAGCCGAGTTCATTGGACATGAACTCGGCTCATCTGGATGTCGTCACAGAGAGATGCTGAGCAGCGCAAGCAAGCCTGCGCTTCTCAGTGTCTGCGGGATGACAGGCTGGATGGCAGCGTTCTGCTGCGGTCCAGCCTGTCATCTCGATGTAGCAGAGCTGAAGCTGTCGTGGGAACCATGGAAAGGTAAGGATGAGGTTGCTTTATTATTTTTCTTTTATTGCAGGAGATCGTTGGCTTCAGCTGGAATGGGCGTGATGGTAAGTATGGTTTAATTTAGAACAATAAAGGATTGTGTCTTTATTTCAATTAAAGGACTTTATTCTGGGTGTTTGTGTTTTTTTTAACTTTGACTATGGGGTTAGTAATGGGGGTGTCTTATAGACGACTCTCCATTACTAACCTGGGCTTGATGTCAGCTGGCATTATAAGCTGACATCAACCCCAACCCTATTACCCCCTGCCACCGCACCAGGGCAGCGTGGAAGAGCGAGGCTAAGTGCCAGAATTGGCGCATCCTATGAATGCGCCATTTCTGGGGCGGCTGACGGCTGGTGTTTCTAGCCTGGGAGGGGGCCAATATTCATGGCTCCCTTCCTGGGCTATTAATATCAGCCCCCAGCTGTCTGCCTAGCCTTTGCTAGCTATTAAATTAGGGGGGACCCCACGTCATTTTTTTTGGGGGGTCCCCCATTTTAATAGCTAGTAAAGGCTATGTATTCAGCTGGGGGCTGATATTAGTAGCCTGGGAAGCTCCGTGGGTATTACCCCCTTCCCAGGCTTCAAACATCTGCCCCAGCCGTCTGCTTAACCTCCGCTAGAGCCTAAAATTAAGGGGAACCACACGCCAATTTTTTTAATAATAAATCCTTTATTTTAATACTAAATGACAAGTACAGTAACCAACACTATCACTGTACTTCATATATATGTGACTGACATGTTTCTATCTATCTAATCTATGTGTGATGCTCTATCTTTCTGTTCTAAATTGTCGGGTACCGCTGCTGAATTGCCGGCCGGCTTTTTTAAAGAGACGGTGCATGAAAACACTATTATTTTTTTAAATAAATCCTTTACACTAAATGACAAGTACAGTAAGCAACACTATCACTGTACTTATTATATATGTGACTGACATGTTTCTATCTATCTAATCTATGTGTGAAGCTCTATTCTTTCTGTTCTAAATTGTCGGGTACAGATGCTGAATTGCCGGCCGGCTTTTTTAAAGAGACGGTGCATGAAAACACTAATATTTTTTTTAATAAATCCTTTACACTAAATGACAAGTGCAGTAACCAACACTGTCACTGTGCTTCTTATATGTGTGACTGACATGTTTCTATCTATCTAATCTATGTGTGATGCTCTATTCCTTCTTGTCTAAATTGTCGGGTACCGGTGTATGCCGCTGCTGAATTTGCCGGCCGGCTTTTTTAAAGAGAGTGTTTCTGAGCAGTTTGTCAGCTTTTGGACACCTTTGCAGGTGTTTTCTATGTGTTTCTATGTGTTTTTGTTTGCCTGCCATTGGTTTTAACGGTGTTCGACGGTGTTCTAAGGTGTTCGACGAACAGTTCGACGAACAGTTCCTCGAACATCCCGGTGTTCGACGAACCGAACCGAACCCGAACACTACGGGGGTGGCTCAACACTAGTCCTGAGCAGAGTATCCCCTTTATGATGTCCCAAATGGCCTTACAGGCAGGTGTTCTTCCTTTTTGTATTGTTTTCACTTGTAATTTACTTGACTTTCTTCTACCAAACAGGCAGAAAGAATCTCCCCCTTCCAAAACTGATGATGGTGACAATCAGTGTGTCACTGCTAAAAAGTGTGAGTCATCCTCGCCCTCATTGTCAGGTATGTACAGATTTATAGACCATCCCATTATAGGCTATGATAGAAAAGTGTAATGTGAATCTGCACATGAAGGCTCAGATAATGACATACTTTATTCCCGCTGCCCCTGAGTATTCAATTTTTTGTTTTGGTAAAATCCACCATACGGTTCCAGAGTTACTGGCAGTTTTATTTAGTGCTCATTTTTATGGTCTTTACAAGGGGGTGGTGCTAACAGGATTATCTGGGGGGGGTGTCTTCAGCCTCTTCTTCAGTATTATAGCGTGGTAAAGACCATAAAAATGACCACTAAATAAAAAGGCCCCTGTCTGTGGAACTGTAAGGCGGTGTGCTCACAATGCGTTTTTAATCGTTTCCGCAGCAGCAATTCCGCCGCAGAAACGCTTAAAAAACGCTTGGTAGAAGGCCTGCCATGTTCCCCAATGATAATCCGCATCTGCTGTGCACATGCTGCAGAAATTTCCGCTGCGGATTATCATTGAGGAAAAATCCGCAGCACTACCAATTATTTTGCAGAAGTCCTGCGTTTTCACCGCCATTGACTTGCATTGGAACGCATGGAATCCGCATCACTGCATCTGTACATGCGCAATCCATGTGTTTCAATGTGCGGATGGTACTCGGGTCTGGAGAAGAGGAGACTTTCCTCCAGACCCTCCCCCCCCCTACCATAGAACCTGTAAAAAAAAAAGAATAAAATAAAAAATAAATATTATACTTACCTTCTGATGGCCTCCGGTTCCTTGTCTCGGCTTGCCGGCTGCTCGCGGTAGACTAAAGGACCTGCGCTGACGTCATTTAGTCATGTGACGGGTCATGCGACCAATGATGTCGGCAGGTCCTTAAATCTACCGCGAGCTGCCGGCAAGCCAAGACAAGGACTCCGTGGGCATCAGAAGTTAAGTATATTTATTTTTTATTTTTTACCATTCTTTCGGTCACACTATATAAATCCATGCCGGTTGCATGAATTTATATAGTGTGACCAAGTTGTCAAGCACTTTCCAAGTGATGCTAAAATCGCTTGGAAAGTGCTTGACAATCCGCATGCGAAATCGCATGATCCGCATGTCCCTGGCAGGAAAAACACATGTACAATCCGCATGTACAATCCGCATGTACAATCCGCATGCGTTTTTTGTGCCAGGGAGATGCAGAAATGCTCAGGAAAAAATCCGGAGCATTTCTGCATCGTGGGCACATAGCCTAAGGGGGATTTTAATAAAAACCAAAAACAGAGTCCTCAGGGGAGCAGGGGGAATAAAGTAAGAGTGAATTCTGGACACTTAAGACCTGGTGATGAGTCTTCTTTAATCTTACGCTTAAGTGTTATCTGACGGATTATATAAAAACACTTTGGTTGCTGCAAGTAATGTCATGTTAATAAGGGAGACACCACATGGCCGCACACAGAAAAGCTACAAGTGCAGATTAACCAGTTTGAGTAACTCTATAAACATATAAAATGAATCTTTGAGGAGTTTATAATCAACATCTTTTTCTGACTTTTTATTAGAACCTCCAGTTCAGGAGAGAAAGAAATCTGCACTAAATCTGAGAAAACAGCAAAGAACAGATAAAGTGGAAGAGGGTGAAAGTAGTAGGCGAGGTAAGTGTGAGGATAACCTCCATGTTGTATGATGTCAGTTAGATAAGTCATGTGGAGCAGATGTCATCTGTCAGTGGTGGGATTGTCACATGTATGATGGCTGACAATGATCAAGCACCTCTGTATGGAGAAGATTCCTCTACCGGCCTCCCACAGAGACACTACAGTAGTGTCCTCTAATATGGAGTCCCATTACTTACATCGGTTTTGCATCTTTTTTATAGGTTCTATCTTCCGCCGGATGATATCATCCTGCCGGCGTGGATTATCCAGGGCTGCTCGCACTATCAGACAAAGCTGCATTTTTGCCCACTGTCACCAGGGCACCAGAAACATCTCAAGGGCAGAAAACCCTCACATCTAGTGCCCTGAAGAAAGTACAGCACATCCACCATCAATGCTGTACCTGCATGGAAAGAGTTGTACCATCTACTGTACCTGTGACCGTCTGACCAGCAAGAAATATCTGCAAAAGTCAAAGGCCTCCAAGAACATCTTTTCAACCTTCCATGTAATTCTTAATTTAAAAAAAATAAATTGATTAATGTCCTTTTGAATTTAATTGAATATTACTGACATTTATGGCATATCAATGCTACACATGTTATATCCACCTCACGCTCTCCCTCTCCCCATTCATTGGGACCGCACGGGGTGAATGTTGGGTGTGACGCGGGGGGTGATCGCGCCCACAATCCAGCTGTCACGCCTCACTTGTCGTGACGTCAGCGCGGGGTCACGTGAAGCCTGTGAGCGGCGCTATCCTTGGCTGCAACGTAAGCTAATTACAAAAATCCTTAGGGGCCCCGTGGGGATATGACGCGCCCCCTGGGACATATTCCTTTTTGAGGGGAATACCCGGCACCGGATCAGATGGGGGGGTTGTAGTCTCCGAGCGGCTGAGACCCGGTCCCGTGCCCAGGGCGTCAAGCTATGTGTTATGTGGCAGTCCTTACTGATGTTATAAGAGTTCTTTTGTGTCGACTACGCCACCCGTTGTAATGCGGTCACTGTGGCCGCCGCTGCAGCAGGGTCCGCTGAGACTGATGGTGGATGTGCAGCTTGGTGGGATAACCCCCAACGGGAGGGGTATAGCCTCAGAGGGGACAGGCGCAGAGGATGGGGGTTGTGGTGGTGCGGTGCAGCCGGCAATGAAGACAGACTCGGGTTGTGCAGTTAAGGGAGTTTACTTACTGCTGATGTTTCGGTCACTCCAGCTGTTAGTGACCACCCGAGCCGTGCTGCGTCCACCAGGTCCTGGATCCGGCCAACCCCCAAACAAGTCCGGAGCGTGGCCCTGAGCTCTCCCTCTGTCCTTTCTTCAGCCGTCCCCACCAGGGATCCACCTAGGTCCAGCTCCCTCGGGCCTTCTGTTGGGCAACCCTTGGCCTTAGGTTCCCTGACCCTCCATGTGGTATGCCTTCAGGGTGGATGTAGTGGGTGGCCGTGGCAGATGCTGCCCACAGCCTCCGGTCTCTGGCTAGGG
Organism: Phyllobates terribilis; assembly: GCF_046119375.1. NCBI lineage: Eukaryota > Metazoa > Chordata > Amphibia > Anura > Dendrobatidae > Phyllobates > Phyllobates terribilis. The sequence continues at coordinate 172,212 of NW_027363375.1, forward strand.
ATGTTTTTGCCCCCACCAGCTTGGGTTCCGGTACCCTTGTGCTGACTCCTCACCCGGTGCTCTAATTTGGGTTCTTGGGTCCCTTCTGTCTTCCCCCTCTGGGTCTTTCTCTTTCTTTCTCCTCTCTCTCTCTCTCCAGGGCTGCTGTTTCCTTCTCTCTCCTCTCCAACTGACTTGTTCTCAGCGTCTGACCCTGATCTAAGTTGGTGCCCTCCTTATATATCCCTCTATGTGTGAGCTCAGGTGACCAGCACCCAATGAGCTCCTATCACTACCCAGACTGCTCCCCCTATCTGCCCCTACACTACATGGGATGTACCACCCCCCTCCCACTCCAGCCAGGAACAGGCTCGGTTGTACCTGCACATTTCTAAGTGGGAGTACCGTCGGCCTGCTCCTCTGAAGTGGGATGTGTGTAGTGCATGCAGTCTATCTGAGCTCAGTTCCACACTCCATCCTTACCCGGGAGTGGAATATCACACCTCTGGGTTGAGGTGCAATACCCCTGTAGCAGCCGAATCCTCAGGGTGCTACATTCCCCCCTGGTAAATCACAGCACGTCCTCGGGCTGTAAGACAAAACACCAAAACATACAAAATTTTTATATGAACATATAAAACATATAAACATTATATATAACTTTTCATATAAAACATTCTCGTAGACTTCTCTGGTTCCTCCTCCGGACACTGTGCAACGTGTGTCCGGGAAAAGTGCGACAGTCTTTCTAGAAAAATGGTTTCTCCTATAAAACCGGTAGGGGGCGCTTTAGGACGCGCAACTATTTACAGGGGAATTTGGCCGTTCTCAGTCCCCGGCCAAGTAAAGGGAAAGGGATGGCTGCTCACAGTCCTCAGCCTGGTTTGGGTAGGGGACACACGGGTTAAACTGTTCACTGGTCCCAACGGGGACTAAACTTTAAAGCAGCCACGGTTACTTGGGTACCCCGACAGGTAACTATATACAGTCCTTTGTACTATCTCAGTCATAGTACCTTCTAGCCTTGAACCCGTTCGGGTCTTCTGGCTCCTCCTCCCAGACGCGGCACCCTTGGTTTTACGGGTGCGGGCGCGGTGGTGGTGGCGCCCGGGTTGCCCAGGCCTTGCGGCCAGGCCTGGGGCACCTGGAAGGTGAAGGGCACCGTTAGGACGGCGGCGCCCTGGGCTACCTGGCCTTGCGGCCAGGCCGGAGGCTCCGCGGAGGTAGGGGGCGCTGTTGGCGATGCGGCGCCCGGGGGTACTGGGCCTTGCGACCAGGCTGGTGGTACTTCCTGCTTTGTCACGCTCCGGGTCGGGGCGCGTGACGTCACAGGGGTCGCTGCGGCGGCTTCCGGTCGGGGCCTAGTCCATGGCGGTGACCTGGCGGCTACGGGCACAGCAGGGGGACTTTCGGGCTCTGCGACGGGGAGCTGGGGCAGGTAAGCGGTGTCACGGCTTGGGGTATAGGCGTCCCCTTTACCTGCCTCCATGCGTTCGGCTCCCTCCTCGGCGCCGTCTCCGGCCTTGGGTCCTCCTGCGCCATCCTCAGAGGCGGTCTGCTTCCTCTTCCAGGGTAGCGTGCTCCGTTGACTGGTCTCTGCTTGCTGGGCCATCTCCCGACTCCACTCCGCCAGTATCTCGCGCTGTACCCGGGCCATCCTCCTTGCGAGGCCCTCCAGGGCAGTTTGTGCACACTCCCGGTCTCGGGGGAGCTGCGCTAGGATCTCCGCTAGACCTAGCGGGGTTGTGGACTCTAGCAGGCTCCTGACCATCGGGTCGGTGCTGCTCTGCTCTTCTTCCAGCAGGCTCCTGGCCAGCGGGCCGGTGCTGCTCTGCTCTCTGGACATCTCCGGGTCAGCTTTTCTGCTGCTCCTTTCCAGGCTTCCTGCCTCCGGGTGCGCTCGCTCCAGACTCCTCCAAGCGACACCCATCTTTTCTCTTCTCTTTCGTCTCCTCCCACTTCAAGGGCGGTCCCGGGGCAACTCGGTGACTGTCAGCTCCAGGGGGAGTTCTTTCACGCTGACAGACACCTCCAGCATCACAGTCTCTGTTGGTGGGGGCGGTTTCCACTTTTGGCGCCATTTTCTGTCCCGGCCCACGATGGGAGGTGGCCTCTTGCCCTCCTTTGGCACGCCCATAATGGCGTCCGCTGCTCTTCCAAGGCGGGAAATCTGCGGTTTTGGCGGGAAGCGTCGCCCATTGGCGGGAAACTCTGCAGATGGCGGGAACAAGCTGGAAATGGCGGACAATCGGCGGGAAACGACTGGTGATGGAGTCCGATGGCGTGGACCCTCCGGAACCGGCGGGAGACTTCTTTCTGAGGTAAACTTGCACTTTTCTTCAGGCACGCAGTACCCGGGTGTTGCGGGCACGTAATCCTGCCGACTACGCCAAAGTTGACGCGCCCCCTGGGACATATTCCTTTTTGAGGGGAATACCCGGCACCGGATCAGATGGGGGGGTTGTAGTCTCCGAGCGGCTGAGACCCGGTCCCGTGCCCAGGGCGTCAAGCTATGTGTTATGTGGCAGTCCTTACTGATGTTATAAGAGTTCTTTTGTGTCGACTACGCCACCCGTTGTAATGCGGTCACTGTGGCCGCCGCTGCAGCAGGGTCCGCTGAGACTGATGGTGGATGTGCAGCTTGGTGGGATAACCCCCAACGGGAGGGGTATAGCCTCAGAGGGGACAGGCGCAGAGGATGGGGGTTGTGGTGGTGCGGTGCAGCCGGCAATGAAGACAGACTCGGGTTGTGCAGTTAAGGGAGTTTACTTACTGCTGATGTTTCGGTCACTCCAGCTGTTAGTGACCACCCGAGCCGTGCTGCGTCCACCAGGTCCTGGATCCGGCCAACCCCCAAACAAGTCCGGAGCGTGGCCCTGAGCTCTCCCTCTGTCCTTTCTTCAGCCGTCCCCACCAGGGATCCACCTAGGTCCAGCTCCCTCGGGCCTTCTGTTGGGCAACCCTTGGCCTTAGGTTCCCTGACCCTCCATGTGGTATGCCTTCAGGGTGGATGTAGTGGGTGGCCGTGGCAGATGCTGCCCACAGCCTCCGGTCTCTGGCTAGGGATGTTTTTGCCCCCACCAGCTTGGGTTCCGGTACCCTTGTGCTGACTCCTCACCCGGTGCTCTAATTTGGGTTCTTGGGTCCCTTCTGTCTTCCCCCTCTGGGTCTTTCTCTTTCTTTCTCCTCTCTCTCTCTCTCCAGGGCTGCTGTTTCCTTCTCTCTCCTCTCCAACTGACTTGTTCTCAGCGTCTGACCCTGATCTAAGTTGGTGCCCTCCTTATATATCCCTCTATGTGTGAGCTCAGGTGACCAGCACCCAATGAGCTCCTATCACTACCCAGACTGCTCCCCCTATCTGCCCCTACACTACATGGGATGTACCACCCCCCTCCCACTCCAGCCAGGAACAGGCTCGGTTGTACCTGCACATTTCTAAGTGGGAGTACCGTCGGCCTGCTCCTCTGAAGTGGGATGTGTGTAGTGCATGCAGTCTATCTGAGCTCAGTTCCACACTCCATCCTTACCCGGGAGTGGAATATCACACCTCTGGGTTGAGGTGCAATACCCCTGTAGCAGCCGAATCCTCAGGGTGCTACAGATACATTGTGGGGGTGGGGGGTAATCTAAAGTACTGGACAACTTCTTTAAGAAACATTTTTTTCCTGTATAATGACTTAAACCAAAATTTTATATTTTAATAACAAATAGGTAATTTCAGTGTAATTTATGAAGGAAAAAAAGAACTGCCAAAAATTAGGGATTCTGATACATCCTGTATTAGAATAAAGGAGGGTCTCATACACATTCTGGTCAAGTTGACATATAGTAGTACTTCTAGACTCATAAAGGCTATGCACTAAGTGCAAATCCTGCCAAAAAATGCAAGTAGGGTCATCCATACACCATGGAAGGCACCAACTGTAGTGCCTCATTCAAATATTGTGAACAAAGTATACACTGTGTGCAGAATTATTAGGCAAGTTGTATTTTAGAGGATTATTTTTATATTGATCAACAACTATGTTCTCAATCAACCCAAAAGACTCTTAAATATCCAAGCTTAATATTTTTAGAAGTTGGAGTGGGGTGTTTTTAGATTTGGCTATCTTAGGAGGATATCTGTTTGTGCAGGTAACTATTACTGTGCAGAATTATTAGGCAACTTATTAAAAACCAAATATAATCCCATGCCACTTGTTTATTTTCACCAGGTAAACCAATATCAGTGCACAAAATACAGAAATAAACATTTCTGACATGCTAAAGCAAAAACCAAAAAAATTAGTGATCAATATAGCCGCCTTTCTTTATGATGACACTCAGCAGCCTCCATCCACAGATTGCGTCAGTTACTTGACCTGTTTTCGATCAACATTGCGTGCAGCAGCCACCACAGTCTCCCAGACACTGTTCCGAGAGGTGTACTGTTTTCCCTCCCTGTAGATCTCCCATTTGGCCAACACACTTTTTGCAACCCTGTTGGCTATTTGACATGTAACGCTTGATTGTTCGCTGATCACGCTTCAAAAGTTTGGAAATTTCAAGACTGCTGCATCCCTCTGCAAGACATCTCACAATTTTGGACTTTTCAGAGCCCGTCAAACCTCTCTTTTGACCCATTTTGCCAAAGGAAAGGAAGTTGCCTAATGATTAAGCACACCTTCTATAGGGTGTTGATGTCATTAGTCAACACCCCGCCTCATAACAGAGATGCACATCACCAGATTTACTTAATTGGTAGTTGGCTCTCAAGCCTATGCAGCTTGGAGTAGGACAACATGTATAAAAAGTATCATGTGATCAAAATACTCATTTGCCTAATAATTCTGCACACAGTGTAGTTGTGGTACACCTACAATAGTGTTCAAACTAATAGCAGTGGGTTAAATAACATGAGTTAAGCACAAAACCTTTATACTAGTTTTTATTTCCATGCATTGGGAACATTGCACACTGTTTTCTAATTCTAAACATGAAGAGAAATGTATATAATTTTTAACTATTTTACAGAAAATAGCAAAAAATGAACAATGGGCTGTTCTAAAAAAATAGCAGTGTCTGCATTTGTCTTTACAAACTCAAAATATGTACTCTTTTTTAGGATTTGGCATTCCTGTGAATCATTAACCTAATACTTAGTTGTATACTCAGTTTTTAAGAACTGCTTCACATGTATGTTGCATAGAGTCAACCAACTTCTGGCACCTGTCAACTGTTATTCCAGCCCAGGATGCTTTGACTACATCCCACAATTTTTTGGCATCTGTTGGCTTTGCCTCAGAAACAGTATTTTTGATGTCACCCCACAAGTGTTCTATCGGATTAAGATCCGGTCATTGGGCTGGTCACTCCATAACCTCAATTATGTTGGACTGCAACCAATAATTTGATCGTTTACTGGTGTGTTTAGGGCAGTTGTCTTGTTGAAACACCCATTTCAAGGGCATATCCTCTTCAGCGTAAGGCAACATGACCTCTTCAAGTATTTTAATATATGCAAACTGGTCCATAATCTCTGGTATGCGGTAAATAGGTCCGGCACCATAGTAAGAGAAACGTGCCCATATCTTGATGCTTGCTCCACCATGCTTCACTGTCTTCAGAGTGTACTGTGGCTTGAATGCAGAGTTTAGGGGTCATCTGACAAACTGTCTGTGGCCCTTGGACCCGAAAAGAACAATTTTACTTTCATCAGTCCACAAAATGTTTCTCCACTTCTCTTTAGGCCAGTTGATGTGTTCTTTGACAAATTGTATCCACTTCAGTACATGTCTTTTTTTAACAGTGGGACTTTGCGGGGACTTCTTGCTAAGAGATTAGCTTCACACAGGCATCTTCTTCTACAGTACTCACAGGTAACTTGAGACTGTCTTTGATCATCCTGGAGCTGATCATTGGCTGAACCTTTTCCATTCTGGATATTCTTTGATCCATTTGAATGGTAGTCTTCTGTTTTTTTCCACGTCTCTCTGGTTTCACTTTCCATTTTAAAGCATTGGAGATCATTATAGCTGAACAGCCTATCATAGTCTGCACTTCTATATAAGTTTTACCCTCTCCAAACAACTTTTTAATCAAAGTACGCTGTTCTTCTGAACAATGTCTCGAATGACCCATATTTCTCAGGCTTTCAAGGAGAAATGCATGTACAACATGTGCTGGCTTCATCCTTAAATAAGGGCCACCTGATTCACACCTGTGTCTTCACAGAATGATTGACCTCACTATTGAACTCCACACTGCTATTATTTTGAACACACCCCCTAACAATTAATTATTCGAATACACAGACTCATAAACATGCAGATCATGAATGCGGAATTTGTTGGTTTTCTTAGAATCTACTGCACCAACCGGTAAATTGTTTGTCATGTGGTGGTAATATAATATATACCAAAAACAGTGATTAATCTGGTTAGTCATATTGGACTGCTATTATTTTGAATACTACTGTACATACTATGCACCTCCACTATGGCATCCATGCAGCAAAAAGGAGTCAAACAATTCTCCTGTGACTTTTCACACACAACACTAACAAGAATGGCAAATGCCTGTAGTGAATCGACCAACGTTTGTGGTATCAGACGCCTCTTACGCTTTTTCTCTTCCTCTTTTGCGTTGTCATGAGGGAGAAGAGAAAATATCCCGGCATAATGATCCCGCGAATACAGCACATAGCCTATCTAAACATTGTACACTTTTCCATCCTAATCACAACAATCCAATATCCATAACACCCACATATATACCAGAACTTACACAAAACAGATTTAAAGCCTAGAAAAATTGGAGTAGGACGCCCAACATGTCAAAAAAGGAACAAAAAATGAAGTATTAAAAACACTTTTATTAGTAGAAACATTAAAAAAAATATATGTCTATATAACAATAGTAGAAAAGGTCGTGCAGGGTAGGAGATACACAAACAGCAGATACAGCAGTTTATACGTGGGTCCCCCAGGAGCAGGGTGAAACGAATCCCATCAATAGATAAATAGTTCATAGAGCAGGTAAAATGGTATATACTCAATGTAAACAGCTGTAGGGCATATATACAAGCTCAGAATCTAGGTGGGAAGAGTACAATGAAATATAAAGGGAAACCACTGCTCAGAGTGGAGGGAAGAAGAATGACCAGAGCAGGAAAAAGGTGCAAAGTCAGAGACTCACCCATGGGGACTAAAGTAACCACGTCACCGTACTGCAGCCCCGACGCGCGTTTCGCGTGGCTTCCTCAGGGGGCTGTGGTTGTGGATAGAGTGGGCGCCTTTAAATATTCTCCCAGATGAATCGCTGATTGATGCAGCGCATGCGAAGCGGCAGCGTCCCCCCGCCCCGCGTCACGTCCGGCCAGTTTCCCGGGGGGACTGTGGGCAGCGACGTACACGATGACGTCACTACCCATAATCCCCACGTACGGAAGCCCGACGGGACGCGGCCAAAGGAGGACGGCACTGCGCATGCGCGGCTCAGCGACAGCCATACCAAGTGAGGACAAGGGTAAGGGCAAAGATATCTCTTAGACAAAGAGGGTACTAGCTGTCAGAAACCAAGGTGCAGGTAGAGTACATGCCCCATTCGTGCTACAAGTATAATAGTGTCATCATAGATATATATTAAGGAGTAAATGTAAGTAAGTATGCATTTTTAGAGTCTAACAGGGACACCATTGCATATACATAATGCGATAATGACTACGGCAGCTAGAGAGAGAAGCATATTCAAATGTATGGAACAATACATAAGTTGCCACAGAAAACAAGTGCAAATTATACAGAAGTCCAATGCATGCCCAATTATAAATATTGGGAAGAATAAATATATCCAGGGGCAGAGAGCATTGTAAGTAGCAGAAGGTCGACTCATAGAGATAATTTGTGACATTAGGTATTCATAATAACTGTAAATGTCCGTCCCATATGCGTCCAGAAGTATCCTAGATGGTATGGAGATATAGGTGATGGCGCCTAAATATAGAGGAATAATAGAAGAAACAGAGAAAAAATTAGACAATAAGAAAAATAAAAAATCCACATTAAAAACAAATGAGAAGAAAACCTACAAGAATGAAGAGAAACTATTGTGTTCATTAAGACCACCAGGGGTCACCGTGTCCAGTACTGCAATCCAGCGGCATTCCAGCTGCGCCAAAATGCGCTTATAGTTACCTCCCCTGGTAATACAGCACATAGCCTATCTAAACATTGTACACTTTTCCATCCTAATCACAACAATCCAATATCCATAACACCCACATATATACCAGAACTTACACAAAACAGATTTAATTCACACAAAAGAAAAGAAATCTTTTGGATATATAAATTACAAACCATTTGTTCTCTTGGTTTAAATGAAATGACGAAGAAGACCCTATGTTGATAGAAGATGTACAACAATTAACCTCAAAGGACTCTTCAGGATGGACATAATTGTTTCTTTTATTGGAAAAAAACCCTCTCTCCTGAACTGCCCTAATGTGGCCTGCTACGTCATCTACTGGTGGAATACTGAACTGCACCTCATTCATGTGTTTTACTAGAAATTAACAAGGTAATATTAGTAACAGTAACCCCTTTGCGACTTCTCTTTATGACCTCCCCCTCTTTGATGTGGGCTCCGGCGCTGAGCCCGCATCGTTTCAGGCACATGACAGCTGATTTGATCAGATGTGCCCCTAACAGCCACAAGTGGAATTACCCCTGCCATGTGATCGCGAGGTGCTGATTGGTTGACATGACAACCCGGGGTCTGTAGGAGACCCCTATGGTTGTCATTGTCGACCTGCTATGAGCGTCGCCCTGCGGTCGGTGTTCATAGCAGATGAGCATTTCTGCTACACATAGCAGGGCTGAAGACTTGCTATTAGTGATGATTGAGCATGCTCATTGCTCAAGATTTACGAGCATGCTCGGACGAGCACCTATTATTATTATTTATTATTATAGCGCCATTTATTCCATGGCACTTTACATGTGAAAAGGGGTATACATAGCAAAAACAAGTACAATAATCTTGAACACAATGTGACAGCGACTGGTACAGGAGGAGCGAGGACCCTGCCCGCGAGGGCTCACAATCTACAAGGGATGGGTGAGGATACATTAGGTGAGGGTGGAGCTGGTCATGCGGCGGTGGTTACTGCAGGTTGTAGGCTTGTGGGAAGAGGTGGGTCTTCAGGCTCCTTTTGAAGGTTTCCACGGTCGACGAGAGTCTGATGTGTTGGGGTAGAGAGTTCCAGAGTAGGGGGGAAGCACGGGAGAAATCTTGTATGCGATTGTGGGAGGAGGAGATAAGAGGGGAGTAGAGAAGGAGATCTTGTGAGGATCGGAGGTTGCGTGCAGGTATGTAACGGGAGACTAGGTCAGAGATATATGGAGGAGACAGGTTGTGAATGGCTTTGTATGCCAAGGTTAGGGTTTTGAACTAGAGTCTCTGGGCAATGGGGAACCAGTGAAGAGATTGACAGAGAGGAGAGGCCGGGGAATAGCGGGGGGACAGGTGGATTAGTCAGGCAGCAGAGTTTAGGATAGATTGGAGGGGTGCAAGAGTGGTAGAAGGGAGGTCACCGTGCAGGAGGTTGCAGTAGTCGAGGCGGGAGATGATGAGGGCGTGCACTAGTGTTTTTGCAGATTCATGGTTGAGGAATGTGAAGATCCGGGAGCTATTCTTGAGTTGGAGTCAGCAGGAAGTGGAAAGGGCTTGGATATGTGGTTTGAAGAAGAGATCAGAGTCCAGGGTTACTCCAAGGCAGCGAGCTTGAGGGACTGGGGAGAGTGGACAGCCATTGACATTGATAGATAGGTCAGTTGGGGGGATGAATGGGATGGTGGAAAGATGATGAATTCTGTTTTGTCCATGTTAAGTTTTAGAAATCTAGCAGAGAAGAAGGATGAAATAGCAGACAGACATTGTGGGATTTTGGTTAGTAGGGAGGAGATATCGGGTCCAGAGAGGTAGATCTGTGTGTTATCAGCATAGAGGTGATAATGAAAGCCATGGGACTCTATGAGCTGTCCCAGGCCTAAGGTGTAGATGGAGAAGAGCAGAGGTCCTAGGACTGAACCTTGGGGGACACCGACAGATAGGGGGCAAGATGAGGAGGTGGTGCATGAGTGGGAGACACTGAATGTCCTGCCTGTTAGGTATGAGCAGTTCCAGGATAGGGTCAAGTCTGTGATGCTGAGAGATGAGAGAGTTTGTAGTAAGAGGGAATGGTCCACTGTGTTGAAGGCAGATGACAGGTCTAGGAGGAGGAGAACGGAGTAGTGTCGCTTAGATTTGGCCGTTAGTAGGTCGTTGGTGACTTTAGTCAGTGCCGTTTCAGTAGAATGGTGCGATCGGAAACCAGATTGTAGGCGGTTGAAGAGGGAGCAGGAGGAGAGGTGGGAGGACAGTTCCGAATGGACATGTTGTTCCAGTAGTTTTGAGGCATAGGGGAAATGTGATATGGGGCGATAGCTAGACAGAGAGGATGGGTCAAGGGAGGGCTTTTTGAGGATGGGTGTGTTAGAGGCATGTTTGAAGCATGAGGGGAAGACACCAGTTGTTAGTGACAGGTTAAAGAGGTGGGCTACGGTTGGGATGAAGATAGTGGTAAGCTATGGGATGAGGTGGGATGGGATTGGGTCAAGTTTACAGGTGGTGAGGTGTGATTTGGAGAGTAAAGAGGAAAGTTGATCTTCCGTAATGGTGGAGAAGGTGGTTTTGAAGGAGGAGGGTTGAGTAGGTGTGGGGAGGGGCTGTGGGGGCTTTAGGCAAAAGCTTTGTCTGATGGTGTCAACCTTCTGCTTGAAGAATGAGGCAAAGTCTTCGGCTGAAATAAGAGGAGAGGGAGGAGGCACTGGGGGACGGAGGAGAGAATTGAAGGTGTTGAATAGTTGTTTGGGGTTGTGAGACAGGGAGGATATGAGGGATGCGAAGTATGTTTGTTTTGCGAAGTATTATCTTCAGCATGCTCGGGCTTTAAGTTTTTGACTTGCCCCCCTGGGCCGTGGGGTACCCAGAACCGGGCATTCTGGTGTACGCTGCTGATGGGGGTAGTAGTGGCAACCCGATCCCGTGGCTCAGGGTGGTGAGACCAAAAGGTGGCAGTCTATTTATCAGTGTTTTGAATGTCCAACTACGCCACCCATTGATTGCGGTCAGAGATAACCGCCGCTGCGAGGCAGACCGCTACGGCTGGTGTTGGTGTGCAGCACAGGGATAGGATAACTCCCCACGGGAAGAGTGTAACCTCAGGGCAGTGTAGGTGGATGCTGGGGGTGATGGTGCAGGCGCATCAAAGATCACACTGAGTCCAATAGTGCAGTCCAGGGTTTTTACTCACAGTTGTTATCCAAGTCACTTCTGTCAGCAATGACTGCCCAAGTTGTGCTGCGTCCACCAGGTGAGGAGCTCGGTCAACCCCCAGGCAATTCAGGAGTATGGCACAGGACCCCCTTCTGTCCTTTCTCTGGCCTCTCGTGCCCCACCAGTGACCAAACTTCTGTCCAGCTACCGCGGACCGTGTTGGGTAAGCGTTGGCCTCCGCTTCCCGCTATCCTATATGGCGCCTTCCTAGGAGATTTGGCGGGGGGTCGCACCAATAAATGATCACGACCTCCGGTTCTTGGCTGAGGGATGATTTACCTCCACCAACTTGGGAATCCGGTACCCTTCCACAGCCTGACCCTTCACCCAATATAACGCGGGTTTGCAACGGTTGCTGTCCGTTCTGCTCTCTTAGGGTCCCTTCTGCCTTCTTGTTTCTGGAGCCTTTCTACTCCTCTGTCTCTTCTCCTTCCTTCCTTCTCCTTCTCTTCTCCTCTCTGGCCCCGGCCTTCTCTCTAGGCCTGCCTCGTGGAGCTGAGCTCAGGCTGAGCCGCGGCTCCCTGTCAGCTCTGACTGAACTACTCTCTACTCCTTTTCTCTCTACTCTCAACAAGATGGCTCCCACCTTTTATCTGCTTCTCTGTGTCTGAGCTCAGGTGACCTGCACCCAATGAGCTCCTTCCTATGCTCCAGAAACTGTCCCCTTTTGCTCCCACACCACTGGGTTCTCTCCTCCCTCCCCACTCCAGCCAGGGACATGGTCAGTTTTGCCTGCAATATGGGAGCACCGGCGAGCTGTCCCCCGGAAATGGGGAGTGTATGTGTGTGCAGCTAACTGACCCCTGGTCCACACTCCATCCTTACCTGGAAGTGGAATATCACACCTCTGGTTGAGGTGCAATACCCCTGAAGCAACTGAACCCTCGGGGCGCTACATTTCCGTAGCTCCGTGAACATGATTTGCGACTGTTTGACAGCTTTAATACATGTGTGGAATGCTGGAAAAACAGGCATTCCTCACATGTATTAAAGCTGTCAAACAGTCGCAAATCACGTTCCCGGAGTGACGAAAACTTAAAGCCCGAGCACACTGAAGATAATAGGTGCTCACCTGAGCATGCTCGTAAATCTCGAGCAATGAGCATGCTCGATCATCACTACTTGCTATGTGTAGCACAAGTGATCAGACGATGGCAGCTTCAACTCTCCCATGGAGGCTATTAAAGCAGGTAAAAAGTAAAAAAAATGTTTTTAAAAATATTTAAAAAATGTAACAGTTCAAATCACCCTCCTTTTGCCCCATTCAAAATAAAACAATTAAAAATAAAAAATACACATATTTGGTATCGGCGAGTTCAGAATCACCCGATCTGTCAAAATATAAAGAGAGTTAATCAGATCGGTAATGAGTAGTGTTGAGCCACCCCCGTAGTGTTCGAGTTCGGTTCGGTTCGTCGAACACCCGTGTGTTCGCCGAACTGTTCGTCGAACTGTTCGTCGAACACCTTCGAACACCATTAAAACCAATGGCAGGCAAACAAAAACACATAGAAACACATAGAAAACACCTTCAAAGGTGTCCAAAAGCTGACAAACTGCTCAGAAGACACAACTAACACATGGAAAAGTGACAAGTACATATAGTCATGCGAAAAGAAAAGAGGTGGAGGAGTAAAAGGAGGGGGAGACACAGATATAGGCATGTCATGCCCTTCTAAAATCCAAAAAGTGAGAAGCCGAGACGGCCAGTCCGCTCCTGCCCGTGCCACCTCCGTGTCGCCGGGTTTGTGCCAGAGCCGCGGTGAACCCTGACGGCCAGCCCCCCTCTCCCAATACTGGTGCCTGTCCGCTGGTGGGTCGAGAGAGCCCCCCTGTGGTGGAGGCAGCTCTAAGCTTTTTAATTTAAATTGTCCCTCTAATTTAAATGAATACACTTTAAATCCATTTACAAGGATCTATTGGAGGGCAAGTCTCATGCCAGCAGCCGCGTAATTCCAGCTCCAGTAGCGTCCACTAAAGCTGCTGCAGTTAAAAAGCTTTTATAAGGATCGAGCTCGGCTGTCCACCGCAAGGCATCCTAGTGCCAGTCCCAGCCCCTATGCCTTGGGGTGCCTCCTGATGCTCTTCACTAAGTATCCCGTGGTCCCGAAGCATTTCCTTTGAAAAAATTAAGTGTCCAAACTACAGGTGGTGTAGCTTGCTTAACAGCCGGGATAATCCGCTGACTAGCAGACACTGCTACTAGGCACAAAGTATTTCCTGGGCTAGATGCAGTTAAAAATTTGTAAGTAGATACTCTCGTTGGATGCTGAGAAAGCATTCCATAGAGTCTCCTGTCACGCCATATATGATTCTCTTAAAAAGCTTGGGGTAGGGGTCTAGGGGACCCTTTTATAGCCAAAATCACGGCTCTGTATCACAATACGTCACCTAGGCTGAAGATAAATGGAACTGTAGCACCGAGGGCTCGGTTGCTACAGACGTATTGCACCTCACCCAGAGGTGTGATATCTCACTCTCAGATAAGGATGGAGTGTGGATCAGGACCCGACACCTGCATGCATTACACCACATTGCCGTGGGGCAGGGCGACCAATATGCCCCTGAGATGGGCACGACAGTCCCTGTCCCTGGCTGGAGTGGGGGGAGGGAACACTGAGGAAGGGGAACCCTGCAGTGCAGGAGCAGGGAGGAAGCAGTTGATGGGTGCATTGAGAAGGGAGTATAAAAGGTGGGCACCATCTTAGTTCAGTGCAGAGAAGTCTGAGCAGAAGTGGCAGGGAGCAGGGGCTCTGCATGAGCTCTGCTCCGGAGGCGGGCCTAGTAACAGAGGCCCAGGCCTGCAAGAGGGAGAAGGAAGGAAGAGGAGCGGAGAAGGCTCCAGGAACGAGGAATGAAGGGATCCCAGGGGTGCGGACGGGCGAGTCGCCACCGCACGCCCGAATCCACCTGCGTGGAGGGGTCAGGCCAAAGGGGGAGACCGGTCCCCGAACTAGTGGAGGCAGGAAACGACCCTCAGCTAGAAACCGGAGGCTCTGACATTTTATGTGGCGCAGCCCCTTGCTCCACCCGCTAGGAAGGCACCACATAGGGTCAGGGAAACTGGCGCCAAGTTTACCAAGAGGAGGCCCGAGGCAGCCGGACAGAAGTGTTGGTAAGAAAGGCCAGACAAAGGACACACAAAGGGGGTCCTGTGAAGCGCTCCAAAGTTATCTGGGAGTTGTCTGAGCCCCTCACCTGGTGAGCACAGTACGACGTGGGCAGCCGTTACCTGCAGACGTGGTCTGGATAATAAGAACTGTGAGTAAAGGCCCTGAACTGCATCACTGACTCCGTGTCGTTACTGCTGCTGCCCTGCACCATCACCCCCATCCTCCGCATACACTGCCCTGAGGCTATACTCCTCCCGTGGGGAGTTATGCTACGCTCTGCTGCACCCACAACACCAGCCTTAGCGGTCTGCCCTGTAGCGGCGGTTCACTCTGACCGCAGTCCACGGGTGGCGTAGTCAGACATTTAAACATCAAAACCACATAAATAGTTCCGCCACTGGTTTGACCGCCCTGAGCCACGGAACCGGATCGCCGCCACGAAGACTACAACCACCAGCATCCACCAAAAAGGGTCCGGCTCCGGGTGTCCCAAGGCCCAGGGGGTGCGTCAGAACATTTTCATCACCTTTCACAATCACCAATGGGACAAGGCAGGGATGTCCTCTGTCCCCTCTCTTATACATCCTAGTGACGGAGCACCTGCTCTCATCAATTCGCCATAACCCCAATATTAGGTGGATTGAGGTGGGAGGCACCGAGTACAAGTGCTCTCTATTTGCTGATGATGTCCTAGTATATATCACTCAATCACATATATCCATCCCTGCTGTTATGGCTGAAATAGATCACTTTGTTACATGGTAAAATTTTAAAATCAATGCAGCGAAGTCTGAGGCCCTCGATGTCTCCCTCCCTAAATCCATATAGGATTCCATCCAGTCCAACTTTCCCTTTGCCTGGCCCTCACAGGGTATCAAATACTTAGGAATTCCTATTCATAGAGACCTCTCCCATCTATGTTATCTTAATTTTGGGCCCTTTATTGAACAATTCCATACAGACCACGGTTGGCAAGTTAGAACTGTAAGATTCACTACGTGAACCACTGGTGTTTTGTGGAAAAGCACATGTACACCGCGTTCCAAATTATTATGCAAAAAGTGTTTAGGAGTGATAAGGGAAGAATTTGTTTGTTTGTCAGTTAAACTCATTGATGGTGATGTGTGTCAGGGCTCTTTATATCACTGTAAGCAATTGCAGACACCTGTGCTAATTAGTTTGGCAGGTGTGTCCAATGAAAGGCAAGACTACTTAAGAAGGCTCTCTCACATTATTAAGCAGCCTACATTTTCTGCCAAAATGGGAAAGAAAAAGGATGTGTCGGCTGCTGAGAAGCAACAAATTGTGGAGTGTTTAGGTCAAGGCATGACTACAATCAACATTGTGCGATGATCAGGATGAAGTGTCTTGGCAATCAAGAAGTATGTAGCTGATTCACAGTACACACGTGTGCGTGCTGATAAGGGCAAATTGAGGACTCTTTCCTACAGGCAATTACGTCAGGTTGAAACAGCAGCGGCAAAAAAGCCTTGTCATAGCAGCAGACAAGTTTTTGAAGCTGCTTGTGCCTCCAACGTCCCCCGAACAACAAGATGCAGGGTCCTTCAGAGGTTTGCAGCTGTGCATATGCCATCCTGTCGACCTCCTCTATCCACTTCACACAAGCAGAAACGGCTCCAGTGGGCCAAACATTACATGAAGACTGATTTCAAAACTGTTTTGTTCACGGATGAGTGCCGTGCAGCGCTCGATGGTCCAGATGAATGGAGTGGAGGATGGCTGGTTGATGGACACCCCACGCAAACACGGCTACAGCGCCAACAAGGAGGAGGTGGAGTAATGTTTTGGGCTGGAATCATGGGGAGAGAGATTGTTGGCCCCTTTAGGATCCCTGAAGGCGCTAAAGATGAACTCCATAATGTATGTGGATTTTCTCAAACAGCACTTCCTGCCATGGTTCAAGAAGAAGAACCATGTATTTCACAGCAAGATCATTTTTCTGCATGATAATGCACCATCTCATGCTGCACATAAAACATCTGCATCTCTGGCTGATATGGGCATAAAAGGGGACAAACTTATGGTGTGACCCCCATGCTCCCCTGACCTCTACCCCATTCAGAACCTTTGGAGCATCATTAAAAGGAGTGTCTATGATGGCGGGAGGCAGTTCACATCTAAGCAACAGCTCTGGGAGGGTATTCTGTCCTCATGCAAAACAATTGAAGCAGAAACCATCCAAAACCTGACAAATTCAATGGATGAGAGAGTTCAGAAGCTCCTTTCGAACAAGGGGTCCTATGTGAAAATGTAACATCACCTAGAATAAAGTTTTGAGTTGAAAACTGTTTGATTTCAGTTTCTAACAACCTGCTAATGCTTATAATTTCAAAAATGACCATTTTTTTGGTCTTTATTAAAATGAAAAGGTTGATCGAAAAGTTTGGGGGATCTAAGAGTGTGGCAACCCAGTAGTCATGATTACTTCGAATTCTGACAATATGAGGGTCATGCTGCAGGTAGTGCAGCAAGAAGGCACTTATGTGTCTTGCGCATCTCGGAGCCCCAAAATTATTTTCCGGGCTAGATGCAGCTAAAAATTATTTTTAATTTTAAATCTGGTGAAGCTTATTATAGATGGCCTAATAGGATCAGTGCTGCACACTGCTACAAAGCCCAAATTATTTTCCAGTCAAGATACAGATAAACATGATTAGTAATTTGAAAGCTTAAAACGGTTGGTAGGGTGATTTTAACCAATCATCAAGCTTTTACTCTCCCCAGGATGACACAGGGGTAGAAAAGTCGTTTCGGATCCATGATTTGTTCATCTTTATGAACGTGAGTCTGTCTACATTATCAGTGGAGAGCCGCGTGCGCTTATCTGTCAGCACACCACCAGCAGCGCTGAACACACGTTCAGACAGAACGCTGGCTGCGGGGCATGACAAGATCTCCAAGGCGTAAGTGGCTAGCTCCGGCCATTTATCCAGTTTGGAAGCCCAAAAAGAGCAAGGGTCCAGTGACACAGTCGTGGCTTCAATGTTTACTTGGAGATACTCCTGTACCATCGTCTCTAGGCGTTGACTATGTGTCAGACTTCTTGTCTCCTGTGGCCTTGCAAAGGATGGGCTAAAAAAGTGGTGAAATGATTCCGCAAAATTGATGTTACCAGCAGATACTGTGGTTCTGTTACGGTTTGAGTGCTGAACACTTGACGGTCCCACGGTTGGCAAGTTGGAACTGTGAGATTCACTACGTGCACCACTGGTATTTTGTGGAAAAGCACATGTAAGATTCTGCAACAGTCTCTGCTGATACTCCTGCATGCGTGCATCCCTTTCTATGGCAGGAATAATTTCTGCAAATTTACTTTTGTACCGGGGATCTAACAGTGTGGCAACCCAGTAGTCAGGATTATTTCTAATTCTCACAATTCGAGGGTCATGTTGCAGGTAGTGCAGCAAGAAGGCACTCATGTGTGTTGCGCATCCAGGAGCACCAAGTCCCTGTTGTGTTGGTGGCGAGGTAGCAATCATGCTTCCTTCCTCTGTCCTCTCCCCCCAACCTCGCACAACAGAAATGTGATCAAGGTCTCCCTCATCTGATGAGTCTTCCATCAGTTCGTCCTCCACTTCTTCCTGGGCTCCTGCACCTTCCTCACTAGTTTGGCTGCTACCATGCGCCCTGGTAAAATCATCTCCCCCACCCTCACATGCCTGCCGCCTTGGTGCTGCCGACCGTCTGGACCTTGCAGATGTTAGCCCTTCCGCATACAACTCCTCCTCCTCTACTTCCTCCACCTCCTCTTGTGCCACCACCTGACTCCGAATTCTGTTTAACATGTGCTCCAGCATGTAAATCACCGGAATAGTCATGCTGATAATGGCATCGTCAGCACTAAACATCTTCGTCGCCATTTCAAAACTGTGCAGAAGGGTGCATAGGTCCCTGATCTGAGACCACTCCTTCAGCGTGATTTGCCCTACCTCTGAATCTCGTTGGCCCAGGCTATACGTCAGAACGTATTGCACCAGGGCTTGTCGGTGCTGCCACAGTCGCTGCAACATGTGCAGAGTTGAATTCCACCGGGTAGGCACATCGCATTTTAGCCGGTGAAGTGGCAGGCCCAACGACTTCTGTAGAGATGTAAGTCGCTGAGCTGCGGGATGCGAACGGCGGAAGTGAGCACACAGCGACCGTGCCCTCTGCAGAAGGCCATCTAGTCTGGGATAGTGGGCTAAAAATTGCTGGACAACCAGGTTCAACACGTGAGCCATACAAGGCACGTGTGTGACATTGCCCCGGCGAAGGGCCGCACCCAGGTTTGCAGCATTGTCGCACACGGCCTTCCCTGGTTTCAGGTCCAGTGGAGACAACCATTCATGAAATTGGTTCTCCAGAGCTGACCACAACTCCTCAGCTGTGTGACTCACATTTCCCAGACATTTCAATGTAAAAACCGCCTGATGACGTTGAGCCCTACTGCCAGCATAGTAAGGAGGTGTGCAGGATCCCTTCTGCGCAGTTAGAAAGCTTGTGGCATGACCAGACAGGCTTTGGGTGCAGGTGGAAGACCGAGAGGAGGTTGAGGAGGCAGAAGCAGTGGAGGAAAAATGACATAAAGAGGATTGACGCACAACTCGTGGGGACGGCAAGACTTGGACAGCAGCCCCTTGTCCTGCTGTCACCATAGTTACCCAGTGCCCAGTCAGCGACATGTAACGCCCCTGTCCATGCCTACTCGTCCAAGTGTCTGTGGTGAAATGCACCCTGTCACACACAGAGTTTCTCAAAGAAGCGGTGATGTTGTGTGCGACATGCTGGTGGAGCGCAGGCACACCTTTCTTTGAGAAGTAGTGCCGACTGGGCATCTGGTACTGGGGCACTGCGACGGACATAAGGTCTCGAAAATCCTCTGTGTCCACCAGGCGGAAAGGCAGCATTTCTGTAGCCAAGAGCTTGCAGATGGTGAAATTCAACCTCTTAGCTTTCTCATGGCTAGGAGGAAATGGTCTTTTACTTGTCCACATCTGAGGGACCGAGGGCTGGCTATTGTGCTTAGACGGGGTTGATAAGGGTGTCCCCGGCAAACTGCCAGTCTGTGAGGAAGATGCAGGCGGACATGTTAGGTTGCCTTGATCCAAAGGTGGTGCTATCGATGTCGGACAGCGCTCAAGACCAGCTGGTGTTACCACCTCCAAAGAAAATGATGACCTGCCAATCACGCTGGCTGTTGCGGGTAAAGAGGTGGCAGGTCTGCGCCCCAAAACAGGTGTGACTGCTGTCCCCCCAGTCACAGAGGATGAAGAGGCCGCGGATGCACAAGATATGGCAGACGGTGGTTGGCCCGGCCGGCTAGACCGCATTGTAGCACACTGAGCTTCCCACTGCAACTTATGCTTCATGTCCATGTGCCGGTTCATGCATGAAGTACTCAAACTATGTATTTTTTGGCCTCTACTTAGCTTTTGCTGACAAATGTTACAGATAACACGAGTTGGGTCATCTTTATCGATCTGAAAAAATGCCCAGGCTATGCAAGGCTTAGCACCCATGCGACCTGAAGAGCCACCACGACTTGTGGTGAGAGGCAGAGTTGTGTTTGAGGATGCAGTTGTTGACGTGCTTCCAGTACTACGTCTCTGTCCAGGAAGGCGCAACCTGACCTCGTCGTCACTAGCATCTTCCTCCACCTCCTCTGCTGACCTCATCTCTTGGCTGACTGTGGGTTGACAGTAAGTGGGATCTCCGACCTCATCATCATCACCCTGTGCGTTATCACACCCGTCGTCCTCAGAGCCAACCTGTTCCTGCCCTGACAAAAAACTAAAGTTGTCGCTCCAATCAGGTATTTGAGCCTTATCATCGTCTTCCTCATTGTCTCCACCAACAGGAGTTACAGTTTGCGAATGAGGGTCTACATTATGGTCAGAACCTTCTGCGTCTGGTCCTGGATCCGACTCATAAAGATTCTGGGCATCAGTGCAGATCATTTCCTCGTCTGGATTCACAGAAGCGCTGGAGTCGACCTCTGATTCCCAGGCTATAGTATGAGTAAACAGCTCTGCAGACTCAACCATCTGTTCTACCTCATACTCAGACGGGCAGCTGGAGATTTGGGAGCTGTGAGGAAGCAAGTGCGATTTGGGTGACACCTTTGAGGACTGGAGTATTTGTGATGTTGAAGTTGATGTGGAGGAGAGCCCACTTAAAGGAGCACTTGATATCCGTTGAACCACCTGCTGTTTTTGTGCCTCATCTGGAATTTGTAGCGATTGGCGTGGCCGTAAGAAAGGGATCTTATCACATTGTCCGCTAAAAGAAGTAGACATTTTAGTTTGGCTGGAAGATGGTCTTTCTTCTGCACCTACCCCACGGACACAACCTTTTTTCCCCTTCCCAACACGCCTATTTCCCTTTCCACCAGCAGCAGGCCTTTTTCCACTCATTTTGGTGGTTAACTAATTCACAACTCTGGAGTTGTTTGCACAAAAAAACAATGGATGGTAACCGAGCAGAGCTGAGTGGCCAAACTGTGGTATTAGGCCAAAACTATTGGCTGGGTTAGATGCAGAAAAAAATTATTTTTAATTTGCAACCTGATGGAGGTCAGTATAGATGGACTAATAGACCAAGTCCCACACACCGCTAGAAGCCCAAATATTTTTTCAGAGCTAGATGCAGAAAATTTTTTTATTCAATTTGCAACCTGATGGAGGTCAGTATAGATGGACTAATAGACCAAGTCCCACACACTGCTAGAAGCCCAAATATTTTTTCAGAGCTAGATGCAGAAAAAAATTATTTTCAATTTGCAACCTGATGGAGGTCAGTATAGATGGACTAATAGACCAAGTCCCACACACTGCTAGAAGCCCAAATATTTTTTCAGAGCTAGATGCAGAAAAAAATTATTTTTAATTTGCAACCTGATGGAGGTCAGTATAGATGGACTAATAGACCAAGTCCCACACACTGCTAGAAGCCCAAATATTTTTTCAGAGCTAGATGCAGAAAAAAATTATTTTTAATTTGCAACCTGATGGAGGTCAGTATAGATGGACTAATAGACCAAGTACCACACACCGCTAGAAGCCCAAATATTTTTTCAGAGCTAGATGCAGAAAAAAATTATATTCAATTTGCAACCTGCTGGAGGTCAGTATAGAAGGACTAATAGAACAAGTCCCACACACTGCTAGAAGCCCAAATATTTTTTCAGAGCTAAATGAAGAAAAAAATTATTTTTAATTTGCAACCTGATGGAGGTCAGTATAGATGGACTAATAGACCAAGTCCCACACACTGCTAGAAGCCCAAATATTTTTTCAGAGCTAGATGCAGAAAAAAATTATTTTTAATTTGCAACCTGATGGAAGTCAGTATAGATGGACTAATAGACCAAGTCCCACACACCGCTAGAAGCCCAAATATTTTTTCAGAGCTAGATGCAGAAAATTTTTTTATTCAATTTGCAACCTGATGGAGGTCAGTATAGCTGGACTAATAGACCAAGTCCCACTCACTGCTAGAAGCCCAAATATTTTTTCAGAGCTAGATGCAGAAAAAAATTATTTTTAATTTGCAACCTGATGGAGGTCAGTATAGATGGACTAATAGACCAAGTCCCACACACTGCTAGAAGCCCAAATATTTTTTCAGAGCTAGATGCAGAAAAAAATTATTTTTAATTTGCAACCTGATGGAGGTCAGTATAGATGGACTAATAGAACAAGTCCCACACGCTGCTAGAAGCCCAAATATTTTTTCAGAGATAAATGAAGAAAAAAATTATTTTTAATTTGCAACCTGATGGAGGTCAGTATAGATGGACTAATAGACCAAGTCCCACACACTGCTAGAAGCCCAAATATTTTTTCAGAGCTAGATGCAGAAAAAAATTATTTTTAATTTGCAACCTGATGGAGGTCAGTATAGATGGACTAATAGACCAAGTCCCACACACTGCTAGAAGCCCAAATATTTTTTCAGAGCTAGATGCAGAAAAATTTTTTTTTTAATTTGCAACCTGATGGAGGTCAGTATAGATGGACTAATAGAACAAGTCCCACACGCTGCTAGAAGCCCAAATATTTTTTCAGAGATAAATGAAGAAAAAAATTATTTTTAATTTGCAACCTGATGGAGGTCAGTATAGATGGACTAATAGACCAAGTCCCACACACTGCTAGAAGCCCAAATATTTTTTCAGAGCTAGATGCAGAAAAAAATTATATTCAGTTTGCAACCTGATGGAGGTCAGTATAGATGGACTAATAGAATGATGCTATGCCCAAAAGATTTTACTTCACTAGGTGCAGTAAAAAAATTGGTATTCTATACACAGGTGGTATATCTTGCAACACAGATAGGCTACTCCACTGACTAACACACTCTGCAATAGGCCAAAAAGGATTAGCTTTGCTAGATTCAGCCAAATGCTGTGAAAAAAATTTGCACAGCACTGGCACAGACCTGCCTGGCAAAAACTGATAGGAACTGATGTAACCTAGTCCTGAAAAGGACTCCAATTACAATTAGTCTTTACTCCCACAATCTATCTATTTAGGAGCACAGACCTGCCTGATAAAAGTCGTAGGAAATGCTGTAACCTAGTCCTTAAAAGGACTGCAATCACAACTATTCCCTACTCCCAAGCTATCTGTATATTTGTGCGAAAATTGGCTTGAAATTAACAAGGTATAGCGCACACAGCAACAGCGGTGCCGTCTAACACGCAGCTGCAGCAGTGAGAAAATGGTGGCGACGGGGAAAATGGCTTGGTCTTATAGGGCAAGGACATGTGACATACACTGCCAATGACACATGCCCTTGCTTGTGTGAAAAAAAGCACTTTGCTCCGTGTGTGCGCTGCTGATAGGCTGACAGATTGCACCTGCCCACTGCAAATGCGGGAAAGAGAAAAAAAAATGGAGATCTTCATTGTTCCTGCAGAGATCCATCCCCTGCCCCTCCCCCCGCCCCGCTGTACACTCAAACTGCGTATTAACATTAATTTTCATCATTACTGAGAAAAAATCCAGTTATGATTTTGGTGCACGAACAGTTATCGAACATAACCTCGAACAGCCGAATTTTTCTCAAATTGTTCGTGTTCGCCGATCGGCTCGAACACCGCCCAAAACAGCTCGAATTTGAGATTGGCGAACAGTTCGAGTAGAACAACGCTCATCTCTAGTAATGAGTAAAAAAAACAAAACTGTAGAATTTTGGTTGCTGCAACATTGCAATAAAACGAAATAACGGGCAATAAAACATCGTATCTACCCCAAAATGGCATCAATAAAAACGTCAGCTCAGCGCGCAAGAAATAAGCCCTCACCCGGCCCCAGATCCCAAAAAAGGAGATTCCATGGGTCTTGGAAAATGGCTCCATTATTTTTTTTTTTACAAACTTTGGAATTTTTTTTCAGCACTTAAATAAAAAAGAACCTATACATGTTTAGTGTCTACAAACTCGTAATGACACAGAGAATCATAATGGCAGGTCACTTTTAGCATTTACTGAATATGTTAAAAAAAACAATTGTCAAATTGCACTTTTTTTGCAATTTCACCACACTTGGAATTTTTTTCCCATTTTCCAGTACACAATATGGTAAAATCAATGGTGTCGTTCAAAAGTACAACTCGTCTGCGAGAAACAAGCCCTCACACGGCCATATTGACTGAAAAAAAAAGTTATGGCTCTGGGTAGAAGGGGAACAAAAAATGAAAATGCAAAAACAAAAAATCCCAGGATGGTAAAGGGGTTAAATGAGCAATGTATATATGTGATTTGTTTTTTGAAATCTATGTCTTAATCCACAGTTTTTAATACACCGTATTTTACAGACCATAAGGTTTTAGAGGAGGAAAATAGAAAAAAAATGTGAAGAAAAAAATGTCATGCCGCATTGTTATGGGGAAGGGTCTCCTGCTGGCACTGTTTATGGCCCCCACACGCCGATGTCAGCTGGCGGAATATTCACTGCTCCCCATGCCCGGGGGTGTGGAGAAAGTTTTAAGAAAATTATACAAACAACCTTTTCACCTATCTAAATTAGTGCCCTTATGGGAAAATCCTAGATTTATTCAGGGTAAACAGAACAAGCTTTGTAAGCAATGGAACCAGAAAGGGATTTATTAAATGATAATGAAGGAAGGCTGCTCACCTGGCAGGAATTCTCAGGGATGTATGATATGGGAGATCATCAATGTCTACAGTACCACCAAACAGTTACTTTCCACAGCTCTATGGTGAGAAATTTCGGGAAGGTGGAAAGGAGGGGTGATTTTGACATATTGATGTGGTCTAGCTCATGGGTAAATTCCCTATCCACAATATACCAAAGGATTAAGAGACAAATTCTGCACACTGCGGTACCTGATTTATTTATCCATTGGAGTATAGCGCTAAATGACACTTAGAGAGATGGTAAACTTTTGACGGGCTTGGATAAAGTAAAAATAGCAATGAACAATGGAGAGAAATGCAGAACAAACTGATTCATAATGCCATTTATGCTTTCAATTTTTCCTACAAAGATGCTTCATCACATTATTTATGAAAATGCCCAAAATGTAACCTAAAACCAATTTATTTAATAGCATCAGGCGATGCCCTTCCACCCAAATGGTGTGGGACGAGACCCTTCTCTATTTAGATAATGGTTGGAGAATTAAAGTCCCACAGTCTCCTCGGGCATGTTTATTTCATCATATTGTAACAGAACATCGGGAGGATGGGGACAGAGTTCTGTCTATACAGATAATACATGTAGTTCTTTTGGTGGTTAAAAAATGTATACTTAGATATTGGTTGAAGAAAGAGACACCTCAATTATCTGAAATAATCAAAACTCTGAAAACCTTATTAGTTTATGACAAACTTGAGTAAGAAAGACAAAAAGAAAAGTCGACGACAGCGTTTTTTCACAAACTGAGATCTTTTAATGAATATAGCAATACACAATCTGATATGTCACAGCTGATGAAAGTATTCTGACACACATCCTGGTATCATACGGAGGAACATAGGGGGACAACAGGATTACTTAAAGTCTAATGGATTCACTTATTTTTACATCTATTCATATAAGGATTTTGGAAAAGTATTTTTTTGCTGTTTTGCTTGCGGAGTTAAAAATTGAATCTGTTAAAATTGTGGAAAAAAAATGATTGGATGGATTTCACACTTATTTATAAAGATGCGGTCTGTGTTGGTAAATGTCATGGAGATTCTAGGATTATAACCCGATTTGTTTGTCTATTTTGTCTCATTAAATAAAGTTTGTTTAAAAAAAATAGATGAGAACACTAGATTCCATCATGACATCATAATTAACCATCACTACTTACAGAAGTGTTTACACCCATATAGTCACTTTGACATTCCGGTGTCATTGCTGTCAGTGAGAAGCTACATAGCTAATCATATACTGATTGCGCTTGGATTTACTTTGGATTTACTTGAAATGTCTGAAATTCCTTCAGACAGACTTCAGGTGTTAGCACTGCTCCAGGGGATTCTTACCACCTACGCCCCTGACATTGTGCTACCACTACCCGATGGCGTCCTCAGCTTCACTTACCGGCTGGTTATGAAGCTTGTGATAGACTGCCTGACCAAATACCACAAAGGTCGTATTAGCTCAGAATATCTTGAGCATTTACAGCAAAACATCTGGACACTCGTACAGCAGGTAAATAGCAGGCAATCTGCACACATCTTATAATAATAATAGAATATGATAAGGGATTACAAGTTTAAGTTTAACCTGTTCCAAATACTAAGATAAGAATAGCCGGGGCCAAAAATGGGGCATACAGGCTACATGACAAGGGAAATTGAGGTATCTAAAGGGTTAATTGAAATAGGGACAGGAAGGTTGTTACCGTGGGGTGAATGGGATTGGTTAACCTTGTAAGGACCAGGAAATTTGACATTTTTTGCTGTCATTTTTTCATCACTTTCTTTTAAGAGCCATAACTTTCTTATTTTTCTGTTGGCGTTTGTGAGAAGAGTTGTAGCTTTGAGTGGCTCCATTCTTTTTACCATAAAATATACAGTAGTTTTTTGGGGGTTTTGTTTTTACGGCGTTTGTTATGCATTAAAAATGACCTGGAAATATGATTTTCCACGTCATTTCGATTAAGGCGATACCGAATATGCAAAGAAAATTCAGAATATTGCGAAAACATTTTTTTGCTTTGAGTCGCTAAATTCTGAGACCCATAACAATTCTTATTTTTCTGTTGATGGGGCCCAGTGAAGACTTGTTTTTTTACGCTGTAAGATATGGAGGAGAGGAAGGAGGATTTAAAAGGCGGTGCTTGATAAATAGAGGGTTTGGGGAGATGTGATTTTTAATTGTCACAGGCCGATTTACACAAGTCGTAAGCAGTCATGTGTCTTACTTACATGCCTTAGGTGTGGAGGGTGGATGTGGAGATATAAAGGGAACCTGTCGCCTAAAATAATGCTATTAACCTGCACCTCAATTTGCAGGTTAATAGCGTTCTGACATCATGCAGCCGCCACACTGAAATAAACTGTATCTCCCCTGGCAGCCTCGCTCTTTCAGTCATATCGGTGGCGCCGGCAGGCTTTCAGTCACCGTTCTCTGCATAGTGAGCGGCGGCTGTAACCGCACCCGGCACTGACTGACAGCCGGTGCTAATATGGCCGCACAATGTCAGAATGCTACTAACCTGCATATCAACTCCATATCTGCAGGTTAATAGCATTACTTTACATGACAGGTTCCCTTTAGAGGTTTACAAATGACCGGATCCCTCGTCAGCTGTCATGTAGTATTTGTAGTGCCGATATCAGGAGTAACATGGCGACATAAATGGTGTCCTCCATTCTGCACTTTCTCTCATGATTTTCCTTTCTTGTTTATTTCCATCTCTATAGGCTGAAGAAAAATCCCATAGTGGAGAATTGGCCTTTATTAAACAACTGGCCCAGAATGTCCTGCTTGTACTGGAGTATCCGGCCTACTCCCTGGAGCGCCTGGTAAGGAGCCATCGTCTTCTATATCTCATGTCCTTGTTGTCTGATCTTCTCCAGATTACCGTCATATAGCAGAAACTCAGATTTATGGTGGTAGAGGCCTCCCTGTCCGCTCCAGGCAGACACAGGACATTTCATGCCCGCCTGTCTCTGCGGCTCCATCATATGTGAGGACAGTCTGTACTCAGCGGTGCGGAGTTAGTATTTCCGCTTCTGTCTCTCTCGATCATCACAATCTTCCTTCTTATAAATGTTGCAGTCCTGACCTTATACAACCCCTGGCAAAAATTATGGAATCACCGGGCTCGGAGGATGTTCATTCAGTTGTTTAATGTTGTTGAAAAAAAAGCAGATCACAGACATGGCACAAAACTAAAGTCATTTCAAATGGCAACTTTAGGGCTTTAAGATACACTAAAAGAAATCAAGATTAAAAATGTGGTACTCAGTAAGGGTAATTTTTTTCATACCAAGCAGAGGGAAAAAAATATGGAATCACTCAATTCTGAGGAAAAAATTATGGAATCATGAAAAACAAACACACAAAAGAACACTACAATACATCACTAGTATTTCGTTGCACCACCTCTGGCTTTAATAACAGCTTGAAGTCTCTGAGGCATGGACTTAATGAGTGACAAGCAGTACTCTTCATCAATCTGGCTGCAACTTTCTCTGATTGCTGTTGCCAGATCAGCTTTGCAGGTTGGAGCTTTGTCATGCACCATTTTCTTCAACTTCCACCAAAGATTTTCAATTGGATTCAGATCCGGACTATTTGCAGGCCATGACATTGACCTTATGTGTCTTCTTTCAAGGAATGTTTTCACAGTTTTTGCTCTATGGCAGGATGCATTATCATCTTGAAGAATGATGTCATCATCCCCAAACATCGTTTCAATTGATGGGATAAGAAGACTGTCCAAAATATCAATGTAAACTTGCGCATTTATTGAAGATGTAATGACAGCCTTCTCCCCAGTGCCTTTACCTGACATGCAGCCTCATATCATCAATGACTGTGAAAATTTGCATGTTCTCTTCATGCAGTCATCTTTATAAATCTCATTGGAACGGCACCAAACAAAAGTTCCAGCATCATCACCTTGCCCAATGCAGATTCGCGATTCATCACTGAATATGACTTTCATCCAGTCATCCACAGTCCACAATTGCTTTTCCTTAGCCCATTGTAACCTTGTTTTTTTGTGTTTATGTGTTAATGATGGCCTATGTTTAGCTTTTCTGTATGTAAATCCCATTTCCTTTAGGCGGTTTCTTACAGTTCGGCCACAGTCATTGACTCCAGTTTCCTCCAATTCATTCCTCATTTGTTTTGTTGTGCATTTCCTGTTTTGAAGACATATTGGATTAAGTTTCCGGTCTTGACGCTTTGATGTCTTCCTTGGGCAACATTGTGTGATGATTTACCTTCTTTTAAGAGTTTGATAATCCTCTAATTTGTTTCAATTGACATCTCTCGTGTTGGAGCCATGAGTCATGTCAGTCCACTTGGTGCAACAGCTCTCCAAGGTGTGATCACTCCTTTTTAGATGCAGATCATAGAATCATAGAATGGTAGAGTTGGAAGGGACCTCCTGGGTCATCTGGTCCAACCCCCTGCTCAAAGCAGGATTCACTAGATCATCTCAGACAGATGTCTGTCCAGCCTCTGTTTGAAGACGTCCATTGAAGGGGAACTCACCACCTCTCGTGGCAGCCTGTTCCACTCATTAATCACCCTAACTGTCAAAAAGTTTTTTCTAATATCTAATCTGTGTCTCCTCCCATTTAGTTTCATCCCATTGCTTCTAGTCTTTCCTTGTGCAAATGAGAATAAAGATGATCCTTCTACAATGTGACAGCCCTTGACATATTTGTAGACAGCTATTAAGTCTCCTCTCAGTCTTCTTTTTTGCAAGCTAAACATTCCCAAATCCTGCAATCGTTCCTCATAGGACATGGTTTGCAGACCAGTCACCATTCTGGTCGCTCTTCTCTGAACTTGCTCCAGTTTGTCTATGTCTTTTTTAAAATGTGGTGCCCAAAACTGTACACAGTATTCCAGATGAGGTCTGACCAAAGAGGAGTAAAGACCGATAATGACTTCACGTGATCTAGACTGTATGCTTCTGTTAATACATCCCAGAATTGTATTTGCCTTTTTTGCTGCTGCATCACACTGTTGACTCATGTTTAGTCTATGATCTATTAGTATACCTAAGTCTTTTTCACATGTACTGTTGCTTAGCTCTATTCCTCCCATTCTGTATATGCTTTTTTCATTTTTATTGCCCAGATGTAGTACTTTGCATTTTTCCCTGTTAAAAACCATTCTGTTGGTTGCTGCCCACTGCTCCAGTTTATTTAGGTCTTTTTGAATCCTCTCTCTCTCTTCTCTAGTATTAGCTATCCCTCCTAGCTTTGTGTCATCAGCAAATTTAATCAGTTTACCCTCAATTCCTTCATCTAAATCATTGATAAAGATGTTGAACAATACAGGTCCCAGGACGGAGCCCTGTGGTACCCCACTTGAGACATTCATCCAGCTGGATGTGAAGCCATTTACAACCACCCTTTGAGTCCGATCACTAAGCCAGTTATGAATCCACCTAACAGTTGCCTGGTCCATTGCATACTTGGTCATTTTTTCAATAAGGATGATGTGAGATACTTTGTCAAATGCTTTGCTGAAGTCAAGATATACTATATCTACAGCATTTCCCTGATCCACCCAGTCAGTGATTCTGTCATAGAAGGAAATTAAGTTAGTCTGACATGACTTGTTAGTTACAAACCCATGCTGACTCTGCTTAATCACTTCATTCTTATCCATGTACTTACATACATGTTGTTTAATAATTTGTTCAAAGATCTTTCCTGGTATAGAAGTCAGACTCACCGGCCTATAGTTCCCTGGGTCCACCTTCTTCCCCTTTTTGAAGATAGGAACAACATTTGCTCTTCTCCAGTCTTCTGGGACTTCTCCTGTTCTCCAAGAATTTTCAAAGATTATGGAGAGTGGTTCTAAAATTTCTTCTACAATCTCCTTCAGTACTCTGGGGTGTAATTCATCTGGACCTGGAGACTTGAACTCATTTATGTTAGCTAAATATTCCCTCACAATCTTTCTGTTTACTGATAACTTGGATTCCTCTATTCCTTTAAAAGGACAGTGAACATCAGTTGATGTTACATTTTCTTTCTGAGAGAAAACAGATGCAAAATAGGAATTAAAAAGTTCGGCCTTCTCAACATCCTCTCTTACCATTTCTCCATTTTCATCCTGTAAAAATCCTATAGCATCTTTGACTTTTCTTTTACTTTTGACATACCCCCAAAATCCTTTTTTATTGCTTTTGACATCTCTTGCAAGCCTTAATTCATTGTCAGCTTTAGCTAACCTGATACGTGCCCTACAGGATCTGCAGACTGCATTATAATCTTCTTTAGATATGCCTCCCTCTTTCCATTTAATAAACATTTCTTTCTTTCTTTTTAGCATGTGTTTAAGTTCTGTGTTCATCCATCCTGGTTTCCTTAAATGCTTCCCATTCTTCCTACTTTTCGGGATTGTTAACGATTGTGCTTTGAGAATCTCATTTTTAAAAATTTCCCATCCTTCCTGGACATTTTTGTCCTTAAGGACATCCAGCCATTGGATCCCTCCTATTCTCTTTCTGAGTCTCTTAAAATCTGCCTTTCTAAAATCTAACCTTGAAGTTTGAGTCTTCACATGTCTTCCTCCTCTAGTTATCCAAAATTCTATAATAGCATGATCGCTGCCTCCTAGGGTCCCAGCCACCTTTACCTCCTCAACCATTTCCTCCCTGTTTATAAGAATTAGATCCAAAGTAGCAGATCCCCTTGTTTTCTCCCCTACCTTTTGGAAGATTAACTAGCAGATCTAATTTGATGCAGGTGTTAGATTGGAAATGAAAATTTACAGTGTGATTCCATAATTTTTTCTTCAGAATTTAGTGATTCCATAATTTTTTTCCCTCTGCTTGGTCTAAAATAAATTACCTTTACTGAGTACCTCATTTTTAATATTGATTTCTTTTAGTGTTTCTTAAAGCCCTAAAGTTGCCATTGGAAATTACTTTAGTTTTGTGCCATGTCTGTGATCTGCTTTTTTTTCAACAACATTAAACAACTGAATGAACATCCTCCGAGCCCGGTGATTCCATAATTTTTGCCAGGGGTTGTATATTAATGTGGATTTACTGGGGGAGCGGCTTTGTATAGTTCGTCCAATACTGAAATTATCCAGGAAATCCAATGATTAGTCCTTCCTGTCTATTGTATGTGGTAATGTAGTATTTGTGAAATGTTATATTAATTGTATATATTATATCCATCAGGAAACATCCGAAGGCGACTCCAAAGAGGGGCAAAACGGAAATATTGCTGACCCTGATATCAGTCAGCCGGGGCCGAACCCTGATCTGATGGAAGGTAAGCCGGTCATCTAATATTTTACATACAAATATCAAGTTATAGAGAACGACAGAGAACATGGAGATTTACTCTTCAACCAATGTATGAGGAAGCTGGTGGCTCATGAGCCCCCATGGACTATAATGGAGGGGGTCACAAATGTACAAAGAGGCTCATTGGTCCCCAATCATGTAATTGTTGAGGATTCGGTCAGATCCTGAGCAATGACACGTTCATAGTACAGTATATATATATATAGATATGCCATAAATATATACAGTGTCTGCAGAATATCCTTATATCTAGTATATTCCATGTACAGGGGTCTTATCATTTCCATTATTATATGGATGTGTTATATAAGTGGTGATATAGACTAATACATGTCGTCTCTTCATTATTTTATCATTATTATAGGAATAACTGTGCCGACAAATACTGATGGTGGAACATCTGAGCCACCAGAGATCATCCAGGAATCTGCCAGTGTAAGTATCATGGGACGTCTGTATATCATCAGATGACGGGTGGGAATTACACATCCCATATGACAATGGGATATCTCTGCTCTTATGTAGATCAGACCTATTATGTGTGACGTTGGTGTTATTATTCTGTCTCCTCCATGTGATGTCCCTTATCCTCCCCTGCAGTACAATGATTTATGTGTATGGGGAATATCCACTTATAATATAATAGTGTCAGTGGGGGGTCCGGCTTTTATCACGTCCTCTACTTCGGTTGCAGTGTAATCAGGGGGGATATAATATAGACGGGAGATCTGGAGCTTTTATACTCCTGCAGCTTCGTTGTCTTAATGTCATTTCTTATTCCTTTTAGGCCTTGATCGGATCAGTGAATCCTTGTAAGGACGACTTTAATCCTATCAAACTGATCAGCTGTGGAGGATTTGGGTGAGCTTTACTTGGTATAATATTTATTTCTCAGGGCTCCTTATAGTGATGCCTATGTCTCTATGTCCTGCCCGCGCAATGCTACCATAGAGAAATTATGGTTCCACATCACTGTCCACATCTAATTGTCTCTCTTCAGGTCAGTTAGGATGTGACGTGGAAGAGGACTTTCCATAGGTGATCATTTATGGAGTGTTATGTTATGGATTTCTAGTGATGGCCACACATCTAGTATTAACCATTAGTACAGGAGATCACTTGATCAGGTCTATGGATGGACTGTTAGTAAGAATTCATAATAAATCATGGCTTTTCTTCCTCCTCAGATCCGTCCACCTTGTTCGCCATACAGACACAAACAAGATATGTGCTATGAAGAAAATGGACAAGCAGAACCTGAGAAAGCCAAAGACCCTAAAATGGGCCTTTCAGGAGAGGGACATCTCTACATTCGCTGATTGTCCCTTTGTGGCCTCCATGTTCTGCTCCTTTCCTACTAAATTTCATCTGTGTATGGTCATGGAGTATGCACCAGGTAGGACACATCCATTGTATTTATATCCAGCCCACGTCTGCCTAATCCTAGCACCTTATATATAACCTGAACATGTCCACATGGACGGTTACATGTCCACACCGCATTTACTATAATGTTACTAAGATGCCTTGTGTGTCCTCACTGAGCATGGCGGCAATATCTGCTATGGAGGAAAGGAAGATTTCTCTGTATTCGAACAGTTTTTATAGATGAGAATTTTTCACAGAGAAATAAATGAGAGGCTTGTAGATGAGGCCTGGCTCTGTCTCTATGTACAGGGTTCCTCTGCAGTATACGCTCTACATTACACAGTGTATCTCTATATATACCATCCAGTCCCAATATCTCCGCTTGTTTCACATTCACACTCATCATGTGTAATTTACTCTGTAACAGACCCTCACCTGTCATATTTGCTTTTTCCTGTAGGAGGAGACTGTGGCAATCTTCTACAGCACAGGGGTCCTTTACCTATCACCTTGGCCCGTCTGTACATTGCAGAAACAGTCCTTGCTGTGGAATATCTGCACAGCTATGGTGTGGTGCACAGAGACCTGAAGCCTGTAAAGTAAGTGACCCTTGAGCTATAATAAAGGGGATGAAAGTTAGTTTGTTATACAGTCTATGGGTTATTACTTGGGGCTGACAACATCTTTTCTTTTACAGCCTCCTGATAACATCAACAGGACATATTAAAGTGACCGATTTTGGAGTTTCAAAACTTGGCCTCATGAGACCAACATCAAACATCTATAAGGCTCAAACTATGGACATCACCAAAGAGTTCTGTGATAAAGAGATCGGCTTTACTTACAGGATCTTCTACTTTACATATCTCATCTCTTTCTCCTTCTCTGATCATTTCTCATCACATTTCCACTGATGTTATTTGTCGTATGTATTGATCATCATCTCATTCTTCTGTTGTTTTCCAGACTGCTGGCACGTCTAGTTACATGGCCCCAGAAGTTATCCTAAGGAAAGGCTATGGAAGACCTGTTGACTGGTGGTCAGTAGGCATCATCTTATATGAATTTCTCTTTGGATATACACCATTTTATAGGGCTTCCCAAAAGGAGAAATTACGCAGTATCCTCAGTGGTAAGTAAAATAATCTGACTGCTTGTCATGTCGCTGTTATTTGGTTTGATTTGTTCCTTGGTTCAGTTTCTAGCTTTTTTAAGGAAAATGCTTTTTTATGTAAATAAATGAAGAGGTTTTATTTCCTGTAATATTTTCTTTTTATATCACAGATGACATTGTTTGGAGATGTAATTCCTTTCCTCCACCAAATGCTCGGGGCATCATCACTCAGC
This sequence comes from Phyllobates terribilis, assembly GCF_046119375.1. Classification (NCBI taxonomy): domain Eukaryota; kingdom Metazoa; phylum Chordata; class Amphibia; order Anura; family Dendrobatidae; genus Phyllobates; species Phyllobates terribilis. Next base: position 206,855 of record NW_027363375.1, read on the forward strand.
TACTCAGAAAAAATCCAGAACAAAGACTTGGGACAGGTAATATGATTATAGTATTAATAATGACTTATTACACCTCTGGGCAAATGAAGGTGTCCATGAGGATGAGCACTGAAGGTCTCTACCAACGTGTCCATTCCCCATTCTTCATGCTCTAATGTTCAGTTCATTTCCTTCATGTTGACTCTTTTAAATCTCCAGTTCAGATTAACATAAACTGTATAGATACGGAGTAGTTTCTCTGACAATAACTGTATCGATTTTTTTCTTGTCTTCCTTTTCCAGGAGGGGCACACGAGATCAAAATTCATCCATTTCTGCGTGCCTTAAACTTTAACAACCTTCTAAGTCAGAAGCCTCTGTTCGTTCCTGATCTAAAATCAGATGAGGACACCCGCTATTTTAGCAGTAAGTAAAATGAGATGTTATCGGCAGAAAACTGCTGAGTGTCTTTTCTTTCATTATGTGTGACAATCAGTTCCCATCATAATGAGTAATAACATGGTGACTGTCTGACTGGCTCTTATACTAATAATTTCTCATAACACTTTTACTTTTCAGATCGCTCTGTGGGTTATAAATTTAGGAATTCAGATGATGGGGACACAAGTGAGGACAATGACTGTCCAGAAATCAAAAACTTTGAATCATCTTCTCAAAGGTTTTCCAAAGTAAGTATATCTAAATCATGTAGGTCAATAAAATGAATAAAACCTATGATTAGAAAAAAAGTTTCAAAATATATCTATTTATATTTTATATTTCTTTGTGTTTTTTTAGCTATATACCACCAGTACCAAGATGGTGACCATTGAAGAACCTATGTCACCTCCAGAGTGTACCCCTGAGAACAGCAAAAAACACCCAGACTTGTGAGTAGATTATTATTATTATGAGATTTAGCTCTGATATATGCTCGGACACGAGTAACACAAATCTAAATCCAGCATCCACCACCCCATGATAACTGATTGCTGTGGATCTGGCTTGTGATTACACAGCAATATCAGTTGATCATTGCAACGAGCCATTCATTCCCAGCTCTTTATAGGCCAATATTACTAGTTAGACTCCATTCTTGCTGGTAGAATGGGGTCCTAAGCAGAGTATCCCCTTTATGATGTCCCAAATGGCCTTACAGGCAGGTGTTCTTCCTTTTTGTATTGTTTTCACTTGTAATTTACTTGACTTTCTTCTACCAAAAAGGCAGAAAGAATCTCCCCCTTCCAAAACTGATGATGGTGACAATCAGTGTGTCACTGCTAAAAAGTGTGAGTGTGAGTCATCCTCGCCCTCATTGTCAGGTATGTACAGATTTATAGACCATCCCATTATAGGCTATGATAGAAAAGTGTAATGTGAATCTGCATATGAAGGCTCAGATAATGACTTACTTTATTCCCGCTGCCCCTGAGTATTCAATTTTTTGTTTTGGTAAAATCCACCATAAGGTTCCAGAGTTATTGGCAGTTTTAATTAGTGCTAATTTTTATGGTCTTTACAAGGGGGTGGTGCTAACAGGATTATCTGGGGGGGGGGGGGTGTCTTCAGCCTCTTCTTCAGTATTATAGTGTGGTAAAGACCATAAAAATGACCACTAAATAAAAAGGCCCCTGTCTGTGGAACTGTAAGACGGTGTGCTCACAATGCATTTTTAATCGTTTCCGCAGCAGCAATTCCGCCGCAAAAACGCTTAAAAAATGCTTGGTAGAAGGCCTGCCATGTTCCCCAATGATAATCCGCATGTGCTGTGCACATGCTGCAGAAATTTCCGCTGCGGATTATCATTGCGGAAAAATCCGCAGCACTACCAATTATTTTGCAGAAGTCCTGCGTTTTCACCGCCATTGACTTGCATTGGAACGCATGGAATCCGCATCACTGCATCTGTACATGCGGAATCCATGTGTTTCAATGTGCGGATGGTACTCGGGTCTGGAGAAGAGGAGACTCTCCTCCAGACCCTCCCCCCCCTACCATAGAACCTGTAAAAAAAAAAGAATAAAATAAAAAATAAATATTATACTTACCTTCTGATGGCCTCCGGTTCCTTGTCTCGGCTTGCCGGCTGCTCGCGGTGGACTAAAGGACCTGCGCTGACGTCATTTAGTCATGTGACGGGTCATGCGACCAATGATGTCGGCAGGTCCTTAAATCTACCGCGAGCTGCCGGCAAGCCAAGACAAGGACTCCGTGGGCATCAGAAGGTAAGTATATTTATTTTTTATTTTTTACCATTCTTTCGGTCACACTATATAAATCCATGCCGGTTGCATGGATTTATATAGTGTGACCAAGTTGTCAAGCACTTTCCAAGTGATGCTAAAATCGCTTGGAAAGTGCTTGACAACCCGCATGCGAAATCGCATGATCCGCATGTCCCTGGCAGGAAAAACACATGTACAATCCGCATGTACAATCCCCATGTACAATCCGCATGTACAATCCGCATGCCTTTTTTGTGCCAGGGAGATGCAGAAACGCTCAGGAAAAAATCCGGAGCATTTCTGCATCGTGGGCACATAGCCTAAGGGGGATTTTAATAAAAACTAAAAACAGAGTCCTCAGGGGAGCAGGGGGAATAAAGTAAGAGTGAATTCTGGACACTTAAGACCTGGTGATGAGTCTTCTTTAACCTTACGCTTAAGTGTTATCTGTCGGATTATATAAAAACACTTTGGCTTGCTGCAAGTAATGTCATGTTAATAAGGGAGACACCACATGGCCGCACACAGAAAAGCTACAAGTGCATATTAACCAGTTTGAGTAACTCTATAAACATATAAAATGAATCTTTGAGGAGTTTATAATCAACATCTTTTTCTGACTTCTTATTAGAACCTCCAGTTAAGGAGAGAAAGAAATCTGCACTAAATCTGAGAAAACAGCAAAGAACAGATAAAGTGGAAGAGGGGGAAAGTAGTAGGCGAGGTAAGTGTGAGGATAACCTCCATGTTGTATGATGTCAGTGAGATAAGTCATGTGGAGCAGATGTCATCTGTCAGTGGTGGAATTGTCACATGTATGATGGCTGACAATGATCAAGCACCTCTGTATGGAGAAGATTCCTCTACCGGCCTCCCACAGAGACACTACAGTAGTGTCCTCTAATATGGAGTCCCATTACTTACATCGGTTTTGCATCTTTTTTATAGGTTCTATCTTCCGCCGGATGATATCATCCTGCCGGCGTGGATTATCCAGGGCTGCTCGCACTATCAGACAAAGCTGCATTTTTGCCCACTGTCACCAGGGCACCAGAAACATCTCAAGGGCAGAAAACCCTCACATCTAGTGCCCTGAAGAAAGTACAGCACATCCACCATCAATGCTGTACCTGCATGGAAAGAGTTGTACCATCTACTGTACCTGTGGCCGTCTGACCAGCGAGAAATATCTGCAAAAGTCAAAGGCCTCCAAGAACATCTTTTCAACCTTCCATTTAATTCTTAATTTAAAAAAAATAAATTGATTAATGTCCTTTTGAATTGAATTGAATATTACTGACATTTATGGCATATCAATGCTACACATGTTATATCTGTCCAATGGTTTGGACACCAAACAGAAGATTAGACAAGACTGAAACATACAGTTTGCACAGCAAGTTGTTTTTACATTGCAGTGTTTGTTCAATTAAATTTTATTGAGTGCTTTTCATAAGGGAACCAGGCAGAAACCACCTGAAATAGACATTGTGTGCACAAAAAGTGGCAACCAAGCTAGGGGGAAACATGCCCTGATCCCCTGATTTTACAAGAACTCAGATACTTTTACCTTAGTAGCGCTCTATTTCAGATTCAGGCACAAGAACAAGTTGGATTCTGTGCTGTGCATCCTGGAGGTCCCAGCAGCCACAATCCACCAGAAGCGTAGCTAAGACTTCAAGCACAGGGGAGGCGAAACATCCGAGTGGGTCACTAACCGATATTACCACTATTTGGTGACCATATAGTGGTAGATAACAGCACATATTAAGACTATAGATGAGTGAGCACTAAACTTCTCAGATGCTTGTTACTCGAACCGAACAATTCCTAATGTTCGTGTGCTCATTTCAAGTAACAAGTATAATGGAAGTCAATGAGAAATCTGAGCATTTTTCTGGAAGACCCTACAAGGAGGTCTGGGCGGCAGTGAAAATGTTCAAATGGATGGAAAAAGTGCTGAACGGAAGGAGAACAGCATGGGGAAGACCCCTGGAAGCATCTCTAACTCCCAGTTCGCTGCTGAGAACAATGGTGTGACACTTTTTCTCCACTTTAAGGACTGAGAATAAAACATTCCCAATCAATGAGAAACAAAAATGTTAAAGGGGTTGCCCAGTACTTTAGATTACCCCCACAATGTATCCCCCCTGGGCCCCTAAGGACTTTTGTAATTACCTTACGTTGCAGATAATGCCTGTGAGCGGCGCTATCACTGGCCGCTCACAGGCATCACGTGACCCCCGGCTGCAGCCGGCTCTGATATCCCCTGATGTCACGACAAGTGCTGGCAGCAGCCGGGGGTCTCTCTCTTCCACATTCCACGGTGAATGCCAGGCTGTATTCGGGGTTACCCCCCGCGTCACACCCGGCATCCATCTCACGCTCTCCCTCTCCCCATTCATTGGGAACGCACGGGGTGAATGCTGGGTGTGACGTGGGGGGTGATCGCGCCCACAATCCAGCTGTCACGCCTCACTTGTCGTGACGTCAGCGCGGGGTCACGTGATGCCTGTGAGCGGCGCTATCCTTGGCTGCAACGTAAGCTAATTACAAAAATTCTTAGGGGCCCCGTGGGGATACATTGGAGGGGTAATCTAAAGTACTGGACAACTTCTTTAAGAATCATTTTTTTCCTGTATAATGACTTATACCAAAATTTTATTTTTGATTAACAAATAGATAATTTCAGTGTAATTTATGAAGGAAAAAAAGAACTGCCAAAAATTAGGGATTCTGATACATCCTGTATTAGAATAAAGGAGGGTCTCATGCACATTCTGGTCAATTTGACATATAGTAGTACTTCTAGACTCATAAAGGCTATGCACTAAGTGCAAATCCTGCCAAAAAATGCAAGTAGGGTCATCCATACACCATGGAAGGCACCAACTGTAGTGCCTCATTCAAATATTGTGAACAAAGTATACACTGTGTGCAGAATTATTAGGCAAGTTGTATTTTAGAGGATTATTTTTATTATTGATCAACAACTATGTTCTCAATCAACCCAAAAGACTCTTAAATATCCAAGCTTAATATTTTTGGAAGTGGGAGTGGGGTGTTTTTAGATTTGGCTCTCTTAGGAGGATATCTGTTTGTGCAGGTAACTATTACTGTGCAGAATTATTAGGCAACTTACTAAAAACCAAATATAATCCCATGTCACTTGTTTATTTTCACCAGGTAAACCAATATCAGTGCACAAAATACAGAAATAAACATTTCTGACATGCTAAAACAAAAACCAAAAAAATTAGTGATCAATATAGCCGCCTTTCTTTATGATGACACTCAACAGGCTTCCATCCACAGATTGTGGCCAACACACTTTCTGCAACCCTGTTGGCTATTTGACATGTAACGCTTGATTGTTCGGTGATCACGCTTCAAAAGTTTGGAAATTTCAAGACTGCTGCATCCCTCTGCAAGACATCTCACAATTTTGGACTTTTCAGAGCCCGTCAAACCTCTCTTTTGACCCATTTTGCCAAAGGAAAGGAAGTTGCCTAATGATTAAGCACACCTTCTATAGGGTGTTGATGTCATTAGTCAACACCCCGCCTCATAACAGAGATGCACATCACCAGATTTACTTAATTGGTAGTTGGCTCTCAAGCCTATGCAGCTTGGAGTAGGACAACATGTATAAAAAGTATCATGTGATCAAAATACTCATTTGCCTAATAATTCTGCACACAGTGTAGTTGTGGTACACCTACAATAGTGTTCAAACTAATAGCAGTGGGTTAAATAACATGAGTTAAGCACAAAACCTTTATACTAGTTTTTATTTCCATGCATTGGGAACATTGCACACTGTTTTCTAATTCTAAACATGAAGAGAAATGTATATAATTTTTAACTATTTTACAGAAAATAGCAAAAAATGAACAATGGGCTGTTCTAAAAAAATAGCAGTGTCTGCATTTGTCTTTACAAACTCAAAATATGTACTCTTTTTTAGGATTTGGCATTCCTGTGAATCATTAACCTAATACTTAGTTGTATACTCAGTTTTTTAGAACTGCTTCACATGTATGTTGCATAGAGTCAACCAACTTCTGGCACCTGTCAACTGTTATTCCAGCCCAGGATGCTTTGACTACATCCCACAATTTTTTTGCATCTGTTGGCTTTGCCTCAGAAACAGTATTTTTGATGTCACCCCACAAGTGTTCTATCGGATTAAGATCCGGTCATTGGGCTGGTCACTCCATAACCTCAATTATGTTGGACTGCAACCAATAATTTGATCGTTTACTGGTGTGTTTAGGGTAGTTGTCTTGTTGAAACACCCATTTCAAGGGCATATCCTCTTCAGCGTAAGGCAACATGACCTCTTCAAGTATTTTAATATATGCAAACTGGTCCATAATCTCTGGTATGCGGTAAATAGGTCCGGCACCATAGTAAGGGAAACGTGCCCATATCATGATGCTTGCTCCACCATGCTTCACTGTCTTCAGAGTGTACTGTGGCTTGAATGCAGAGTTTAGGGGTCATCTGACAAACTGTCTGTGGCCCTTGGACCCAAAAAGAACAATTTTACTTTCATCAGTCCACAAAATGTTTCTCCACTTTTCTTTAGGCCAGTTGATGTGTTCTTTGACAAATTGTATCCGCTTCAGTACATGTCTTTTTTTAACAGTGGGACTTTGCAGGGACTTCTTGCTAAGAGATTAGCTTCACACAGGCATCTTCTGTCACAGTACTCACAGGTAACTTGAGACTGTCTTTGATCATCCTGGAGCTGATCATTGGCTGAACCTTTTCCATTCTGGGTAATCTTCGATCCATTCGAATGGTATTCCTCTGTTTTTTTCCATGTCTCTCTGGTTTCACTTTCCATTTTAAAGCATTGGAGATCATTATAGCTGAACAGCCTATCATAGTCTGCACTTCTATATAAGTTTTACCCTCTCCAAACAACTTTTTAATCAAAGTACGCTGTTCTTCTGAACAATGTCTCGAATGACCCATATGTCTCAGGCTTTCAAGGAGAAATGCATGTACAACATGTGCTGGCTTCATCCTTAAATAAGGGCCACCTGATTCACACCTGTGTCTTCACAGAATGATTGACCTCACTATTGAACTCCACACTGCTATTATTTTGAACACATCCCCTAACAATTAATTATTCGAATACACAGACTCATAAACATGCAGATCATGAATGCGGAGTTTGTTGGTTTTCTTAGAATCTACTGCACCAACTGGTAAATTGTTTGTCATGTGGTGGTAATATAATATATACCAAAAACAGTGATTAATCTCGTTAGTCATATTGGACTGCTATTATTTGGAATACTACTGTACATACTATGCACCTCCACTATGGCATCCATGCAGCAAAAAGGAGTCAAACAATTCTCCTGTGACTTTTCACACACAACACTAACAAGAATGGCAAATGCCTGAAGTGAATCGACCAACGTTTGTGGTATCAGATGCCTCTTACGCTTTTTCTCTTCCTCTTTTGCGTTGTCATGAGGGAGAAGAGAAAATATCCTGGCATAATGATCCCGCGAATACAGCACATAGCCTATCTAAACATTGTACACTTTTCCATCCTAATCACAACAATCCAATATCCATAACACCCACATATATACCAGAACTTACACAAAACAGATTTAATTCACGCAAAAGAAAAGAAATCTTTTGGATATATAAATTACAAACCATTTGTTCTCTTGGTGTAAATGAAATGACGAAGAAGACCCTATGTTGATAGAAGATGTACAACAATTAACCTCAAAGGACTCTTCAGGATGGACATAATTGTTTCTTTTATTGGAAAAAAAAACTCTCTCCTGAACTGCCCTATTGTGGCCTGTTACGTCATCTACTGGTGGAATACTGAACTGCACCTCATTCATGTGTTTTACTAGAAATTAACAAGGTAATATTAGTAACAGTAACCCCTTTGCGACTTCTCTTTATGACCTCCCCCTCTTTGATGTGGGCTCCGGCGCTGAGCCCGCATCGTTTCAGGCACATGACAGCTGATTTGATCAGATGTGCCCCTAACAACCGCAAGTGGAATTGCCCCTGCCACGTGATCGCGAGGTGCTGATTGGTTGACATGACAACCCGGGGTCTGCAGGAGACCCCTATGGTTGTCATTGTCGACCTGCTATGACCATCGCCCTGCGGTCGGTGTTCATAGCAGATGAGCATTTCTGCTACACATAGCAGGGCTGAAGACTTGCTATTAGTGATGATTGAGCATGCTCATTGCTCAAGATTTACGAGCATGCTCGGACGAGCACCTATTATTATTATTATTTATTATTATAGCGCCATTTATTCCATGGCGCTTTACATGTGAAAAGGGGTATACATAGCAAAAACAAGTACAATAATCTTGAACACAATGTGACAGCGACTGGTACAGGAGGAGCGAGGACCCTGCCCGCGAGGGCTCACAATCTACAAGGGATGGGTGAGGATACATTAGGTGAGGGTGGAGCTGGTCATGCGGCGGTGGTTACTGCAGGTTGTAGGCTTGTGGGAAGAGGTGGGTCTTCAGGCTCCTTTTGAAGGTTTCCACGGTCGACGAGAGTCTGATGTGTTGGGGTAGAGAGTTCCAGAGTAGGGGGGAAGCACGGGAGAAATCTTGTATGCGATTGTGGGAGGAGGAGATAAGAGGGGAGTAGAGAAGGAGATCTTGTGAGGATCGGAGGTTGCGTGCGGGTATGTAACGGGAGACTAGGTCAGAGATATATGGAGGAGACAGGTTGTGAATGGCTTTGTATGCCATAGTTAGGGTTTTGAACTGGAGTCTCTGGGCACTGGGGAGCCAGTGAAGAGATTGACAGAGAGGAGAGGCCGGGGAATAGCGGGGGGACAGGTGGATTAGTCAGGCAGCAGAGTTTAGGATAGATTGGAGGGGTGCAAGAGTGGTAGAAGGGAGGTCACAGAGCAGGAGGTTGCAGTAGTCGAGGCGGGAGATGATGAGGGCGTGCACTAGTGTTTTTGCAGATTCATGGTTGAGGAATGTGAAGATCCGGTAGCTATTCTTGAGTTGGAGTCAGCAGGAAGTGGAAAGGGCTTGGATATGTGGTTTGAAGAAGAGGTCAGAGTCCAGGGTTACTCCAAGGCAGCGAGCTTGAGGGACTGGGGAGAGTGGACAGCCATTGACATTGATAGATAGGTCAGTTGGGGGGGTGAATGGGATGGCGGAAAGATGATGAATTCTGTTTTGTCCATGTTAAGTTTTAGAAATCTAGCAGAGAAGAAGGATGAAATAGCAGACAGACATTGTGGGATTTTGGTTAGTAGGGAGGAGATATCGGGTCCAGAGAGGTAGATCTGTGTGTTATCAGCATAGAGGTGATAATGAAAGCCATGGGACTCTATGAACTGTCCCAGGCCTAAGGTGTAGATGGAGAAGAGCAGAGGTCCTAGGACTGAACCTTGGGGGACACCGACAGATAGGGGGCGAGATGAGGAGGTAGTGCATGAGTGGGAGACACTGAATGTCCTGCCTGTTAGGTATGAGCAGTTCCAGGATAGGGTCAAGTCTGTGATGCTGAGAGATGAGAGAGTTTGTAGTAAGAGGGAATGGTCCACTGTGTTGAAGGCAGATGACAGGTCTAGGAGGAGGGGGACGGAGTAGTGTCGGTTAGATTTGGCAGTTAGTAGGTCGTTGGTGACTTTAGTCAGTGCCGTTTCAGTAGAATGGTGCAATCGGAAACCAGATTGTAAGCGGTTGAAGAGGGAGCAGGAGGAGAGGTGGGAGGACAGTTCAGAATGGACATGTTGTTCCAGTAGTTTTGAGGCATAGGGGAGATGTGATATGGGGCGATAGCTAGACAGAGAGGATGGGTCAAGGGAGGGCTTTTTGAGGATGGGTGTGATAGAGGCATGTTTGAAGCATGAGGGGAAGACACCAGTTGTTAGTGACAGGTTAAAGAGGTGGGCTAGGGTTGGGATGAAGATAGTGGTAAGCTTTGGGATGAGGTGGGACGGGATTGGGTCAAGCTTACAGGTGGTGAGGTGTGATTTTGAGAGTAAAGAGGAAAGTTGATCTTCCGTAATGGTGGAGAAGGTGGTTTTGAAGGAGGAGGGTTGAGTAGGTGTGGGGAGGGGCTGTGGGGGCTTTAGGCAAAAGCTTTGTCTGATGATGTCAACCTTCTGCTTGAAGAATGAGGCAAAGTCTTCGGCTGAAATAAGAGGAGAGGGAGGAGGCACTGGGGGACGGAGGAGAGAATTGAAGGTGTTGAATAGTTGTTTGGGGTTGTGAGACAGGGAGGATATGAGGGATGCGAAGTATGTTTCTTTTGTGAAGTATTATCTTCAGCATGCTCGGGCTTTACGTTTTTGACTTGCCCCCCTGGGCCGTGGGGTACCCAGAACCGCGCCTTCTGGTGTACGCTGCTGATGGGGGTAGTAGTGGCAACCCGATCCCGTGGCTCAGGGTGGTCAGACCAAAAGGTGGCAGTCTATTTATCAGTGTTTTGAATGTCCAACTACGCCACCCATTGATTGCGTTCAGAGATAACCGCCGCTGCAAGGCAGACCACTGCGGCTGGTGTTGGTGTGCAGCACAGGGATAGGATAACTCCCCACGGGAAGAGTGTAGCCTCAGGGCAGTGTAGGTGGATGCTGGGGGTGATGGTGCAGGCGCAGCAAAGATCACACTGAGTCCAATGGTGCAGTCCAGGGTTTTTACTCACAGTTGTTATCCAAGTCACTTCTGTCAGCAATGACTGCCCAAGTTGTGCTGCGTTCACCAGGTGAGAAGCTCGGTCAACCCCCAGGCAATTCAGGAGTATGGCACAGGACCCCCTTCTGTCCTTTCTCTGGCCTCTCGTGCCCCACTAGTGACCAAACTTCTGTCCAGCTACCGCGGACCGTGTCGGGTAAGCATTGGCCTCCGCTTCCCGCTATCCTATATGGCGCCTTCCTAGCAGGTTTGGCGGGGGGTCGCACCAATAAATGATCACGATCTCCGGTTCTTGGCTGAGGGATGATTTACCAACTTGGGAATCCGGTACCCTTCCACAGCCTGACCCTTCACCCGATATAACACGGGTTTGCAACGGTTGCTGTCCGTTCTGCTCTCTTAGGGTCCCTTCTGCCTTCTTGTTTCTGGAGCCTTTCTACTCCTCTGTCTCTTCTCCTTCCTTCCTTCTCCTTCTTCTCTTCTCCTCTCTGGCCCCGGCCTTCTCTCTAGGCCTGCCTCGTGGAGCTGAGCTCAGGCTGAGCTGCGGCTCCCTGTCAGCTCTGACTGAACTACTGTTATGATCTGCTACAGAAACTAAGGAAAGGCAGGAGATCTGTCCCTACAATAGAACTAAACTAGATCCCTACGATGTAACGGGGAACCTGATCCTGCGATCAGACCCGCTAAAGTCCTCGGCTAGTCTGAACGCAGACCTATAGATGTGGGGGAGGGATCCCTACAAGATCTAGGGACTGGGATAAGTTGGACACCTCCTAGCAGAAATAGTAGCAGTCAAAGACAAACACACAACAAAAAGCATAGAGGTCAGAAGACCTAGCAAAACTAACAGAGAACGGCAATAGAGCAACAAGCTAGCTCAACAGTAGTAAATACAAATGAAGTCCAGCAAAGCCAGGAGGGCGGAGCCGGATAAAAAAGGCAAAAATGGTCATGTGACCAGCAAACTAAAAAAAACCTAACAGGAGAGTTGTAACAGTACCCCCTCTTCTAAGAGGATCCTCCGGATCCCCTAGGCCCAGGCTTACCAGGAAACCTCCTGTGAAATGCTCGGACCAGTCTGGGGGCAGAAACATCATCCGCCCTCACCCATGAGTTATCCTCAGGTCTGAAACCCTTCCAAGCGACGAGATACTGCAAACTCCCTCTATACCGTCTAGAATTTAGGATGCGGGAAATCTCATATTCCCCGTCCTCCACCACCGGAGGAACAGTGGCAGAGGCGTCACCATCCGACACATCAGCTTTTTTCAACAGAGAAACATGAAACACCGGATTAATCCTCCAGGACGTAGGAACCTCCAGCCTAACAGCAGATTGGTTAACTATCTGAAGTACCTGAAAGGGCCCTACGAACTTGGGACCCAATTTTTTAGAAGGAATCCTCAATCGCAGATTCTTAGAGGACAACCAAACCATGTCACCAACAGCAAACAAAACCTCTTGCCATTTCCTATCAAAGTACCTCTTAGATTTTTTGTTAGCCTCCTGAAGATTACCACGCACATCCGTCCAAACTCTCTCCAAATCACCGGAAAAACTCTCCTCCTCAGGCACAGCCGAAACTAATTTGGAAAATGACCCAAAAGACGGATGTCTCCCAGAACAACAAAAAAAAGGCGAACACCCAGCAGAAGAGGATGTATGGTTGTTAAGAGCAAATTCAGCAAGTGGCAGAAACTCAGACCACCCCTCTTGATTGTCTGCCACAAAACAACGCAAGAACTGCTCAACATCCTGGTTCTTCCTTTCTGTCTGGCCATTAGACTCAGGATGATATCCGGATGAAAACGACAAATGAACTCCCAACCTGTCACAAAAGGCACGCCAAAAACCAGCCACGAACTGAGGTCCCCTATCAGAAACAGTCAGTAGGAACACCATGTAGTCTGACAATCTCCTTGACAAAGGCCTTAGCGAGTGTCTTAGCGCAAGACAGTTTGATGAAGGGAACCAAGTGACACATCTTGCTAAAACGGTCCACGACCACCCAGATGACCGTGAAACCTTCAGAGGGAGGAAGGTCAGTAATAAAGTCCATAGCCAGATGTGTCCAAGGTGCACTAGGAACCTCCAGAGGGCAAAGCAACCCCGCAGCAGGAGCATGCGAAGACTTGGATCTTGCACACACAGTACATTGGCGCACCCACTTAATGACTTCCTTCTGCCATCCAGGCCACCAAAAACTGCGACCCACAAGTCTCTTGGTCTCAGAAATTCCTGGATGACCTGCCAGCCGAGACTCATGACACTCAACAAACAAATCTCTCCTAAAGGTCCTAGGCACAAACAACCTCCCATGGGGAGTGTTAGATGGGGCATTCTCCTGTGCTTTAAGAATCTCATCCTCCAAAACGGAGTCCAAAGCAGCAATCACAACACCTTCTTGTAAAATGGTCTCCTCCTCCTCCTCAACACCGACCATGGGAGAAAAGCTGCGAGACAAAACATCCGCTTTAACATTCTTGGTACCCGGGATGTAAGTAACGGAAAAATTAAACCGCGAGAAAAAAAGTGCCCACCTAGCCTGACGGGCATTCAAGCGCTTGGCAGCATCAAGATAGATCAGATTTTTATGATCAGTGAAAACCTGAACGGGAAATTCAGCACCTTCCAAGAGGTGACGCCAGTGTTCAAATGTGAGTTTAATCGCCAGCAATTCCCGATTACCAATATCGTAATTAAGTTCAGTCTCGGAAAATTTTTTTGAAAAAAAGGCACAGGGATGTACTCCATCTTTGTTTTCCTGAGACAACACCGCACCAACCCCCACCGAAGAAGCATCAACCTCAACCAAAAACGGCTTAGTCACATCAGGCTGCATAAGGATGGGAGCAGAGGTGACCTCTCCTTTAAAAACACAAAAGCTTCAATGGCCTCAGAAGTCCACTGAACCGCATTAGCACCTTTCCTGGTGAGATCGGTCAGCGATTTGACAATAATAGAAAAATTTTTTATGAATTTTCTGTAATAATTGGCGAAACCCAAAAACCTCTGTATCGATTTCAAACCAATAGGCCTAGGCCATTCCTGTACAGCCTGAACTTTAACCGGGTCCATCTCAAAACCTTCACTGGAGACAATGTAGCCCAAAAAACTAATTCTCTGTACAGCGAACTCACATTTCTCCAGCTTAGCAAAAAGCGAATTGTCCATTAATAACTGTAATACCTCACGTACGCTCCGCCAATGAGACTCCAGATCCGGCGAATAAATCAAAATGTCATCCAAATACACAACCACATCTTTGCCGATTAAAGGTCTAAGGATATCATTAATAAGATTCTGAAAAAATGCAGGAGCATTGGTGAGACCAAAAGACATAACCAGATTCTCAAAATGACCCACAGGAGTGTTAAAAGCAGTCTTCCATTCATCACCCTCCTTCATGCGCAACAAATTGTATGCCCCCCGGAGATCAATTTTAGAGAACCACTTGGCCCCCACTAACTGGTTAAATAAATCAGGAATCAATGGCAGTGGGTAAGGATTGCGTACAGTAATTTTATTAATCTCACGAAAGTCCAGACAAGGACGTAAACCGCCATCTTTTTTTTTTACAAAAAAAAAACCAACAGCCACAGGAGACTTGGAAGGCCTAATGTGACCAGCGGCCAAGCTTGTCTGTATGCATTCCTCCAAAGCCTTTCTCTCAGGAATAGTAAGATTAAATAAACGACTCTTAGGAAGAGTCGCTCCAGGGACAAATTCAATGGTAGAATCATAGTTTCTATGGGGAGGCAAAACCTGCGACTCCTCCTCAGAAAAAACTCTCCAAAAATCCTGAATAGGTACAGGCAATTCCCCTTTATCCACAGCAGCAATGCGCCCGTTACAACACTTGTCATAACACTTAGGGCTCCAGGACTTAATTTCATTGGTAGACCAATCCAGTACAGGATTGTGCAATTTTAACCAGGGTAACCCCAATATTACTGGAGAAGGCAAATTATCCAATACCACCAAATCCAAATTCTCTTGATGAATACCATTAATAGTGAGGGGAAATTCACAGACCTTGTGAGTAACACTCTTCAAGGGAGAGCCATCGACAGAAACCACAGCAATAGGTGATGACAAAGTTTTAGGTTCTAATCTAAGTTTTTCCAAGAATCCCCCATCAATCACATTCAGAGTAGATCCACAATCCACAAATACCCGAAATTCAATTAATTCATCCTGAGCAGCAGTAGTGGCAGATAGGAATACCCCCTTAGAATTTAAACAGGCAATACGGGCATGACTGACCATTTTTTTTTCTTTCTTCATACAAAGCACACAGCCCTTAATAAGATGACCAGAATTTCCGCAATAGAAACACAAGCCTTCAGAAAGTCGGCGGTCCTTTTCCTGAGAGCGGAGCACCATTGCCCCAATTTCCATCGGCTCTCCATTGTCAGCACAGAACCTCTCAGGACTCGAAGCTGACATAGCAGAGGATTGGCTCTCATTAACCCTTGCACGCAGTCTCCTGTCCACCCGTATAGCTAATTGCATTGCCTCCTGCAAGTTTCCAGGTGTGGGATAAGCAATCAGTAAATGCTTAACCCTTTCACCTAGCCCTGCAAGAAACAAGCTTTTCAAAGCTGAATCGTTCCACCCCACCTGGGCAGACCACCGATGGAAGTGAGAACAATATTTTTCCACATTACCTGATCCCTGCCTCAAACGTCTTAATTCAGACTCAGCAGATGAGACACGATCAGGATCATCGTACAACAAACCCAAAGCAGAAAAAAAACTATCCACTGAACTAAAGCACGGATCACTAGGTTGGAGAGAGAAGGCCCATCCCTGAGGATCTTTGCGCAAAAGTGACATTATGAACCCTATGCGCTGTGATTCATCACCAGAGGATCCGGGTCTCAAACGAAAATATAATAGACAAGCATTTTTAAAAGAAAAAAAATCTTGTTGTTCGCCAAAAAATAGATCAGGCAGACGTACCTTTGGTTCCACAAAATGCGCTCCAGGGCAGCTACTCACGTGTTGCTGGAGCTTGGTCACCTCAAGAGAGAGTCCCTGCAAGCGTTGAGCCAAATCTTGCACCGAGATCATGTTGGAAAACTGGAGGTCTTTCCCCAGAGAAAATTCTTTCCCTTTTTTTTTTTTTTTTTATGGCTGGACTTACTGTTATGATCTGCTACAGAAACTAAGGAAAGGTAGGAGATCTGTCCCTACAATAGAACTAAACTAGATCCCTACGATGTAACGGGGAACCTGATCCTGCGATCAGACCCGCTAAAGTCCTCGGCTAGTCTGAACGCAGACCTATAGATGTGGGGGAGGGATCCCTACAAGATCTAGGGACTGGGATAAGTTGGACACCTCCTAGCAGAAATAGTAGCAGTCAAAGACAAACACACAACAAAAAGTAAAGAGGTCTGAAGACCTAGCAAAACTAACAGAGAACGGCAATAGAGCACCAAGCTAGCTCAACAGTAGTAAATACAAATGAAGTCCAGCAAAGCCAGGAGGGCAGAGCCGGATAAAAAAGGAAAAAATGGTCATGTGACCAGCAAACTAAAAAAAACCTAACAGGAGAGTTGTAACAACTACTCTCTACTTCTTTTCTCTCTACTCTCAACAAGATGGCTCCCACCTTTTATCTGCTTCTCTGTGTCTGAGCTCAGGTGACCTGCACCCAATGAGCTCCTTCCTGTGCTCCAGAAACTGTCCCCTTTTGCTCCCACACCACTGGGTTCTCTCCTCCCTCCCCACTCCAGCCAGGGACATAGTCAGTTGTGCCTGCAATATGGGAGCACCGGCGAGCTGTCCCCCGGAAATGGGGAGTGTATGTGTGTGCAGCTAACTGAGCCCTGGTCCACACTCCATCCTTACCTGGAAGTGGAATATCACACCTCTGGTTGAGGTGCAATACCCCTGAAGCAACTGAACCCTCAGGGCGCTACATTTCCGTAGCTCCGTGAACATGATTTGCGACTGTTTGACAGCTTTAATACATATGTGGAATGCTGGAAAAACAGGCATTCCTCACATGTATTAAAGCTGTCAAACAGTCGCAAATCACGTTCCCAGAGTGACGAAAACTTAAAGCCCGAGCACACAGAAGATAATAGGTGCTCGCCTGAGCATGCTCGTAAATCTCGAGCAATGAGCATGCTCGATCATCACTACTTGCTATGTGTAGCACAAGTGATCAGACGATGGCAGCTTCAACTCTCCCAAGGAGACTATTAAAGCAGGTAAAAAGTAAAAAAAATGTTTTAAAAAATATTTAAAAAATGTAACAGTTCAAATCACCCTCCTTTTGCCCCATTCAAAATAAAACAATTAAAAATAAAAAATACACATATTTGGTATCGGCGAGTTCAGAATCACCCGATCTGTCAAAATATAAAGAGAATTAATCAGATCGGTAATGAGTAAAAAAAACAAAACTGTAGAATTTTGGTTGCTGCAACATTGCAATAAAACGAAATAACGGGCAATAAAACATCGTATCTACCCCAAAATGGCATCAATAAAAACGTCAGCTCAGCGCGCAAGAAATAAGCCCTCACCCGGCCCCAGATCCCAAAAAAGGAGATTCCATGGGTCTTGGAAAATGGCTCCATTATTTTTTTTTTTACAAACTTTGGAATTTTTTTTCACCACTTAAATAAAAAAGAACCTATACATGTTTGGTGTCTACAAACTCGTAATGACACGGAGAATCATAATGGCAGGTCACTTTTAGCATTTACTGAATATGTTAAAAAAAACAATTGTCAAATTGCACTTTTTTTGCAATTTCACCACACTTGGAATTTTTTTCCCGTTTTCCAGTACACAATATGGTAAAATCAATGGTGTCGTTCAAAAGTACAACTCGTCCGCGAGAAACAAGCCCTCACACGGCCATATTGACTGAAAAAAAAAGTTATGGCTCTGGGTAGAAGGGGATCAAAAAATGAAAATGCAAAAACAAAAAATCCCAGGATGGTAAAGGGGTTAAATGAGCAATGTATATATGTGATTTGTTTTTTGAAATCTATGTCTTAATCCACAGTTTTTAATACACCATATTTTACAGACCATAAGGCTTTAGAGGAGGAAAATAGAAAAAAAATGTGAAGAAAAAAATGTCATGCCGCATTGTTATGGGGAAGGGTCTCCTGCTGGCACTGTTTATGGCCCCCACACGCCGATGTCAGCTGCCGGAATATTCACTGCTCCCCATGCCCGGGGGTGTGGAGAAAGTTTTAAGAAAATTATACAAACAACCTTTTCACCTATCTAGATTAGTGCCCTTATGGGAAAATCCTAGATTTATTCAGGGTAAACAGAACAAGCTTTGTAAGCAATGGAACCAGAAAGGGATTTATTAAATGATAATGAAGGAAGGCTGCTCACCTGG
The DNA here is from genome assembly GCF_046119375.1 of Phyllobates terribilis. Lineage (NCBI taxonomy): Eukaryota > Metazoa > Chordata > Amphibia > Anura > Dendrobatidae > Phyllobates > Phyllobates terribilis. The sequence goes on from NW_027363375.1 coordinate 225,114, forward strand.
CAGGAATTCTAAGGGATGTATGATATGGGAGATCATCAATGTCTACAGTACCACCAAACAGTTACTTTCTACAGCTCTATGGTGAGAGATTTCGGGAAGGTGGAAAGGAGGGGTGATTTTGGCATATTGATGTGGTCTAGCTCATGGGTAAATTCCCTATCCACAATATACCAAAGGATTAAGAGACAAATTCTGCACACTGCGGTACCTGATTTATTTATTCATTGGAGTATAGCGCTAAATGACACTTAGAGAGATGGTAAACTTTTGACGGGCTTGGATAAAGTAAAAATAACAATGAACAATGGAGAGAAATGCAGAACAAACTGATTCATAATGCCATTTATGCTTTCAATTTTTCCTACAAAGATGCTTCATCACATTATTTATGAAAATGCCCAAAATGTAACCTAAAACCAATTTATTTGATAGCATCAGGCGATGCCCTTCCACCCAAATGGTGTGGGAAGAGACCCTTCTCTATTTAGATAATGTTTGGAGAATTAAAGTCCCACAGTCTCCTCGGGCATGTTTATTTCATCATATTGTAACAGAACATCGGGAGGATGGGGACAGAGTTCTGTCTATACAGATAATACATGTAGTTCTATTGGTGGTTAAAAAATGTATACTTAGATATTGGTTGAAGAACGAGACAACTCAATTATCTGAAATAATCAAAACTCTGAAAACCTTATTAGTTTATGACAAACTTGAGTAAGAAAGACAAAAAGAAAAGTCGACGACAGCGTTTTTTCACAAACTGAGATCTTTTAATGAATATAGCAATACACAATCTGATATGTCACAGCTGATGAAAGTATTCTGACACACATCCTGGTATCATACGGAGGAACATAGGGGGACAACAGGATTACTTAAAGTCTAATGGATTCACTTATTTTTACATCTATTCATATAAGGATTTTGGAAAAGTGTTTTTTTGTTGTTTTGCATGCAGAGTTAAAAATTGAATCTGTTAAAATTGTGAAAAAAAAATGATTGGATGGATTTCACACTTATTTATAAAGATGCGGTCTGTGTTGGTAAATGTCATGGAGATTCTAGGATTATAACATGATTTGTTTGTCTATTTTGTCTCATTAAATAAAGTTTGTTTAAAAAAAAAAAGATGAGAACACTAGATTCCATCATGACATCATAATTAACCATCACTACTTACAGAAGTGTTTACACCCATGTAGTCACTTTGACATTCCGGTGTCATTGCTGTCAGTGAGAAGCTACATAGCTAATCTTATACTGATTGCGCTTGGATTTACTTTGGATTTACTTGAAATGTCTGAAATTCCTTCAGACAGACTTCAGGTGTTAGCACTGCTCCAGGGGATTCTTACCACCTACGCCCCTGACATTGTGCTACCACTACCCGATGGCGTCCTCAGCTTCACTTACCGGCTGGTTATGAAGCTTGTGATAGACTGCCTGACCAAATACCACAAAGGTCGTATTAGCTCAGAATATCTTGAGCATTTACAGCAAAACATCTGGACACTCGTACAGCAGGTAAATAGCAGGCAATCTGCACAAATCTTATAATAATAATAAAGAAGAGTTGTAGCTTTGAGTGGCTCCATTCTTTTTACCATAAAATATACAGTAGTTTTTTGGGGGTTTTGTTTTTACGGTGTTTGTTATGCAGTGAAAATGACCTGGAAAAATGATTTTCCAAGTCAGTCCGATTAAGGCGATACCGAATATGCAAAGAAAATTCAGAATATTGCGAAAACATTTTTTTGCTTTGTGTCGCTAAATTCTGAGACCAGTAACATTTCTTATTTTTCTGTTGATGGGGCCCAGTGAAGACTTGTTTTTTTAACGCTGTATGATATGGAGGAGAGGAAGGAGGATTTAAAAGGCGGTGCTTGATAAGTAGAGGGTTTGGGGAGATGTGATTTTTAATTGTCACAGGCCGATTTACATAAACAGTCATGTGTCTTACTTACACGCCCTAGGTGTGGAGGGTGGACGTGGAGATATAAAGGGAACCTGTCGCCTAAAATAATGCTATTAACCTGCAGGTTAATAGCGTTCTGACACCATGCAGCCGCCACACTGAAATAAACTGTATCCCCCCTGGCAGCCTCGCTCTTTCAGTCATATCGGTGGCGCCGGCAGGCTTTCAGTCACCGTTCTCTGCATAGTGAGCGGCGGCTGTAACCGCACCCGGCACTGACAGACAGCCGGTGCTAATATGGCCGCACAGTGTCAGAATGCTACTAACCTGCATATCAACTCCATATCTGCAGGTTAATAGCATTACTTTACATGACAGGTTCCCTTTAGAGGTTTACAAATGACCGGATCCCTCGTCAGCTGTCATGTAGTATTTGTAGTGCCGATATCAGGAGTAACATGGCGACATAAATGGCTTCCTCCATTCTGCACTTTCTCTCATGATTTTCCTTTCTTGTTTATTTCCATCTCTATAGGCTGAAGAAAAATCCCATAGTGGAGAATTGGCCTTTATTAAACAACTGGCCCAGAATGTCCTGCTTGTACTGGAGTATCCGGCCTACTCCCTGGAGCGCCTGGTAAGGAGCCATCGTCTTCTATATCTCATGTCCTTGTTGTCTGATCTTCTCCAGATTACCGTCATATAGCGGAAACTCAGATTTATGGTGGTAGAGGCCTCCCTGTCTGCTCCAGGCAGACACAGGACATTTTATGGCCGCCTGTCTCTGCAGCTCTATCATCTGTGAGGCCAGTCTGTACTCAGCGGTGCGGAGTTAGTATTTCCGCTTCTGTCTCTCTTGATCATCACAATCTTCCTTCTTATAAATGCTGCAGTCCTGATAGAAGATATTAGAGATCAGTTGTAGATACAAGTCCCTTATACAACCCCTGGCAAAAATTATGGAATCACCGGGCTCGGAGGATGTTCATTCAGTTGTTTAATGTTGTTGAAAAAAAAGCAAATAACAGACATGGCACAAAACTAAAGTCATTTCAAATGGCAACTTTAGGGCTTTAAGATACACTAAAAGAAATCAAGATTAAAAATGTGGTACTCAGCAAGGGTAATTTTTTTCATACCAAGCAGAGGGAAAAAAATATAGAATCACTCAATTCTGAGGAAAAAATTATGGAATCATGAAAAACAAACACACAAAAGTACACTACAATACATCACTAGTATTTCGTTGCACCACCTCTGGCTTTAATAACAGCTTGAAGTCTCTGAGGCATGGACTTAATGAGTGACAAACAGTACTCTTCATCAATCTGGCTCCAACTTTCTCTGATTGCTGTTGCCAGATCAGCTTTGCAGGTTGGAGCTTTGTCATGCACCATTTGCTTCAACGTCCACCAAAGATTTTCAATTGGATTCAGATCCGGACTATTTGCAGGCCATGACATTGACCTTATGTGTCTTCTTTCAAGGAATGTTTTCACAGATTTTGCTCTATGGCAGGATGCATTATCATCTTGAAAAATGATGTCATCATCTCCAAACATCGTTTCAATTGATGGGATAAGAAGACTGTCCAAAATATCAATGTAAACTTGCGCATTTATTGAAGATGTAATGACAGCCATCTCCCCAGTGCCTTTACCTGACATGCAGCCTCATATCATCAATGACTGTGGAAATTTGCATGTTCTCTTCATGCAGTCATCTTTATAAATCTCATTGGAACGGCACCAAACAAAAGTTCTAGCATCATCACCTTGCCCAATGCAGATTCGCGATTCATCACTGAATATGACTTTCATCCAGTCATCCACAGTCCACAATTGCTTTTCCTTAGCCCATTGTAACCTTGTTTTTTTTGTGTTTAGGTGTTAATGATGGCTTATGTTTAGCTTTTCTGTATGTAAATCCCATTTCCTTTAGGCGGTTTCTTACAGACCGGTCACAGATATTGACTCCAGTTTCCTCCAATTCATTCCTCATTTGTTTTGTTGAGCATTTCCTGTTTGAAGACATATTGGATTAAGTTTCCAGTCTTGATGCTTTGATGTCTTCCTTGGGCAACATTGTGTGATGATTTACCTTCTTTTAAGAGTTTGATAATCCTCGAATTTGTTTCAATTGACATCTCTCGTGTTGGAGCCATGAGTCATGTCAGTCCACTTGGTGCAACAGCTCTCCAAGGTGTGATCACTCCTTTTTAGATGCAGACTAACTAGCAGATCTAATTTGATGCAGGTGTTAGTCTGGAAATGGAAATTTACAGTGTGATTCCATAATTTTTTCTTCAGAATTTAGTGATTCCATAATTTTTTTCCCTCTGCTTGGTCTAAAATAAATTACCCTTACTGAGTGCCTCATTTTTAATATTGATTTCTTTTAGTGTTTCTTAAAGCCCTAAAGTTGCCATTGGAAATGACTTTAGTTTTGTGCCATGTCCGTGATCTGTTTTTTTTCAACAACATTAAACAACTGAATGAACATCCTCCAAGCCCAGTGATTCCATAATTTTTGCCAGGGGTTGTATATTAATGTGGATTTACTGGGGGGGAGGCTTTGTACAGTTCGTCCAATACTGAAATTATCCAGGAAATCCAATGTTTAGTCCTTCCTGTCTATTGTATGTGGTAATGTAGTATTTGTGAAATGTTATATTAATTGTATATATCATATCCATCAGGAAACATCTGAAGGCGACTCCAAAGAGGGGCAAAACGGAAATATTGCTGACCCTGATATCAGTCAGCCGGGGCCGAACCCTGATCTGATGGAAGGTAAGCCGGTCATCTAATATTCTACATACAAATATCAAGTTATAGAGAACGACAGAGAACATGGAGATTTACTCTTCATCCAATGTATGAGGCCGCTGGCGGCTCATGAGCCCCCATGGACTATAATGGAGGGGGTCACAAATGTACAAAGAGGCTCATTGGTCCCCAATCATGTAATTGTTGAGGATTCGGTCAGATCCTGAGCAATGACACGTTCATAGTACAGTATATATATATAGATATGCCATAAATATATACAGTGTGTCCAGAATATCCTTATATCTAGTATATTCCATGTAAAGCGGTCTTATCATTTCCATTATTATATGGATGTGTTATATAAGTGGTGATATAGACTAATACATGTCGTCTCTTCATTATTTTATCATTATTATAGGAATAACTGTGCCGACAAATACTGATGGTGGAACATCTGAGCCACCAGAGATCATCCAGGAATCTGCCAGTGTAAGTATCATGGGACGTCTGTATATCATCAGATGACGGGTGGGAATTACACATCCCATATGACAATGGGATATCTCTGCTCTTATGTAGATCAGACCTATTATGTGTGACGGTGGTGTTATTATTCTGTCTCCTCCGTGTGATGTCCCTTATCCTCCCCTGCAGTACAATGATTTATGTGTATGGGTAATATCCACTTATAATATAATAGTGTCTGTGGGGGGTCCGGCTTTTATCACGTCCTCTACTTCGGTTGCAGTGTAATCAGGGGGGATATAATATAGACGGGAGATCTGGAGCTTTTATCCTCCTGCAGCTTCGTTGTCTTAATGTCATTTCTTATTCCTTTTAGGCCTTGATCGGATCAGTGAATCCTTGTAAGGACGACTTTAATCCTATCAAACTGATCAGCTGTGGAGGATTTGGGTGAGCTTTACTTGGTATAATATTTATTTCTCAGGGCTCCTTATGACGATGCCTATATCTCTACGTCCTGCCCGTGCAATGCTACCATAGAGAAATTATGGTTCCACATCACTGTCCACATCTAATTGTCTCTCTTCAGGTCAGTTAGGATGTGACGTGGATGAGGACTTTCCATAGGTGATCATTTATGGAGTGTTATTTTATGGATTTCTAGTGATGGCCGCACATCTAGTATTAACCATTAGTACAGGAGATCACTTGATCAGGTCTATGGATGGACTGTTAGTAAGAATTCATAATAAATCATGGATTTTCTTCCTCCTCAGATCCGTCCACCTAGTTCGCCATACAGACACAAACAAGATATGTGCTATGAAGAAAATGGACAAGCAGAACCTGAGAAAGCCAAAGACCCTTAAATGGGCCTTTCAGGAGAGGGACATCTCTACATTCGCTGATTGTCCCTTTGTGGCCTCCATGTTCTGCTCCTTTCCTACTAAACTTCATCTGTGTATGGTCATGGAGTATGCACCAGGTAGGACACATCCATTGTATTTATATCCAGCCCACGTCTGCCTAATCCTAGCACCTTATATATAACCTGAACATGTCCACATGGATGGTTACATGTCCACACCGCATTTACTATAATGTTACTAAGATGCCTTGTGTGTCCTCACTGAGCATGGCGGCAATATCTGCTATGGAGGAAAGGAAGATTTCTCTGTATTTGAACAGTTTTTATAGATGAGAATTTTTCACAGAGAAATAAATGAGAGGCTTGTAGATGAGGCCTGGCTCTGTCTCTATGTACAGGGTTCCTCTGCAGTATACGCTCTACATTACACAGTGTATCTCTATATATACCATCCTGTCCCAATATCTCCGCTTGTTTCATATTCACACTCATCATGTGTAATTTACTCTGTAACAGACCCTCACCTGTCATATTTGCTTTTTCCTGTAGGAGGAGACTGTGGCAATCTTCTACAGCACAGGGGTCCTTTACCTATCACCTTGGCCCGTCTGTACATTGCAGAAACAGTCCTTGCTGTGGAATATCTGCACAGCTATGGTGTGGTGCACAGAGACCTGAAGCCTGTAAAGTAAGTGACCCTTGAGCTATAATAAAGGGGATGAAAGTTAGTTTGTTATACAGTCTATGGGTTATTACTTGGGGCTGACAACATCTTTTCTTTTACAGCCTCCTGATAACATCAACAGGACATATTAAAGTGACCGATTTTGGAGTTTCAAAACTTGGCCTCATGAGACCAACATCAAACATCTATAAGGCTCCAACTAAGGACATCACCAAAGAGTTCTGTGATAAAGAGGTCGGCTTTACTTACAGGATCTTCTACTTTACATATCTCATCTCTTTCTCCTTCTCTGATCATTTCTCATCACATTTCCACTGATGTTATTTGTCTTATGTATTGATCATCATCATCTCATTCTTCTGTTGCTTTCCAGACTGCTGGCACGTCTAGTTACATGGCCCCAGAAGTTATCCTAAGGAAAGGCTATGGAAGACCTGTTGACTGGTGGTCAGTAGGCATCATCCTATATGAATTTCTCTTTGGATATACACCATTTTATAGGGCTTCCCAAAAGGAGAAATTACGCAGTATCCTCAGTGGTAAGTAAAATAATCTGACTGCTTGTCATGTCGCTGTTATTTGGTTTGATTTGTTCCTTGGTTCAGTTTCTAGCTTTTTTAAGGAAAATGCTTTTTTATGTAAATAAATGAAGAGGTTTTATTTCCTGTAATATTTTCTTTTTATATCACAGATGACATTGTTTGGAGATGTAATTCCTTTCCTCCACCAAATGCTCGGGGCATCATCACTCAGCTACTCAGAAAAAATCCAGAACAAAGACTTGGGACAGGTAATATAATAATAGTATTAATAATGACTTATTACACCTCTGGGCAAATGAAGGTGTCCATGAGGATGAGCACTGAAGGTCTCTACCAACGTGTCCATTCCCCATTCTTCATGCTCTAATGTTCAGTACATTTCCTTCATGTTGACTCTTTTAAATCTCCAGTTCAGATTAACATAAACTGTATAGATACGGAGTAGTTTCTCTGACAATAACTGTATCGAATTTTTTCTTGTCTTCCTTTTGCAGGAGGGGCACACGAGATCAAAATTCATCCATTTCTGCGTGCCTTAAACTTTAACAACCTTCTAAGTCAGAAGCCTCTGTTCGTTCCTGATCTAAAATCAGATGAGGACACCCGCTATTTTAGCAGTAAGTAAAATGAGACGTTATCGGCAGAAAACTGCTGAGTGTCTTTTCTTTCATTATGTGTGACAATCAGTTCCCATCATAATGAGTAATAACATGGTGACTGTCTGACCGGCTCTTATACTAATAATTTCTCATAACACTTTTACTTTTCAGATCGCTCTGTGGGTTATAAATTTAGGAATTCAGATGATGGGGACACAAGTGAGGACAATGACTGTCCAGAAATCAAAAACTTTGAATCATCTTCTCAAAGGTTTTCCAAAGTAAGTATGTCTAAAGCATGTAGGTCAATAAAATGAATAAAACCTATGATTAGAAAAAAAGTTTCAAAATATATCTATTTATATTTTATATTTCTTTGTGTTTTTTTAGCTATATACCACCAGTACCAAGATGGTGACCATTGAAGAACCTATGTCACCTCCAGAGTGTACCCCTGAGAACAACAAAAAACACCCAGACTTGTGAGTAGATTATTATTATTATGAGATTTACCTCTGATATATGCTCAGACACCAGTAACACAAATCTAAATCCAGCATCCACCACCCCATGATAACTGATTGCTGTGGATCTGGCTTGTGATTACACAGCAATATCAGTTGATCATTGCAACGAGCCATTCATTCCCAGCTCTTTATAGGCCAATATTACTAGTTAGACTCCATTCTTGCTGGTAGAATGGGGTCCTGAGCAGAGTATCCCCTTTATGATGTCCCAAATGGCCTTACAGGCAGGTGTTCTTCCTTTTTGTATTGTTTTCACTTGTAATTTACTTGACTTTCTTCTACCAAACAGGCAGAAAGAATCTCCCCCTTCCAAAACTGATGATGGTGACAATCAGTGTGTCACTGCTAAAAAGTGTGAGTCATCCTCGCCCTCATTGTCAGGTATGTACAGATTTATAGACCATCCCATTATAGGCTATGATAGAAAAGTGTAATGTGAATCTGCACATGAAGGCTCAGATAATGACATACTTTATTCCCGCTGCCCCTGAGTATTCAATTTTTTGTTTTGGTAAAATCCACCATACGGTTCCAGAGTTACTGGCAGTTTTATTTAGTGCTCATTTTTATGGTCTTTACAAGGGGGTGGTGCTAACAGGATTATCTGGGGGGGGTGTCTTCAGCCTCTTCTTCAGTATTATAGCGTGGTAAAGACCATAAAAATGACCACTAAATAAAAAGGCCCCTGTCTGTGGAACTGTAAGGCGGTGTGCTCACAATGCGTTTTTAATCGTTTCCGCAGCAGCAATTCCGCCGCAGAAACGCTTAAAAAACGCTTGGTAGAAGGCCTGCCATGTTCCCCAATGATAATCCGCATCTGCTGTGCACATGCTGCAGAAATTTCCGCTGCGGATTATCATTGAGGAAAAATCCGCAGCACTACCAATTATTTTGCAGAAGTCCTGCGTTTTCACCGCCATTGACTTGCATTGGAACGCATGGAATCCGCATCACTGCATCTGTACATGCGGAATCCATGTGTTTCAATGTGCGGATGGTACTCGGGTCTGGAGAAGAGGAGACTCTCCTCCAGACCCCCCCTACCATAGAACCTGTAAAAAAAAAAGAATAAAATAAAAAATAAATATTATACTTACCTTCTGATGGCCTCCGGTTCCTTGTCTCGGCTTGCCGGCTGCTCGCGGTAGACTAAAGGACCTGCGCTGACGTCATTTAGTCATGTGACGGGTCATGCGACCAATGATGTCGGCAGGTCCTTAAATCTACCGCGAGCTGCCGGCAAGCCAAGACAAGGACTCCGGGGGCATCAGAAGTTAAGTATATTTATTTTTTATTTTTTACCATTCTTTCGGTCACACTATATAAATCCATGCCGGTTGCATGAATTTATATAGTGTGACCAAGTTGTCAAGCACTTTCCAAGTGATGCTAAAATCGCTTGGAAAGTGCTTGACAATCCGCATGCGAAATCGCATGATCAAAACGCTTCACATCCGCATGTCCCTGGCAGGAAAAACGCATGTACAATCCGCATGTACAATCCGCATGTACAATCCGCATGTACAATCCGCATGCGTTTTTTGTGCCAGGGAGATGCAGAAATGCTCAGGAAAAAATCCGGAGCATTTCTGCATCGTGGGCACATAGCCTAAGGGGGATTTTAATAAAAACCAAAAACAGAGTCCTCAGGGGAGCAGGGGGAATAAAGTAAGAGTGAATTCTGGACACTTAAGACCTGGTGATGTGTCTTCTTTAATCTTACGCTTAAGTGTTATCTGACGGATTATATAAAAACACTTTGGTTGCTGCAAGTAATGTCATGTTAATAAGGGAGACACCACATGGCCGCACACAGAAAAGCTACAAGTGCATATTAACCAGTTTGAGTAACTCTATAAACATATAAAATGAATCTTTGAGGAGTTTATAATCAACATCTTTTTCTGACTTTTTATTAGAACCTCCAGTTCAGGAGAGAAAGAAATCTGCACTAAATCTGAGAAAACAGCAAAGAACAGATAAAGTGGAAGAGGGGGAAAGTAGTAGGCGAGGTAAGTGTGAGGATAATCTCCATGTTGTATGATGTCAGTGAGATAAGTCATGTGGAGCAGATGTCATCTGTCAGTGGTGGCATTGTCACATGTATGATGGCTGACAATGATCAAGCACCTCTGTATGGAGAAGATTCCTCTACCGGCCTCCCACAGAGACACTACAGTAGTGTCCTCTAATATGGAGTCCCATTACTTACATCAGTTTTACATCTTTTTTGTAGGTTCTATCTTCCGCCGGATGATATCATCCTGCCGGCGTGGATTATCCAGGGCTGCTCGCACTATCAGACAAAGCTGCATTTTTGCCCACTGTCACCAGGGCACCAGAAACATCTCAAGGGCAGAAAACCCTCACATCTAGTGCCCTGAAGAAAGTACAGCACATCCACCATCAATGCTGTACCTGCATGGAAAGAGTTGTACCATCTACTGTACCTGTGGCCGTCTGACCAGCAAGAAATATCTGCAAAAGTCAAAGGCCTCCAAGAACATCTTTTCAACCTTCCATGTAATTCTTAATTTAAAAAAAATAAATTGATTAATGTCCTTTTGAATTTAATTGAATATTACTGACATTTATGGCATATCAATGCTACACATGTTATATCCACCTCACGCTCTCCCTCTCCCCATTCATTGGGACCGCACGGGGTGAATGTTGGGTGTGACGCGGGGGGTGATCGTGCCCACAATCCAGCTGTCACGCCTCACTTGTCGTGACGTCAGCGCGGGGTCACGTGAAGCCTGTGAGCGGCGCTATCCTTGGCTGCAACGTAAGCTAATTACAAAAATCCTTAGGGGCCCCGTGGGGATACATTGTGGGGGTGGGGGGTAATCTAAAGTACTGGACAACTTCTTTAAGAAACATTTTTTTCCTGTATAATGACTTAAACCAAAATTTTATATTTTATTAACAAATAGGTAATTTCAGTGTAATTTATGAAGGAAAAAAAAAACTGCCAAAAATTAGGGATTCTGATACATCCTGTATTAGAATAAAGGAGGGTCTCATACACATTCTGGTCAAGTTGACATATAGTAGTACTTCTAGACTCATAAAGGCTATGCACTAAGTGCAAATCCTGCCAAAAAATGCAAGTAGGGTCATCCATACACCATGGAAGGCACCAACTGTAGTGCCTCATTCAAATATTGTGAACAAAGTATACACTGTGTGCAGAATTATTAGGCAAGTTGTATTTTAGAGGATTATTTTTATTATTGATCAACAACTATGTTCTCAATCAACCCAAAAGACTCTTAAATATCCAAGCTTAATATTTTTGGAAGTTGGAGTGGGGTGTTTTTAGATTTGGCTATCTTAGGAGGATATCTGTTTGTGCAGGTAACTATTACTGTGCAGAATTATTAGGCAACTTATTAAAAACCAAATATAATCCCATGTCACTTGTTTATTTTCACCAGGTAAACCAATATCAGTGCACAAAATACAGAAATAAACATTTCTGACATGCTAAAACAAAAACCAAAAAAATTAGTGATCAATATAGCCGCCTTTCTTTATGATGACACTCAGCAGCCTCCATCCACAGATTGCGTCATTTACTTGACCTGTTTTCGATCAACATTGCGTGCAGCAGCCACCACAGTCTCCCAGACACTGTTCCGAGAGGTGTACTGTTTTCCCTCCCTGTAGATCTCCCATTTGGCCAACACACTTTTTGCAACCCTGTTGGCTATTTGACATGTAACGCTTGATTGTTCGCTGATCACGCTTCAAAAGTTTGGAAATTTCAAGACTGCTGCATCCCTCTGCAAGACATCTCACAATTTTGGACTTTTCAGAGCCCGTCAAACCTCTCTTTTGACCCATTTTGCCAAAGGAAAGGAAGTTGCCTAATGATTAAGCACACCTTCTATAGGGTGTTGATGTCATTAGTCAACACCCCGCCTCATAACAGAGATGCACATCACCAGATTTACTTAATTGGTAGTTGGCTCTCAAGCCTATGCAGCTTGGAGTAGGACAACATGTATAAAAAGTATCATGTGATCAAAATACTCATTTGCCTAATAATTCTGCACACAGTGTAGTTGTGGTACACCTACAATAGTGTTCAAACTAATAGCAGTGGGTTAAATAACATGAGTTAAGCACAAAACCTTTATACTAGTTTTTATTTCCATGCATTGGGAACATTGCACACTGTTTTCTAATTCTAAACATGAAGAGAAATGTATATAATTTTTAACTATTTTACAGAAAATAGCAAAAAATGAACAATGGGCTGTTCTAAAAAAATAGCAGTGTCTGCATTTGTCTTTACAAACTCAAAATATGTACTCTTTTTTAGGATTTGGCATTCCTGTGAATCATTAACCTAATACTTAGTTGTATACTCAGTTTTTAAGAACTGCTTCACATGTATGTTGCATAGAGTCAACCAACTTCTGGCACCTGTCAACTGTTATTCCAGCCCAGGATGCTTTGACTACATCCCACAATTTTTTGGCATCTGTTGGCTTTGCCTCAGAAACAGTATTTTTGATGTCACCCCACAAGTGTTCTATCGGATTAAGATCCGGTCATTGGGCTGGTCACTCCATAACCTCAATTATGTTGGACTGCAACCAATAATTTGATCGTTTACTGGTGTGTTTAGGGCAGTTGTCTTGTTGAAACACCCATTTCAAGGGCATATCCTCTTCAGCGTAAGGCAACATGACCTCTTCAAGTATTTTAATATATGCAAACTGGTCCATAATCTCTGGTATGCGGTAAATAGGTCCGGCACCATAGTAAGAGAAACGTGCCCATATCTTGATGCTTGCTCCACCATGCTTCACTGTCTTCAGAGTGTACTGTGGCTTGAATGCAGAGTTTAGGGGTCATCTGACAAACTGTCTGTGGCCCTTGGACCCGAAAAGAACAATTTTACTTTCATCAGTCCACAAAATGTTTCTCCACTTCTCTTTAGGCCAGTTGATGTGTTCTTTGACAAATTGTATCCGCTTCAGTACATGTCTTTTTTTAACAGTGGGACTTTGCGGGGACTTCTTGCTAAGAGATTAGCTTCACACAGGCATCTTCTTCTACAGTACTCACAGGTAACTTGAGACTGTCTTTGATCATCCTGGAGCTGATCATTGGCTGAACCTTTTCCATTCTGGATATTCTTCGATCCATTTGAATGGTAGTCTTCTGTTTTTTTCCACGTCTCTCTGGTTTCACTTTCCATTTTAAAGCATTGGAGATCATTATAGCTGAACAGCCTATCATAGTCTGCACTTCTATATAATTTTACCCTCTCCAAACAACTTTTTAATCAAAGTACGCTGTTCTTCTGAACAATGTCTCGAATGACCCATATTTCTCAGGCTTTCAAGGAGAAATGCATGTACAACATGTGCTGGCTTCATCCTTAAATAAGGGCCACCTGATTCACACCTGTGTCTTCACAGAATGATTGACCTCACTATTGAACTCCACACTGCTATTATTTTGAACACACCCCCTAACAATTAATTATTCGAATACACAGACTCATAAACATGCAGATCATGAATGCGGAATTTGTTGGTTTTCTTAGAATCTACTGCACCAACCGGTAAATTGTTTGTCATGTGGTGGTAATATAATATATACCAAAAACAGTGATTAATCTGGTTAGTCATATTGGACTGCTATTATTTTGAATACTACTGTACATACTATGCACCTCCACTATGCCATCCATGCAGCAAAAAGGAGTCAAACAATTCTCCTGTGACTTTTCACACACAACACTAACAAGAATGGCAAATGCCTGTAGTGAATCGACCAACGTTTGTGGTATCAGACGCCTCTTATGCTTTTTCTCTTCCTCTTTTGCGTTGTCATGAGGGAGAAGAGAAAATATCCCGGCATAATGATCCCGCGAATACAGCACATAGCCTATCTAAACATTGTACACTTTTCCATCCTAATCACAACAATCCAATATCCATAACACCCACATATATACCAGAACTTACACAAAACAGATTTAAAGCCTAGAAAAATTGGAGTAGGACGCCCAACATATCAAAAAAGGAACAAAAAATGAAGTATTAAAAACACTTTTATTAGTAGAAACATTAAAAAAAAATATATGTCTATATAACAATAGTAGAAAAGGTCGTGCAGGGTAGGAGATACACAAACAGCAGATACAGCAGTTTATACGTGGGTCCCCCAGGAGCAGGGTGAAACGAATCCCATCAATAGATAAATAGTTCATAGAGCAGGTAAAATGGTATATACTCAATGTAAACAGCTGTAGGGCATGTATACAAGCTCAGAATCTAGGTGGGAAGAGTACAATGAAATATAAAGGGAAACCACTGCTCAGAGTGGAGGGAAGAAGAATGACCAGAGCAGGAAAAAGGTGCAAAGTCAGAGACTCACCCATGGGGACTAAAGTAACCACGTCACCGTACTGCAGCCCCGATGCGCGTTTCGCGTGGCTTCCTCAGGGGGCTGTGGTTGTGGATAGAGTGGCCGCCTTTAAATATCCTCCCAGATGAATCGCTGATTGATGCAGCGCATGCGAAGCGGCAGCGTCCCCCCGCCCCGCGTCACGTCCGGCCAGTTTCCCGGGGGGACTGTGGGCAGCGACGTACACGATGACGTCACTACCCATAATCCCCACGTACGGAAGCCCGACGGGACGCGGCCAAAGGAGGACGGCACTGCGCATGCGCGGCTCAGCGACAGCCATACCAAGTGAGGACAAGGGTAAGGGCAAAGATATCTCTTAGACAAAGAGGGTACTAGCTGTCAGAAACCAAGGTGCAGGTAGAGTAAATGCCCCATTCGTGCTACAAGTATAATAGTGTCATCATAGATATATATTAAGGAGTAAATGTAAGTAAGTATGCATTTTTAGAGTCTAACAGGGACACCATTGCATATACATAATGCGATAATGACTACGGCAGCTAGAGAGAGAAGCATATTCAAATGTATGGAACAATACATAAGTTGCCACAGAAAACAAGTGCAAATTATACAGAAGTCCAATGCATGCCCAATTATAAATATTGGGAAGAATAAATATATCCAGGGGCAGAGAGCATTGTAAGTAGCAGAAGGTCAACTCATAGAGATAATTTGTGACATTAGGTATTCATAATAACTGTAAATGTCCGTCCCATATGCGTCCAGAAGTATCCTAGATGGTATGGAGATATAGGTGATGGCGCCTAAATATAGAGGAATAATAGAAGAAACAGAGAAAAAATTAGACAATAAGAAAAATAAAAAATCCACATTAAAAACAAATGAGAAGAAAACCTACAAGAATGAAGAGAAACTATTGTGTTCATTAAGACCACCAGGGGTCACCGTGTCCAGTACTGCAATCCAGCGGCATTCCAGCTGCGCCAAAATGCGCTTATAGTTACCTCCCCTGGTAATACAGCACATAGCCTATCTAAACATTGTACACTTTTCCATCCTAATCACAACAATCCAATATCCATAACACCCACATATATACCAGAACTTACACAAAACAGATTTAATTCACGCAAAAGAAAAGAAATCTTTTGGATATATAAATTACAAACCATTTGTTCTCTTGGTTTAAATGAAATGACGAAGAAGACCCTATGTTGATAGAAGATGTACAACAATTAACCTCAAAGGACTCTTCAGGATGGACATAATTGTTTCTTTTATTGGAAAAAAACCCTCTCTCCTGAACTGCCCTATTGTGGCCTGTTACGTCATCTACTGGTGGAATACTGAACTGCACCTCATTCATGTGTTTTACTAGAAATTAACAAGGTAATATTAGTAACAGTAACCCCTTTGCGACTTCTCTTTATGACCTCCCCCTCTTTGATGTGGGCTCCGGCTCTGAGCCCGCATCGTTTCAGGCACATGACAGCTGATTTGATCAGATGTGCCCCTAACAGCCACAAGTGGAATTACCCCTGCCATGTGATCGCGAGGTGCTGATTGGTTGACATGACAACCCGGGGTCTGCAGGAGACCCCTATGGTTGTCATTGTCGACCTGCTATGAGCGTCGCCCTGCGGTCGGTGTTCATAGCAGATGAGCATTTCTGCTACACATAGCAGGGCTGAAGACTTGCTATTAGTGATGATTGAGCATGCTCATTGCTCAAGATTTACGAGCATGCTCGGACGAGCACCTATTATTATTATTATTTATTATTATAGCGCCATTTATTCCATGGCACTTTACATGTGAAAAGGGGTATACATAGCAAAAACAAGTACAATAATCTTGAACACAATGTGACAGCGACTGGTACAGGAGGAGCGAGGACCCTGCCCGCGAGGGCTCACAATCTACAAGGGATGGGTGAGGATACATTAGGTGAGGGTGGAGCTGGTCATGCGGCGGTGGTTACTGCAGGTTGTAGGCTTGTGGGAAGAAGTGGGTCTTCAGGCTCCTTTTGAAGGTTTCCACGGTCGACGAGAGTCTGATGTGTTGGGGTAGAGAGTTCCAGAGTAGGGGGGAAGCACGGGAGAAATCTTGTATGCGATTGTGGGAGGAGGAGATAAGAGGGGAGTAGAGAAGGAGATCTTGTGAGGATCGGAGATTGCGTGCGGGTATGTAACGGGAGACTAGGTCACAGATATATGGAGGACACAGGTTGTGAATGGCTTTGTATGCCATGGTTAGGGTTTTGAACTGGAGTCTCTGGGCAATGGGGAACCAGTGAAGAGATTGACAGAGAGGAGAGGCCGGGGAATAGCGGGGGGACAGGTGGATTAGTCAGGCAGCAGAGTTTAGGATAGATTGGAGGGGTGCAAGAGTGGTAGAAGGGAGGTCACAGAGCAGGAGGTTGCAGTAGTCGAGGCGGGAGATGATGAGGGTGTGCACAAGTGTTTTTGCAGATTCATGGTTGAGGAATGTGAAGATCCGGGAGCTATTCTTGAGTTGGAGTCAGCAGGAAGTGGAAAGGGCTTGGATATGTGGTTTGAAGAAGAGATCAGAGTCCGGGGTTACTCCAAGGCAGCGAGCTTGATTGACTGGGGAGAGTGGACAGCCATTGACATTGATAGATAGGTCAGTTGGGGGGGTGAATGGGATGGCGGAAAGATGATGAATTCTTTTTTGTCCATGTTAAGTTTTAGAAATCTAGCAGAGAAGAAGGATGAAATAGCAGACAGACATTGTGGGATTTTGGTTAGTAGGAAGGAGATATCGGGTCCAGAGAGTTAGATCTGTGTGTTATCAGCATAGAGGTGATAATGAAAGCCATGGGACTCTATGAGCTGTCCCAGGCCTAAGGTGTAGATGGAGAAGAGCAGAGGTCCTAGGACTGAACCTTGGGGGACACCGACAGATAGGGGGCGAGATGAGGAGGTGGTGCATGAGTGGGAGACACTGAATGTCCTGCCTGTTAGGTATGAGCAGTTCCAGGATAGGGTCAAGTCTGTGATGCTGAGAGATGAGAGAGTTTGTAGTAAGAGGGAATGGTCCACTGTCTCTCACTCTCAGGTAAGGATGGAGTGTGGATCAGGACCCGACACCTGCATGCATTACACCACATTGCCGTGGGGCAGGGCGATCAATATGCCTCTGAGATGGGCACGACAGTCCCTGTCCCTGGCTGGAGTGGGGGGAGGGAACACTGAGGAAGGGGAACCCTGTAGTGCAGGAGCAGGGAGGAAGCAGTTGCTGGGTGCATTGAGAAGGGAGTATAAAAGGTGGGCACCATCTTAGTTCAGTGCAGAGAAGTCTGAGCAGAAGTGGCAGGGAGCAGGGGCTCTGCATGAGCTCTGCTCCGGAGGCGGGCCTAGTAACAGAGGCCCAGGCCTGGAAGAGGGAGAAGGAAGGAAGAGGAGCGGAGAAGGCTCCAGGAACGAGGAATGAAGGGATCCCAGGGGTGCGGACGGGCGAGTCGCCACCGCACGCCCGAATCCACCTGCGTGGAGGGGTCAGGCCAAAGGGGGAGACCGGTCCCCGAAACTAGTTCAGGCAGGAAACGACCCTCAGCTAGAAACCGGAGGCTCTGACATTTTATGTGGCGCAGCCCCTCGCTACACCCGCTAGGAAGGCACCACATAGGGTCAGGGAAACTGGCGCCAAGTTTACCAAGAGGAGGCCCGAGGCAGCCGGACAGAAGGGTTGGTAAGAAAGGCCAAACAAAGGACACACAAAGGGGGTCCTGTGAAGCGCTCCAAAGTTATCTGGGAGTTATCTGAGCCCTTCACCTGGTGAGCACAGTACGACGTGGGCAGCCGTTACCTGCAGACGTGGTCTGGATAATAAGAACTGTGAGTAAAGGCCCTGGACTGCATCACTGACTCCGTGTCGTTACTGCTGCTGCCCTGCACCATCACCCCCATCCTCCGCATACACTGCCCTGAGGCTATACTCCTCCCGTGAGGAGTTATGCTACGCTCTGCTGCACCCACAACACCAGCCTCAGCGGTGTGCCCTGCAGCGGCGGTTCACTCTGACCGCAATCCACGGGTGGCGTAGTCGGACATTTAAACATCAAAACCACATAAATAGTTCCGCCACTGGTTTGACCACCCTGAGCCACGGAACCGGGTCGCCGCCACGAAGACTACAACCACCAGCATCCACCAAAAAGGGTCCGGCTCCGGGTGTCCCAAGGCCCAGGGGGTGCATCAGAACATTTTCATCACCTTTCACAATCACCAATGGGACAAGGCAGGGATGTCCTCTGTCCCCTCTCTTATACATCCTAGTGACGGAGCACCTGCTCTCATCAATTCGCCATAACCCCAATATTAGGTGGATTGAGGTGGGAGGCACCGAGTACAAGTGCTCTCTATTTGCTGATGATGTCCTAGTATATATCACTCAATCACATATATCCATCCATGCTGTTATGGCTGAAATAGATCACTTTGTTACATGGTCAAATTTTAAAATCAATGCAGCGAAGTCTGAGGCCCTCGATGTCTCCCTCCCCAAATCCATATAGGATTCCATCCAGTCCAACTTTCCCTTTGCCTGGCCCTCACAGGGTATCAAATACTTAGGAATTCCTATTCATAGAGACCTCTCCCATCTATGTTATCTTAATTTTGGGCCCTTTATTGAACAACTCCATACAGACCACGGTTGGCAAGTTAGAACTGTAAGATTCACTACGTGAACCACTGGTGTTTTGTGGAAAAGCACATGTACACTGTGTTCCAAATTATTATGCAAAAAGTGTTTAGGAGTGATAAGGGAAGAATTTGTTTGTTTGTCAGTTAAACTCATTGATGGTGATGTGTGTCAGGGCTCTTTATATCACTGTAAGCAATTGCAGACACCTGTGCTAATTAGTTTGGCAGGTGTGTCCAATGAAAGGCAAGACTACTTAAGAAGGCTGTCTCACATTATTAAGCAGCCTACATTTTCTGCCAAAATGGGAAAGAAAAAGGATGTGTCGGCTGCTGAGAAGCAACAAATTGTGGAGTGTTTAGGTCAAGGCATGACTACAATCAACATTGTGCGATGATCAGGATGAAGTGTCTTGGCAATCAAGAAGTATGTAGCTGATTCACAGTACACACGTGTGCGTGCTGATAAGGGCAAATTGAGGACTCTTTCCTACAGGCAATTACGTTAGGTTAAAAGAGCAGCGGCAAAAAAGCCTTGTCATAGCAGCAGACAAGTTTTTGAAGCTGCTGGTGCCTCCAACGTCCCCCGAACAACAAGATGCAGGGTCCTTCAGAGGTTTGCAGCTGAGCATACGCCATCCTGTCGACCTCCTCTATCCACTTCACACAAGCAGAAACGGCTCCAATGGGCTAAACATTACATGAAGACTGATTTCAAAACTGTTTTGTTCACGGATGAGTGCCGTGCAGCGCTCGATGGTCCAGATGGATGGAGTGGAGGATGGCTGGTTGATGGACACCCCACGCAAACACGGCTACAGCGCCAACAAGGAGGAGGTGGAGTAATGTTTTGGGCTGGAATCATGGAGAGAGAGATTGTCGGCCCCTTTAGGATCCCTGAAGGCGCTAAAGATGAACTCCATAATGTATGTGGATTTTCTCAAACAGCACTTCCTGCCATGGTTCAAGAAGAAGAACCGTGTATTTCACAGCAAGATCATTTTTTTGCATGATAATGCACCATCTCATGCTGCACATAAAACATCTGCATCTCTGGCTGATATGGGCATAAAAGGGGACAAACTTATGGTGTGACCCCCATGCTCCCCTGACCTCTACCCCATTCAGAACCTCTGGAGCATCATCAAAAGGAGTGTCTATGATGGCGGGAGGCAGTTCACATCTAAGCAACACCTCTGGGAGGGTATTCTGTCCTCATGCAAAACAATTGAAGCAGAAACCATCCAAAACCTGACAAATTCAATGGACGAGAGAGTTCAGAAGCTCATTTCGAACAAGGGGTCCTATGTGAAAATGTAACATCACCTAGAATAAAGTTTTGAGTTGAAAACTGTTTGATTTCAGTTTCTAATAACCTGATAATGCTTATAATTTCAAAAATGACCATTTTTTTGGTCTTTATTAAAATGAAAAGGTTGATCGAAAAGTTTGGGGGATCTAAGAGTGTGGCAACCCAGTAGTCATAATTACTTCGAATTCTGACAATATGAGGGTCATGTTGCAGGTAGTGCAGCAAGAAGGCACTTATGTGTCTTGCGCATCTCGGAGCCCCAAAATTATTTTCCGGGCTAGATGCAGCTAAAAATTATTATTAATTTTAAATCTGGTGGAGCTTAGTATAGATGGCCTAATAGGATCAGTGCTGCACACTGCTACAAAGCCCAAATTATTTTCCAGCCAAGATACAGATAAACATGATTAGTAATTTTAAATCTGGTGGAGCTTATTATAGATGGCCTAATAGAATCAGTGCTGCACACTGCTACAAAGCCCAAATTATTTTCCAGCCAAGATACAGATAAACATGATTAGTAATTTGAAAGCTTAAAACGGTTGGTAGGGTGATTTTAACCAATCATCAAGCTTTTACTCTCCCCAGGATGACAAAGGGGTAGAAAAGTCGTTTCGGATCCATGATTTATTCATCTTTATGAACGTGAGTCTGTCTACATTATCAGTGGAGAGCCGCGTGCGCTTATCTGTCAGCACACCACCAGCAGCGCTGAACACACGTTCAGACAGAACGCTGGCTGCGGGGCATGACAAGATCTCCAAGGCGTAAGTGGCTAGCTCCGGCCATTTATCCAGATTGGAAGCCCAAAAAGAGCAAGGGTCCAGTGACACAGTCGTGGCTTCAATGTTTACTTGGAGATACTCCTGTACCATCGTCTCTAGGCGTTGACTATGTGTCAGACTTCTTGTCTCCTGTGGCCTTGCAAAGGATGGGCTAAAAAAGTGGTGAAATGATTCCGCAAAATTGATGTTACCAGCAGATACTGTGGTTCTGTTACGGTTTGAGTGCTGAACACTTGACGGTCCCACGGTTGGCAAGTTGGAACTGTGAGATTCACTACGTGCACCACTGGTGTTTTGTGGAAAAGCACATGTAAGGTTCTGCAACAGTCTCTGCTGATACTCCTGCATGCGTGCATCCCTTTCTATGGCAGGAATAATTTCGGCAAATTTACTTTTGTACCAGGGATCTAACAGTGTGGCAACCTAGTAGTCAGGATTATTTCTAATTCTCACAATTCGAGGGTCATGTTGCAGGTAGTGCAGCAAGAAGGCACTCATGTGTGTTGCGCATCCAGGAGCACCAAGTCCCTGTTGTGTTGGTGGCGAGGTAACAATCATGCTTCCTTCCTCTGTCCTCTCCCCCCAACCTCGCACAACAGAAATGTGATCAAGGTCTCCCTCATCTGATGAGTCTTCCATCAGTTCGTCCTCCACTTCTTCCTGGGCTCCTGCACCTTCCTCACTAGTTTGTCTGCTACCATGCACCCTGGAAAAACCATCTCCCCCACCCTCACATGCCTGCCGCCTTGGTGCTGCCGACCGTCTGGACCTTGCAGATGTTAGCCCTTCCGCATACAACTCCTCCTCCTCTACTTCCTCCACCTCCTCTTGTGCCACCACCTGACTCCGAATTCTGTTTAACATGTGCTCCAGCATGTAAATCACCGGAATAGTCATGCTGATAATGGCATCGTCAGCACTAAACATCTTCGTCACCATTTCAAAACTGTGCAGAAGGGTGCATAGGTCCCTGATCTGAGACCACTCCTCCAGCGTGATTTGCCCCACCTCTGGATCTCGTTGGCCCAGGCTATACGTCAGAACGTATTGCACCAGGGCTTGTCGGTGCTGCCACAGTCGCTGCAACATGTGCAGAGTTGAATTCCACCGGGTAGGCACATCGCATTTTAGCTGGTGAAGTGGCAGGCCCAACGACTTCTGTAGAGATGTAAGTCGCTGAGCTGCGGTATGCGAACGGCGGAAGTGAGCACACAGCGACCGTGCCCTCTGCAGAAGGCCATCTAGTCAGGGATAGTGGGCTAAAAATTGCTGGACAACCAGGTACAACACGTGAGCCATACAAGGCACGTGTGTGACATTGCCCCGGCGAAGGGCCGCACCCAGGTATGCAGCATTGTCGCACACGGCCTTCCCTGGTTTCAGGTCCAGTGGAGACAACCATTCATGAAATTGGTTCTCCAGAGCTGACCACAACTCCTCAGCTGTGTGACTCACATTTCCCAGACATTTCAAAGTAAAAACCGCCTGATGACGTTGAGCCCTACTGCCAGCATAGTAAGGAGGTGTGCAGGATCCCTTCTGCGCAGTTAGAAAGCTTGTGGCATGACCAGACAGGCTTTGGGTGCAGGTGGAAGACCGAGAGGAGGTTGAGGAGGCAGAAGCAGTGGAGGAACTTTGACATAAAGAGGATTGACGCACAACTCGTGGGGACGTCAAGACTTGGACAGCAGCCCCTTGTCCTGCTGTCACCATAGTTACCCAGTGCCCAGTCAGCGACATGTAACGCCCCTGTCCATGCCTACTCGTCCAAGTGTCTGTGGTGAAATGCACCCTGTCACACACAGAGTTTCTCAAAGAAGCGGTGATGTTGTGTGCGACATGCTGGTGGAGCGCAGGCACACCTTTCTTTGAGAAGTAGTGCCGACTGGGCATCTGGTACTGGGGCACTGCGACGGACATAAGGTCTCGAAAATCCTCTGTGTCCACCAGGCGGAAAGGCAGCAATTCTGTAGCCAAGAGCTTGCAGATGGTGAAATTCAACCTCTTAGCTTTCTCATGGCTAGGAGGAAATGGTCTTTTACTTGTCCACATCTGAGGGACCGAGGGCCATCTATTGTGCTTAGACGGGGTTGATAAGGGTGTCCCCGGCAAACTGCCAGTCTGTGAGGAAGATGCAGGCGGACATGTTAGGTTGCCTTGATCCAAAGGTGGTGCTATCGATGTCGGACAGCGCTCAACACCAGCTGGTGTTACCACCTCCAAAGAAAATGATGACCTGCCAATCACGCTGGCTGTTGCGGGTAAAGAGGTGGCAGGTCTGCGCCCCAAAACAGGTGTGACTGCTGTCCCCCCAGTCACAGAGGATGAAGAGGCCGCGGATGCACAAGATATGGCAGACGGTGGTTGGCCCGGCCGGCTAGGCCGCATTGTAGCACACTGAGCTTCCCACTGCAACTTATGCTTCATGTCCATGTGCCGGTTCATGCATGAAGTACTCAAACTATGTATTTTTTGGCCTCTTCTTAGCTTTTGCTGACAAATGTTACAGATAACACGAGTTGGGTCATCTTTATCGATCTGAAAAAATGCCCAGGCTATGCAAGACTTAGCACCCATGCGACCTGAAGAGCCACCACGACTTGTGGTGAGAGGCAGAGTTGTGTTTGAGGATGCAGTTGTTGACGTGCTTCCAGTACTACGTCTCTGTCCAGGAAGGCGCAACCTGACCTCGTCGTCACTAGCATCTTCCTCCACCTCCTCTGCTGACCTCATCTCTTGGCTGACTGTGGGTTGACAGTAAGTGGGATCTCCGACCTCATCATCATCACCCTGTGCGTTATCACACCCGTCGTCCTCAGAGCCAACCTGTTCCTGCCCTGACAAAAAACTAAAGTTGTCGCTCCAATCAGGTATTTGAGTCTTATCATCGTCTTCCTCATTGTCTCCACCAACAGGAGTTACAGTTTGGGAATGAGGGTCTACATTATGGTCAGAACCTTCTGCGTCTGGTCCTGGATCCGACTCATAAAGATTCTGGGCATCAGTGCAGATCATTTCCTCGTCTGGATTCACAGAAGCGCTGGAGTCGACCTCTGATTCCCAGGCTATAGTATGAGTAAACAGCTCTGCAGACTCAACCATCTGTTCTACCTCATACTCAGACGGGCAGCTGGAGATTTGGGAGCTGTGAGGAAGCAAGTGCGATTTGGGTGACACCTTTGAGGACTGGAGTATTTGTGATGTTGAAGTTGATGTGGAGGAGAGCCCACTTAAAGGAGCACTTGATATCCGTTGAAGCACCTGCTGTTTTTGTGCCTCATCTGGAATTTGTAGCGATTGGCGTGGCCGTAAGAAAGGGATCTTATCACATTGTCCGCTAAAAGAAGTAGACATTTTAGTTTGGCTGGAAGATGGTCTTTCTTCTGCAGATGTTACTGTTGCTTTAACACCTACCCCACGGACACAACCTTTTTTCCCCTTCCCAACACACCTATTCCCCTTTCCACCAGCAGCAGGCCTTTTTCCACTCATTTTGGTGGTTAACTAATTCACAACTCTGGAGTTGTTTGCACAAAAAAACAATGGATGGGAACCGAGCAGAGCTGAGTGGCCAAACTGTGGTATTAGGCCAAAACTATTGGCTGGGTTAGATGGAGAAAAAAATTATATTCGATTTGCAACCTGATGGAGGTCAGTATAGATGGACTAATAGAACAAGTCCCACACACAGCTAGAAGCCCAAATATTTTTTCAGAGGTAGATGCAGAAAAAAAATATATTCAGTTTGCAACCTGATGGAGGTCAGTATAGATGGACTAATAGAGAAAGTCCCACACACTGCTAGAAGGCCAAATATTTTTTCAGAGCTAGATGCAGACAAAAAATTATTTTGAATTTGCAACCTGATGGAGGTCAGTATAGGTGGACTAATAGAACAAGTCCCACACACTGCTAGAAGGCCAAATATTTTTTCAGAGGTAGATGCAGAAAAAAATTATATTCAGTTTGCAACCTGATGGAGGTCTGTATAGATGGATTAATAGAACAAGTCCCACACACAGCTAGAAGCCCAATATTTTTTCAGAGGTAGATGCAGAAAAAAAATTATTTTTAATTTGCAACGTGATGGAGGTCAGTATAGATGGACTAATAGAGAAAGTCCTACACACTGCTAGAAGGCCAAATATTTTTTCAGAGCTAGATGCAGAAAAAAATTATATTCAGTTTGCAACCTGATGGAGGTCAGTATAGATGGACTAATAGAACAAGTCCCACACACAGCTAGAAGCCCAAATATTTTTTCAGAGGTAGATGCAAATAAAAATTATTTTTAATTTGCAACCTGATGGAGGTCAGTATAGATGGACTAATAGAGAAAGTCCCACACACTGCTAGAAGGCCAAATATTTTTTCAGAGCTAGATGCAGATAAAAATTATTTTTAATTTGCAACCTGATGGAGGTCAGTATAGATGGACTAATAGAGAAAGTCCCACACACTGCTAGAAGGCCAAATATTTTTTCAGAGCTAGATGCAGATAAAAATTATTTTTAATTTGCAACCTGATGGAGGTCAGTATAGATGGACTAATAGAGAAAGTCCCACACACTGCTAGAAGGCCAAATATTTTTTCAGAGCTAGATGCAGAAAAAAATTATATTCAGTTTGCAACCTGATGGAGGTCAGTATAGATGGACTAATAGAACAAGTCCCACACACAGCTAGAAGGCCAAATATTTTTTCAGAGGTAGATGCAGATAAAAATTATTTTTAATTTGCAACCTGATGGAGGTCAGTATAGATGGACTAATAGAGAAAGTCCCACACACTGCTAGAATGCCAAATATTTTTTCAGAGCTAGATGCAGATAAAAATTATTTTTAATTTGCAACCTGATGGAGGTCAGTATAGATGGACTAATAGAGAAAGTCCCACACACTACTAGAAGGCCAAATATTTTTTCAGAGCTAGATGCAGAAAAAAATTATATTCAGTTTGCAACCTGATGGAGGTCAGTATAGATTGACTAATAGAACAAGTCCCACACACAGCTAGAAGCCCAAATATTTTTTCAGAGGTAGATGCAGATAAAAATTATTTTTAATTTGCAACCTGATGGAGGTCAGTATAGATGGACTAATAGAGAAAGTCCCACACACTGCTAGAAGGCCAAATATTTTTTCAGAGCTAGATGCAGATAAAAATTATTTTTAATTTGCAACCTGATGGAGGTCAGTATAGATGGACTAATAGAGAAAGTCCCACACACTGCTAGAAGGCCAACTATTTTTTCAGAGCTAGATGCAGAAAAAAATTATATTCAGTTTGCAACCTGATGGAGGTCTGTATAGATGGATTAATAGAACAAGTCCCACACACAGCTAGAAGCCCAATATTTTTTCAGAGGTAGATGCAGAAAAAAATATATTCAGTTTGCAACCTGATGGAGGTCTGTATAGATGTATTAATAGAACAAGTCCCACACACAGCTAGAAGCCCAATATTTTTTCAGAGGTAGATGCAGAAAAAAAATATATTCAGTTTGCAACCTGATGGAGGTCAGTATAGATGGACTAATAGAGAAAGTCTCACACACTGCTAGAAGGCCAAATATTTTTTCAGAGCTAGATGCAGAAAAAAATTATATTCAGTTTGCAACCTGATGGAGGTCAGTATAGATGGACTAATAGAACAAGTCCCACACACAGCTAGAAGCCCAAATATTTTTTCAGAGGTATATGCAGATAAAAATTATTTTTAATTTGCAACCTGATGGAGGTCAGTATAGATGGACTAATAGAGAAAGTCCCACACACTGCTAGAAGGCCAAATATTTTTTCAGATCTAGATGCAGATAAAAATTATTTTTAATTTGCAACCTGATGGAGGTCAGTATAGATGGACTAATAGACCAAGTCCCACACACTGCTAGAAGGCCAAATATTTTTTCAGAGCTAGATGCAGAAAAAAATTATATTCAGTTTGCAACCTGATGGAGGTCAGTATAGATGGACTAATAGAACAAGTCCCACACACTGCTAGAAGCCCAAATATTTTTTCAGAGCTAGATGCAGAAAAAAATTATATTCAATTTGCAACCTGATGGAGGTCAGTATAGATGGACTAATAGAATGATGCTATGCCCAAAAGATTTTACTTCACTAGGTGCAGTAAAAAAATTGGTATTCTATACACAGGTGGTATATCTTGCAACACAGATAGGCTACTCCACTGACTAACACACTCTGCAATAGGCCAAAAAGGATTAGCTTTGCTAGATTCAGCCAAATGCTGTGAAAAAAACTTGCACAGCACTGGCACAGACCTGCCTGGCAAAAACTGATAGGAACTGATGTAACCTAGTCCTGAAAAGGACTGCAATTACAATTAGTCTTTACTCCCACAATCAATCTATTTAAGAGCACAGACCTGCCTGATAAAAGTTGTAGGAAATGCTGTAACCTAGTCCTTAAAAGGACTGCAATCACAACTATTCCCTACTCCCAAGCTATCTGTAGATTTGTGCGAAAATTGGCTTGAAATTAGCAAGGTATAGCGCACACAGCAACAGCGGTGCCGTCTAACACGCAGCTGCAGCAGTGAGAAAATGGTGGCGATGGGGAAAATGGCTTGGTCTTATAGGGCAAGGACATGTGACATACACTGCCAATGACACATGCCCTTGCTTGTGTGAAAAACAGCAGTTCGCTCCGTGTGTGCGCTGCTGATAGGCTGACAGACTGCACCTCCCCACTGCAAATGCGGGAAAGAGAAAAAAAATGGAGATCTTCATTATTCCTGCAGAGATCCATCCCCTGCCCCTCCCCCCACCCCGCTGTACACTCAAACTGCGTATTAACATTAATTTTCATCATTACTGAGAAAAAATCCAGTTATGATTTTGGTGCACGAACAGTTATCGAACATAACCTCAAACAGCCGAATTTTTCTCAAATCGTTCGTGTTCGCCGAACGGCTCGAACACCGCCCAAAACAGCTCGAATTTGAGATTGGCGAACAGATCGAGTAGAACAACGCTCATCTCTAGTGTCAACCTTCTGCTTGAAGAATGAGGCAAAGTCTTCGGCTGAAATAAGAGGAGAGGGAGGAGGCACTGGGGGACGGAGGAGAGAATTGAAGGTGTTGAATAGTTGTTTGGGGTTGTGAGACAGGGAGGATATGAGGGATGCGAAGTATGTTTGTTTTGCGAAGTATTATCTTCAGCATGCTCGGGCTTTAAGTTTTTGACTTGCCCCCCTGGGCCGTGGGGTACCCAGAACCGGGCCTTCTGGTGTACGCTGCTGATGGGGGTAGTAGTGGCAACCCGATCCCGTGGCTCAGGGTGGTGAGACCAAAAGGTGGCAGTCTATTTATCATTGTTTTGAATGTTCAACTACGCCACCCATTGATTGCGGTCAGAGATAACCGCCGCTGCGAGGCAGACCGCTACGGCTGGTGTTGGTGTGCAGCACAGGGATAGGATTACTCCCCACGGGAAGAGTGTAACCTCAGGGCAGTGTAGGTGGATGCTGGGGGTGATGGTGCAGGCGCAGCAAAGATCACACTGAGTCCAATGGTGCAGTCCAGGGTTTTTACTCACAGTTGTTATCCAAGTCACTTCTGTCAGCAATGACTGCCCAAGTTGTGCTGCGTCCACCAGGTGAGGAGCTCGGTCAACCCCCAGGCAATTCAGGAGTATGGCACAGGACCCCCTTCTGTCCTTTCTCTGGCCTCTCGTGCCCCACCAGTGACCAAACTTCTGTCCAGCTACCGCGGACCGTGTCGGGTAAGCGTTGGCCTCCGCTTCCCGCTATCCTATATGGCGCCTTCCTAGCAGGTTTGGCGGGGGGTCGCACCAATAAATGATCACGACCTCCGGTTCTTGGCTGAGGGATGATTTACCTCCACCAACTTGGGAATCCGGTACCCTTCCACAGCCTGACCCTTCACCCGATATAATGCGGGTTTGCAACGGTTGCTGTCCGTTCTGCTCTCTTAGGGTCCCTTCTGCCTTCTTGTTTCTGGAGCCTTTCTACTCCTCTGTCTCTTCTCCTTCCTTCCTTCTCCTTCTTCTCTTCTCGTCTCTGGCCCCGACCTTCTCTCTAGGCCTGCCTCGTGGAGCTGAGCTCAGGCTGAGCCGCGGCTCCCTGTCAGCTCTGACTGAACTACTCTCTACTCCTTTTCTCTCTACTCTCAACAAGATGGCTCCCACCTTTTATCTGCTTCTCTGTGTCTGAGCTCAGGTGACCTGCACCCAATGAGCTCCTTCCTATGCTCCAGAAACTGTCCCCTTTTGCTCCCACACCACTGGGCTCTCTCTTCCCTCCCCACTCCAGCCAGGGACATGGTCAGTTGTGCCTGCAATATGGGAGCACCGGCGAGCTGTCCCCCGGAAATGGGGAGTGTATGTGTGTGCAGCTAACTGAGCCCTGGTCCACACTCCATCTGTTAGAACCTTGCTCTTAGGTTTTTTCCTTTGCTGGTCACATGACCTTGTTGGCCTATTTAATCCTGCTCCGCCCTTCTGGCTTTGCTGGACTTCATTGTATAACTACTTTCTAGCTAGCCTGTGCTCTGTATCTAACTCTGTTAGTTTGCTTGGTCTACGGACCTCTATGTTCTATATATTTTGTTTGTTCGTCTGTCTGCTACTATTTCTGTTAGGAGGTGTCCCATTTTCCTCCCAGTCCTTAGTACTTGTAGGGATTCCTTCCCCACATCTATAGGTCTCCGTACAGACTAGCTTAGGACTTTAGCAGGTCTGATCGCAGGATCAGGTTCCCTGTTACATCGTAGGGATTCAGCTGAGTTCTATCGTAGGGACAGATCTCCTCTCTTTCCTTAGCTCTGGTAGCAGAACATAACAGTAAGTCCAGCCTGCAAATTCTCTAAGGAAAGATTTTTCTGTTCCATCATGGTGTCGGTTCAGGATTTGGCTCATCGCCTGCAGGGACTCTCTCTGGAGGTGGCCGAGCTCTGTCAGCACGTGAGTAACTGTCCTGGAGCACATTTCTTGGAGCCTAAGGTATGTTTGCCGGATTTATTTTTTGGTGAACACCGAGAATTTTTTTCATTTAAAAATGCTTGCTTATTGTATTTTCGTTTGAGACCCAAGTCCTCTGGGGATGAATCCCAGCGCATAGGGTTCATAATGTCACTTTTGCGCAAAGAGCCTCAGGAGTGGGCCTTTTCTTTGCAACCTAGTGATACATGCTTCAGATCAGTGGATAGTTTTTTTTCTGCTTTGGGACTATTATATGATGATCCTGACCGTGTCGCATCAGCTGAGACTGAGTTGAGACGTTTGAAACAGGGATCAGTTAATGTGGAAAAATATTGTACTCATTTCCGTCGTTGGTCTACTCAAACAGGGTGGAACGATTCTGCTCTGAAAAGTCTATTTCTTGCTGGGCTCAATGAAAGGGTTAAAGACCTGCTAATTGCTTATCCTACACCTGAAGATTTGCAACAGGCTATGCAATTAGCTATACGGGTGGATAGGAGACTGCGTGCAAGGGTTAATGAGAGCAAATCCTCTGCTATGTCAGTTTCTGGTTATGAGAATGTGTGTACTAACAGTGGTGAACCGATGGAGATTGGATCGGTGGCACCTCGCTCTCAAGAAAAAGACCGTAGATTTTCTGAAGGCTTGTGTTTCTATTGCGGAAAATCTGGTCATTTGATTAAAGGCTGTGAGCTTCGTATGAAGAAAGAAAAAAAAATGGTCAGTCATGCCCGTATTGCCTGTTTAAATTCCAAGGGTGTATTTTTAGCTGCTTCCACGATTGCTCAGAAAAAATTAATGGAATTTCGGGTGTTTGTTGATTGTGGGTCTACTCTGAATGTAATTGATGGGGGATTCTTGGAAAGACTCAATTTAAAACCCGAACCTTTATCATCCCCCATTGCTGTGGTTTCTGTGGATGGTTCCCCTTTGAAGAATATTACTCTCAAGGTCTGTGAATTTCCTCTCACTATTAATGGTGTTCACCATGAGAAATTGGATTTGGTAGTTTTGAATAACTTGCCTTCTCCAGTAATATTGGGATTGCCCTGGTTAAAATTTCACAATCCTGTACTGGATTGGTCTACCAGTGAAATTAAATCCTGGAGCCATAAATGTTATGACAAGTGTTGTAACGGGCGTATTGCAGCTTTGGATAGGGGAGAATTGCCTGTTCCTATTCAGGATTTTTGGAGAGTTTTTTCTGAGAAGGAATCGCAGGTTTTGCCTCCCCATAGAGACTATGATTGTTCTATTGAATTTGTCCCTGGAGCGACTCTTCCTAAAAGTCGTTTATTTAACCTTACTATTCCTGAGAGGAAGGCTTTGGAGGAATACAAGTTTGGCCGCCGGTCACATTAGGCCCTCTAAGTCTCCTGTGGCGGTTGGATTTTTTTTGGTAAAAAAAAAGGACGGCGGTTTACGTCCTTGTCTGGATTTTCGTGAGATTAACAAAATTACTGTACGCAATCCTTACCCACTGCCATTGATTCCTGATCTGTTTAACCAGTTAATGGGGGCCAAGTGGTTCTCTAAAATTGACCTTAGGGGGGCATACAATCTGTTGCGCATGAAGGAGGGTGACGAATGGAAGACTGCTTTTAACACTCCTGTGGGTCATTTTGAGAATCTGGTTATGCCTTTTGGTCTTACTAATGCTCCTGCATTTTTTCAGAATCTTATTAATGACATCCTTAGACCTTTGATCAGCAAAAATGTGGTTGTGTATTTGGATGACATTTTGATTTATTCGCCGGATCTGGAGTCTCATTGGCGGAGCGTACGTGAGGTATTACAGTTATTAATGGACAATTCGCTTTTTGCTAAGCTGGAGAAATGTGAGTTCGCTGTACAGAGAATTAGTTTTTTGGGTTACATTATCTCCAGCGAAGATTTTGAGATGGACCCGGTTAAAGTTCAAGCTGTACAGGAATGGCCTAGGCCTATTGGTTTGAAATCGATACAGAGGTTTTTAGGTTTCGCCAATTATTACAGAAAATTCATAAAAATTTTTTCTAGTATTGTCAAACCTCTGACTGATCTCACCAGGAAAGGTGCTGATGCGGTTCAGTGGACTTCTGACGCCATTGAAGCTTTTGTGTATCTCAAGGAGAGGTTCACCTCTGCTCCCATCCTTATGCAGCCTGATGTGACTAAGCCGTTTTTGGTTGAGGTTGATGCTTCCTCTGTGGGGGTTGGCGCAGTATTGTCTCAGGATAACGGGGATGGATTACATCCCTGTGCCTTTTTTTCAAAAAAATTTTCGGAGACTGAACTGAATTACGATATTGGTAATCGGGAATTATTGGCTATTAAACTCGCATTTGAACACTGGCGCCACTTCTTGGAAGGTGCGGAATTTCCCGTTCAGGTTCTTACGGATCATAAAAATCTGATATATCTTGATGCTGCCAAGCGCCTGAATGCCCGTCAGGCTAGGTGGGCACTGTTTTTCTCGCGGTTTAATTTCTCCGTTACTTACATCCCTGGTACTAAGAATGTTAAGGCGGATGCCTTGTCTCGCAGTTTTTCTCCCATAGTCGGTGCTGAGAAAGAGGAGAACATTTTACAAGAAGGTGTTGTGATAGCTGCTTTGGACTCCGTTTTTGAAGATGAGATTCTTAAAGCACAGGAGAATGCCCCATCTAACACTCCTCATGGGAGGTTGTTTGTGCCTGGGACCTTTAGGAGAGATTTGTTTGTTGAGTGTCACGAATCTCGGTTGACAGGTCATCCCGGAATCTCTGAGACCAAGAGACTGGTGGGTCGCAGTTTTTGGTGGCCTGGATGGCAGAAGGAAGTCATTAAGTGGGTGCGTCAATGTACTATATGTGCTAGATCTAAGTCCTCACATACTCCTGCTGCGGGGTTGCTTTGTCCTTTGGAGGTTCCCAGTGCTCCTTGGACACATTTGGCTATGGACTTTATAACTGACCTTCCCCCCTCTGAGGGTTTTACTGTCATCTGGGTGGTCGTGGACCGTTTTAGCAAGATGTGTCACTTGGTTCCCTTCGTCAAACTGCCCTGCGCTAAAACTCTCGCTAAGGCCTTTGTCAAGGAAATTGTCAGACTTCATGGCGTTCCTACTGACATTGTTTCTGATAGGGGTCCTCAGTTCGTGGCTTGTTTTTGGCGTGCCTTTTGTGACAGGTTGGGAGTTCATTTGTCGTTCTCGTCCGGATATCATCCTGAATCTAATGGCCAGACAGAAAGGAAAAACCAGGATGTTGAGCAGTTCTTGCGTTGTTTTGTGGCAGACAATCAAGAGGGGTGGTCTGAGTTTCTGCCACTTGCTGAATTTGCTCTGAACAATCATACATCTTCTTCTGCTGGTTGTTCGCCTTTTTTTTGTTGTTCTGGGAGACATCCGTCGTTTGGGTCGTTCTCCAAGTTGGGATCTGCCGTGCCTGAGGAGGAGAATTTTTCCGGTGATTTGGAGAGAGTTTGGACGGATGTGCGTGGTAATCTTCAGGAGGCCAACAGAAAATCTAAAGACTACTTTGATAGGAAACGACAGGAGGTTTTGTTCGCTGTTGGTGACATGGTTTGGTTGTCCTCTAGGAATCTGCGGTTGAGGATTCCTTCTAAGAAATTGGGTCCCAAGTTTGTAGGGCCCTTTAAGGTGCTTCAGGTTGTCAACCAATCTGCTGTTAGGTTGGAGGTTCCTACCTCCTGGAGAATTAATCCGGTATTTCATGTCTCTCTGTTAAAAAAAGCTGTTGTGTCGGATGGTGACGCCTCTGCCTCTGTTCCTCCGGTGGTGGAGGATGGGGAATATGAAATTTCTAGCATCCTTAACTCTAGACGGTATAGAGGTAGTTTGCAGTATCTTGTGGCCTGGAAAGGTTTCGGACCCGAGGATAACTCTTGGGTGAGGTCAGATGATGTTTCCGCGTCCAGACTTATCAGAGCGTTTCAGAGGAGATTTCCTGATAAGCCTGGTATTAGGGGATCCGGAGGATCCTCTTAGAAGGGGGGGTACTGTTAGAGCCTTGCTCTTAGGTTTTTTCCTTTGCTGGTCACATGACCTTGTTGGCCTATTTAATCCTGCTCCGCCCTTCTGGCTTTGTTGGACTTCATTGTATAACTACTTTCCAGCTAGCCTGTGCTCTGTATCTAACTCTGTTAGTTTGCTTGGTCTACGGACCTCTATGTTCTATATATTTTGTTTGTTCGTCTGTCTGCTACTATTTCTGTTAGGAGGTGTCCCATTTTCCTCCCAGTCCTTAGTACTTGTAGGGATTCCTTCCCCACATCTATAGGTCTCCGTACAGACTAGCTTAGGACTTTAGCAGGTCTGATCGCAGGATCAGGTTCCCTGTTACATCGTAGGGATTCAGCTGAGTTCTATCGTAGGGACAGATCTCCTCTCTTTCCTTAGCACTGGTAGCAGAACATAACACCATCCTTACCTGGAAGTGGAATATCACACCTCTGGTTGAGGTGCAATACCCCTGAAGCAACTGAACCCTCGGGGCGCTACATTTCCGTAGCTCCGTGAACATGATTTGCGACTGTTTGACAGCTTTAATACATGTGTGGAATGCTGGAAAAACAGGCATTCCTCACATGTATTAAAGCTGTCAAACAGTCGCAAATCACGTTCCCGGAGTGACGAAAACTTAAAGCCCGAGCACACTGAAGATAATAGGTGCTCACCTGAGCATGCTCGTAAATCTCGAGCAATGAGCATGCTCGATCATCACTACTTGCTATGTGTAGCACAAGTGATCAGACGATGGCAGCTTCAACTCTCCCATGGAGGCTATTAAAGCAGGTAAAAAGTAAAAAAAATGTTTTTAAAAATATTTAAAAATGTAACAGTTCAAATCACCCTCCTTTTGCCCCATTCAAAATAAAACAATTAAAAATAAAAAATACACATACTTGGTATCGGCGAGTTCAGAATCACCCGATCTGTCAAAATATAAAGAGAATTAATCAGATCGGTAATGAGGAAAAAAAACAAAACTGTAGAATTTTGGTTGCTGCAACATTGCAATAAAACAAAATAACGGGCAATAAAACATCGTATCTACCCCAAAATGGCATCAATAAAAACGTCAACTCAGCGCGCAAGAAATAAGCCCTCACCCGGCCCCAGATCCCAAAAAAGGAGATTCCATGGGTCTTGGAAAATGGCTCCATTATTTTTTTTTTTTACAAACTTTGGAATTTTTTTTCACCACTTAAATAAAAAAGAACCTATACATGTTTGGTGTCTACAAACTCGTAATGACCTGGAGAATAATAATGGCAGGTCACTTTTAGCATTTACTGAATATGTTAAAAAAAACAATTGTCAAATTGCACTTTTTTTGCAATTTCACCACACTTGGAATTTTTTTCCCGTTTTCCAGTACACAATATGGTAAAATCAATGGCGTCGTTCAAAAGTACAACTCGTCTGCGAGAAACAAGCCCTCACACGGCCATATTGACTGAAAAAAAAAAGTTATGGCTCTGGGTAGAAGGGGATCAAAAAATGAAAATGCAAAAACAAAAAATCCCAGGATGGTAAAGGGGTTAAATGAGCAATGTATATATGTGATTTGTTTTTTGAAATCTATGTCTTAATCCACAGTTTTTAATACTCCGTATTTTACAGACCATAAGGTTTTAGAGGAGGAAAATAGAAAAAAAATGTGAAGAAAAAAATGTCATGCCGCATTGTTATGGGGAAGGGTCTCCTGCTGGCACTGTTTATGGCCCCCACACGCCGATGTCAGCTGCCGGAATATTCACTGCTCCCCATGCCCGGGGGTGTGGAGAAAGTTTTAAGAAAATTATACAAACAACCTTTTCACCTATCTAGATTAGTGCCCTTATGGGAAAATCCTAGATTTATTCAGGGTAAACAGAACAAGCTTTGTAAGCAATGGAACCAGAAAGGGATTTATTAAATGTTAATGAAGGAAGGCTGCTCACCTGGCAGGAATTCTCAGGGATGTATGATATGGGAGATCATCAATGTCTACAGTACCACCAAACAGTTACTTTCCACAGCTCTATGGTGAGAGATTTCGGGAAGGTGGAAAGGAGGGATGATTTTGATATATTGATGTGGTCTAGCTCATGGGTAAATTCCCTATCCACAATATACAAAAGGATTAGGAGACAAATTCTGCACACTGTGGTACCTGATTTATTTATCCATTGGAGTATAGCGCTAAATGACACTTAGATAGATGGTAAACTTTTGACGGGCTTGGATAAAGTAAAAATAGCAATGAACAATGGAGAGAAATGCAGTACAAACTGATTCATAATGCCATTTATGCTTTCAATTTTTCCTACAAAGATGCTTCATCACATTATTTATGAAAATGCCCAAAATGTAACCTAAAACCAATTTGTTTGATAGCATCAGACGATGCCCTTCCACCCAAATGGTGTGGGAAGAGACCCTTCTCTATTTAGATAATGTTTGGAGAATTAAAGTCCCACAGTCTCCTCGGGCATGTTTATTTCATCATATTGTAACAGAACATCGGGAGGATGGGGACAGAGTTCTGTCTATACAGATAATACATGTAGTTCTATTGGTGGTTAAAAAATGTATACTTAGATATTGGTTGAAGAAAGAGACACCTCAATTATCTGAAATAATCAAAACTCTGAAAACCTTATTAGTTTATGACAAACTTGAGTCAGAAAAACAAAAAGAAAAGTCGACGACAGAGTTTTTTCACAAACTGAGATCTTTTAATGAATATAGCAATACACAATCTGATATGTCACAGCTGATGAAAGTATTCTGACACACATCCTGGTATCATATGGAGGAACATAGGGGGACAACAGGATTACTTAAAGTCTAATGGATTCACTTATTTTTACATCTATTCATATAAGGATTTTAGAAAAGTGTTTTTTTTGTTGTTTTGCATGCAGAGTTAAAAATTGAATCTGTTAAAATTGTGAAAAAAAAATGATTGGATGGATTTCACACTTATTTATAAAGATGCGGTCTGTGTTGGTAAATGTCATGGAGATTCTAGGATTATAACATGATTTGTTTGTCTATTTTGTCTCATTAAATAAAGTTTGTTTAAAAAAAAAAAGATGAGAACACTAGATTCCATCATGACATCATAATTAACCATCACTACTTACAGAAGTGTTTACACCCATGTAGTCACTTTGACATTCCGGTGTCATTGCTGTCAGTGAGAAGCTACATAGCTAATCTTATACTGATTGCGCTTGGATTTACTTTGGATTTACTTGAAATGTCTGAAATTCCTTCAGACAGACTTCAGGTGTTAGCACTGCTCCAGGGGATTCTTACCACCTACGCCCCTGACATTGTGCTACCACTACCCGATGGCGTCCTCAGCTTCACTTACCGGCTGGTTATGAAGCTTGTGATAGACTGCCTGACCAAATACCACAAAGGTCGTATTAGCTCAGAATATCTTGAGCATTTACAGCAAAACATCTGGACACTCGTACAGCAGGTAAATAGCAGGCAATCTGCACAAATCTTATAATAATAATAAAGAAGAGTTGTAGCTTTGAGTGGCTCCATTCTTTTTACCATAAAATATACAGTAGTTTTTTGGGGGTTTTGTTTTTACGGTGTTTGTTATGCAGTGAAAATGACCTGGAAAAATGATTTTCCAAGTCAGTCCGATTAAGGCGATACCGAATATGCAAAGAAAATTCAGAATATTGCGAAAACATTTTTTTGCTTTGTGTCGCTAAATTCTGAGACCAGTAACATTTCTTATTTTTCTGTTGATGGGGCCCAGTGAAGACTTGTTTTTTTAACGCTGTATGATATGGAGGAGAGGAAGGAGGATTTAAAAGGCGGTACTTGATAAATAGAGGGTTTGGGGAGATATGATTTTTAATTGTCACAGGCCGATTTACATAAACAGTCATGTGTCTTACTTACACGCCCTAGGTGTGGAGGGTGGACGTGGAGATATAAAGGGAACCTGTCGCCTAAAATAATGCTATTAACCTGCAGGTTAATAGCCTTCTGACACCATGCAGCCGCCACACTGAAATAAACTGTATCCCCCCTGGCAGCCTCGCTCTTTCAGTCATATCGGTGGCGCCGGCAGGCTTTCAGTCACCGTTCTCTGCATAGTGAGCGGCGGCTGTAACCGCACCCGGCACTGACAGACAGCCGGTGCTAATATGGCCGCACAGTGTCAGAATGCTACTAACCTGCATATCAACTCCATATCTGCAGGTTAATAGCATTACTTTACATGACAGGTTCCCTTTAGAGGTTTACAAATGACCGGATCCCTCGTCAGCTGTCATGTAGTATTTGTAGTGCCGATATCAGGAGTAACATGGTGACATAAATGGCTTCCTCCATTCTGCACTTTCTCTCATGATTTTCCTTTCTTGTTTATTTCCATCTCTATAGGCTGAAGAAAAATCCCATAGTGGAGAATTGGCCTTTATTAAACAACTGGCCCAGAATGTCCTGCTTGTACTGGAGTATCCGGCCTACTCCCTGGAGCGCCTGGTAAGGAGCCATCGTCTTCTATATCTCATGTCCTTGTTGTCTGATCTTCTCCAGATTACCGTCATATAGCGGAAACTCAGATTTATGGTGGTAGAGGCCTCCCTGTCTGCTCCAGGCAGACACAGGACATTTTATGGCCGCCTGTCTCTGCAGCTCTATCATCTGTGAGGCCAGTCTGTACTCAGCGGTGCGGAGTTAGTATTTCCGCTTCTGTCTCTCTTGATCATCACAATCTTCCTTCTTATAAATGCTGCAGTCCTGATAGAAGATATTAGAGATCAGTTGTAGATACAAGTCCCTTATACAACCCCTGGCAAAAATTATGGAATCACCGGGCTCGGAGGATGTTCATTCAGTTGTTTAATGTTGTTGAAAAAAAAGCAAATAACAGACATGGCACAAAACTAAAGTCATTTCTAATGGCAATTTTAGGGCTTTAAGATACACTAAAAGAAATCAAGATTAAAAATGTGGTACTCAGCAAGGGTAATTTTTTTCATACCAAGCAGAGGGAAAAAAATATAGAATCACTCAATTCTGAGGAAAAAATTATGGAATCATGAAAAACAAACACACAAAAGAACACTACAATACATCACTAGTATTTCGTTGCACCACCTCTGGCTTTAATAACAGCTTGAAGTCTCTGAGGCATGGACTTAATGAGTGACAAACAGTACTCTTCATCAATCTGGCTCCAACTTTCTCTGATTGCTGTTGCCAGATCAGCTTTGCAGGTTGGAGCTTTGTCATGCACCATTTGCTTCAACGTCCACCAAAGATTTTCAATTGGATTCAGATCCGGACTATTTGCAGGCCATGACATTGACCTTATGTGTCTTCTTTCAAGGAATGTTTTCACAGATTTTGCTCTATGGCAGGATGCATTATCATCTTGAAAAATGATGTCATCATCTCCAAACATCGTTTCAATTGATGGGATAAGAAGACTGTCCAAAATATCAATGTAAACTTGCGCATTTATTGAAGATGTAATGACAGCCATCTCCCCAGTGCCTTTACCTGACATGCAGCCTCATATCATCAATGACTGTGGAAATTTGCATGTTCTCTTCATGCAGTCATCTTTATAAATCTCATTGGAACGGCACCAAACAAAAGTTCCAGCATCATCACCTTGCCCAATGCAGATTCGCGATTCATCACTGAATATGACTTTCATCCAGTCATCCACAGTCCACAATTGCTTTTCCTTAGCCCATTGTAACCTTGTTTTTTTTGTGTTTAGGTGTTAATGATGGCTTATGTTTAGCTTTTCTGTATGTAAATCCCATTTCCTTTAGGCGGTTTCTTACAGATCGGTCACAGACATTGACTCCAGTTTCCTCCAATTCATTCCTCATTTGTTTTGTTGAGCATTTCCTGTTTGAAGACATATTGGATTAAGTTTCCAGTCTTGATGCTTTGATGTCTTCCTTGGGCAACATTGTGTGATGATTTACCTTCTTTTAAGAGTTTGATAATCCTCGAATTTGTTTCAATTGACATCTCTCGTGTTGGAGCCATAAGTCATGTCAGTCCACTTGGTACAACAGCTCTCCAAGGTGTGATCACTCCTTTTTAGATGCAGACTAACTAGCAGATCTAATTTGATGCAGGTGTTAGTCTGGAAATGGAAATTTACAGTGTGATTCCATAATTTTTTCTTCAGAATTTAGTGATTCCATAATTTTTTTCCCTCTGCTTGGTCTAAAATAAATTACCCTTACTGAGTGCCTCATTTTTAATATTGATTTCTTTTAGTGTTTCTTAAAGCCCTAAAGTTGCCATTGGAAATGACTTTAGTTTTGTGCCATGTCCGTGATCTGTTTTTTTTCAACAACATTAAACAACTGAATGAACATCCTCCGAGCCCAGTGATTCCATAATTTTTGCCAGGGGTTGTATATTAATGTGGATTTACTGGGGGGGGGCGGCTTTGTACAGTTCGTCCAATACTGAAATTATCCAGGAAATCCAATGTTTAGTCCTTCCTGTCTATTGTATGTGGTAATGTAGTATTTGTGAAATGTTATATTAATTGTATATATTATATCCATCAGGAAACATCTGAAGGCGACTCCAAAGAGGGGCAAAACGGAAATATTGCTGACCCTGATATCAGTCAGCCGGGGCCGAACCCTGATCTGATGGAAGGTAAGCCGGTCATCTAATATTCTACATACAAATATCAAGTTATAGAGAACGACAGAGAACATGTAGATTTACTCTTCATCCAATGTATGAGGCCGCTGGCGGCTCATGAGCCCCCATGGACTATAATGGAGGGGGTCACAAATGTACAAAGAGGCTCATTGGTCCCCAATCATGTAATTGTTGAGGATTCGGTCAGATCCTGAGCAATGACACGTTCATAGTACAGTATATATATATAGATATGCCATAAATATATACAGTGTGTGCAGAATATCCTTATATCTAGTATATTCCATGTAAAGCGGTCTTATCATTTCCATTATTATATGGATGTGTTATATAAGTGGTGATATAGACTAATACATGTTGTCTCTTCATTATTTTATCATTATTATAGGAATAACTGTGCCGACAAATACTGATGGTGGAACATCTGAGCCACCAGAGATCATCCAGGAATCTGCCAGTGTAAGTATCATGGGACGTCTGTATATCATCAGATGACGGGTGGGAATTACACATCCCATATGACAATGGGATATCTCTGCTCTTATGTAGATCAGACCTATTATGTGTGACGGTGGTGTTATTATTCTGTCTCCTCCGTGTGATGTCCCTTATCCTCCCCTGCAGTACAATGATTTATGTGTATGGGTAATATCCACTTATAATATAATAGTGTCTGTGGGGGGTCCGGCTTTTATCACGTCCTCTACTTCGGTTGCAGTGTAATCAGGGGGGATATAATATAGACGGGAGATCTGGAGCTTTTATACTCCTGCAGCCTCGTTGTCTTAATGTCATTTCTTATTCCTTTTAGGCCTTGATCGGATCAGTGAATCCTTGTAAGGATGACTTTAATCCTATCAAACTGATCAGCTGTGGAGGATTTGGGTGAGCTTTACTTGGTATAATATTTATTTCTCAGGGCTCCTTATGACGATGCCTATATCTCTACGTCCTGCCCGTGCAATGCTACCATAGAGAAATTATGGTTCCACATCACTGTCCACATATAATTGTCTCTCTTCAGGTCAGTTAGGATGTGACGTGGAAGAGGACTTTCCATAGGTGATCATTTATGGAGTGTTATTTTATGGATTTCTAGTGATGGCCGCACATCTAGTATTAACCATTAGTACAGGAGATCACTTGATCAGGTCTATGGATGGACTGTTAGTAAGAATTCATAATAAATCATGGATTTTCTTCCTCCTCAGATCCGTCCACCTAGTTCGCCATACAGACACAAACAAGATATGTGCTATGAAGAAAATGGACAAGCAGAACCTGAGAAAGCCAAAGACCCTTAAATGGGCCTTTCAGGAGAGGGACATCTCTACATTCGCTGATTGTCCCTTTGTGGCCTCCATGTTCTGCTCCTTTCCTACTAAACTTCATCTGTGTATGGTCATGGAGTATGCACCAGGTAGGACACATCCATTGTATTTATATCCAGCCCACGTCTGCCTAATCCTAGCACCTTATATATAACCTGAACATGTCCACATGGACGGTTACATGTCCACACCGCATTTACTATAATGTTACTAAGATGCCTTGTGTGTCCTCACTGAGCATGGCGGCAATATCTGCTATGGAGGAAAGGAAGATTTCTCTGTATTTGAACAGTTTTTATAGATGAGAATTTTTCACAGAGAAATAAATGAGAGGCTTGTAGATGAGGCCTGGCTCTGTCTCTATGTACAGGGTTCCTCTGCAGTATACGCTCTACATTACACAGTGTATCTCTATATATACCATCCTGTCCCAATATCTCCGCTTGTTTCATATTCACACTCATCATGTGTAATTTACTCTGTAACAGACCCTCACCTGTCATATTTGCTTTTTCCTGTAGGAGGAGACTGTGGCAATCTTCTACAGCACAGGGGTCCTTTACCTATCACCTTGGCCCGTCTGTACATTGCAGAAACAGTCCTTG
This sequence comes from Phyllobates terribilis, assembly GCF_046119375.1. Classification (NCBI taxonomy): domain Eukaryota; kingdom Metazoa; phylum Chordata; class Amphibia; order Anura; family Dendrobatidae; genus Phyllobates; species Phyllobates terribilis. Next base: position 268,201 of record NW_027363375.1, read on the forward strand.
CTGTGGAATATCTGCACAGCTATGGTGTGGTGCACAGAGACCTGAAGCCTGTAAAGTAAGTGACCCTTGAGCTATAATAAAGGGGATGAAAGTTAGTTTGTTATACAGTCTATGGGTTATTACTTGGGGCTGACAACATCTTTTCTTTTACAGCCTCCTGATAACATCAACAGGACATATTAAAGTGACCGATTTTGGAGTTTCAAAACTTGGCCTCATGAGACCAACATCAAACATCTATAAGGCTCCAACTAAGGACATCACCAAAGAGTTCCGTGATAAAGAGGTCGGCTTTACTTACAGGATCTTCTACTTTACATATCTCATCTCTTTCTCCTTCTCTGATCATTTCTCATCACATTTCCACTGATGTTATTTGTCTTATGTATTGATCATCATCATCTCATTCTTCTGTTGCTTTCCAGACTGCTGGCACGTCTAGTTACATGGCCCCAGAAGTTATCCTAAGGAAAGGCTATGGAAGACCTGTTGACTGGTGGTCAGTAGGCATCATCCTATATGAATTTCTCTTTGGATATACACCATTTTATAGGGCTTCCCAAAAGGAGAAATTACGCAGTATCCTCAGTTGTAAGTAAAATAATCTGACTGCTTGTCATGTCGCTGTTATTTGGTTTGATTTGTTCCTTGGTTCAGTTTCTAGCTTTTTTAAGGAAAATGCTTTTTTATGTAAATAAATGAAGAGGTTTTATTTCCTGTAATATTTTCTTTTTATATCACAGATGACATTGTTTGGAGATGTAATTCCTTTCCTCCACCAAATGCTCGGGGCATCATCACTCAGCTACTCAGAAAAAATCCAGAACAAAGACTTGGGACAGGTAATATGATAATAGTATTAATAATGACTTATTACACCTCTGGGCAAATGAAGGTGTCCATGAGGATGAGCACTGAAGGTCTCTACCAACGTGTCCATTCCCCATTCTTCATGCTCTAATGTTCAGTACATTTCCTTCATGTTGACTCTTTTAAATCTCCAGTTCAGATTAACATAAACTGTATAGATACGGAGTAGTTTCTCTGACAATAACTGTATCGAATTTTTTCTTGTCTTCCTTTTGCAGGAGGGGCACACGAGATCAAAATTCATCCATTTCTGCGTGCCTTAAACTTTAACAACCTTCTAAGTCAGAAGCCTCTGTTCGTTCCTGATCTAAAATCAGATGAGGACACCCGCTATTTTAGCAGTAAGTAAAATGAGACGTTATCGGCAGAAAACTGCTGAGTGTCTTTTCTTTCATTATGTGTGACAATCAGTTCCCAACATAATGAGTAATAACATGGTGACTGTCTGACCGGCTCTTATACTAATAATTTCTCATAACACTTTTACTTTTCAGATCGCTCTGTGGGTTATAAATTTAGGAATTCAGATGATGGGGACACAAGTGAGGACAATGACTGTCCAGAAATCAAAAACTTTGAATCATCTTCTCAAAGGTTTTCCAAAGTAAGTATGTCTAAAGCATGTAGGTCAATAAAATGAATAAAACCTATGATTAGAAAAAAAGTTTAAAAATATATCTATTTATATTTTATATTTCTTTGTGTTTTTTTAGCTATATACCACCAGTACCAAGATGGTGACCATTGAAGAACCTATGTCACCTCCAGAGTGTACCCCTGAGAACAGCAAAAAACACCCAGACTTGTGAGTAGATTATTATTATTATGAGATTTACCTCTGATATATGCTCAGACACGAGTAACACAAATCTAAATCCAGCATCCACCACCCCATGATAACTGATTGCTGTGGATCTGGCTTGTGATTACACAGCAATATCAGTTGATCATTGCAACGAGCCATTCATTCCCAGCTCTTTATAGGCCAATATTACTAGTTAGACTCCATTCTTGCTGGTAGAATGGGGTCCTGAGCAGAGTATCCCCTTTATGATGTCCCAAATGGCCTTACAGGCAGGTGTTCTTCCTTTTTGTATTGTTTTCACTTGTAATTTACTTGACTTTCTTCTACCAAACAGGCAGAAAGAATCTCCCCCTTCCAAAACTGATGATGGTGACAATCAGTGTGTCACTGCTAAAAAGTGTGAGTCATCCTCGCCCTCATTGTCAGGTATGTACAGATTTATAGACCATCCCATTATAGGCTATGATAGAAAAGTGTAATGTGAATCTGCACATGAAGGCTCAGATAATGACATACTTTATTCCCGCTGCCCCTGAGTATTCAATTTTTTGTTTTGGTAAAATCCACCATACGGTTCCAGAGTTACTGGCAGTTTTATTTAGTGCTCATTTTTATGGTCTTTACAAGGGGGTGGTGCTAACAGGATTATCTGGGGGGGGTGTCTTCAGCCTCTTCTTCAGTATTATAGCGTGGTAAAGACCATAAAAATGACCACTAAATAAAAAGGCCCCTGTCTGTGGAACTGTAAGGCGGTGTGCTCACAATGCGTTTTTAATCGTTTCCGCAGCAGCAATTCCGCCGCAGAAACGCTTAAAAAACGCTTGGTAGAAGGCCTGCCATGTTCCCCAATGATAATCCGCATCTGCTGTGCACATGCTGCAGAAATTTCCGCTGCGGATTATCATTGAGGAAAAATCCGCAGCACTACCAATTATTTTGCAGAAGTCCTGCGTTTTCACCGCCATTGACTTGCATTGGAACGCATGGAATCCGCATCACTGCATCTGTACATGCGGAATCCATGTGTTTCAATGTGCGGATGGTACTCGGGTCTGGAGAAGAGGAGACTTTCCTCCAGACCCTCCCCCCCTACCATAGAACCTGTAAAAAAAAAAGAATAAAATAAAAAATAAATATTATACTTACCTTCTGATGGCCTCCGGTTCCTTGTCTCGGCTTGCCGGCTGCTCGCGGTAGACTAAAGGACCTGCGCTGACGTCATTTAGTCATGTGACGGGTCATGCGACCAATGATGTCGGCAGGTCCTTAAATCTACCGCGAGCTGCCGGCAAGCCAAGACAAGGACTCCGTGGGCATCAGAAGTTAAGTATATTTATTTTTTATTTTTTACCATTCTTTCGGTCACACTATATAAATCCATGTCGGTTGCATGAATTTATATAGTGTGACCAAGTTGTCAAGCACTTTCCAAGTGATGCTAAAATCGCTTGGAAAGTGCTTGACAATCCGCATGCGAAATCGCATGATCAAAACGCTTCACATCCGCATGTCCCTGGCAGGAAAAACGCATGTACAATCCGCATGTACAATCCGCATGTACAATCCGCATGTACAATCCGCATGCGTTTTTTGTGCCAGGGAGATGCAGAAATGCTCAGGAAAAAATCCGGAGCATTTCTGCATCGTGGGCACATAGCCTAAGGGGGATTTTAATAAAAACCCAAAACAGAGTCCTCAGGGGAGCAGGGGGAATAAAGTAAGAGTGAATTCTGGACACTTAAGACCTGGTGATGAGTCTTCTCTAATCTTACGCTTAAGTGTTATCTGACGGATTATATAAAAACACTTTGGCTTGCTGCAAGTAATGTCGTGTTAATAAGGGAGACACTACATGGCCGCACACAGAAAAGCTACAAGTGCATATTAACCAGTTTGAGTAACTCTATACACATATAAAATGAATCTTTGAGGAGTTTATAATCAACATCTTTTTCTGACTTTTTATTAGAACCTCCAGTTCAGGAGAGAAAGAAATCTGCACTAAATCTGAGAAAACAGCAAAGAACAGATAAAGTGGAAGAGGGGGAAAGTAGTAGGCGAGGTAAGTGTGAGGATAACCTCCATGTTGTATGATGTCAGTGAGATAAGTCATGTGGAGCAGATGTCATCTGTCAGTGGTGGGATTGTCACATGTATGATGGCTGACAATCATCAAGCACCTCTGTATGGAGAAGATTCCTCTACCGGCCTCCCACAGAGACACTACAGTAGTGTCCTCTAATATGGAGTCCCATTACTTACATCGGTTTTACATCTTTTTTATAGGTTCTATCTTCCGCCGGATGATATCATCCTGCCGGCGTGGATTATCCAGGGCTGCTCGCACTATCACACAAAGCTGCATTTTTGCCCACTGTCACCAGGGCACCAGAAACATCTCAAGGGCAGAAAGCCCTCACATCTAGTGCCCTGAAGAAAGTACAGCACATCCACCATCAATGCTGTACCTGCATGGAAAGAGTTGTACCATCTACTGTACCTGTGGCCGTCTGACCAGCAAGAAATATCTGCAAAAGTCAAAGGCCTCCAAGAACATCTTTTCAACCTTCCATGTAATTCTTAATTTAAAAAAAATAAATTGATTAATGTCCTTTTGAATTTAATTGAATATTACTGACATTTATGGCATATCAATGCTACACATGTTATATCCACCTCACGCTCTCCCTCTCCCCATTCATTGGGACCGCACGGGGTGAATGTTGGGTGTGACGCGGGGGGTGATCGCGCCCACAATCCAGCTGTCACGCCTCACTTGTCGTGACGTCAGCGCGGGGTCACGTGAAGCCTGTGAGCGGCGCTATCCTTGGCTGCAACGTAAGCTAATTACAAAAATCCTTAGGGGCCCCGTGGGGATACATTGTGGGGGTGGGGGGTAATCTAAAGTACTGGACAACTTCTTTAAGAAACATTTTTTTCCTGTATAATGACTTAAACCAAAATTTTATATTTTATTAACAAATAGGTAATTTCAGTGTAATTTATGAAGGAAAAAAAGAACTGCCAAAAATTAGGGATTCTGATACATCCTGTATTAGAATAAAGGAGGGTCTCATACACATTCTGGTCAAGTTGACATATAGTAGTACTTCTAGACTCATAAAGGCTATGCACTAAGTGCAAATCCTGCCAAAAAATGCAAGTAGGGTCATCCATACACCATGGAAGGCACCAACTGTAGTGCCTCATTCAAATATTGTGAACAAAGTATACACTGTGTGCAGAATTATTAGGCAAGTTGTATTTTAGAGGATTATTTTTATTATTGATCAACAACTATGTTCTCAATCAACCCAAAAGACTCTTAAATATCCAAGCTTAATATTTTTGGAAGTTGGAGTGGGGTGTTTTTAGATTTGGCTATCTTAGGAGGATATCTGTTTGTGCAGGTAACTATTACTGTGCAGAATTATTAGGCAACTTATTAAAAACCAAATATAATCCCATGTCACTTGTTTATTTTCACCAGGTAAACCAATATCAGTGCACAAAATACAGAAATAAACATTTCTGACATGCTAAAACAAAAACCAAAAAAATTAGTGATCAATATAGCCGCCTTTCTTTATGATGACACTCAGCAGCCTCCATCCACAGATTGCGTCAGTTACTTGACCTTTTTTCGATCAACATTGCGTGCAGCAGCCACCACAGTCTCCCAGACACTGTTCCGAGAGGTGTACTGTTTTCCCTCCCTGTAGATCTCCCATTTGGCCAACACACTTTTTGCAACCCTGTTGGCTATTTGACATGTAACGCTTGATTGTTCGCTGATCACGCTTCAAAAGTTTGGAAATTTCAAGACTGCTGCATCCCTCTGCAAGACATCTCACAATTTTGGACTTTTCAGAGCCCGTCAAACCTCTCTTTTGACCCATTTTGCCAAAGGAAAGGAAGTTGCCTAATGATTAAGCACACCTTCTATAGGGTGTTGATGTCATTAGTCAACACCCCGCCTCATAACAGAGATGCACATCACCAGATTTACTTAATTGGTAGTTGGCTCTCAAGCCTATGCAGCTTGGAGTAGGACAACATGTATAAAAAGTATCATGTGATCAAAATACTCATTTGCCTAATAATTCTGCACACAGTGTAGTTGTGGTACACCTACAATAGTGTTCAAACTAATAGCAGTGGGTTAAATAACATGAGTTAAGCACAAAACCTTTATACTAGTTTTTATTTCCATGCATTGGGAACATTGCACACTGTTTTCTAATTCTAAACATGAAGAGAAATGTATATAATTTTTAACTATTTTACAGAAAATAGCAAAAAATGAACAATGGGCTGTTCTAAAAAAATAGCAGTGTCTGCATTTGTCTTTACAAACTCAAAATATGTACTCTTTTTTAGGATTTGGCATTCCTGTGAATCATTAACCTAATACTTAGTTGTATACTCAGTTTTTAAGAACTGCTTCACATGTATGTTGCATAGAGTCAACCAACTTCTGGCACCTGTCAACTGTTATTCCAGCCCAGGATGCTTTGACTACATCCCACAATTTTTTGGCATCTGTTGGCTTTGCCTCAGAAACAGTATTTTTGATGTCACCCCACAAGTGTTCTATCAGATTAAGATCCGGTCATTGGGCTGGTCACTCCATAACCTCAATTATGTTGGACTGCAACCAATAATTTGATCGTTTACTGGTGTGTTTAGGGCAGTTGTCTTGTTGAAACACCCATTTCAAGGGCATATCCTCTTCAGCGTAAGGCAACATGACCTCTTCAAGTATTTTAATATATGCAAACTGGTCCATAATCTCTGGTATGCGGTAAATAGGTCCGGCACCATAGTAAGAGAAACGTGCCCATATCTTGATGCTTGCTCCACCATGCTTCACTGTCTTCAGAGTGTACTGTGGCTTGAATGCAGAGTTTAGGGGTCATCTGACAAACTGTCTGTGGCCCTTGGACCCGAAAAGAACAATTTTACTTTCATCAGTCCACAAAATGTTTCTCCACTTCTCTTTAGGCCAGTTGATGTGTTCTTTGACAAATTGTATCCGCTTCAGTACATGTCTTTTTTTAACAGTGGGACTTTGCGGGGACTTCTTGCTAAGAGATTAGCTTCACACAGGCATCTTCTTCTACAGTACTCACAGGTAACTTGAGACTGTCTTTGATCATCCTGGAGCTGATCATTGGCTGAACCTTTTCCATTCTGGATATTCTTCGATCCATTTGAATGGTAGTCTTCTGTTTTTTTCCACGTCTCTCTGGTTTCACTTTCCATTTTAAAGCATTGGAGATCATTATAGCTGAACAGCCTATCATAGTCTGCACTTCTATATAAGTTTTACCCTCTCCAAACAACTTTTTAATCAAAGTACGCTGTTCTTCTGAACAATGTCTCGAATGACCCATATTTCTCAGGCTTTCAAGGAGAAATGCATGTACAACATGTGCTGGCTTCATCCTTAAATAAGGGCCACCTGATTCACACCTGTGTCTTCACAGAATGATTGACCTCACTATTGAACTCCACACTGCTATTATTTTGAACACACCCCCTAACAATTAATTATTCGAATACACAGACTCATAAACATGCAGATCATGAATGCGGAATTTGTTGGTTTTCTTAGAATCTACTGCACCAACCGGTAAATTGTTTGTCATGTGGTGGTAATATAATATATACCAAAAACAGTGATTAATCTCGTTAGTCATATTGGACTGCTATTATTTTGAATACTACTGTACATACTATGCACCTCCATTATGGCATCCATGCAGCAAAAAGGAGTCAAACAATTCTCCTGTGACTTTTCACACACAACACTAACAAGAATGGCAAATGCCTGTAGTGAATCGACCAACGTTTGTGGTATCAGACGCCTCTTACGCTTTTTCTCTTCCTCTTTTGCGTTGTCATGAGGGAGAAGAGAAAATATCCCGGCATAATGATCCCGCGAATACAGCACATAGCCTATCTAAACATTGTACACTTTTCCATCCTAATCACAACAATCCAATATCCATAACACCCAAATATATACCAGAACTTACACAAAACAGATTTAAAGCCTAGAAAAATTGGAGTAGGACGCCCAACATGTCAAAAAAGGAACAAAAAATGAAGTATTAAAAACACTTTTATTAGTAGAAACATTAAAAAAAAATATATGTCTATATAACAATAGTAGAAAAGGTCGTGCAGGGTAGGAGATACACAAACAGCAGATACAGCAGTTTATACGTGGGTCCCCCAGGAGCAGGGTGAAAGGAATCCCATCAATAGATAAATAGTTCATAGAGCAGGTAAAATGGTATATACTCAATGTAAACAGCTGTAGGGCATGTATACAAGCTCAGAATCTAGGTGGGAAGAGTACAATGAAATATAAAGGGAAACCACTGCTCAGAGTGGAGGGAAGAAGAATGACCAGAGCAGGAAAAAGGTGCAAAGTCAGAGACTCACCCATGGGGACTAAAGTAACCACGTCACCGTACTGCAGCCCCGACGCGCGTTTCGCGTGGCTTCCTCAGGGGGCTGTGGTTGTGGATAGAGTGGGCGCCTTTAAATATCCTCCCAGATGAATCGCTGATTGATGCAGCGCATGCGAAGCGGCAGCGTCCCCCCGCCCCGCGTCACGTCCGGCCAGTTTCCAGGGGGGACTGTGGGCAGCGACGTACACGATGACGTCACTACCCATAATCCCCACGTACGGAAGCCCGACGGGACGCGGCCAAAGGAGGACGGCACTGCGCATGCGTGGCTCAGCGACAGCCATACCAAGTGAGGACAAGGGTAAGGGCAAAGATATCTCTTAGACAAAGAGGGTACTAGCTGTCAGAAACCAAGGTGCAGGTAGAGTAAATGCCCCATTCGTGCTACAAGTATAATAGTGTCATCATAGATATATATTAAGGAGTAAATGTAAGTAAGTATGCATTTTTAGAGTCTAACAGGGACACCATTGCATATACATAATGCGATAATGACTACGGCAGCTAGAGAGAGAAGCATATTCAAATGTATGGAACAATACATAAGTTGCCACAGAAAACAAGTGCAAATTATACAGAAGTCCAATGCATGCCCAATTATAAATATTGGGAAGAATAAATATATCCAGGGGCAGAGAGCATTGTAAGTAGCAGAAGGTCAACTCATAGAGATAATTTGTGACATTAGGTATTCATAATAACTGTAAATGTCCGTCCCATATGCGTCCAGAAGTATCCTAGATGGTATGGAGATATAGGTGATGGCGCCTAAATATAGAGGAATAATAGAAGAAGCAGAGAAAAAATTAGACAATAAGAAAAATAAAAAATCCACATTAAAAACAAATGAGAAGAAAACCTACAAGAATGAAGAGAAACTATTGTGTTCATTAAGACCACCAGGGGTCACCGTGTCCAGTACTGCAATCCAGCGGCATTCCAGCTGCGCCAAAATGCGCTTATAGTTACCTCCCCTGGTAATACAGCACATAGCCTATCTAAACATTGTACACTTTTCCATCCTAATCACAACAATCCAATATCCATAACACCCACATATATACCAGAACTTACACAAAACAGATTTAATTCACGCAAAAGAAAAGAAATCTTTTGGATATATAAATTACAAACCATTTGTTCTCTTGGTTTAAATGAAATGACGAAGAAGACCCTATGTTGATAGAAGATGTACAACAATTAACCTCAAAGGACTCTTCAGGATGGACATAATTGTTTCTTTTATTGGAAAAAAACCCTCTCTCCTGAACTGCCCTATTGTGGCCTGTTACGTCATCTACTGGTGGAATACTGAACTGCACCTCATTCATGTGTTTTACTAGAAATTAACAAGGTAATATTAGTAACAGTAACCCCTTTGCGACTTCTCTTTATGACCTCCCCCTCTTTGATGTGGGCTCCGGCGCTGAGCCCGCATCGTTTCAGGCACATGACAGCTGATTTGATCAGATGTGCCCCTAACAGCCACAAGTGGAATTACCCCTGCCACGTGATCGCGAGGTGCTGATTGGTTGACATGACAACCCGGGGTCTGCAGGAGACCCCTATGGTTGTCATTGTCGACCTGCTATGAGCGTCGCCCTGCGGTCGGTGTTCATAGCAGATGAGCATTTCTGCTACACATAGCAGGGCTGAAGACTTGCTATTAGTGATGATTGAGCATGCTCATTGCTCAAGATTTACGAGCATGCTCGGACGAGCACCTATTATTATTATTATTTATTATTATAGCGCCATTTATTCCATGGCACTTTACATGTGAAAAGGGGTATACATAGCAAAAACAAGTACAATAATCTTGAACACAATGTGACAGCGACTGGTACAGGAGGAGCGAGGACCCTGCCCGCGAGGGCTCACAATCTACAAGGGATGGGTGAGGATACATTAGGTGAGGGTGGAGCTGGTCATGCGGCGGTGGTTACTGCAGGTTGTAGGCTTGTGGGAAGAAGTGGGTCTTCAGGCTCCTTTTGAAGGTTTCCACGGTCGACGAGAGTCTGATGTGTTGGGGTAGAGAGTTCCAGAGTAGGGGGGAAGCACGGGAGAAATCTTGTATGCGATTGTGGGAGGAGGAGATAAGAGGGGAGTAGAGAAGGAGATCTTGTGAGGATCGGAGATTGCGTGCGGGTATGTAACGGGAGACTAGGTCAGAGATATATGGAGGAGACAGGTTGTGAATGGCTTTGTATGCCATGGTTAGGGTTTTGAACTGGAGTCTCTGGGCAATGGGGAACCAGTGAAGAGACTGACAGAGAGGAGAGGCCGGGGAATAGCGGGGGGACAGGTGGATTAGTCAGGCAGCAGAGTTTAGGATAGATTGGAGGGGTGCAAGAGTGGTAGAAGGGAGGTCACAGAGCAGGAGGTTGCAGTAGTCGAGGCGGGAGATGATGAGGGCGTGCACTAGTGTTTTTGCAGATTCATGGTTGAGGAATGTGAAGATCCGGGAGCTATTCTTGAGTTGGAGTCAGCAGGAAGTGGAAAGGGCTTGGATATGTGGTTTGAAGAAGAGGTCAGAGTCCAGGGTTACTCCAAGGCAGCGAGCTTGAGGGACTGGGGAGAGTGGACAGCCATTGACATTGATAGATAGGTCAGTTGGGGGGGTGAATGGGATGGCGGAAAGATGATGAATTCTGTTTTGTCCATGTTAAGTTTTAGAAATCTAGCAGAGAAGAAGGATGAAATAGCAGACAGACATTGTGGGATTTTGGTTAGTAGGGAGGAGATATCGGGTCCAGAGAGTTAGATCTGTGTGTTATCAGCATAGAGGTGATAATGAAAGCCATGGGACTCTATGAACTGTCCCAGGCCTAAGGTGTAGATGGAGAAGAGCAGAGGTCCTAGGACTGAACCTTGGGGGACACCGACAGATAGGGGGCGAGATGAGGAGGTAGTGCATGAGTGGGAGACACTGAATGTCCTGCCTGTTAGGTATGAGCAGTTCCAGGATAGGGTCAAGTCTGTGATGCTGAGAGATGAGAGAGTTTGTAGTAAGAGGGAATGGTCCACTGTGTTGAAGGCAGATGACAGGTCTAGGAGGAGGGGGACGGAGTAGTGTCGCTTAGATTTGGCAGTTAGTAGGTCGTTGGTGACTTTAGTCAGTGCCGTTTCAGTAGAATGGTGCGATCGGAAACCAGATTGTAAGCGGTTGAAGAGGGAGCAGGAGGAGAGGTGGGAGGACAGTTCAGAATGGACATGTTGTTCCAGTAGTTTTGAGGCATAGGGGAGATGTGATATGGGGCGATAGCTAGACAGAGAGGATGGGTCAAGGGAGGGCTTTTTGAGGATGGGTGTGATAGAGGCATGTTTGAAGCATGAGGGGAAGACACCAGTTGTTAGTGACAGGTTAAAGAGGTGGGCTAGGGTTGGGATGAAGATAGTGGTAAGCTTTGGGATGAGGTGGGACGGGATTGGGTCAAGTTTACAGGTGGTGAGGTGTGATTTGGAGAGTAAAGAGGAAAGTTGATCTTCCGTAATGGTGGAGAAGGTGGTTTTGAAGAAGGAGGGTTGAGTAGGTGTGGGGAGGGGCTGTGGGGGCTTTAGGCAAAAGCTTTGTCTGATGGTGTCAACCTTCTGCTTGAAGAATGAGGCAAAGTCTTCGGCTGAAATAAGAGGAGAGGGAGGAGGCACTGGGGGACGGAGGAGAGAATTGAAGGTGTTGAATAGTTGTTTGGGGTTGTGAGACAGGGAGGATATGAGGGATGCGAAGTATGTTTCTTTTGCGAAGTATTATCTTCAGCATGCTCGGGCTTTACGTTTTTGACTTGCCCCCCTGGGCCGTGGGGTACCCAGAACCGGGCCTTCTGGTGTACGCTGCTGATGGGGGTAGTAGTGGCAACCCGATCCCGTGGCTCAGGGTGGTCAGACCAAAAGGTGGCAGTCTATTTATCAGTGTTTTGAATGTCCAACTACGCCACCCATTGATTGCGGTCAGAGATAACCGCCGCTGCAAGGCAGACCGCTGCGGCTGGTGTTGGTGTGCAGCACAGGGATAGGATAACTCCCCACGGGAAGAGTGTAGCCTCAGGGCAGTGTAGGTGGATGCTGGGGGTGATGGTGCAGGCGCAGCAAAGATCACACTGAGTCCAATGGTGCAGTCCAGGGTTTTTACTCACAGTTGTTATCCAAGTCACTTCTGTCAGCAATGACTGCCAAACTTGTGCTGCGTTCACCAGGTGAGGAGCTCGGTCAACCCCCAGGCAATTCAGGAGTATGGCACAGGACCCCCTTCTGTCCTTTCTCTGGCCTCTCGTGCCCCACTAGTGACCAAACTTCTGTCCAGCTACCGCGGACCGTGTCGGGTAAGCGTTAGCCTCCGCTTCCCGCTATCCTATATGGCGCCTTCCTAGCAGGTTTGGCGGGGGGTCACACCAATAAATGATCACGATCTCCGGTTCTTGGCTGAGGGATGATTTACCTCCACCAACTTGGGAATCCGGTACCCTTCCACAGCCTGACCCTTCACCCGATATAACACGGGTTTGCAACGGTTGCTGTCCGTTCTGCTCTCTTAGGGTCCCTTCTGCCTTCTTGTTTCTGGAGCCTTTCTACTCCTCTGTCTCTTCTCCTTCCTTTCTTCTCCTTCTTCTCTTCTCCTCTCTGGCCCCGGCCTTCTCTCTAGGCCTGCCTCGTGGAGCTGAGCTCAGGCTGAGCTGCGGCTCCCTGTCAGCTCTGACTGAACTACTGTTATGATCTGCTACAGAAACTAAGGAAAGGCAGGAGATCTGTCCCTACAATAGAACTAAACTAGATCCCTACGATGTAACGGGGAACCTGATCCTGCGATCAGACCCGCTAAAGTCCTCGGCTAGTCTGAACGCAGGCCTATAGATGTGGGGGAGGGATCCCTACAAGATCTAGGGACTGGGATAAGTTGGACACCTCCTAGCAGAAATAGTAGCAGTCAAAGACAAACACACAACAAAAAGCATAGAGGTCAGAAGACCTAGCAAAACTAACAGAGAACGGCAATAGAGCAACAAGCTAGCTCAACAGTAGTAAATACAAATGAAGTCCAGCAAAGCCAGGAGGGCGGAGCCGATTTAAAAAGGCAAAAATGGTCATGTGACCAGCAAACTAAAAAAAACCTAACAGGAGAGTTGTAACAGTACCCCCTCTTCTAAGAGGATCCTCCAGATCCCCTAGGCCCAGGCTTACCAGGAAACCTCCTGTGAAACGCTCGGACAAGTCTGGGGGCAGAAACATCATCCGCCGTCACCCATGAGTTATCCTCAGGTCCGAAACCCTTCCAAGCGACGAGATACTGCAAACTCCCTCTATACCGTCTAGAATTTAGGATGCGGGAAATCTCATATTCCCCGTCCTCCACCACCGGAGGAACAGTGGCAGAGGCGTCACCATCCGACACATCAGCTTTTTTCAACAGAGAAACATGAAACACCGGATTAATCCTCCAGGACGTAGGAACCTCCAGCCTAACAGCAGATTGGTTAACTATCTGAAGTACCTTAAAGGGCCCTACGAACTTGGGACCCAATTTTTTAGAAGGAATCCTCAATCGCAGATTCTTAGAGGACAACCAAACCATGTCACCAACAGCAAACAAAACCTCTTGCCGTTTCCTATCAAAGTACCTCTTAGATTTTTTGTTAGCCTCCTGAAGATTACCACGCACATCCGTCCAAACTCTCTCCAAATCACCGGAAAAACTCTCCTCCTCAGGCACAGCCGAAACCAATTTGGAAAATGACCCAAAAGACGGATGTCTCCCAGAACAACAAAAAAAAGGCGAACACCCAGCAGAAGAGGATGTATGGTTGTTAAGAGCAAATTCAGTAAGTGGCAGAAACTCAGACCACCCCTCTTGATTGTCTGCCACAAAACAACGCAAGAACTGCTCAACATCCTGGTTCTTCCTTTCTGTCTGGCCATTAGACTCAGGATGATATCCAGATGAAAACGACAAATGAACTCCCAACCTGTCACAAAAGGCACGCCAAAAACGAGCCACGAACTGAGGTCCCCTATCAGAAACAATGTCAGTAGGAACACCATGTAGTCTGACAATCTCCTTGACAAAGGCCTTAGCGAGTGTCTTAGTGCAAGGCAGTTTGATGAAGGGAACCAAGTGACACATCTTGCTAAAACGGTCCACGACCACCCAGATGACCGTGAATCCTTCAGAGGGAGGAAGGTCAGTAATAAAGTCCATAGCCAGATGTGTCCAAGGTGCACTAGGAACCTCCAGAGGGCAAAGCAACCCCGCAGCAGGAGCATGCGAAGACTTGGATCTTGCACACACAGTACATTGGCGCACCCACTTAATGACTTCCTTCTGCCATCCAGGCCACCAAAAACTGCGACCCACAAGTCTCTTGGTCTCAGAAATTCCTGGATGACCTGCCAGCCGAGACTCATGACACTCAACAAACAAATCTCTCCTAAAGGTCCTAGGCACAAACAACCTCCCATGGGGAGTGTTAGATGGGGCATTCTCCTGTGCTTTAAGAATCTCATCCTCCAAAACGGAGTCCAAAGCAGCAATCACAACACCTTCTTGTAAAATGGTCTCCTCCTTCTCCTCAACACCGACCATGGGAGAAAAGCTGCGAGACAAAGCATCCGCTTTAACATTCTTGGTACCCGGGATGTAAGTAACGGAAAAATTAAACCGCGAGAAAAAAAGTGCCCACCTAGCCTGACGGGCATTCAAGCACTTGGCAGCATCAAGATAGATCAGATTTTTATGATCAGTGAAAACCTGAACGGGAAATTCAGCACCTTCCAAGAGGTGACGCCAGTGTTCAAATGCGAGTTTAATCGCCAGCAATTCCCGATTACCAATATCGGAATTAAGTTCAGTCTCGGAAAATTTTTTTGAAAAAAAGGCACAGGGATGTACTCCATCCTTGTTTTCCTGAGACAACACCGCACCAACCCCCACCGAAGAAGCATCAACCTCAACCAAAAACGGCTTAGTCACATCAGGCTGCATAAGGATGGGAGCAGAGGTGACCTCTCCTTTAAAAACACAAAAGCTTCAATGGCCTCAGAAGTCCACTGAACCGCATTAGCACCTTTCCTGGTGAGATCGGTCAGCGATTTGACAATAATAGAAAAATTTTTTATGAATTTTCTGTAATAATTGGCGAAACCCAAAAACCTCTGTATCGATTTCAAACCAATAGGCCTAGGCCATTCCTGTACAGCCTGAACTTTAACCGGGTCCATCTCAAAACCTTCACTGGAGACAATGTAACCCAAAAAACTAATTCTCTGTACAGCGAACTCACATTTCTCCAGCTTAGCAAAAAGCGAATTGTCCATTAATAACTGTAATACCTCACGTACGCTCCGCCAATGAGACTCCAGATCCGGCGAATAAATCAAAATGTCATCCAAATACACAACCACATCTTTGCCGATTAAAGGTCTAAGGATATCATTAATAAGATTCTGAAAAAATGCAGGAGCATTGGTGAGACCAAAAGACATAACCAGATTCTCAAAATGACCCACAGGAGTGTTAAAAGCAGTCTTCCATTCATCACCCTCCTTCATGCGCAACAAATTGTATGCCCCCCGGAGATCAATTTTAGAGAACCACTTGGCCCCCACTAACTGGTTAAATAAATCAGGAATCAATGGCAGTGGGTAAGGATTGCGTACAGTAATTTTATTAATCTCACGAAAGTCCAGACAAGGACGTAAACCGCCATCTTTTTTTTTTACAAAAAAAAAACCAACAGCCACAGGAGACTTGGAAGGCCTAATGTGACCAGCGGCCAAGCTTGTCTGTATGCATTCCTCCAAAGCCTTTCTCTCAGGAATAGTAAGATTAAATAAACGACTCTTAGGAAGAGTCGCTCCAGGGACAAATTCAATGGTAGAATCATAGTCTCTATGGGGAGGCAAAACCTGCGACTCCTCCTCAGAAAAAACTCTCCAAAAATCTTGAATAGGTACAGGCAATTCCCCTTTATCCACAGGAGCAATGCGCCCGTTACAACACTTGTCATAACACTTAGGGCTCCAGGACTTAATTTCATTGGTAGACCAATCCAGTACAGGATTGTGCAATTTTAACCAGGGTAACCCCAATATTACTGGAGAAGGCAAATTATCCAATACCACCAAATCCAAATTCTCTTGATGAATACCATTAATAGTGAGGGGAAATTCACAGACCTTGTGAGTAACACTCTTCAAGGGAGAGCCATCGACAGAAATCACAGCAATAGGGGATGACAAAGTTTTAGGTTCTAATCTAAGTTTTTCCAAGAATCCCCCATCAATCACATTCAGAGTAGATCCACAATCCACAAATACCCGAAATTCAATTAATTCATCCTGAGCAGCAGTAGTGGCAGATAGGAATACCCCCTTAGAATTTAAACAGGCAATACGGGCATGACTGACCATTTTTTTTTCTTTCTTCATACAAAGCACACAGCCCTTAATAAGATGACCAGAATTTCCGCAATAGAAACACAAGCCTTCAGAAAGTCGGCGGTCCTTTTCCTGAGAGCGGAGCGCCATCGCCCCAATTTCCATCGGCTCTCCATTGTCAGCACAGAACCTCTCAGGACTCGAAGCTGACATAGCAGAGGATTGGCTCTCATTAACCCTTGCACGCAGTCTCCTGTCCACCCGTATAGCTAATTGCATTGCCTCCTGCAAGTTTCCAGGTGTGGGATAAGCAATCAGTAAATGCTTAACCCTTTCACCTAGCCCTGCAAGAAACAAGCTTTTCAAAGCTGAATCGTTCCACCCCACCTGGGCAGACCACCGACGGAAGTGAGAACAATATTTTTCCACATTACCTGATCCCTGCCTCAAACGTCTTAATTCAGACTCAGCAGATGAGACACGATCAGGATCATCGTACAACAAACCCAAAGCAGAAAAAAAACTATCCACTGAACTAAAGCACGGATCACTAGGTTGGAGAGAGAAGGCCCATCCCTGAGGATCTTTGCGCAAAAGTGACATTATGAACCCTATGTGCTGTGATTCATCACCAGAGGATCCGGGTCTCAAACGAAAATATAATAGACAAGCATTTTTAAAAGAAAAAAAATCTTGTTGTTCGCCAAAAAATAGATCAGGCAGACGTACCTTTGGTTCCACAAAATGCGCTCCAGGGCAGCTACTCACGTGTTGTTGGAGCTTGGTCACCTCCAGAGAGAGTCCCTGCAAGCGTTGAGCCAAATCTTGCACCGAGATCATGTTGGAAAACTGGAGGTCTTTCCCCAGAGAAAATCCTTTCCCTTTTTTTTTTTTTTTTTTTATGGCTGGACTTACTGTTATGATCTGCTACAGAAACTAAGGAAAGGCAGGAGATCTGTCCCTACAATAGAACTAAACTAGATCCCTACGATGTAACGGGGAACCTGATCCTGCGATCAGACCCGCTAAAGTCCTCGGCTAGTCTGAACGCAGACCTATAGATGTGGGGGAGGGATCCCTACAAGATCTAGGGACTGGGATAAGTTGGACACCTCCTAGCAGAAATAGTAGCAGTCAAAGACAAACACACAACAAAAAGTAAAGAGGTCAGAAGACCTAGCAAAACTAACAGAGAACGGCAACAGAGCACCAAGCTAGCTCAACAGTAGTAAATACAAATGAAGTCCAGCAAAGCCAGGAGGGCGGAGCCGGATAAAAAAGGCAAAAATGGTCATCTGACCAGCAAACTAAAAAAAACCTAACAGGAGAGTTGCAACAACTACTCTCTACTCCTTTTCTCTCTACTCTCAACAAGATGGCTCCCACCTTTTATCTGCTTCTCTGTGTCTGAGCTCAGGTGACCTGCACCCAATGAGCTCCTTCCTGTGCTCCAGAAACTGTCCCCTTTTGCTCCCACACCACTGGGTTCTCTCCTCCCTCCCCACTCCAGCCAGGGACATAGTCAGTTGTGCCTGCAATATGGGAGCACTGGCGAGCTGTCCCCCGGAAATGGGGAGTGTATGTGTGTGCAGCTAACTGAGCCCTGGTCCACACTCCATCCTTACCTGGAAGTGGAATATCACACCTCTGGTTGAGGTGCAATACCCCTGAAGCAACTGAACCCTCGGGGCGCTACATTTCCGTAGCTCCGTGAACATGATTTGCGACTGTTTGACAGCTTTAATACATGTGTGGAATGCTGGAAAAACAGGCATTCCTCACATGTATTAAAGCTGTCAAACAGTCGCAAATCACGTTCCCGGAGTGACGAAAACTTAAAGCCCGAGCACACTGAAGATAATAGGTGCTCTCCTGAGCATGCTCGTAAATCTCGAGCAATGAGCATGCTCGATCATCACTACTTGCTATGTGTAGCACAAGTGATCAGACGATGGCAGCTTCAACTCTCCCAAGGAGAATATTAAAGCAGGTAAAAAGTAAAAAAAATGTTTTAAAAAATATTTAAAAAATGTAACAGTTCAAATCACCCTCCTTTTGCCCCATTCAAAATAAAACAATTAAAAATAAAAAATACACATATTTGGTATCGGCGAGTTCAGAATCACCCGATCTGTCAAAATATAAAGAGAATTAATCAGATCGGTAATGAGTAAAAAAAACAAAACTGTAGAATTTTGGTTGCTGCAACATTGCAATAAAACGAAATAACGGGCAATAAAACATCGTATCTACCCCAAAATGGCATCAATAAAAACGTCAGCTCAGCGCGCAAGAAATAAGCCCTCACCCGGCCCCAGATCCCAAAAAAGGAGATTCCATGGGTCTTGGAAAATGGCTCCATTATTTTTTTTTTTACAAACTTTGGAATTTTTTTTCACCACTTAAATAAAAAAGAACCTATACATGTTTGGTGTCTACAAACTCGTAATGACACGGAGAATCATAATGGCAGGTCACTTTTAGCATTTACTGAATATGTTAAAAAAAACAATTGTCAAATTGCACTTTTTTTGCAATTTCACCACACTTGGAATTTTTTTCCCGTTTTCCAGTACACAATATGGTAAAATCAATGGTGTCGTTCAAAAGTACAACTCGTCCGCGAGAAACAAGCCCTCACACGGCCATATTGACTGAAAAAAAAAGTTATGGCTCTGGGTAGAAGGGGATCAAAAAATGAAAATGCAAAAACAAAAAATCCCAGGATGGTAAAGGGGTTAAATGAGCAATGTATATATGTGATTTGTTTTTTGAAATCTATGTCTTAATCCACAGTTTTTAATACACCGTATTTTACAGACATTAAAGGTTTTAGAGGAGGAAAATAGAAAAAAAATGTGAAGAAAAAAATGTCATGCTGCATTGTTATGGGGAAGGGTCTCCTGCTGGCACTGTTTATGGCCCCCACACGCCGATGTCAGCTGCCGGAATATTCACTGCTCCCCATGCCCGGGGGTGTGGAGAAAGTTTTAAGAAAATTATACAAACAACCTTTTCACCTATCTAGATTAGTGCCCTTATGGGAAAATCCTAGATTTATTCAGGGTAAACAGAACAAGCTTTGCAAGCAATGGAACCAGAAAGGGATTTATTAAATGATAATGAAGGAAGGCTGCTCACCTGGCAGGAATTCTCAGGGATGTATGATATGGGAGATCATCAATGTCTACAGTACCACCAAACAGTTACTTTCCACAGCTCTATGGTGAGAAATTTCGGGAAGGTGGAAAGGAGGGGTGATTTTGACATATTGATGTGGTCTAGCTCATGGGTAAATTCCCTATCCACAATATATCAAAGGATTAGGAGACAAATTCTGCACACTGTGGTACCTGATTTTTTTATCCATTGGAGTATAGCGCTAAATGACACTTAGATAGATGGTAAACTTTTGACGGGCTTGGATAAAGTAAAAATAGCAATGAACAATGGAGAGAAATGCAGAACAAACTGATTCATAATGCCATTTATGCTTTCAATTTTTTCTACAAAGATGCTTCATCACATTATTTATGAAAATGCCCAAAATGTAACCTAAAACCAATTTGTTTGATAGCATCAGGCGATGCCCTTCCACCCAAATGGTGTGGGAAGAGACCCTTCTCTATTTAGATAATGTTTGGAGAATTAAAGTCCCACAGTCTCCTCGGGCATGTTTATTTCATCATATTGTAACAGAACATCGGGAGGATGGGGACAGAGTTCTGTCTATACAGATAATACATGTAGTTCTATTGGTGGTTAAAAAATGTATACTTAGATATTGGTTGAAGAAAGAGACACCTCAATTATCTGAAATAATCAAAACTCTGAAAACCTTATTAGTTTATGACAAACTTGAGTAAGAAAGACAAAAAGAAAAGTCGACGACAGCGTTTTTTCACAAACTGAGATCTTTTAATGAATATAGCAATACACAATCTGATATGTCACAGCTGATGAAAGTATTCTGACACACATCCTGGTATCATACGGAGGAACATAGGGGGACAACAGGATTACTTAAAGTCTAATGGATTCACTTATTTTTACATCTATTCATATAAGGATTTTGGAAAAGTATTTTTTTGCTGTTTTGCTTGCGGAGTTAAAAATTGAATCTGTTAAAATTGTGGAAAAAAAATGATTGGATGGATTTCACACTTATTTATAAAGATGTGGTCTGTGTTGGTAAATGTCATGGAGATTCTAGGATTATAACCCGATTTGTTTGTCTATTTTGTCTCATTAAATAAAGTTTGTTTAAAAAAAATAGATGAGAACACTAGATTCCATCATGACATCATAATTAACCATCACTACTTACAGAAGTGTTTACACCCATATAGTCACTTTGACATTCCGGTGTCATTGCTGTCAGTGAGAAGCTACATAGCTAATCATATACTGATTGCGCTTGGATTTACTTTGGATTTACTTGAAATGTCTGAAATTCCTTCAGACAGACTTCAGGTGTTAGCACTGCTCCAGGGGATTCTTACCACCTACGCCCCTGACATTGTGCTACCACTACCCGATGGCGTCCTCAGCTTCACTTACCGGCTGGTTATGAAGCTTGTGATAGACTGCCTGACCAAATACCACAAAGGTCGTATTAGCTCAGAATATCTTGAGCATTTACAGCAAAACATCTGGACACTCGTACAGCAGGTAAATAGCAGGCAATCTGCACACATCTTATAATAATAATAGAATATCATAAGGGATTACAAGTTTAAGTTTAACCTGTTCCAAATACTAAGATAAGAATAGCCGGGGCCAAAAATGGGGCATACAGGCTACATGACAAGGGAAATTGAGGTATCTAAAGGGTTAATTGAAATAGGGACAGGAAGGTTGTTACCGTGGGGTGAATGGGATTGGTTAACCTTGTAAGGACCAGGAAATTTGACATTTTTTGCTGTCATTTTTTCATCACTTTCTTTTAAGAGCCATAACTTTCTTATTTTTCTGTTGGCGTTTGTGAGAAGAGTTGTAGCTTTGAGTGGCTCCATTCTTTTTACCATAAAATATACAGTAGTTTTTTGGGGGTTTTGTTTTTACGGCGTTTGTTATGCATTAAAAATGACCTGGAAATATGATTTTCCACGTCATTTCGATTAAGGCGATACCGAATATGCAAAGAAAATTCAGAATATTGCGAAAACACTTTTTTTGCTTTGAGTCGCTAAATTCTGAGACCCATAACAATTCTTATTTTTCTGTTGATGGGGCCCAGTGAAGACTTGTTTTTTTACGCTGTAAGATATGGAGGAGAGGAAGGAGGATTTAAAAGGCGGTGCTTGATAAATAGAGGGTTTGGGGAGATGTGATTTTTAATTGTCACAGGCCGATTTACACAAGTCGTAAGCAGTCATGTGTCTTACTTACATGCCTTAGGTGTGGAGGGTGGATGTGGAGGTATAAAGGGAACCTGTCGCCTAAAATAATGCTATTAACCTGCACCCCAATTTGCAGGTTAATAGCGTTCTGACATCATGCAGCCGCCACACTGAAATAAACTGTATCTCCCCTGGCAGCCTCGCTCTTTCAGTCATATCGGTGGCGCCGGCAGGCTTTCAGTCACCGTTCTCTGCATAGTGAGCGGCGGCTGTAACCGCACCCGGCACTGACTGACAGCCGGTGCTAATATGGCCGCACAATGTCAGAATGCTACTAACCTGCATATCAACTCCATATCTGCAGGTTAATAGCATTACTTTACATGACAGGTTCCCTTTAGAGGTTTACAAATGACCGGATCCCTCGTTAGCTGTCATGTAGTATTTGTAGTGCCGATATCAGGAGTAACATGGCGACATAAATGGTGTCCTCCATTCTGCACTTTCTCTCATGATTTTCCTTTCTTGTTTATTTCCATCTCTATAGGCTGAAGAAAAATCCCATAGTGGAGAATTGGCCTTTATTAAACAACTGGCCCAGAATGTCCTGCTTGTACTGGAGTATCCGGCCTACTCCCTGGAGCGCCTGGTAAGGAGCCATCGTCTTCTATATCTCATGTCCTTGTTGTCTGATCTTCTCCAGATTACCGTCATATAGCAGAAACTCAGATTTATGGTGGTAGAGGCCTCCCTGTCCGCTCCAGGCAGACACAGGACATTTCATGCCCGCCTGTCTCTGCGGCTCCATCATATGTGAGGACAGTCTGTACTCAGCGGTGCGGAGTTAGTATTTCCGCTTCTGTCTCTCTCGATCATCACAATCTTCCTTCTTATAAATGTTGCAGTCCTGACCTTATACAACCCCTGGCAAAAATTATGGAATCACCGGGCTCGGAGGATGTTCATTCAGTTGTTTAATGTTGTTGAAAAAAAAGCAGATCACAGACATGGCACAAAACTAAAGTCATTTCAAATGGCAACTTTAGGGCTTTAAGATACACTAAAAGAAATCAAGATTAAAAATGTGGTACTCAGTAAGGGTAATTTTTTTCATACCAAGCAGAGGGAAAAAAATATGGAATCACTCAATTCTGAGGAAAAAATTATGGAATCATGAAAAACAAACACACAAAAGAACACTACAATACATCACTAGTATTTCGTTGCACCACCTCTGGCTTTAATAACAGCTTGAAGTCTCTGAGGCATGGACTTAATGAGTGACAAGCAGTACTCTTCATCAATCTGGCTGCAACTTTCTCTGATTGCTGTTGCCAGATCAGCTTTGCAGGTTGGAGCTTTGTCATGCACCATTTTCTTCAACTTCCACCAAAGATTTTCAATTGGATTCAGATCCGGACTATTTGCAGGCCATGACATTGACCTTATGTGTCTTCTTTCAAGGAATGTTTTCACAGTTTTTGCTCTATGGCAGGATGCATTATCATCTTGAAGAATGATGTCATCATCCCCAAACATCGTTTCAATTGATGGGATAAGAAGACTGTCCAAAATATCAATGTAAACTTGCGCATTTATTGAAGATGTAATGACAGCCTTCTCCCCAGTGCCTTTACCTGACATGCAGCCTCATATCATCAATGACTGTGAAAATTTGCATGTTCTCTTCATGCAGTCATCTTTATAAATCTCATTGGAACGGCACCAAACAAAAGTTCCAGCATCATCACCTTGCCCAATGCAGATTCGCGATTCATCACTGAATATGACTTTCATCCAGTCATCCACAGTCCACAATTGCTTTTCCTTAGCCCATTGTAACCTTGTTTTTTTGTGTTTATGTGTTAATGATGGCCTATGTTTAGCTTTTCTGTATGTAAATCCCATTTCCTTTAGGCGGTTTCTTACAGTTCGGCCACAGTCATTGACTCCAGTTTCCTCCAATTCATTCCTCATTTGTTTTGTTGTGCATTTCCTGTTTTGAAGACATATTGGATTAAGTTTCCGGTCTTGACGCTTTGATGTCTTCCTTGGGCAACATTGTGTGATGATTTACCTTCTTTTAAGAGTTTGATAATCCTCTAATTTGTTTCAATTGACATCTCTCGTGTTGGAGCCATGAGTCATGTCAGTCCACTTGGTGCAACAGCTCTCCAAGGTGTGATCACTCCTTTTTAGATGCAGATCATAGAATCATAGAATGGTAGAGTTGGAAGGGACCTCCTGGGTCATCTGGTCCAACCCCCTGCTCAAAGCAGGATTCACTAGATCATCTCAGACAGATGTCTGTCCAGCCTCTGTTTGAAGACGTCCATTGAAGGGGAACTCACCACCTCTCGTGGCAGCCTGTTCCACTCATTAATCACCCTAACTGTCAAAAAGTTTTTTCTAATATCTAATCTGTGTCTCCTCCCATTTAGTTTCATCCCATTGCTTCTAGTCTTTCCTTGTGCAAATGAGAATAAAGATGATCCTTCTACAATGTGACAGCCCTTGACATATTTGTAGACAGCTATTAAGTCTCCTCTCAGTCTTCTTTTTTGCAAGCTAAACATTCCCAAATCCTGCAACCGTTCCTCATAGGACATGGTTTGCAGACCAGTCACCATTCTGGTCGCTCTTCTCTGAACTTGCTCCAGTTTGTCTATGTCTTTTTTAAAATGTGGTGCCCAAAACTGTACACAGTATTCCAGATGAGGTCTGACCAAAGAGGAGTAAAGACCGATAATGACTTCACGTGATCTAGACTGTATGCTTCTGTTAATACATCCCAGAATTGTATTTGCCTTTTTTGCTGCTGCATCACACTGTTGACTCATGTTTAGTCTATGATCTATTAGTATACCTAAGTCTTTTTCACATGTACTGTTGCTTAGCTCTATTCCTCCCATTCTGTATATGCTTTTTTCATTTTTATTGCCCAGATGTAGTACTTTGCATTTTTCCCTGTTAAAAACCATTCTGTTGGTTGCTGCCCACTGCTCCAGTTTATTTAGGTCTTTTTGAATCCTCTCTCTCTCTTCTCTAGTATTAGCTATCCCTCCTAGCTTTGTGTCATCAGCAAATTTAATCAGTTTACCCTCAATTCCTTCATCTAAATCATTGATAAAGATGTTGAACAATACAGGTCCCAGGACGGAGCCCTGTGGTACCCCACTTGAGACATTCATCCAGCTGGATGTGAAGCCATTTACAACCACCCTTTGAGTCCGATCACTAAGCCAGTTATGAATCCACCTAACAGTTGCCTGGTCCATTGCATACTTGGTCATTTTTTCAATAAGGATGATGTGAGATACTTTGTCAAATGCTTTGCTGAAGTCAAGATATACTATATCTACAGCATTTCCCTGATCCACCCAGTCAGTGATTCTGTCATAGAAGGAAATTAAGTTAGTCTGACATGACTTGTTAGTTACAAACCCATGCTGACTCTGCTTAATCACTTCATTCTTATCCATGTACTTACATACATGTTGTTTAATAATTTGTTCAAAGATCTTTCCTGGTATAGAAGTCAGACTCACCGGCCTATAGTTCCCTGGGTCCACCTTCTTCCCCTTTTTGAAGATAGGAACAACATTTGCTCTTCTCCAGTCTTCTGGGACTTCTCCTGTTCTCCAAGAATTTTCAAAGATTATGGAGAGTGGTTCTAAAATTTCTTCTACAATCTCCTTCAGTACTCTGGGGTGTAATTCATCTGGACCTGGAGACTTGAACTCATTTATGTTAGCTAAATATTCCCTCACAATCTTTCTGTTTACTGATAACTTGGATTCCTCTATTCCTTTAAAAGGACAGTGAACATCAGTTGATGTTACATTTTCTTTCTGAGAGAAAACAGATGCAAAATAGGAATTAAAAAGTTCGGCCTTCTCAACATCCTCTCTTACCATTTCTCCATTTTCATCCTGTAAAAATCCTATAGCATCTTTGACTTTTCTTTTACTTTTGACATACCCCCAAAATCCTTTTTTATTGCTTTTGACATCTCTTGCAAGCCTTAATTCATTGTCAGCTTTAGCTAACCTGATACGTGCCCTACAGGATCTGCAGACTGCATTATAATCTTCTTTAGATATGCCTCCCTCTTTCCATTTAATAAACATTTCTTTCTTTCTTTTTAGCATGTGTTTAAGTTCTGTGTTCATCCATCCTGGTTTCCTTAAATGCTTCCCATTCTTCCTACTTTTCGGGATTGTTAACGATTGTGCTTTGAGAATCTCATTTTTAAAAATTTCCCATCCTTCCTGGACATTTTTGTCCTTAAGGACATCCAGCCATTGGATCCCTCCTATTCTCTTTCTGAGTCTCTTAAAATCTGCCTTTCTAAAATCTAACCTTGAAGTTTGAGTCTTCACATGTCTTCCTCCTCTAGTTATCCAAAATTCTATAATAGCATGATCGCTGCCTCCTAGGGTCCCAGCCACCTTTACCTCCTCAACCATTTCCTCCCTGTTTATAAGAATTAGATCCAAAGTAGCAGATCCCCTTGTTTTCTCCCCTACCTTTTGGAAGATTAACTAGCAGATCTAATTTGATGCAGGTGTTAGATTGGAAATGAAAATTTACAGTGTGATTCCATAATTTTTTCTTCAGAATTTAGTGATTCCATAATTTTTTTCCCTCTGCTTGGTCTAAAATAAATTACCTTTACTGAGTACCTCATTTTTAATATTGATTTCTTTTAGTGTTTCTTAAAGCCCTAAAGTTGCCATTGGAAATTACTTTAGTTTTGTGCCATGTCTGTGATCTGCTTTTTTTTCAACAACATTAAACAACTGAATGAACATCCTCCGAGCCCGGTGATTCCATAATTTTTGCCAGGGGTTGTATATTAATGTGGATTTACTGGGGGAGCGGCTTTGTATAGTTCGTCCAATACTGAAATTATCCAGGAAATCCAATGATTAGTCCTTCCTGTCTATTGTATGTGGTAATGTAGTATTTGTGAAATGTTATATTAATTGTATATATTATATCCATCAGGAAACATCCGAAGGCGACTCCAAAGAGGGGCAAAACGGAAATATTGCTGACCCTGATATCAGTCAGCCGGGGCCGAACCCTGATCTGATGGAAGGTAAGCCGGTCATCTAATATTTTACATACAAATATCAAGTTATAGAGAACGACAGAGAACATGGAGATTTACTCTTCATCCAATGTATGAGGAAGCTGGTGGCTCATGAGCCCCCATGGACTATAATGGAGGGGGTCACAAATGTACAAAGAGGCTCATTGGTCCCCAATCATGTAATTGTTGAGGATTCGGTCAGATCCTGAGCAATGACACGTTCATAGTACAGTATATATATATATAGATATGCCATAAATATATACAGTGTCTGCAGAATATCCTTATATCTAGTATATTCCATGTACAGGGGTCTTATCATTTCCATTATTATATGGATGTGTTATATAAGTGGTGATATAGACTAATACATGTCGTCTCTTCATTATTTTATCATTATTATAGGAATAACTGTGCCGACAAATACTGATGGTGGAACATCTGAGCCACCAGAGATCATCCAGGAATCTGCCAGTGTAAGTATCATGGGACGTCTGTATATCATCAGATGACGGGTGGGAATTACACATCCCATATGACAATGGGATATCTCTGCTCTTATGTAGATCAGACCTATTATGTGTGACGTTGGTGTTATTATTCTGTCTCCTCCATGTGATGTCCCTTATCCTCCCCTGCAGTACAATGATTTATGTGTATGGGGAATATCCACTTATAATATAATAGTGTCAGTGGGGGGTCCGGCTTTTATCACGTCCTCTACTTCGGTTGCAGTGTAATCAGGGGGGATATAATATAGACGGGAGATCTGGAGCTTTTATACTCCTGCAGCTTCGTTGTCTTAATGTCATTTCTTATTCCTTTTAGGCCTTGATCGGATCAGTGAATCCTTGTAAGGACGACTTTAATCCTATCAAACTGATCAGCTGTGGAGGATTTGGGTGAGCTTTACTTGGTATAATATTTATTTCTCAGGGCTCCTTATAGTGATGCCTATGTCTCTATGTCCTGCCCGCGCAATGCTACCATAGAGAAATTATGGTTCCACATCACTGTCCACATCTAATTGTCTCTCTTCAGGTCAGTTAGGATGTGACGTGGAAGAGGACTTTCCATAGGTGATCATTTATGGAGTGTTATGTTATGGATTTCTAGTGATGGCCACACATCTAGTATTAACCATTAGTACAGGAGATCACTTGATCAGGTCTATGGATGGACTGTTAGTAAGAATTCATAATAAATCATGGCTTTTCTTCCTCCTCAGATCCGTCCACCTTGTTCGCCATACAGACACAAACAAGATATGTGCTATGAAGAAAATGGACAAGCAGAACCTGAGAAAGCCAAAGACCCTAAAATGGGCCTTTCAGGAGAGGGACATCTCTACATTCGCTGATTGTCCCTTTGTGGCCTCCATGTTCTGCTCCTTTCCTACTAAATTTCATCTGTGTATGGTCATGGAGTATGCACCAGGTAGGACACATCCATTGTATTTATATCCAGCCCACGTCTGCCTAATCCTAGCACCTTATATATAACCTGAACATGTCCACATGGACGGTTACATGTCCACACCGCATTTACTATAATGTTACTAAGATGCCTTGTGTGTCCTCACTGAGCATGGCGGCAATATCTGCTATGGAGGAAAGGAAGATTTCTCTGTATTCGAACAGTTTTTATAGATGAGAATTTTTCACAGAGAAATAAATGAGAGGCTTGTAGATGAGGCCTGGCTCTGTCTCTATGTACAGGGTTCCTCTGCAGTATACGCTCTACATAACACAGTGTATCTCTATATATACCATCCAGTCCCAATATCTCCGCTTGTTTCACATTCACACTCATCATGTGTAATTTACTCTGTAACAGACCCTCACCTGTCATATTTGCTTTTTTCTGTAGGAGGAGACTGTGGCAATCTTCTACAGCACAGGGGTCCTTTACCTATCACCTTGGCCCGTCTGTACATTGCAGAAACAGTCCTTGCTGTGGAATATCTGCACAGCTATGGTGTGGTGCACAGAGACCTGAAGCCTGTAAAGTAAGTGACCCTTGAGCTATAATAAAGGGGATGAAAGTTAGTTTGTTATACAGTCTATGGGTTATTACTTGGGGCTGACAACATCTTTTCTTTTACAGCCTCCTGATAACAACAACAGGACATATTAAAGTGACCGATTTTGGAGTTTCAAAACTTGGCCTCATGAGACCAACATCAAACATCTATAAGGCTCAAACTATGGACATCACCAAAGAGTTCTGTGATAAAGAGGTCGGCTTTACTTACAGGATTTTCTACTTTACATATCTCATCTCTTTCTCCTTCTCTGATCATTTCTCATCACATTTCCACTGATGTTATTTGTCGTATGTATTGATCATCATCTCATTCTTCTGTTGTTTTCCAGACTGCTGGCACGTCTAGTTACATGGCCCCAGAAGTTATCCTAAGGAAAGGCTATGGAAGACCTGTTGACTGGTGGTCAGTAGGCATCATCTTATATGAATTTCTCTTTGGATATACACCATTTTATAGGGCTTCCCAAAAGGAGAAATTACGCAGTATCCTCAGTGGTAAGTAAAATAATCTGACTGCTTGTCATGTCGCTGTTATTTGGTTTGATTTGTTCCTTGGTTCAGTTTCTAGCTTTTTTAAGGAAAATGCTTTTTTATGTAAATAAATGAAGAGGTTTTATTTCCTGTAATATTTTCTTTTTATATCACAGATGACATTGTTTGGAGATGTAATTCCTTTCCTCCACCAAATGCTCGGGGCATCATCACTCAGCTACTCAGAAAAAATCCAGAACAAAGACTTGGGACAGGTAATATGATTATAGTATTAATAATGACTTATTACACCTCTGGGCAAATGAAGGTGTCCATGAGGATGAGCACTGAAGGTCTCTACCAACGTGTCCATTCCCCATTCTTCATGCTCTAATGTTCAGTTCAGTTCTTTTAAATCTCCAGTTCAGATTAACATAAACTGTATAGATACGGAGTAGTTTCTCTGACAATAACTGTATCGATTTTTTTCTTGTCTTCCTTTTCCAGGAGGGGCACACGAGATCAAAATTCATCCATTTCTGCGTGCCTTAAACTTTAACAACCTTCTAAGTCAGAAGCCTCTGTTCGTTCCTGATCTAAAATCAGATGAGGACACCCGCTATTTTAGCAGTAAGTAAAATGAGACGTTATCGGCAGAAAACTGCTGAGTGTCTTTTCTTTCATTATGTGTGACAATCAGTTCCCATCATAATGAGTAATAACATGGTGACTGTCTGACTGGCTCTTATACTAATAATTTCTCATAACACTTTTACTTTTCAGATCGCTCTGTGGGTTATAAATTTAGGAATTCAGATGATGGGGACACAAGTGAGGACAATGACTGTCCAGAAATCAAAAACTTTGAATCATCTTCTCAAAGGTTTTCCAAAGTAAGTATATCTAAATCATGTAGGTCAATAAAATGAATAAAACCTATGATTAGAAAAAAAGTTTCAAAATATATCTATTTATATTTTATATTTCTTTGTGTTTTTTTAGCTATATACCACCAGTACCAAGATGGTGACCATTGAAGAACCTATGTCACCTCCAGAGTGTACCCCTGAGAACAGCAAAAAACACCCAGACTTGTGAGTAGATTATTATTATTATGAGATTTAGCTCTGATATATGCTCGGACACGAGTAACACAAATCTAAATCCAGCATCCACCACCCCATGATAACTGATTGCTGTGGATCTGGCTTGTGATTACACAGCAATATCAGTTGATCATTGCAACGAGCCATTCATTCCCAGCTCTTTATAGGCCAATATTACTAGTTAGACTCCATTCTTGCTGGTAGAATGGGGTCCTAAGCAGAGTATCCCCTTTATGATGTCCCAAATGGCCTTACAGGCAGGTGTTCTTCCTTTTTGTATTGTTTTCACTTGTAATTTACTTGACTTTCTTCTACCAAAAAGGCAGAAAGAATCTCCCCCTTCCAAAACTGATGATGGTGACAATCAGTGTGTCACTGCTAAAAAGTGTGAGTGTGAGTCATCCTCGCCCTCATTGTCAGGTATGTACAGATTTATAGACCATCCCATTATAGGCTATGATAGAAAAGTGTAATGTGAATCTGCATATGAAGGCTCAGATAATGACTTACTTTATTCCCGCTGCCCCTGAGTATTCAATTTTTTGTTTTGGTAAAATCCACCATAAGGTTCCAGAGTTATTGGCAGTTTTAATTAGTGCTAATTTTTATGGTCTTTACAAGGGGGTGGTGCTAACAGGATTATCTGGGGGGGGGGGGTGTCTTCAGCCTCTTCTTCAGTATTATAGTGTGGTAAAGACCATAAAAATGACCACTAAATAAAAAGGCCCCTGTCTGTGGAACTGTAAGGCGGTGTGCTCACAATGCATTTTTAATCGTTTCCGCAGCAGCAATTCCGCCGCAAAAACGCTTAAAAAATGCTTGGTAGAAGGCCTGCCATGTTCCCCAATGATAATCCGCATGTGCTGTGCACATGCTGCAGAAATTTCCGCTGCGGATTATCATTGCGGAAAAATCCGCAGCACTACCAATTATTTTGCAGAAGTCCTGCGTTTTCACCGCCATTGACTTGCATTGGAACGCATGGAATCCGCATCACTGCATCTGTACATGTGGAATCCATGTGTTTCAATGTGCGGATGGTACTCGGGTCTGGAGAAGAGGAGACTCTCCTCCAGACCCTCCCCCCCCTACCATAGAACCTGTAAAAAAAAAAGAATAAAATAAAAAATAAATATTATACTTACCTTCTGATGGCCTCCGGTTCCTTGTCTCGGCTTGCCGGCTGCTCGCGGTGGACTAAAGGACCTGCGCTGACGTCATTTAGTCATGTGACGGGTCATGCGACCAATGATGTCGGCAGGTCCTTAAATCTACCGCGAGCTGCCGGCAAGCCAAGACAAGGACTCCGTGGGCATCAGAAGGTAAGTATATTTATTTTTTATTTTTTACCATTCTTTCGGTCACACTATATAAATCCATGCCGGTTGCATGGATTTATATAGTGTGACCAAGTTGTCAAGCACTTTCCAAGTGATGCTAAAATCGCTTGGAAAGTGCTTGACAACCCGCATGCGAAATCGCATGATCCGCATGTCCCTGGCAGGAAAAACACATGTACAATCCGCATGTACAATCCCCATGTACAATCCGCATGTACAATCCGCATGCCTTTTTTGTGCCAGGGAGATGCAGAAACGCTCAGGAAAAAATCCGGAGCATTTCTGCATCGTGGGCACATAGCCTAAGGGGGATTTTAATAAAAACTAAAAACAGAGTCCTCAGGGGAGCAGGGGGAATAAAGTAAGAGTGAATTCTGGACACTTAAGACCTGGTGATGAGTCTTCTTTAACCTTACGCTTAAGTGTTATCTGTCGGATTATATAAAAACACTTTGGCTTGCTGCAAGTAATGTCATGTTAATAAGGGAGACACCACATGGCCGCACACAGAAAAGCTACAAGTGCATATTAACCAGTTTGAGTAACTCTATAAACATATAAAATGAATCTTTGAGGAGTTTATAATCAACATCTTTTTCTGACTTTTTATTAGAACCTCCAGTTCAGGAGAGAAAGAAATCTGCACTAAATCTGAGAAAACAGCAAAGAACAGATAAAGTGGAAGAGGGGGAAAGTAGTAGGCGAGGTAAGTGTGAGGATAACCTCCATGTTGTATGATGTCAGTGAGATAAGTCATGTGGAGCAGATGTCATCTGTCAGTGGTGGAATTGTCACATGTATGATGGCTGACAATGATCAAGCACCTCTGTATGGAGAAGATTCCTCTACCGGCCTCCCACAGAGACACCACAGTAGTGTCCTCTAATATGGAGTCCCATTACTTACATCGGTTTTGCATCTTTTTTATAGGTTCTATCTTCCGCCGGATGATATCATCCTGCCGGCGTGGATTATCCAGGGCTGCTCGCACTACCAGACAAAGCTGCATTTTTGCCCACTGTCACCAGGGCACCAGAAACATCTCAAGGGCAGAAAACCCTCACATCTAGTGCCCTGAAGAAAGTACAGCACATCCACCATCAATGCTGTACCTGCATGGAAAGAGTTGTACCATCTACTGTACCTGTGGCCGTCTGACCAGCGAGAAATATCTGCAAAAGTCAAAGGCCTCCAAGAACATCTTTTCAACCTTCCATTTAATTCTTAATTTAAAAAAAATAAATTGATTAATGTCCTTTTGAATTGAATTGAATATTACTGACATTTATGGCATATCAATGCTACACATGTTATATCTGTCCAATGGTTTGGACACCAAACAGAAGATTAGACAAGACTGAAACATACAGTTTGCACAGCAAGTTGTTTTTACATTGCAGTGTTTGTTCAATTAAATTTTATTGAGTGCTTTTCATAAGGGAACCAGGCAGAAACCACCTGAAATAGACATTGTGTGCACAAAAAGTGGCAACCAAGCTAGGGGGAAACATGCCCTGATCCACTGATTTTACAAGAACTCAGATACTTTTACCTTAGTAGCGCTCTATTTCAGATTCAGGCACAAGAACAAGTTGGATTCTGTGCTGTGCATCCTGGAGGTCCCAGCAGCCACAATCCACCAGAAGCGTAGCTAAGACTTCAAGCACAGGGGAGGCGAAACATCCGAGTGGGTCACTAACCGATATTACCACTATTTGGTGACCATATAGTGGTAGATAACAGCACATATTAAGACTATAGATGAGTGAGCACTAAACTTCTCAGATGCTTGTTACTCGAACCGAACAATTCCTAATGTTCGTGTGCTCATTTCAAGTAACAAGTATAATGGAAGTCAATGAGAAATCTGAGCATTTTTCTGGAAGACCCTACAAGGAGGTCTGGGCGGCAGTGAAAATGTTCAAATGGATGGAAAAAGTGCTGAACGGAAGGAGAACAGCATGGGGAAGACGCCTGGAAGCATCTCTAACTCCCAGTTCGCTGCTGAGAACAATGGTGTGACACTTTTTCTCCACTTTAAGGACTGAGAATAAAACATTCCCAATCAATGAGAAACAAAAATGTTAAAGGGGTTGCCCAGTACTTTAGATTACCCCCACAATGTATCCCCCCTGGGCCCCTAAGGACTTTTGTAATTACCTTACGTTGCAGATAATGCCTGTGAGCGGCGCTATCACTGGCCGCTCACAGGCATCACGTGACCCCCGGCTGCAACCGGCTCTGATATCCCCTGATGTCACGACAAGTGCTGGCAGCAGCCGGGGGTCTCTCTCTTCCACATTCCACGGTGAATGCCAGGCTGTATTCGGGGTTACCCCCCGCGTCACACCCGGCATCCATCTCACGCTCTCCCTCTCCCCATTCATTGGGAACGCACGGGGTGAATGCTGGGTGTGACGTGGGGGGTGATCGCGCCCACAATCCAGCTGTCACGCCTCACTTGTCGTGACGTCAGCGCGGGGTCACGTGATGCCTGTGAGCGGCGCTATCCTTGGCTGCAACGTAAGCTAATTACAAAAATTCTTAGGGGCCCTGTGGGGATACATTGGAGGGGTAATCTAAAGTACTGGACAACTTCTTTAAGAATCATTTTTTTCCTGTATAATGACTTATACCAAAATTTTATTTTTGATTAACAAATAGATAATTTCAGTGTAATTTATGAAGGAAAAAAAGAACTGCCAAAAATTAGGGATTCTGATACATCCTGTATTAGAATAAAGGAGGGTCTCATGCACATTCTGGTCAATTTGACATATAGTAGTACTTCTAGACTCATAAAGGCTATGCACTAAGTGCAAATCCTGCCAAAAAATGCAAGTAGGGTCATCCATACACCATGGAAGGCACCAACTGTAGTGCCTCATTCAAATATTGTGAACAAAGTATACACTGTGTGCAGAATTATTAGGCAAGTTGTATTTTAGAGGATTATTTTTATTATTGATCAACAACTATGTTCTCAATCAACCCAAAAGACTCTTAAATATCCAAGCTTAATATTTTTGGAAGTTGGAGTGGGGTGTTTTTAGATTTGGCTCTCTTAGGAGGATATCTGTTTGTGCAGGTAACTATTACTGTGCAGAATTATTAGGCAACTTACTAAAAACCAAATATAATCCCATGTCACTTGTTTATTTTCACCAGGTAAACCAATATCAGTGCACAAAATACAGAAATAAACATTTCTGACATGCTAAAACAAAAACCAAAAAAATTAGTGATCAATATAGCCGCCTTTCTTTATGATGACACTCAACAGGCTTCCATCCACAGATTGTGGCCAACACACTTTCTGCAACCCTGTTGGCTATTTGACATGTAACGCTTGATTGTTCGGTGATCACGCTTCAAAAGTTTGGAAATTTCAAGACTGCTGCATCCCTCTGCAAGACATCTCACAATTTTGGACTTTTCAGAGCCCGTCAAACCTCTCTTTTGACCCATTTTGCCAAAGGAAAGGAAGTTGCCTAATGATTAAGCACACCTTCTATAGGGTGTTGATGTCATTAGTCAACACCCCTCCTCATAACAGAGATGCACATCACCAGATTTACTTAATTGGTAGTTGGCTCTCAAGCCTATGCAGCTTGGAGTAGGACAACATGTATAAAAAGTATCATGTGATCAAAATACTCATTTGCCTAATAATTCTGCACACAGTGTAGTTGTGGTACACCTACAATAGTGTTCAAACTAATAGCAGTGGGTTAAATAACATGAGTTAAGCACAAAACCTTTATACTAGTTTTTATTTCCATGCATTGGGAACATTGCACACTGTTTTCTAATTCTAAACATGAAGAGAAATGTATATAATTTTTAACTATTTTACAGAAAATAGCAAAAAATGAACAATGGGCTGTTCTAAAAAAATAGCAGTGTCTGCATTTGTCTTTACAAACTCAAAATATGTACTCTTTTTTAGGATTTGGCATTCCTGTGAATCATTAACCTAATACTTAGTTGTATACTCAGTTTTTTAGAACTGCTTCACATGTATGTTGCATAGAGTCAACCAACTTCTGGCACCTGTCAACTGTTATTCCAGCCCAGGATGCTTTGACTACATCCCACAATTTTTTTGCATCTGTTGGCTTTGCCTCAGAAACAGTATTTTTGATGTCACCCCACAAGTGTTCTATCGGATTAAGATCCGGTCATTGGGCTGGTCACTCCATAACCTCAATTATGTTGGACTGCAACCAATAATTTGATCGTTTACTGGTGTGTTTAGGGTAGTTGTCTTGTTGAAACACCCATTTCAAGGGCATATCCTCTTCAGCGTAAGGCAACATGACCTCTTCAAGTATTTTAATATATGCAAACTGGTCCATAATCTCTGGTATGCGGTAAATAGGTCCGGCACCATAGTAAGGGAAACGTGCCCATATCATGATGCTTGCTCCACCATGCTTCACTGTCTTCAGAGTGTACTGTGGCTTGAATGCAGAGTTTAGGGGTCATCTGACAAACTGTCTGTGGCCCTTGGACCCAAAAAGAACAATTTTACTTTCATCAGTCCACAAAATGTTTCTCCACTTTTCTTTAGGCCAGTTGATGTGTTCTTTGACAAATTGTATCCGCTTCAGTACATGTCTTTTTTTAACAGTGGGACTTTGCAGGGACTTCTTGCTAAGAGATTAGCTTCACACAGGCATCTTCTGTCACAGTACTCACAGGTAACTTGAGACTGTCTTTGATCATCCTGGAGCTGATCATTGGCTGAACCTTTTCCATTCTGGGTAATCTTCGATCCATTCGAATGGTATTCCTCTGTTTTTTTCCACGTCTCTCTGGTTTCACTTTCCATTTTAAAGCATTGGAGATCATTATAGCTGAACAGCCTATCATAGTCTGCACTTCTATATAAGTTTTACCCTCTCCAAACAACTTTTTAATCAAAGTACGCTGTTCTTCTGAACAATGTCTCGAATGACCCATATGTCTCAGGCTTTCAAGGAGAAATGCATGTACAACATGTGCTGGCTTCATCCTTAAATAAGGGCCACCTGATTCACACCTGTGTCTTCACAGAATGATTGACCTCACTATTGAACTCCACACTGCTATTATTTTGAACACATCCCCTAACAATTAATTATTCGAATACACAGACTCATAAACATGCAGATCATGAATGCGGAGTTTGTTGGTTTTCTTAGAATCTACTGCACCAACTGGTAAATTGTTTGTCATGTGGTGGTAATATAATATATACCAAAAACAGTGATTAATCTCGTTAGTCATATTGGACTGCTATTATTTGGAATACTACTGTACATACTATGCACCTCCACTATGGCATCCATGCAGCAAAAAGGAGTCAAACAATTCTCCTGTGACTTTTCACACACAACACTAACAAGAATGGCAAATGCCTGAAGTGAATCGACCAACGTTTGTGGTATCAGATGCCTCTTACGCTTTTTCTCTTCCTCTTTTGCGTTGTCATGAGGGAGAAGAGAAAATATCCTGGCATAATGATCCCGCGAATACAGCACATAGCCTATCTAAACATTGTACACTTTTCCATCCTAATCACAACAATCCAATATCCATAACACCCACATATATACCAGAACTTACACAAAACAGATTTAATTCACGCAAAAGAAAAGAAATCTTTTGGATATATAAATTACAAACCATTTGTTCTCTTGGTGTAAATGAAATGACGAAGAAGACCCTATGTTGATAGAAGATGTACAACAATTAACCTCAAAGGACTCTTCAGGATGGACATAATTGTTTCTTTTATTGGAAAAAAAAACTCTCTCCTGAACTGCCCTATTGTGGCCTGTTACGTCATCTACTGGTGGAATACTGAACTGCACCTCATTCATGTGTTTTACTAGAAATTAACAAGGTAATATTAGTAACAGTAACCCCTTTGCGACTTCTCTTTATGACCTCCCCCTCTTTGATGTGGGCTCCGGCGCTGAGCCCGCATCGTTTCAGGCACATGACAGCTGATTTGATCAGATGTGCCCCTAACAACCACAAGTGGAATTGCCCCTGCCACGTGATCGCGAGGTGCTGATTGGTTGACATGACAACCCGGGGTCTGCAGGAGACCCCTATGGTTGTCATTGTCGACCTGCTATGACCATCGCCCTGCGGTCGGTGTTCATAGCAGATGAGCATTTCTGCTACACATAGCAGGGCTGAAGACTTGCTATTAGTGATGATTGAGCATGCTCATTGCTCAAGATTTACGAGCATGCTCGGACGAGCACCTATTATTATTATTATTTATTATTATAGCGCCATTTATTCCATGGCGCTTTACATGTGAAAAGGGGTATACATAGCAAAAACAAGTACAATAATCTTGAACACAATGTGACAGCGACTGGTACAGGAGGAGCGAGGACCCTGCCCGCGAGGGCTCACAATCTACAAGGGATGGGTGAGGATACATTAGGTGAGGGTGGAGCTGGTCATGCGGCGGTGGTTACTGCAGGTTGTAGGCTTGTGGGAAGAGGTGGGTCTTCAGGCTCCTTTTGAAGGTTTCCACGGTCGACGAGAGTCTGATGTGTTGGGGTAGAGAGTTCCAGAGTAGGGGGGAAGCACGGGAGAAATCTTGTATGCGATTGTGGGAGGAGGAGATAAGAGGGGAGTAGAGAAGGAGATCTTGTGAGGATCGGAGGTTGCGTGCGGGTATGTAACGGGAGACTAGGTCAGAGATATATGGAGGAGACAGGTTGTGAATGGCTTTGTATGCCATAGTTAGGGTTTTGAACTGGAGTCTCTGGGCACTGGGGAGCCAGTGAAGAGATTGACAGAGAGGAGAGGCCGGGGAATAGCGGGGGGACAGGTGGATTAGTCAGGCAGCAGAGTTTAGGATAGATTGGAGGGGTGCAAGAGTGGTAGAAGGGAGGTCACAGAGCAGGAGGTTGCAGTAGTCGAGGCGGGAGATGATGAGGGCGTGCACTAGTGTTTTTGCAGATTCATGGTTGAGGAATGTGAAGATCCGGGAGCTATTCTTGAGTTGGAGTCAGCAGGAAGTGGAAAGGGCTTGGATATGTGGTTTGAAGAAGAGGTCAGAGTCCAGGGTTACTCCAAGGCAGCGAGCTTGAGGGACTGGGGAGAGTGGACAGCCATTGACATTGATAGATAGGTCAGTTGGGGGGGTGAATGGGATGGCGGAAAGATGATGAATTCTGTTTTGTCCATGTTAAGTTTTAGAAATCTAGCAGAGAAGAAGGATGAAATAGCAGACAGACATTGTGGGATTTTGGTTAGTAGGGAGGAGATATCGGGTCCAGAGAGGTAGATCTGTGTGTTATCAGCATAGAGGTGATAATGAAAGCCATGGGACTCTATGAGCTGTCCCAGGCCTAAGGTGTAGATGGAGAAGAGCAGAGGTCCTAGGACTGAACCTTGGGGGACACCGACAGATAGGGGGCGAGATGAGGAGGTAGTGCATGAGTGGGAGACACTGAATGTCCTGCCTGTTAGGTATGAGCAGTTCCAGGATAGGGTCAAGTCTGTGATGCTGAGAGATGAGAGAGTTTGTAGTAAGAGGGAATGGTCCACTGTGTTGAAGGCAGATGACAGGTCTAGGAGGAGGGGGACGGAGTAGTGTCGGTTAGATTTGGCAGTTAGTAGGTCGTTGGTGACTTTAGTCAGTGCCGTTTCAGTAGAATGGTGCGATCGGAAACCAGATTGTAAGCGGTTGAAGAGGGAGCAGGAGGAGAGGTGGGAGGACAGTTCAGAATGGACATGTTGTTCCAGTAGTTTTGAGGCATAGGGGAGATGTGATATGGGGCGATAGCTAGACAGAGAGGATGGGTCAAGGGAGGGCTTTTTGAGGATGGGTGTGATAGAGGCATGTTTGAAGCATGAGGGGAAGACACCAGTTGTTAGTGACAGGTTAAAGAGGTGGGCTAGGGTTGGGATGAAGATAGTGGTAAGCTTTGGGATGAGGTGGGACGGGATTGGGTCAAGCTTACAGGTGGTGAGGTGTGATTTTGAGAGTAAAGAGGAAAGTTGATCTTCCGTAATGGTGGAGAAGGTGGTTTTGAAGGAGGAGGGTTGAGTAGGTGTGGGGAGGGGCTGTGGGGGCTTTAGGCAAAAGCTTTGTCTGATGATGTCAACCTTCTGCTTGAAGAATGAGGCAAAGTCTTCGGCTGAAATAAGAGGAGAGGGAGGAGGCACTGGGGAACGGAGGAGAGAATTGAAGGTGTTGAATAGTTGTTTGGGGTTGTGAGACAGGGAGGATATGAGGGATGCGAAGTATGTTTCTTTTGTGAAGTATTATCTTCAGCATGCTCGGGCTTTACGTTTTTGACTTGCCCCCCTGGGCCGTGGGGTACCCAGAACCGCGCCTTCTGGTGTACGCTGCTGATGGGGGTAGTAGTGGCAACCCGATCCCGTGGCTCAGGGTGGTCAGACCAAAAGGTGGCAGTCTATTTATCAGTGTTTTGAATGTCCAACTACGCCACCCATTGATTGCGTTCAGAGATAACCGCCGCTGCAAGGCAGACCACTGCGGCTGGTGTTGGTGTGCAGCACAGGGATAGGATAACTCCCCACGGGAAGAGTGTAGCCTCAGGGCAGTGTAGGTGGATGCTGGGGGTGATGGTGCAGGCGCAGCAAAGATCACACTGAGTCCAATGGTGCAGTCCAGGGTTTTTACTCACAGTTGTTATCCAAGTCACTTCTGTCAGCAATGACTGCCCAAGTTGTGCTGCGTTCACCAGGTGAGAAGCTCGGTCAACCCCCAGGCAATTCAGGAGTATGGCACAGGACCCCCTTCTGTCCTTTCTCTGGCCTCTCGTGCCCCACTAGTGACCAAACTTCTGTCCAGCTACCGCGGACCGTGTCGGGTAAGCATTGGCCTCCGCTTCCCGCTATCCTATATGGCGCCTTCCTAGCAGGTTTGGCGGGGGGTCGCACCAATAAATGATCACGATCTCCGGTTCTTGGCTGAGGGATGATTTACCAACTTGGGAATCCGGTACCCTTCCACAGCCTGACCCTTCACCCGATATAACACGGGTTTGCAACGGTTGCTGTCCGTTCTGCTCTCTTAGGGTCCCTTCTGCCTTCTTGTTTCTGGAGCCTTTCTACTCCTCTGTCTCTTCTCCTTCCTTCCTTCTCCTTCTTCTCTTCTCCTCTCTGGCCCCGGCCTTCTCTCTAGGCCTGCCTCGTGGAGCTGAGCTCAGGCTGAGCTGCGGCTCCCTGTCAGCTCTGACTGAACTACTGTTATGATCTGCTACAGAAACTAAGGAAAGGCAGGAGATCTGTCCCTACAATAGAACTAAACTAGATCCCTACGATGTAACGGGGAACCTGATCCTGCGATCAGACCCGCTAAAGTCCTCGGCTAGTCTGAACGCAGACCTATAGATGTGGGGGAGGGATCCCTACAAGATCTAGGGACTGGGATAAGTTGGACACCTCCTAGCAGAAATAGTAGCAGTCAAAGACAAACACACAACAAAAAGCATAGAGGTCAGAAGACCTAGCAAAACTAACAGAGAACGGCAATAGAGCAACAAGCTAGCTCAACAGTAGTAAATACAAATGAAGTCCAGCAAAGCCAGGAGGGCGGAGCCGGATAAAAAAGGCAAAAATGGTCATGTGACCAGCAAACTAAAAAAAACCTAACAGGAGAGTTGTAACAGTACCCCCTCTTCTAAGAGGATCCTCCGGATCCCCTAGGCCCAGGCTTACCAGGAAACCTCCTGTGAAATGCTCGGACCAGTCTGGGGGCAGAAACATCATCCGCCCTCACCCATGAGTTATCCTCAGGTCTGAAACCCTTCCAAGCGACGAGATACTGCAAACTCCCTCTATACCGTCTAGAATTTAGGATGCGGGAAATCTCCTATTCCCCGTCCTCCACCACCGGAGGAACAGTGGCAGAGGCGTCACCATCCGACACATCAGCTTTTTTCAACAGAGAAACATGAAACACCGGATTAATCCTCCAGGACGTAGGAACCTCCAGCCTAACAGCAGATTGGTTAACTATCTGAAGTACCTGAAAGGGCCCTACGAACTTGGGACCCAATTTTTTAGAAGGAATCCTCAATCGCAGATTCTTAGAGGACAACCAAACCATGTCACCAACAGCAAACAAAACCTCTTGCCATTTCCTATCAAAGTACCTCTTAGATTTTTTGTTAGCCTCCTGAAGATTACCACGCACATCCGTCCAAACTCTCTCCAAATCACCGGAAAAACTCTCCTCCTCAGGCACAGCCGAAACTAATTTGGAAAATGACCCAAAAGACGGATGTCTCCCAGAACAACAAAAAAAAGGCGAACACCCAGCAGAAGAGGATGTATGGTTGTTAAGAGCAAATTCAGCAAGTGGCAGAAACTCAGACCACCCCTCTTGATTGTCTGCCACAAAACAACGCAAGAACTGCTCAACATCCTGGTTCTTCCTTTCTGTCTGGCCATTAGACTCAGGATGATATCCGGATGAAAACGACAAATGAACTCCCAACCTGTCACAAAAGGCACGCCAAAAACCAGCCACGAACTGAGGTCCCCTATCAGAAACAGTCAGTAGGAACACCATGTAGTCTGACAATCTCCTTGACAAAGGCCTTAGCGAGTGTCTTAGCGCAAGACAGTTTGATGAAGGGAACCAAGTGACACATCTTGCTAAAACGGTCCACGACCACCCAGATGACCGTGAAACCTTCAGAGGGAGGAAGGTCAGTAATAAAGTCCATAGCCAGATGTGTCCAAGGTGCACTAGGAACCTCCAGAGGGCAAAGCAACCCCGCAGCAGGAGCATGCGAAGACTTGGATCTTGCACACACAGTACATTGGCGCACCCACTTAATGACTTCCTTCTGCCATCCAGGCCACCAAAAACTGCGACCCACAAGTCTCTTGGTCTCAGAAATTCCTGGATGACCTGCCAGCCGAGACTCATGACACTCAACAA
The DNA here is from genome assembly GCF_046119375.1 of Phyllobates terribilis. NCBI lineage: Eukaryota > Metazoa > Chordata > Amphibia > Anura > Dendrobatidae > Phyllobates > Phyllobates terribilis. The sequence continues at coordinate 311,064 of NW_027363375.1, forward strand.
ACAAATCTCTCCTAAAGGTCCTAGGCACAAACAACCTCCCATGGGGAGTGTTAGATGGGGCATTCTCCTGTGCTTTAAGAATCTCATCCTCCAAAACGGAGTCCAAAGCAGCAATCACAACACCTTCTTGTAAAATGGTCTCCTCCTCCTCCTCAACACCGACCATGGGAGAAAAGCTGCGAGACAAAGCATCCGCTTTAACATTCTTGGTACCCGGGATGTAAGTAACGGAAAAATTAAACCGCGAGAAAAAAAGTGCCCACCTAGCCTGACGGGCATTCAAGCGCTTGGCAGCATCAAGATAGATCAGATTTTTATGATCAGTGAAAACCTGAACGGGAAATTCAGCACCTTCCAAGAGGTGACGCCAGTGTTCAAATGCGAGTTTAATCGCCAGCAATTCCCGATTACCAATATCGTAATTAAGTTCAGTCTCGGAAAATTTTTTTGAAAAAAAGGCACAGGGATGTACTCCATCTTTGTTTTCCTGAGACAACACCGCACCAACCCCCACCGAAGAAGCATCAACCTCAACCAAAAACGGCTTAGTCACATCAGGCTGCATAAGGATGGGAGCAGAGGTGACCTCTCCTTTAAAAACACAAAAGCTTCAATGGCCTCAGAAGTCCACTGAACCGCATTAGCACCTTTCCTGGTGAGATCGGTCAGCGATTTGACAATAATAGAAAATTTTTTTATGAATTTTCTGTAATAATTGGCGAAACCCAAAAACCTCTGTATCGATTTCAAACCAATAGGCCTAGGCCATTCCTGTACAGCCTGAACTTTAACCGGGTCCATCTCAAAACCTTCACTGGAGACAATGTAGCCCAAAAAACTAATTCTCTGTACAGTGAACTCACATTTCTCCAGCTTAGCAAAAAGCGAATTGTCCATTAATAACTGTAATACCTCACGTACGCTCCGCCAATGAGACTCCAGATCCGGCGAATAAATCAAAATGTCATCCAAATACACAACCACATCTTTGCCGATTAAAGGTCTAAGGATATCATTAATAAGATTCTGAAAAAATGCAGGAGCATTGGTGAGACCAAAAGACATAACCAGATTCTCAAAATGACCCACAGGAGTGTTAAAAGCAGTCTTCCATTCATCACCCTCCTTCATGCGCAACAAATTGTATGCCCCCCGGAGATCAATTTTAGAGAACCACTTGGCCCCCATTAACTGGTTAAATAAATCAGGAATCAATGGCAGTGGGTAAGGATTGCGTACAGTAATTTTATTAATCTCACGAAAGTCCAGACAAGGACGTAAACCGCCATCTTTTTTTTTTACAAAAAAAAAACCAACAGCCACAGGAGACTTGGAAGGCCTAATGTGACCAGCGGCCAAGCTTGTCTGTATGCATTCCTCCAAAGCCTTTCTCTCAGGAATAGTAAGATTAAATAAACGACTCTTAGGAAGAGTCGCTCCAGGGACAAATTCAATGGTAGAATCATAGTTTCTATGGGGAGGCAAAACCTGCGACTCCTCCTCAGAAAAAACTCTCCAAAAATCCTGAATAGGTACAGGCAATTCCCCTTTATCCACAGCAGCAATGCGCCCGTTACAACACTTGTCATAACACTTAGGGCTCCAGGACTTAATTTCATTGGTAGACCAATCCAGTACAGGATTGTGCAATTTTAACCAGGGTAACCCCAATATTACTGGAGAAGGCAAATTATCCAATACCACCAAATCCAAATTCTCTTGATGAATACCATTAATAGTGAGGGGAAATTCACAGACCTTGTGAGTAACACTCTTCAAGGGAGAGCCATCGACAGAAACCACAGCAATAGGTGATGACAAAGTTTTAGGTTCTAATCTAAGTTTTTCCAAGAATCCCCCATCAATCACATTCAGAGTAGATCCACAATCCACAAATACCCGAAATTCAATTAATTCATCCTGAGCAGCAGTAGTGGCAGATAGGAATACCCCCTTAGAATTTAAACAGGCAATACGGGCATGACTGACCATTTTTTTTTCTTTCTTCATACAAAGCACACAGCCCTTAATAAGATGACCAGAATTTCCGCAATAGAAACACAAGCCTTCAGAAAGTCGGCGGTCCTTTGCCTGAGAGCGGAGCACCATTGCCCCAATTTCCATCGGCTCTCCATTGTCAGCACAGAACCTCTCAGGACTCGAAGCTGACATAGCAGAGGATTGGCTCTCATTAACCCTTGCACGCAGTCTCCTGTCCACCCGTATAGCTAATTGCATTGCCTCCTGCAAGTTTCCAGGTGTGGGATAAGCAATCAGTAAATGCTTAACCCTTTCACCTAGCCCTGCAAGAAACAAGCTTTTCAAAGCTGAATCGTTCCACCCCACCTGGGCAGACCACCGACGGAAGTGAGAACAATATTTTTCCACATTACCTGATCCCTGCCTCAAACGTCTTAATTCAGACTCAGCAGATGAGACACGATCAGGATCATCGTACAACAAACCCAAAGCAGAAAAAAAACTATCCACTGAACTAAAGCACGGATCACTAGGTTGGAGAGAGAAGGCCCATCCCTGAGGATCTTTGCGCAAAAGTGACATTATGAACCCTATGCGCTGTGATTCATCACCAGAGGATCCGGGTCTCAAACGAAAATATAATAGACAAGCATTTTTAAAAGAAAAAAAATCTTGTTGTTCGCCAAAAAATAGATCAGGCAGACGTACCTTTGGTTCCACAAAATGCGCTCCAGGGCAGCTACTCATGTGTTGCTGGAGCTTGGTCACCTCAAGAGAGAGTCCCTGCAAGTGTTGAGCCAAATCTTGCACCGAGATCATGTTGGAAAACTGGAGGTCTTTCCCCAGAGAAAATTCTTTCCCTTTTTTTTTTTTTTTTATGGCTGGACTTACTGTTATGATCTGCTACAGAAACTAAGGAAAGGTAGGAGATCTGTCCCTACAATAGAACTAAACTAGATCCCTACGATGTAACGGGGAACCTGATCCTGCGATCAGACCCGCTAAAGTCCTCGGCTAGTCTGAACGCAGACCTATAGATGTGGGGGAGGGATCCCTACAAGATCTAGGGACTGGGATAAGTTGGACACCTCCTAGCAGAAATAGTAGCAGTCAAAGACAAACACACAACAAAAAGCAAAGAGGTCTGAAGACCTAGCAAAACTAACAGAGAACGGCAATAGAGCACCAAGCTAGCTCAACAGTAGTAAATACAAATGAAGTCCAGCAAAGCCAGGAGGGCAGAGCCGGATAAAAAAGGAAAAAATGGTCATGTGACCAGCAAACTAAAAAAAACCTAACAGGAGAGTTGTAACAACTACTCTCTACTTCTTTTCTCTCTACTCTCAACAAGATGGCTCCCACCTTTTATCTGCTTCTCTGTGTCTGAGCTCAGGTGACCTGCACCCAATGAGCTCCTTCCTGTGCTCCAGAAACTGTCCCCTTTTGCTCCCACACCACTGGGTTCTCTCCTCCCTCCCCACTCCAGCCAGGGACATAGTCAGTTGTGCCTGCAATATGGGAGCACCGGCGAGCTGTCCCCCGGAAATGGGGAGTGTATGTGTGTGCAGCTAACTGAGCCCTGGTCCACACTCCATCCTTACCTGGAAGTGGAATATCACACCTCTGGTTGAGGTGCAATACCCCTGAAGCAACTGAACCCTCAGGGCGCTACATTTCCGTAGCTCCGTGAACATGATTTGCGACTGTTTGACAGCTTTAATACATATGTGGAATGCTGGAAAAACAGGCATTCCTCACATGTATTAAAGCTGTCAAACAGTCGCAAATCACGTTCCCAGAGTGACGAAAACTTAAAGCCCGAGCACACAGAAGATAATAGGTGCTCGCCTGAGCATGCTCGTAAATCTCGAGCAATGAGCATGCTCGATCATCACTACTTGCTATGTGTAGCACAAGTGATCAGACGATGGCAGCTTCAACTCTCCCAAGGAGACTATTAAAGCAGGTAAAAAGTAAAAAAAATGTTTTAAAAAATATTTAAAAAATGTAACAGTTCAAATCACCCTCCTTTTGCCCCATTCAAAATAAAACAATTAAAAATAAAAAATACACATATTTGGTATCGGCGAGTTCAGAATCACCCGATCTGTCAAAATATAAAGAGAATTAATCAGATCGGTAATGAGTAAAAAAAACAAAACTGTAGAATTTTGGTTGCTGCAACATTGCAATAAAACGAAATAACGGGCAATAAAACATCGTATCTACCCCAAAATGGCATCAATAAAAACGTCAGCTCAGCGCGCAAGAAATAAGCCCTCACCCGGCCCCAGATCCCAAAAAAGGAGATTCCATGGGTCTTGGAAAATGGCTCCATTATTTTTTTTTTTACAAACTTTGGAATTTTTTTTCACCACTTAAATAAAAAAGAACCTATACATGTTTGGTGTCTACAAACTCGTAATGACACGGAGAATCATAATGGCAGGTCACTTTTAGCATTTACTGAATATGTTAAAAAAAACAATTGTCAAATTGCACTTTTTTTGCAATTTCACCACACTTGGAATTTTTTTCCCGTTTTCCAGTACACAATATGGTAAAATCAATGGTGTCGTTCAAAAGTACAACTCGTCCGCGAGAAACAAGCCCTCACACGGCCATATTGACTGAAAAAAAAAGTTATGGCTCTGGGTAGAAGGGGATCAAAAAATGAAAATGCAAAAACAAAAAATCCCAGGATGGTAAAGGGGTTAAATGAGCAATGTATATATGTGATTTGTTTTTTGAAATCTATGTCTTAATCCACAGTTTTTAATACACCGTATTTTACAGACCATAAGGCTTTAGAGGAGGAAAATAGAAAAAAAATGTGAAGAAAAAAATGTCATGCCGCATTGTTATGGGGAAGGGTCTCCTGCTGGCACTGTTTATGGCCCCCACACGCCGATGTCAGCTGCCGGAATATTCACTGCTCCCCATGCCCGGGGGTGTGGAGAAAGTTTTAAGAAAATTATACAAACAACCTTTTCACCTATCTAGATTAGTGCCCTTATGGGAAAATCCTAGATTTATTCAGGGTAAACAGAACAAGCTTTGTAAGCAATGGAACCAGAAAGGGATTTATTAAATGATAATGAAGGAAGGCTGCTCACCTGGCAGGAATTCTAAGGGATGTATGATATGGGAGATCATCAATGTCTACAGTACCACCAAACAGTTACTTTCTACAGCTCTATGGTGAGAGATTTCGGGAAGGTGGAAAGGAGGGGTGATTTTGGCATATTGATGTGGTCTAGCTCATGGGTAAATTCCCTATCCACAATATACCAAAGGATTAAGAGACAAATTCTGCACACTGCGGTACCTGATTTATTTATTCATTGGAGTATAGCGCTAAATGACACTTAGAGAGATGGTAAACTTTTGACGGGCTTGGATAAAGTAAAAATAGCAATGAACAATGGAGAGAAATGCAGAACAAACTGATTCATAATGCCATTTATGCTTTCAATTTTTCCTACAAAGATGCTTCATCACATTATTTATGAAAATGCCCAAAATGTAACCTAAAACCAATTTATTTGATAGCATCAGGCGATGCCCTTCCACCCAAATGGTGTGGGAAGAGACCCTTCTCTATTTAGATAATGTTTGGAGAATTAAAGTCCCACAGTCTCCTCGGGCATGTTTATTTCATCATATTGTAACAGAACATCGGGAGGATGGGGACAGCGTTCTGTCTATACAGATAATACATGTAGTTCTATTGGTGGTTAAAAAATGTATACTTAGATATTGGTTGAAGAACGAGACACCTCAATTATCTGAAATAATCAAAACTCTGAAAACCTTATTAGTTTATGACAAACTTGAGTAAGAAAGACAAAAAGAAAAGTCGACGACAGCGTTTTTTCACAAACTGAGATCTTTTAATGAATATAGCAATACACAATCTGATATGTCACAGCTGATGAAAGTATTCTGACACACATCCTGGTATCATACGGAGGAACATAGGGGGACAACAGGATTACTTAAAGTCTAATGGATTCACTTATTTTTACATCTATTCATATAAGGATTTTGGAAAAGTGTTTTTTTGTTGTTTTGCATGCAGAGTTAAAAATTGAATCTGTTAAAATTGTGAAAAAAAAATGATTGGATGGATTTCACACTTATTTATAAAGATGCGGTCTGTGTTGGTAAATGTCATGGAGATTCTAGGATTATAACATGATTTGTTTGTCTATTTTGTCTCATTAAATAAAGTTTGTTTAAAAAAAAAAAAGATGAGAACACTAGATTCCATCATGACATCATAATTAACCATCACTACTTACAGAAGTGTTTACACCCATGTAGTCACTTTGACATTCCGGTGTCATTGCTGTCAGTGAGAAGCTACATAGCTAATCTTATACTGATTGCGCTTGGATTTACTTTGGATTTACTTGAAATGTCTGAAATTCCTTCAGACAGACTTCAGGTGTTAGCACTGCTCCAGGGGATTCTTACCACCTACGCCACTGACATTGTGCTACCACTACCCGATGGCGTCCTCAGCTTCACTTACCGGCTGGTTATGAATCTTGTGATAGACTGCCTGACCAAATACCACAAAGGTCGTATTAGCTCAGAATATCTTGAGCATTTACAGCAAAACATCTGGACACTCGTACAGCAGGTAAATAGCAGACAATCTGCACAAATCTTATAATAATAATAAAGAAGAGTTGTAGCTTTGAGTGGCTCCATTCTTTTTACCATAAAATATACAGTAGTTTTTTGGGGGTTTTGTTTTTACGGTGTTTGTTATGCAGTGAAAATGACCTGGAAAAATGATTTTCCAAGTCAGTCCGATTAAGGCGATACCGAATATGCAAAGAAAATTCAGAATATTGCGAAAACATTTTTTTGCTTTGTGTCGCTAAATTCTGAGACCAGTAACATTTCTTATTTTTCTGTTGATGGGGCCCAGTGAAGACTTGTTTTTTTAACGCTGTATGATATGGAGGAGAGGAAGGAGGATTTAAAAGGCGGTGCTTGATAAATAGAGGGTTTGGGGAGATATGATTTTTAATTGTCACAGGCCGATTTACATAAACAGTCATGTGTCTTACTTACACGCCCTAGGTGTGGAGGGTGGACGTGGAGATATAAAGGGAACCTGTCGCCTAAAATAATGCTATTAACCTGCAGGTTAATAGCGTTCTGACACCATGCAGCCGCCACACTGAAATAAACTGTATCCCCCCTGGCAGCCTCGCTCTTTCAGTCATATCGGTGGCGCCGGCAGGCTTTCAGTCACCGTTCTCTGCATAGTGAGCGGCGGCTGTAACCGCACCCGGCACTGACAAACAGCCGGTGCTAATATGGCCGCACAGTGTCAGAATGCTACTAACCTGCATATCAACTCCATATCTGCAGGTTAATAGCATTACTTTACATGACAGGTTCCCTTTAGAGGTTTACAAATGACCGGATCCCTCGTCAGCTGTCATGTAGTATTTGTAGTGCCGATATCAGGAGTAACATGGCGACATAAATGGCTTCCTCCATTCTGCACTTTCTCTCATGATTTTCCTTTCTTGTTTATTTCCATCTCTATAGGCTGAAGAAAAATCCCATAGTGGAGAATTGGCCTTTATTAAACAACTGGCCCAGAATGTCCTGCTTGTACTGGAGTATCCGGCCTACTCCCTGGAGCGCCTGGTAAGGAGCCATCGTCTTCTATATCTCATGTCCTTGTTGTCTGATCTTCTCCAGATTACCGTCATATAGCGGAAACTCAGATTTATGGTGGTAGAGGCCTCCCTGTCTGCTCCAGGCAGACACAGGACATTTTATGGCCGCCTGTCTCTGCAGCTCTATCATCTGTGAGGCCAGTCTGTACTCAGCGGTGCGGAGTTAGTATTTCCGCTTCTGTCTCTCTTGATCATCACAATCTTCCTTCTTATAAATGCTACAGTCCTGATAGAAGATATTAGAGATCAGTTGTAGATACAAGTCCCTTATACAACCCCTGGCAAAAATTATGGAATCACCGGGCTCGGAGGATGTTCATTCAGTTGTTTAATGTTGTTGAAAAAAAAGCAAATAACAGACATGGCACAAAACTAAAGTCATTTCAAATGGCAACTTTAGGGCTTTAAGATACACTAAAAGAAATCAAGATTAAAAATGTGGTACTCAGCAAGGGTAATTTTTTTCATACCAAGCAGAGGGAAAAAAATATAGAATCACTCAATTCTGAGGAAAAAATTATGGAATCATGAAAAACAAACACACAAAAGTACACTACAATACATCACTAGTATTTCGTTGCACCACCTCTGGCTTTAATAACAGCTTGAAGTCTCTGAGGCATGGACTTAATGAGTGACAAACAGTACTCTTCATCAATCTGGCTCCAACTTTCTCTGATTGCTGTTGCCAGATCAGCTTTGCAGGTTGGAGCTTTGTCATGCACCATTTGCTTCAACGTCCACCAAAGATTTTCAATTGGATTCAGATCCGGACTATTTGCAGGCCATGACATTGACCTTATGTGTCTTCTTTCAAGGAATGTTTTCACAGATTTTGCTCTATGGCAGGATGCATTATCATCTTGAAAAATGATGTCATCATCTCCAAACATCGTTTCAATTGATGGGATAAGAAGACTGTCCAAAATATCAATGTAAACTTGCGCATTTATTGAAGATGTAATGACAGCCATCTCCCCAGTGCCTTTACCTGACATGCAGCCTCATATCATCAATGACTGTGGAAATTTGCATGTTCTCTTCATGCAGTCATCTTTATAAATCTCATTGGAACGGCACCAAACAAAAGTTCTAGCATCATCACCTTGCCCAATGCAGATTCGCGATTCATCACTGAATATGACTTTCATCCAGTCATCCACAGTCCACAATTGCTTTTCCTTAGCCCATTGTAACCTTGTTTTTTTTGTGTTTAGGTGTTAATGATGGCTTATGTTTAGCTTTTCTGTATGTAAATCCCATTTCCTTTAGGCGGTTTCTTACAGACCGGTCACAGATATTGACTCCAGTTTCCTCCAATTCATTCCTCATTTGTTTTGTTGAGCATTTCCTGTTTGAAGACATATTGGATTAAGTTTCCAGTCTTGATGCTTTGATGTCTTCCTTGGGCAACATTGTGTGATGATTTACCTTCTTTTAAGAGTTTGATAATCCTCGAATTTGTTTCAATTGACATCTCTCGTGTTGGAGCCATGAGTCATGTCAGTCCACTTGGTGCAACAGCTCTCCAAGGTGTGATCACTCCTTTTTAGATGCAGACTAACTAGCAGATCTAATTTGATGCAGGTGTTAGTCTGGAAATGGAAATTTACAGTGTGATTCCATAATTTTTTCTTCAGAATTTAGTGATTCCATAATTTTTTTCCCTCTGCTTGGTCTAAAATAAATTACCCTTACTGAGTGCCTCATTTTTAATATTGATTTCTTTTAGTGTTTCTTAAAGCCCTAAAGTTGCCATTGGAAATGACTTTAGTTTTGTGCCATGTCCGTGATCTGTTTTTTTTCAACAACATTAAACAACTGAATGAACATCCTCCAAGCCCAGTGATTCCATAATTTTTGCCAGGGGTTGTATATTAATGTGGATTTACTGGGGGGGGAGGCTTTGTACAGTTCGTCCAATACTGAAATTATCCAGGAAATCCAATGTTTAGTCCTTCCTGTCTATTGTATGTGGTAATGTAGTATTTGTGAAATGTTATATTAATTGTATATATCATATCCATCAGGAAACATCTGAAGGCGACTCCAAAGAGGGGCAAAACGGAAATATTGCTGACCCTGATATCAGTCAGCCGGGGCCGAACCCTGATCTGATGGAAGGTAAGCCGGTCATCTAATATTCTACATACAAATATCAAGTTATAGAGAACGACAGAGAACATGGAGATTTACTCTTCATCCAATGTATGAGGCCGCTGGCGGCTCATGAGCCCCCATGGACTATAATGGAGGGGGTCACAAATGTACAAAGAGGCTCATTGGTCCCCAATCATGTAATTGTTGAGGATTCGGTCAGATCCTGAGCAATGACACGTTCATAGTACAGTATATATATATAGATATGCCATAAATATATACAGTGTGTCCAGAATATCCTTATATCTAGTATATTCCATGTAAAGCGGTCTTATCATTTCCATTATTATATGGATGTGTTATATAAGTGGTGATATAGACTAATACATGTCGTCTCTTCATTATTTTATCATTATTATAGGAATAACTGTGCCGACAAATACTGATGGTGGAACATCTGAGCCACCAGAGATCATCCAGGAATCTGCCAGTGTAAGTATCATGGGACGTCTGTATATCATCAGATGACGGGTGGGAATTACACATCCCATATGGCAATGGGATATCTCTGCTCTTATGTAGATCAGACCTATTATGTGTGACGTTGGTGTTATTATTCTGTCTCCTCCATGTGATGTCCCTTATCCTCCCCTGCAGTACAATGATTTATGTGTATGGGTAATATCCACTTATAATATAATAGTGTCTGTGGGGGGTCCGGCTTTTATCACGTCCTCTACTTCGGTTGCAGTGTAATCAGGGGGGATATAATATAGACGGGAGATCTGGAGCTTTTATCCTCCTGCAGCTTCGTTGTCTTAATGTCATTTCTTATTCCTTTTAGGCCTTGATCGGATCAGTGAATCCTTGTAAGGACGACTTTAATCCTATCAAACTGATCAGCTGTGGAGGATTTGGGTGAGCTTTACTTGGTATAATATTTATTTCTCAGGGCTCCTTATGACGATGCCTATATCTCTACGTCCTGCCCGTGCAATGCTACCATAGAGAAATTATGGTTCCACATCACTGTCCACATCTAATTGTCTCTCTTCAGGTCAGTTAGGATGTGACGTGGATGAGGACTTTCCATAGGTGATCATTTATGGAGTGTTATTTTATGGATTTCTAGTGATGGCCACACATCTAGTATTAACCATTAGTACAGGAGATCACTTGATCAGGTCTATGGATGGACTGTTAGTAAGAATTCATAATAAATCATGGATTTTCTTCCTCCTCAGATCCGTCCACCTAGTTCGCCATACAGACACAAACAAGATATGTGCTATGAAGAAAATGGACAAGCAGAACCTGAGAAAGCCAAAGACCCTTAAATGGGCCTTTCAGGAGAGGGACATCTCTACATTCGCTGATTGTCCCTTTGTGGCCTCCATGTTCTGCTCCTTTCCTACTAAACTTCATCTGTGTATGGTCATGGAGTATGCACCAGGTAGGACACATCCATTGTATTTATATCCAGCCCACGTCTGCCTAATCCTAGCACCTTATATATAACCTGAACATGTCCACATGGACGGTTACATGTCCACACCGCATTTACTATAATGTTACTAAGATGCCTTGTGTGTCCTCACTGAGCATGGCGGCAATATCTGCTATGGAGGAAAGGAAGATTTCTCTGTATTTGAACAGTTTTTATAGATGAGAATTTTTCACAGAGAAATAAATGAGAGGCTTGTAGATGAGGCCTGGCTCTGTCTCTATGTACAGGGTTCCTCTGCAGTATACGCTCTACATTACACAGTGTATCTCTATATATACCATCCTGTCCCAATATCTCCGCTTGTTTCATATTCACACTCATCATGTGTAATTTACTCTGTAACAGACCCTCACCTGTCATATTTGCTTTTTCCTGTAGGAGGAGACTGTGGCAATCTTCTACAGCACAGGGGTCCTTTACCTATCACCTTGGCCCGTCTGTACATTGCAGAAACAGTCCTTGCTGTAGAATATCTGCACAGCTATGGTGTGGTGCACAGAGACCTGAAGCCTGTAAAGTAAGTGACCCTTGAGCTATAATAAAGGGGATGAAAGTTAGTTTGTTATACAGTCTATGGGTTATTACTTGGGGCTGACAACATCTTTTCTTTTACAGCCTCCTGATAACATCAACAGGACATATTAAAGTGACCGATTTTGGAGTTTCAAAACTTGGCCTCATGAGACCAACATCAAACATCTATAAGGCTCCAACTAAGGACATCACCAAAGAGTTCCGTGATAAAGAGGTCGGCTTTACTTACAGGATCTTCTACTTTACATATCTCATCTCTTTCTCCTTCTCTGATCATTTCTCATCACATTTCCACTGATGTTATTTGTCTTATGTATTGATCATCATCATCTCATTCTTCTGTTGCTTTCCAGACTGCTGGCACGTCTAGTTACATGGCCCCAGAAGTTATCCTAAGGAAAGGCTATGGAAGACCTGTTGACTGGTGGTCAGTAGGCATCATCCTATATGAATTTCTCTTTGGATATACACCATTTTATAGGGCTTCCCAAAAGGAGAAATTACGCAGTATCCTCAGTGGTAAGTAAAATAATCTGACTGCTTGTCATGTCGCTGTTATTTGGTTTGATTTGTTCCTTGGTTCAGTTTCTAGCTTTTTTAAGGAAAATGCTTTTTTATGTAAATAAATGAAGAGGTTTTATTTCCTGTAATATTTTCTTTTTATATCACAGATGACATTGTTTGGAGATGTAATTCCTTTCCTCCACCAAATGCTCGGGGCATCATCACTCAGCTACTCAGAAAAAATCCAGAACAAAGACTTGGGACAGGTAATATGATAATAGTATTAATAATGACTTATTACACCTCTGGGCAAATGAAGGTGTCCATGAGGATGAGCACTGAAGGTCTCTACCAACGTGTCCATTCCCCATTCTTCATGCTCTAATGTTCAGTACATTTCCTTCATGTTGACTCTTTTAAATCTCCAGTTCAGATTAACATAAACTGTATAGATACGGAGTAGTTTCTCTGACAATAACTGTATCGAATTTTTTCTTGTCTTCCTTTTGCAGGAGGGGCACACGAGATCAAAATTCATCCATTTCTGCGTGCCTTAAACTTTAACAACCTTCTAAGTCAGAAGCCTCTGTTCGTTCCTGATCTAAAATCAGATGAGGACACCCGCTATTTTAGCAGTAAGTAAAATGAGACGTTATCGGCAGAAAACTGCTGAGTGTCTTTTCTTTCATTATGTGTGACAATCAGTTCCCATCATAATGAGTAATAACATGGTGACTGTCTGACCGGCTCTTATACTAATAATTTCTCATAACACTTTTACTTTTCAGATCGCTCTGTGGGTTATAAATTTAGGAATTCAGATGATGGGGACACAAGTGAGGACAATGACTGTCCAGAAATCAAAAACTTTGAATCATCTTCTCAAAGGTTTTCCAAAGTAAGTATGTCTAAAGCATGTAGGTCAATAAAATGAATAAAACCTATGATTAGAAAAAAAGTTTCAAAATATATCTATTTATATTTTATATTTCTTTGTGTTTTTTTAGCTATATACCACCAGTACCAAGATGGTGACCATTGAAGAACCTATGTCACCTCCAGAGTGTACCCCTGAGAACAACAAAAAACACCCAGACTTGTGAGTAGATTATTATTATTATGAGATTTACCTCTGATATATGCTCAGACACGAGTAACACAAATCTAAATCCAGCATCCACCACCCCATGATAACTGATTGCTGTGGATCTGGCTTGTGATTACACAGCAATATCAGTTGATCATTGCAACGAGCCATTCATTCCCAGCTCTTTATAGGCCAATATTACTAGTTAGACTCCATTCTTGCTGGTAGAATGGGGTCCTGAGCAGAGTATCCCCTTTATGATGTCCCAAATGGCCTTACAGGCAGGTGTTCTTCCTTTTTGTATTGTTTTCACTTGTAATTTACTTGACTTTCTTCTACCAAACAGGCAGAAAGAATCTCCCCCTTCCAAAACTGATGATGGTGACAATCAGTGTGTCACTGCTAAAAAGTGTGAGTCATCCTCGCCCTCATTGTCAGGTATGTACAGATTTATAGACCATCCCATTATAGGCTATGATAGAAAAGTGTAATGTGAATCTGCACATGAAGGCTCAGATAATGACATACTTTATTCCCGCTGCCCCTGAGTATTCAATTTTTTGTTTTGGTAAAATCCACCATACGGTTCCAGAGTTACTGGCAGTTTTATTTAGTGCTCATTTTTATGGTCTTTACAAGGGGGTGGTGCTAACAGGATTATCTGGGGGGGGTGTCTTCAGCCTCTTCTTCAGTATTATAGCGTGGTAAAGACCATAAAAATGACCACTAAATAAAAAGGCCCCTGTCTGTGGAACTGTAAGGCGATGTGCTCACAATGCGTTTTTAATCGTTTCCGCAGCAGCAATTCCGCCGCAGAAACGCTTAAAAAACGCTTGGTAGAAGGCCTGCCATGTTCCCCAATGATAATCCGCATCTGCTGTGCACATGCTGCAGAAATTTCCGCTGCGGATTATCATTGAGGAAAAATCCGCAGCACTACCAATTATTTTGCAGAAGTCCTGCGTTTTCACCGCCATTGACTTGCATTGGAACGCATGGAATCCGCATCACTGCATCTGTACATGCGGAATCCATGTGTTTCAATGTGCGGATGGTACTCGGGTCTGGAGAAGAGGAGACTCTCCTCCAGACCCTCCCCCCCCCTACCATAGAACCTGTAAAAAAAAAAGAATAAAATAAAAAATAAATATTATACTTACCTTCTGATGGCCTCCGGTTCCTTGTCTCGGCTTGCCGGCTGCTCGCGGTAGACTAAAGGACCTGCGCTGACGTCATTTAGTCATGTGACGGGTCATGCGACCAATGATGTCGGCAGGTCCTTAAATCTACCGCGAGCTGCCGGCAAGCCAAGACAAGGACTCCGGGGGCATCAGAAGTTAAGTATATTTATTTTTTATTTTTTACCATTCTTTCGGTCACACTATATAAATCCATGCCGGTTGCATGAATTTATATAGTGTGACCAAGTTGTCAAGCACTTTCCAAGTGATGCTAAAATCGCTTGGAAAGTGCTTGACAATCCGCATGCGAAATCGCATGATCAAAACGCTTCACATCCGCATGTCCCTGGCAGGAAAAACGCATGTACAATCCGCATGTACAATCCGCATGTACAATCCGCATGTACAATCCGCATGCGTTTTTTGTGCCAGGGAGATGCAGAAATGCTCAGGAAAAAATCCGGAGCATTTCTGCATCATGGGCACATAGCCTAAGGGGGATTTTAATAAAAACCAAAAACAGAGTCCTCAGGGGAGCAGGGGGAATAAAGTAAGAGTGAATTCTGGACACTTAAGACCTGGTGATGAGTCTTCTTTAATCTTACGCTTAAGTGTCATCTGACGGATTATATAAAAACACTTTGGTTGCTGCAAGTAATGTCATGTTAATAAGGGGGACACCACATGGCCGCACACAGAAAAGCTACAAGTGCATATTAACCAGTTTGAGTAACTCTATAAACATATAAAATGAATCTTTGAGGAGTTTATAATCAACATCTTTTTCTGACTTTTTATTAGAACCTCCAGTTCAGGAGAGAAAGAAATCTGCACTAAATCTGAGAAAACAGCAAAGAACAGATAAAGTGGAAGAGGGGGAAAGTAGTAGGCGAGGTAAGTGTGAGGATAACCTCCATGTTGTATGATGTCAGTGAGATAAGTCATGTGGAGCAGATGTCATCTGTCAGTGGTGGCATTGTCACATGTATGATGGCTGACAATGATCAAGCACCTCTGTATGGAGAAGATTCCTCTACCGGCCTCCCACAGAGACACTACAGTAGTGTCCTCTAATATGGAGTCCCATTACTTACATCAGTTTTACATCTTTTTTGTAGGTTCTATCTTCCGCCGGATGATATCATCCTGCCGGCGTGGATTATCCAGGGCTGCTCGCACTATCAGACAAAGCTGCATTTTTGCCCACTGTCACCAGGGCACCAGAAACATCTCAAGGGCAGAAAACCCTCACATCTAGTGCCCTGAAGAAAGTACAGCACATCCACCATCAATGCTGTACCTGCATGGAAAGAGTTGTACCATCTACTGTACCTGTGGCCGTCTGACCAGCAAGAAATATCTGCAAAAGTCAAAGGCCTCCAAGAACATCTTTTCAACCTTCCATGTAATTCTTAATTTAAAAAAAATAAATTGATTAATGTCCTTTTGAATTTAATTGAATATTACTGACATTTATGGCATATCAATGCTACACATGTTATATCCACCTCACGCTCTCCCTCTCCCCATTCATTGGGACCGCACGGGGTGAATGTTGGGTGTGACGCGGGGGGTGATCGCGCCCACAATCCAGCTGTCACGCCTCACTTGTCGTGACGTCAGCGCGGGGTCACGTGAAGCCTGTGAGCGGCGCTATCCTTGGCTGCAACGTAAGCTAATTACAAAAATCCTTAGGGGCCCCGTGGGGATACATTGTGGGGGTGGGGGGTAATCTAAAGTACTGGACAACTTCTTTAAGAAACATTTTTTTCCTGTATAATGACTTAAACCAAAATTTTATATTTTATTAACAAATAGGTAATTTCAGTGTAATTTATGAAGGAAAAAAAGAACTGCCAAAAATTAGGGATTCTGATACATCCTGTATTAGAATAAAGGAGGGTCTCATACACATTCTGGTCAAGTTGACATATAGTAGTACTTCTAGACTCATAAAGGCTATGCACTAAGTGCAAATCCTGCCAAAAAATGCAAGTAGGGTCATCCATACACCATGGAAGGCACCAACTGTAGTGCCTCATTCAAATATTGTGAACAAAGTATACACTGTGTGCAGAATTATTAGGCAAGTTGTATTTTAGAGGATTATTTTTATTATTGATCAACAACTATGTTCTCAATCAACCCAAAAGACTCTTAAATATCCAAGCTTAATATTTTTGGAAGTTGGAGTGGGGTGTTTTTAGATTTGGCTATCTTAGGAGGATATCTGTTTGTGCAGGTAACTATTACTGTGCAGAATTATTAGGCAACTTATTAAAAACCAAATATAATCCCATGTCACTTGTTTATTTTCACCAGGTAAACCAATATCAGTGCACAAAATACAGAAATAAACATTTCTGACATGCTAAAACAAAAACCAAAAAAATTAGTGATCAATATAGCCGCCTTTCTTTATGATGACACTCAGCAGCCTCCATCCACAGATTGCGTCAGTTACTTGACCTGTTTTCGATCAACATTGCGTGCAGCAGCCACCACAGTCTCCCAGACACTGTTCCGAGAGGTGTACTGTTTTCCCTCCCTGTAGATCTCCCATTTGGCCAACACACTTTTTGCAACCCTGTTGGCTATTTGACATGTAACGCTTGATTGTTCGCTGATCACGCTTCAAAAGTTTGGAAATTTCAAGACTGCTGCATCCCTCTGCAAGACATCTCACAATTTTGGACTTTTCAGAGCCCGTCAAACCTCTCTTTTGACCCATTTTGCCAAAGGAAAGGAAGTTGCCTAATGATTAAGCACACCTTCTATAGGGTGTTGATGTCATTAGTCAACACCCCGCCTCATAACAGAGATGCACATCACCAGATTTACTTAATTGGTAGTTGGCTCTCAAGCCTATGCAGCTTGGAGTAGGACAACATGTATAAAAAGTATCATGTGATCAAAATACTCATTTGCCTAATAATTCTGCACACAGTGTAGTTGTGGTACACCTACAATAGTGTTCAAACTAATAGCAGTGGGTTAAATAACATGAGTTAAGCACAAAACCTTTATACTAGTTTTTATTTCCATGCATTGGGAACATTGCACACTGTTTTCTAATTCTAAACATGAAGAGAAATGTATATAATTTTTAACTATTTTACAGAAAATAGCAAAAAATGAACAATGGGCTGTTCTAAAAAAATAGCAGTGTCTGCATTTGTCTTTACAAACTCAAAATATGTACTCTTTTTTAGGATTTGGCATTCCTGTGAATCATTAACCTAATACTTAGTTGTATACTCAGTTTTTAAGAACTGCTTCACATGTATGTTGCATAGAGTCAACCAACTTCTGGCACCTGTCAACTGTTATTCCAGCCCAGGATGCTTTGACTACATCCCACAATTTTTTGGCATCTGTTGGCTTTGCCTCAGAAACAGTATTTTTGATGTCACCCCACAAGTGTTCTATCGGATTAAGATCCGGTCATTGGGCTGGTCACTCCATAACCTCAATTATGTTGGACTGCAACCAATAATTTGATCGTTTACTGGTGTGTTTAGGGCAGTTGTCTTGTTGAAACACCCATTTCAAGGGCATATCCTCTTCAGCGTAAGGCAACATGACCTCTTCAAGTATTTTAATATATGCAAACTGGTCCATAATCTCTGGTATGCGGTAAATAGGTCCGGCACCATAGTAAGAGAAACGTGCCCATATCTTGATGCTTGCTCCACCATGCTTCACTGTCTTCAGAGTGTACTGTGGCTTGAATGCAGAGTTTAGGGGTCATCTGACAAACTGTCTGTGGCCCTTGGACCCGAAAAGAACAATTTTACTTTCATCAGTCCACAAAATGTTTCTCCACTTCTCTTTAGGCCAGTTGATGTGTTCTTTGACAAATTGTATCCGCTTCAGTACATGTCTTTTTTTAACAGTGGGACTTTGCGGGGACTTCTTGCTAAGAGATTAGCTTCACACAGGCATCTTCTTCTACAGTACTCACAGGTAACTTGAGACTGTCTTTGATCATCCTGGAGCTGATCATTGGCTGAACCTTTTCCATTCTGGATATTCTTCGATCCATTTGAATGGTAGTCTTCTGTTTTTTTCCACGTCTCTCTGGTTTCACTTTCCATTTTAAAGCATTGGAGATCATTATAGCTGAACAGCCTATCATAGTCTGCACTTCTATATAATTTTACCCTCTCCAAACAACTTTTTAATCAAAGTACGCTGTTCTTCTGAACAATGTCTCGAATGACCCATATTTCTCAGGCTTTCAAGGAGAAATGCATGTACAACATGTGCTGGCTTCATCCTTAAATAAGGGCCACCTGATTCACACCTGTGTCTTCACAGAATGATTGACCTCACTATTGAACTCCACACTGCTATTATTTTGAACACACCCCCTAACAATTAATTATTCGAATACACAGACTCATAAACATGCAGATCATGAATGCGGAATTTGTTGGTTTTCTTAGAATCTACTGCACCAACCGGTAAATTGTTTGACATGTGGTAATATAATCTAAACCAAAAACAGTGATTAATCTAATTAGTCATATTGGACTGCTATTATTTTGAATACTACTGTACATACTATGCACCTCCATTATGGCATCCATGCAGCAAAAAGGAGTCAAACAATTCTCCTGTGACTTTTCACACACAACACTAACAAGAATGGCAAATGCCTGTAGTGAATCGACCAACGTTTGTGGTATCAGACGCCTCTTACGCTTTTTCTCTTCCTCTTTTGCGTTGTCATGAGGGAGAAGAGAAAATATCCCGGCATAATGATCCCGCGAATACAGCACATAGCCTATCTAAACATTGTACACTTTTCCATCCTAATCACAACAATCCAATATCCATAACACCCACATATATACCAGAACTTACACAAAACAGATTTAAAGCCTAGAAAAATTGGAGTAGGACGCCCAACATGTCAAAAAAGGAACAAAAAATGAAGTATTAAAAACACTTTTATTAGTAGAAACATTAAAAAAAAATATATGTCTATATAACAATAGTAGAAAAGGTCGTGCAGGGTAGGAGATACACAAACAGCAGATACAGCAGTTTATACGTGGGTCCCCCAGGAGCAGGGTGAAACGAATCCCATCAATAGATAAATAGTTCATAGAGCAGGTAAAATGGTATATACTCAATGTAAACAGCTGTAGGGCATGTATACAAGCTCAGAATCTAGGTGGGAAGAGTACAATGAAATATAAAGGGAAACCACTGCTCAGAGTGGAGGGAAGAAGAATGACCAGAGCAGGAAAAAGGTGCAAAGTCAGAGACTCACCCATGGGGACTAAAGTAACCACGTCACCGTACTGCAGCCCCGATGCGCGTTTCGCGTGGCTTCCTCAGGGGGCTGTGGTTGTGGATAGAGTGGCCGCCTTTAAATATCCTCCCAGATGAATCGCTGATTGATGCAGCGCATGCGAAGCGGCAGCGTCCCCCCGCCCCGCGTCACGTCCGGCCAGTTTCCCGGGGGGACTGTGGGCAGCGACGTACACGATGACGTCACTACCCATAATCCCCACGTACGGAAGCCCGACGGGACGCGGCCAAAGGAGGACGGCACTGCGCATGCGCGGCTCAGCGACAGCCATACCAAGTGAGGACAAGGGTAAGGGCAAAGATATCTCTTAGACAAAGAGGGTACTAGCTGTCAGAAACCAAGGTGCAGGTAGAGTAAATGCCCCATTCGTGCTACAAGTATAATAGTGTCATCATAGATATATATTAAGGAGTAAATGTAAGTAAGTATGCATTTTTAGAGTCTAACAGGGACACCATTGCATATACATAATGCGATAATGACTACGGCAGCTAGAGAGAGAAGCATATTCAAATGTATGGAACAATACATAAGTTGCCACAGAAAACAAGTGCAAATTATACAGAAGTCCAATGCATGCCCAATTATAAATATTGGGAAGAATAAATATATCCAGGGGCAGAGAGCATTGTAAGTAGCAGAAGGTCAACTCATAGAGATAATTTGTGACATTAGGTATTCATAATAACTGTAAATGTCCGTCCCATATGCGTCCAGAAGTATCCTAGATGGTATGGAGATATAGGTGATGGCGCCTAAATATAGAGGAATAATAGAAGAAACAGAGAAAAAATTAGACAATAAGAAAAATAAAAAATCCACATTAAAAACAAATGAGAAGAAAACCTACAAGAATGAAGAGAAACTATTGTGTTCATTAAGACCACCAGGGGTCACCGTGTCCAGTACTGCAATCCAGCGGCATTCCAGCTGCGCCAAAATGCGCTTATAGTTACCTCCCCTGGTAATACAGCACATAGCCTATCTAAACATTGTACACTTTTCCATCCTAATCACAACAATCCAATATCCATAACACCCACATATATACCAGAACTTACACAAAACAGATTTAATTCACGCAAAAGAAAAGAAATCTTTTGGATATATAAATTACAAACCATTTGTTCTCTTGGTTTAAATGAAATGACGAAGAAGACCCTATGTTGATAGAAGATGTACAACAATTAACCTCAAAGGACTCTTCAGGATGGACATAATTGTTTCTTTTATTGGAAAAAAACCCTCTCTCCTGAACTGCCCTATTGTGGCCTGTTACGTCATCTACTGGTGGAATACTGAACTGCACCTCATTCATGTGTTTTACTAGAAATTAACAAGGTAATATTAGTAACAGTAACCCCTTTGCGACTTCTCTTTATGACCTCCCCCTCTTTGATGTGGGCTCCGGCTCTGAGCCCGCATCGTTTCAGGCACATGACAGCTGATTTGATCAGATGTGCCCCTAACAGCCACAAGTGGAATTACCCCTGCCATGTGATCGCGAGGTGCTGATTGGTTGACATGACAACTCTGCAGGAGACCCCTATGGTTGTCATTGTCGACCTGCTATGAGCGTCGCCCTGCGGTCGGTGTTCATAGCAGATGAGCATTTCTGCTACACATAGCAGGGCTGAAGACTTGCTATTAGTGATGATTGAGCATGCTCATTGCTCAAGATTTACGAGCATGCTCGGACGAGCACCTATTATTATTATTATTTATTATTATAGCGCCATTTATTCCATGGCACTTTACATGTGAAAAGGGGTATACATAGCAAAAACAAGTACAATAATCTTGAACACAATGTGACAGCGACTGGTACAGGAGGAGCGAGGACCCTGCCCGCGAGGGCTCACAATCTACAAGGGATGGGTGAGGATACATTAGGTGAGGGTGGAGCTGGTCATGCGGCGGTGGTTACTGCAGGTTGTAGGCTTGTGGGAAGAAGTGGGTCTTCAGGCTCCTTTTGAAGGTTTCCACGGTCGACGAGAGTCTGATGTGTTGGGGTAGAGAGTTCCAGAGTAGGGGGGAAGCACGGGAGAAATCTTGTATGCGATTGTGGGAGGAGGAGATAAGAGGGGAGTAGAGAAGGAGATCTTGTGAGGATCGGAGATTGCGTGCGGGTATGTAACGGGAGACTAGGTCACAGATATATGGAGGACACAGGTTGTGAATGGCTTTGTATGCCATGGTTAGGGTTTTGAACTGGAGTCTCTGGGCAATGGGGAACCAGTGAAGAGATTGACAGAGAGGAGAGGCCGGGGAATAGCGGGGGGACAGGTGGATTAGTCAGGCAGCAGAGTTTAGGATAGATTGGAGGGGTGCAAGAGTGGTAGAAGGGAGGTCACAGAGCAGGAGGTTGCAGTAGTCGAGGCGGGAGATGATGAGGGTGTGCACTAGTGTTTTTGCAGATTCATGGTTGAGGAATGTGAAGATCCGGGAGCTATTCTTGAGTTGGAGTCAGCAGGAAGTGGAAAGGGCTTGGATATGTGGTTTGAAGAAGAGATCAGAGTCCGGGGTTACTCCAAGGCAGCGAGCTTGATTGACTGGGGAGAGTGGACAGCCATTGACATTGATAGATAGGTCAGTTGGGGGGGTGAATGGGATGGCGGAAAGATGATGAATTCTTTTTTGTCCATGTTAAGTTTTAGAAATCTAGCAGAGAAGAAGGATGAAATAGCAGACAGACATTGTGGGATTTTGGTTAGTAGGGAGGAGATATCGGGTCCAGAGAGTTAGATCTGTGTGTTATCAGCATAGAGGTGATAATGAAAGCCATGGGACTCTATGAGCTGTCCCAGGCCTAAGGTGTAGATGGAGAAGAGCAGAGGTCCTAGGACTGAACCTTGGGGGACACCGACAGATAGGGGGCGAGATGAGGAGGTGGTGCATGAGTGGGAGACACTGAATGTCCTGCCTGTTAGGTATGAGCAGTTCCAGGATAGGGTCAAGTCTGTGATGCTGAGAGATGAGAGAGTTTGTAGTAAGAGGGAATGGTCCACTGTGTTGAAGGCAGATGACAGGTCTAGGAGGAGGGGGACGGAGTAGTGTCGCTTAGATTTGGCTGTTAGTAGGTCGTTGGTGACTTTAGTTAGTGCCGTTTCAGTAGAATGGTGTGATCTGAAACCAGATTGTAGGCGGTTGAAGAGGGAGCAGTAGGAGAGGTGGGAGGACAGTTCAGAATGGACATGTTGTTCCAGTAGTTTTGAGGCATAGGGGAGATGTGATATGGGGCGATAGCTAGACAGAGAGGATGGGTCAAGGGAGGGCTTTTTGAGGATGGGTGTGTTAGAGGCATGTTTGAAGCATGAGAGGAAGACACCAGTTGTTAGTGACAGGTTAAAGAGGTGGGCTAGGGTTGGGATGAAGATAGTGGTAAGCTTTGGGATGAGGTGGGATGGGATTGGGTCAAGTTTACAGGTGGTGAGGTGTGATTTGGAGAGCAAAGAGGAAAGTTGATCTTCCGTAATGGTGGAGAAGGTGGTTTTGAAGGAGGAGGGTTGAGTAGGTGTGGGGAGGGGCTGTGGGGGCTTTAGGCAAAAGCTTTGTCTGATGGTGTCAACCTTCTGCTTGAAGAATGAGGCAAAGTCTTCGGCTGAAATAAGAGGAGAGGGAGGAGGCACTGGGGGACGGAGGAGAGAATTGAAGGTGTTGAATAGTTGTTTGGGGTTGTGAGACAGGGAGGATATGAGGGATGCGAAGTATGTTTGTTTTGCGAAGTATTATCTTCAGCATGCTCGGGCTTTAAGTTTTTGACTTGCCCCCCTGGGCCGTGGGGTACCCAGAACCGGGCCTTCTGGTGTACGCTGCTGATGGGGGTAGTAGTGGCAACCCGATCCCGTGGCTCAGGGTGGTCAGACCAAAAGGTGGCAGTCTATTTATCAGTGTTTTGAATGTCCAACTACGCCACCCATTGATTGCGGTCAGAGATAACCGCCGCTGCGAGGTTGACCGCTACGGCTGGTGTTGGTGTGCAGCACAGGGATAGGGTAACTCCCCAAGGGAAGAGTGTAACCTCAGGGCAGTGTAGGTGGATGCTGGGGGTGATGGTGCAGGCGCAGCAAAGATCACACTGAGTCCAGTGGTGCAGTCCAGGGTTTTTACTCTCAGTTGTTATCCAAGTCACTTCTGTCAGCAATGACTGCCCAAGTTGTGCTGCGTCCACCAGGTGAGGAGCTCGGTCAACCCCCAGGCAATTCAGGAGTATGGCACAGGACCCCCTTCTGTCCTTTCTCTGGCCTCTCGTGCCCCACCAGTGACCAAACTTCTGTCCAGCTACCGCGGACCGTGTCAGGTAAGCGTTGGCCTCCGCTTCCCGCTATCCTATATGGCGCCTTCCTAGGAGGTTTGGCGGCTTCAACTCTCCCATGGAGGCTATTAAAGCAGGTAAAAAGTAAAAAAAATGTTTTTAAAAATATTTAAAAAATGTAACAGTTCAAATCACCCTCCTTTTGCCCCATTCAAAATAAAACAATTAAAAATAAAAAATACACATATTTGGTATCAGCGAGTTCAGAATCACCCGATCTGTCAAAATATAAAGAGAATTAATCAGATCGGTAATGAGGAAAAAAAACAAAACTAGAATTTTGGTTGCTGCAACATTGCAATAAAACGAAATAACGGGCAATAAAACATCGTATCTACCCCAAAATGGCATCAATAAAAACGTCAGCTCAGCGCGCAAGAAATAATCCCTCACCCGGCCCCAGATCCCAAAAAAGGAGATTCCATGGGTCTTGGAAAATGGCTCCATTATTTTTTTTTTTACAAACTTTGGAATTTTTTTTCACCACTTAAATAAAAAAGAACCTATACATGTTTGGTGTCTACAAACTCGTAATGACCTGGAGAATAATAATGGCAGGTCACTTTTAGCATTTACTGAATATGTTAAAAAAAACAATTGTCAAATTGCACTTTTTTTGCAATTTCACCACATTTGGAATTTTTTTCCCGTTTTCCAGTACACAATATGGTAAAATCAATGGTGTCGTTCAAAAGTACAACTCGTCCGCGAGAAACAAGCCCTCACACGGCCATATTGACTGAAAAAAAAAAGTTATGGCTCTGGGTAGAAGGGGATCAAAAAATGAAAATGCAAAAACAAAAAATCCCAGGATGGTAAAGGGGTTAAATGAGCAATGTATATATGTGATTTGTTTTTTGAAATCTATGTCTTAATCCACAGTTTTTAATACACCGTATTTTACAGACCATAAGGTTTTAGAGGAGGAAAATAGAAAAAAAATGTGAAGAAAAAAATGTCATGCTGCATTGTTATGGGGAAGGGTCTCCTGCTGGCACTGTTTATGGCCCCCACACGCCGATGTCAGCTGCCGGAATATTCACTGCTCCCCATGCCCGGTGGTGTGGAGAAAGTTTTAAGAAAATTATACAAACAACCTTTTCACCTATCTAGATTAGTGCCCTTATGGGAAAATCCTAGATTTATTCAGGGTAAACAGAACAAGCTTTGCAAGCAATGGAACCAGAAAGGGATTTATTAAATGATAATGAAGGAAGGCTGCTCACCTGGCTGGAATTCTCAGGGATGTATGATATGGGAGATCATCAATGTCTACCGTACCACCAAACAGTTACTTTCTACAGCTCTATGGTGAGAGATTTTGGGAAGGTGGAAAGGAGGGGCGATTTTGACATATTGATTTGGTCTAGCTCATGGGTAAATTCCCTATCCACAATATACCAAAGGATTAGGAGACAAATTCTGCACACTGCGGTACCTGATTTATTTATCCATTGGAGTATAGCGCTAAATGACACTTAGATAGATGGTAAACTTTTGACGGGCTTGGATAAAGTAAAAATAGCAATGAACAATGGAGAGAAATGCAGTACAAACTGATTCATAATGCCATTTATGCTTTCAATTTTTTCTACAAAGATGCTTCATCACATTATTTATGAAAATGCCCAAAATGTAACCTAAAACCAATTTGTTTGATAGCATCAGGCGATGCCCTTCCACCCAAATGGTGTGGGAAGAGACCCTTCTCTATTTAGATAATGTTTGGAGAATTAAAGTACCACAGTCTCCTCGGGCATGTTTATTTCATCATATTGTAACAGAACATCGGGAGGATGGGGACAGAGTTCTGTCTATACAGATAATACATGTAGTTCTATTGATGGTTAAAAAATGTATACTTAGATATTGGTTGAAGAACGAGACACCTCAATTATCTGAAATAATCAAAACTCTGAAAACCTTATTAGTTTATGACAAACTTGAGTAAGAAAGACAAAAAGAAAAGTCGACGACAGCGTTTTTTCACAAACTGAGATCTTTTAATGAATAAAGCAATACACAATCTGATATGTCACAGCTGATGAAAGTATTCTGACACACATCCTGGTATCATACGGAGGAACATAGGGGGACAACAGGATTACTTAAAGTCTAATGGATTCACTTATTTTTACATCTATTCATATAAGGATTTTGGAAAAGTGTTTTTTTGTTGTTTTGCATGCAGAGTTAAAAATTGAATCTGTTAAAATTGTGGAAAAAAATGATTGGATGGATTTCACACTTATTTATAAAGATGCGGTCTGTGTTGGTAAATGTCATGGAGATTCTAGGATTATAACCTGATTTGTTTGTCTATTTTGTCTCATTAAATAAAGTTTGTTTAAAAAAAAAAGATGAGAACACTAGATTCCATCATGACATCATAATTAACCATCACTACTTACAGAAGTGTTTACACCCATGTAGTCACTTTGACATTCCGGTGTCATTGCTGTCAGTGAGAAGCTACATAGCTAATCTTATACTGATTGCGCTTGGATTTACTTTGGATTTACTTGAAATGTCTGAAATTCCTTCAGACAGACTTCAGGTGTTAGCACTGCTCCAGGGGATTCTTACCACCTACGCCCCTGACATTGTGCTACCACTACCCGATGGTGTCCTCAGCTTCACTTACCGGCTGGTTATGAAGCTTGTGATAGACTGCCTGACCAAATACCACAAAGGTCGTATTAGCTCAGAATATCTTGAGCATTTACAGCAAAACATCTGGACACTCGTACAGCAGGTAAATAGCAGGCAATCTGCACAAATCTTATAATAATAATAGAATATGATAAGGGATTACAAGTTTAAGTTTAACCTGTTCCAAATACTAAGATAAGAATAGCCGGGGCCAAAAATGGGGCATGCAGGCTACATGACAAGGGAAATTGAGGTATCTAAAGGGTTAATTGAAATAGGGACAGGAAGGTTGTTACCGTGGGGTGAATGGGATTGGTTAACCTTGTAAGGACCAGGAAATTTGACATTTTTTGCTGTCATTTTTTCATCACTTTCTTTTAAGAGCCATAACTTTCTTATTTTTCTGTTGGCGTTTGTGAGAAGAGTTGTAGCTTTGAGTGGCTCCATTCTTTTTACCATAAAATATACAGTAGTTTTTTGGGGGTTTTGTTTTTACGGCGTTTGTTATGCATTAAAAATGAATTGGAAATATGATTTTCCACGTCATTTCGATTAAGGCGATACCGAATATGCAAAGAAAATTCAGAATATTGCTTTGAGTCGCTAAATTCTGAGACCCATAACAATTCTTATTTTTCTGTTGATGGGGCCCAGTGAAGACTTGTTTTTTCACGCTGTAAGATATGGAGGAGAGGAAGGAGGATTTAAAAGGCGGTACTTGATAAATAGAGGGTTTGGGGAGATGTGATTTTTAATTGTCACAGGCCGATTTACACAAGTCGTAAGCAGTCATGTGTCTTACTTACATGCCTTAGGTGTGGAGGGTGGATGTGGAGATATAAAGGGAACCTGTCGCCTAAAATAATGCTATTAACCTGCACCTCAATTTGCAGGTTAATAGCGTTCTGACATCATGCAGCCGCCACACTGAAATAAACTGTATCCCCCCTGGCAGCCTCGCTCTTTCAGTCATATCGGTGGCGCCGGCAGGCTTTCAGTCACCGTTCTCTGCATAGTGAGCGGCGGCTGTAACCGCACCCGGCACTGACTGACAGCCGGTGCTAATATGGCCGCACAATGTCAGAATGCTACTAACCTGCATATCAACTCCATATCTGCAGGTTAATAGCATTACTTTACATGACAGGTTCCCTTTAGAGGTTTACAAATGATCGGATCCCTCGTTAGCTGTCATGTAGTATATGTAGTGCCGATATCAGGAGTAACATGGCGACATAAATGGTGTCCTCCATTTTGCACTTTCTCTCATGATTTTCCTTTCTTGTTTATTTCCATCTCTATAGGCTGAAGAAAAATCCCATAGTGGAGAATTGGCCTTTATTAAACAACTGGCCCAGAATGTCCTGCTTGTACTGGAGTATCCGGCCTACTCCCTGGAGCGCCTGGTAAGGAGCCATCGTCTTCTATATCTCATGTCCTTGTTGTCTGATCTTCTCCAGATTACCGTCATATAGCAGAAACTCAGATTTATGGTGGTAGAGGCCTCCCTGTCCGCTCCAGGCAGACACAGGACATTTTATGCCCGCCTGTCTCTGCGGCTCCATCATATGTGAGGACAGTCTGTACTCAGCGGTGCGGAGTTAGTATTTCCGCTTCTGTCTCTCTCGATCATCACAATCTTCCTTCTTATAAATGTTGCAGTCCTGATAGAAGATATTGTAGATCAGTTGTAGATACAAGTCCCTTATACAACCCCTGGCAAAAATTATGGAATCACTGGGCTCGGAGGATGTTCATTCAGTTGTTTAATGTTGTTGAAAAAAAAGCAGATCACAGACATGGCACAAAACTAAAGTCATTTCAAATGGCAACTTTAGGGCTTTAAGATACACTAAAAGAAATCAAGATTAAAATGTGGTACTCAGTAAGGGTAATTTTTTTCATACCAAGCAGAGGGAAAAAAATATGGAATCACTCAATTCTGAGGAAAAAATTATGGAATCATGAAAAACAAACACACAAAAGAACACTACAATACATCACTAGTATTTCGTTGCACCACCTCTGGCTTTAATAACAGCTTGAAGTCTCTGAGGCATGGACTTAATGAGTGACAAACAGTACTCTTCATCAATCTGGCTCCAACTTTCTCTGATTGCTGTTGCCAGATCAGCTTTGCAGGTTGGAGCTTTGTCATGCACCATTTTCTTCAACTTCCACCAAAGATTTTCAATTGGATTCAGATCCGGACTATTTGCAGGCCATGACATTGACCTTATGTGTCTTCTTTCAAGGAATGTTTTCACAGTTTTTGCTCTATGGCAGGATGCATTATCATCTTGAAGAATGATGTCATCATCCCCAAACATCGTTTCAATTGATGGGTTAAGAAGACTGTCCAAAATATCAATGTAAACTTGCGCATTTATTGAAGATGTAATGACAGCCATCTCCCCAGTGCCTTTACCTGACATGCAGCCTCATATCATCAATGACTGTGAAAATTTGCATGTTCTCTTCATGAAGTCATCTTTATAAATCTCATTGGAACGGCACCAAACAAAAGTTCCAGCATCATCACCTTGCCCAATGCAGATTCGCGATTCATCACTGAATATGACTTTCATCCAGTCATCCACAGTCCACAATTGCTTTTCCTTAGCCCATTGTAACCTTGTTTTTTTGTGTTTATGTGTTAATGATGGCTTATGTTTAGCTTTTCTGTATGTAAATCCCATTTCCTTTAGGCGGTTTCTTACAGTTCGGCCACAGACATTGACTCCAGTTTCCTCCAAATCATTCCTCATTTGTTTTGTTGTGCATTTCCTGTTTTGAAGACATATTGGATTAAGTTTCCGGTCTTGACGCTTTGATGTCTTCCTTGGGCAACATTGTGTGATGATTTACCTTCTTTTAAGAGTTTGATAATCCTCGAATTTGTTTCAATTGACATCTCTCGTGTTGGAGCCATGAGTCATGTCAGTCCACTTGGTGCAACAGCTCTCCAAGGTGTGATCACTCCTTTTTAGATGCAGATTAACTAGCAGATCTAATTTGATGCAGGTGTTAGATTGGAAATGAAAATTTACAGTGTGATTCCATAATTTTTTCTTCAGAATTTAGTGATTCCATAATTTTTTTCCCTCTGCTTGGTCTAAAATAAATTACCTTTACTGAGTACCTCATTTTTAATATTGATTTCTTTTAGTGTTTCTTAAAGCCCTAAAGTTGCCATTGGAAATTACTTTAGTTTTGTGCCATGTCTGTGATCTGCTTTTTTTTCAACAACATTAAACAACTGAATGAACATCCTCCGAGCCCGGTGATTCCATAATTTTTGCCAGGGGTTGTATATTAATGTGGATTTACTGGGGGAGCGGCTTTGTATAGTTCGTCCAATACTGAAATTATCCAGGAAATCCAATGATTAGTCCTTCCTGTCTATTGTATGTGGTAATGTAGTATTTGTGAAATGTTATATTAATTGTATATATTATATCCATCAGGAAACATCCGAAGGCGACTCCAAAGAGGGGCAAAACGGAAATATTGCTGACCCTGATATCAGTCAGCCGGGGCCGAACCCTGATCTGATGGAAGGTAAGCCGGTCATCTAATATTTTACATACAAATATCAAGTTATAGAGAACGACAGAGAACATGGAGATTTACTCTTCATCCAATGTATGAGGAAGCTGGTGGCTCATGAGCCCCCATGGACTATAATGGAGGGGGTCACAAATGTACAAAGAGGCTCATTGGTCCCCAATCATGTAATTGTTGAGGATTCGGTCAGATCCTGAGCAATGACACGTTCATAGTACAGTATATATATATATAGATATGCCATAAATATATACAGTGTGTGCAGAATATCCTTATATCTAGTATATTCCATGTACAGGGGTCTTATCATTTCCATTATTATATGGATGTGTTATATAAGTGGTGATATAGACTAATACATGTCGTCTCTTCATTATTTTATCATTATTATAGGAATAACTGTGCCGACAAATACTGATGGTGGAACATCTGAGCCACCAGAGATCATCCAGGAATCTGCCAGTGTAAGTATCATGGGACGTCTGTATATCATCAGATGACGGGTGGGAATTACACATCCAATATGATAATGGGATATCTCTGCTCTTATGTAGATCAGACCTATTATGTGTGACGTTGGTGTTATTATTCTGTCTCCTCCATGTGATGTCCCTTATCCTCCCCTGCAGTACAATGATTTATGTGTATGGGGAATATCCACTTATAATATAATAGTGTCAGTGGGGGGTCCGGCTTTTATCACGTCCTCTACTTCGGTTGCAGTGTAATCAGGGGGGATATAATATAGACGGGAGATCTGGAGCTTTTATCCTCCTGCAGCTTCGTTGTCTTAATGTCATTTCTTATTCCTTTTTAGGCCTTGATCGGATCAGTGAATCCTTGTAAGGACGACTTTAATCCTATCAAACTGATCAGCTGTGGAGGATTTGGGTGAGCTTTACTTGGTATAATATTTATTTCTCAGAGCTCCTTATAGTGATGCCTATGTCTCTATGTCCTGCCCGCGCAATGCTACCATAGAGAAATTATGGTTCCACATCACTGTCCACATCTAATTGTCTCTCTTCAGGTCAGTTAGGATGTGATGTGGAAGAGGACTTTCCATAGGTGATCATTTATGGAGTGTTATGTTATGGATTTCTAGTGATGGCCACACATCTAGTATTAACCATTAGTACAGGAGATCACTTGATCAGGTCTATGGATGGACTGTTAGTAAGAATTCATAATAAATCATGGATTTTCTTCCTCCTCAGATCCGTCCACCTAGTTCGCCATACAGACACAAACAAGATATGTGCTATGAAGAAAATGGACAAGCAGAATCTGAGAAAGCCAAAGACCCTTAAATGGGCCTTTCAGGAGAGGGACATCTCTACATTCGCTGATTGTCCCTTTGTGGCCTCCATGTTCTGCTCCTTTCCTACTAAACTTCATCTGTGTATGGTCATGGAGTATGCACCAGGTAGGACACATCCATTGTATTTATATCCAGCCCACGTCTGCCTAATCCTAGCACCTTATATATAACCTGAACATGTCCACATGGACGGTTACATGTCCACACCGCATTTACTATAATGTTACTAAGATGCCTTGTGTGTCCTCACTGAGCATGGCGGCAATATCTGCTATGGAGGAAAGGAAGATTTCTCTGTATTTGAACAGTTTTTATAGATGAGAAGTTTCACAGAGAAATAAATGAGAGGCTTGTAGATGAGGCCTGGCTCTGTCTCTATGTACAGGGTTCCTCTGCAGTATACGCTCTACATTACACAGTGTATCTCTATATATACCATCCTGTCCCAATATCTCCGCTTGTTTCACATTCACACTCATCATGTGTAATTTACTCTGTAACAGACCCTCACCTGTCATATTTGCTTTTTCCTGTAGGAGGAGACTGTGGCAATCTTCTACAGCACAGGGGTCCTTTACCTATCACCTTGGCCCGTCTGTACATTGCAGAAACAGTCCTTGCTGTGGAATATCTGCACAGCTATGGTGTGGTGCACAGAGACCTGAAGCCTGTAAAGTAAGTGACCCTTGAGCTATAATAAAGGGGATGAAAGTTAGTTTGTTATACAGTCTATGGGTTATTACTTGGGGCTGACACCATCTTTTCTTTTACAGCCTCCTGATAACATCAACAGGACATATTAAAGTGACCGATTTTGGAGTTTCAAAACTTGGCCTCATGAGACCAACATCAAACATCTATAAGGCTCAAACTATGGACATCACCAAAGAGTTCTGTGATAAAGAGGTCGGCTTTACTTACAGGATTTTCTACTTTACATATCTCATCTCTTTCTCCTTCTCTGATCATTTCTCATCACATTTCCACTGATGTTATTTGTCGTATGTATTGATCATCATCTCATTCTTCTGTTGTTTTCCAGACTGCTGGCACGTCTAGTTACATGGCCCCAGAAGTTATCCTACAGAAAGGCTATGGAAGACCTGTTGACTGGTGGTCAGTAGGCATCATCCTATATGAATTTCTCTTTGGATATACACCATTTTATAGGGCTTCCCAAAAGGAGAAATTACGCAGTATCCTCAGTGGTAAGTAAAATAATCTGACTGCTTGTCATGTCGCTGTTATTTGGTTTGATTTGTTCCTTGGTTCAGTTTCTAGCTTTTTTAAGGAAAATGCTTTTTTATGTAAATAAATGAAGAGGTTTTATTTCCTGTAATATTTTCTTTTTATATCACAGATGACATTGTTTGGAGATGTAATTCCTTTCCTCCACCAAATGCTCGGGGCATCATCACTCAGCTACTCAGAAAAAATCCAGAACAAAGACTTGGGACAGGTAATATGATAATAGTATTAATAATGACTTATTACACCTCTGGGCAAATGAAGGTGTCCATGAGGATGAGCACTGAAGGTCTCTACCAACGTGTCCATTCCCCATTCTTCATGCTCTAATGTTCAGTACATTTCCTTCATGTTGACTCTTTTAAATCTCCAGTTCAGATTAACATAAACTGTATAGATACGGAGTAGTTTCTCTGACAATAACTGTATCGAATTTTTTCTTGTCTTCCTTTTGCAGGAGGGGCACACGAGATCAAAATTCATCCATTTCTGCGTGCCTTAAACTTTAACAACCTTCTAAGTCAGAAGCCTCTGTTCGTTCCTGATCTAAAATCAGATGAGGACACCCGCTATTTTAGCAGTAAGTAAAATGAGACGTTATCGGCAGAAAACTGCTGAGTGTCTTTTCTTTCATTATGTGTGACAATCAGTTCCCATCATAATGAGTAATAACATGGTGACTGTCTGACCGGCTCTTATACTAATAATTTCTCATAACACTTTTACTTTTCAGATCGCTCTGTGGGTTATAAATTTAGGAATTCAGATGATGGGGACACAAGTGAGGACAATGACTGTCCAGAAATCAAAAACTTTGAATCATCTTCTCAAAGGTTTTCCAAAGTAAGTATGTCTAAAGCATGTAGGTCAATAAAATGAATAAAACCTATGATTAGAAAAAAAGTTTAAAAATATATCTATTTATATTTTATATTTCTTTGTGTTTTTTTAGCTATATACCACCAGTACCAAGATGGTGACCATTGAAGAACCTATGTCACCTCCAGAGTGTACCCCTGAGAACAGCAAAAAACACCCAGACTTGTGAGTAGATTATTATTATTATGAGATTTACCTCTGATATATGCTCAGAAACGAGTAACACAAATCTAAATCCAGCATCCACCACCCCATGATAACTGATTGCTGTGGATCTGGCTTGTGATTACACAGCAATATCAGTTGATCATTGCAACGAGCCATTCATTCCCAGCTCTTTATAGGCCAATATTACTAGTTAGACTCCATTCTTGCTGGTAGAATGGGGTCCTGAGCAGAGTATCCCCTTTATGATGTCCCAAATGGCCTTACAGGCAGGTGTTCTTCCTTTTTGTATTGTTTTCACTTGTAATTTACTTGACTTTCTTCTACCAAACAGGCATAAAGAATCTCCCCCTTCCAAAACTGATGATGGTGAAAATCAGTGTGTCACTGCTAAAAAGTGTGAGTCATCCTCGCCCTCATTGTCAGGTATGTACAGATTTATAGACCATCCCATTATAGGCTATGATAGAAAAGTGTAATGTGAATCTGCACATGAAGGCTCAGATAATGACTTACTTTATTCCCGCTGCCCCTGAGTATTCAATTTTTTGTTTTGGTAAAATCCACCATACGGTTCCAGAGTTACTGGCAGTTTTATTTAGTGCTCATTTTTATGGTCTTTACAAGGGGGTGGTGCTAACAGGATTATCTGGGGGGGGTGTCTTCAGCCTCTTCTTCAGTATTATAGCGTGGTAAAGACCATAAAAATGACCACTAAATAAAAAGGCCCCTGTCTGTGGAACTGTAAGGCGGTGTGCTCACAATGCGTTTTTAATCGTTTCCGCAGCAGCAATTCCGCCGCAGAAACGCTTAAAAAATGCTTGGTAGAAGGCCTGCCATGTTCCCCAATGATAATCCGCATCTGCTGTGCACATGCTGCAGAAATTTCCGCTGCGGATTATCATTGAGGAAAAATCCGCAGCACTACCAATTATTTTGCAGAAGTCCTGAGTTTTCACCGCCATTGACTTGCATTGGAACGCATGGAATCCGCATCACTGCATCTGTACATGCGGAATCCATGTGTTTCAATGTGCGGATGGTACTCGGGTCTGGAGAAGAGGAGACTCTCCTCCAGACCCTCCCCCCCCTACCATAGAACCTGTAAAAAAAAAAGAATAAAATAAAAAATAAATATTATACTTACCTTCTGATGGCCTCCGGTTCCTTGTCTCGGCTTGCCGGCTGCTCGCGGTAGACTAAAGGACCTGCGCTGACGTCATTTAGTCATGTGACGGGTCATGCGACCAATGATGTCGGCAGGTCCTTAAATCTACCGCGAGCTGCCGGCAAGCCAAGACAAGGACTCCGTGGGCATCAGAAGGTAAGTATATTTATTTTTTATTTTTTACCATTCTTTCGGTCACACTATATAAATCCATGCCGGTTGCATGAATTTATATAGTGTGACCAAGTTGTCAAGTTGATGCTAAAATCGCTTGGAAAGTGCTTGACAATCGGCATGCGAAATCGCATGATCAAAACGCTTCACATCCGCATGTCCCTGGCAGGAAAAACGCATGTACAATCCGCATGTACAATCCGCATGTACAATCCGCATGTACAATCCGCATGTACAATCCGCATGCGTTTTTTGTGCCAGGGAGATGCAGAAATGCTCAGGAAAAAATCCGGAGCATTTCTGCATCGTGGGCACATAGCCTAAGGGGGATTTTAATAAAAACCAAAAACAGAGTCCTCAGGGGAGCAGGGGGAATAAAGTAAGAGTGAATTCTGGACACTTAAGACCTGGTGATGAGTCTTCTTTAATCTTACGCTTAAGTGTTATCTGACGGATTATATAAAAACACTTTGGCTTGCTGCAAGTAATGTCATGTTAATAAGGGAGACACCACATGGCCGCACACAGAAAAGCTACAAGTGCAGATTAACCAGTTTGAGTAACTCTATACACATATAAAATGAATCTTTGAGGAGTTTATAATCAACATCTTTTTCTGACTTTTTATTAGAACCTCCAGTTCAGGAGAGAAAGAAATCTGCACTAAATCTGAGAAAACAGCAAAGAACAGATAAAGTGGAAGAGGGGGAAAGTAGTAGGCGAGGTAAGTGTGAGGATAATCTCCATGTTGTATGATGTCAGTGAGATAAGTCATGTGGAGCAGATGTCATCTGTCAGTGGTGGCATTGTCACATGTATGATGGCTGACAATGATCAAGCACCTCTGTATGGAGAAGATTCCTCTACCGGCCTCCCACAGAGACACCACAGTAGTGTCCTCTAATATGGAGTCCCATTACTTACATCAGTTTTACATCTTTTTTATAGGTTCTATCTTCCGCCGGATGATATCATCCTGCCGGCGTGGATTATCCAGGGCTGCTCGCACTATCAGACAAAGCTGCATTTTTGCCCACTGTCACCAGGGCACCAGAAACATCTCAAGGGCAGAAAACCCTCACATCTAGTGCCCTGAAGAAAGTACAGCACATCCACCATCAATGCTGTACCTGCATGGAAAGAGTTGTACCATCTACTGTACCTGTGGCCGTCTGACCAGCAAGAAATATATGCAAAAGTCAAAGGCCTCCAAGAACATCTTTTCAACCTTCCATGTAATTCTTAATTTAAAAAAAATAAATTGATTAATGTCCTTTTGAATTTAATTGAATATTACTGACATTTATGGCATATCAATGCTACACATGTTATATCCACCTCACGCTCTCCCTCTCCCCATTCATTGGGAACGCACGGGGTGAATGCTGGGTGTGACGCGGGGGGTGATCGCGCCCACAATCCAGCTGTCACGCCTCACTTGTCGTGACATCAGCGCGGGGTCACGTGATCCCTGTGAGCTATCCTTGGCTGCAACGTAAGCTAATTACAAAAATCCTTAGGGGCCCCGTGGGGATACATTGGGGGGGGGTAATCTAAAGTACTGGACAACTTCTTTAAGAAACATTTTTTTCCTGTATAATGACTTAAACCAAAATTTTATATTTTATTAACAAATACGTAATTTCAGTGTAATTTATGAAGGAAAAAAAGAACTGCCAAAAATTAGGGATTCTGATACATCCTGTATTAGAATAAAGGAGGGTCTCATACACATTCTGGTCAATTTGACATATAGTAGTACTTCTAGACTCATAAAGGCTATGCACTAAGTGCAAATCCTGCCAAAAAATGCAAGTAGGGTCATCCATACACCATGGAAGGCACCAACTGTAGTGCCTCATTCAAATATTGTGAACAAAGTATACACTGTGTGCAGAATTATTAGGCAAGTTGTATTTTAGAGGATTATTTTTATTATTGATCAACAACTATGTTCTCAATCAACCCAAAAGACTCTTAAATATCCAAGCTTAATATTTTTGGAAGTTGGAGTGGGGTGTTTTTAGATTTGGCTATCTTAGGAGGATATCTGTTTGTGCAGGTAACTATTACTGTGCAGAATTATTAGGCAACTTATTAAAAACCAAATATAATCCCATGTCACTTGTTTATTTTCACCAGGTAAACCAATATCAGTGCACAAAATACAGAAATAAACATTTCTGACATGCTAAAACAAAAACCAAAAAAATTAGTGATCAATATAGATGCCTTTCTTTATGATGACACTCAGCAGCCTCCATCCACAGATTGCGTCAGTTACTTGACCTGTTTTCGATCAACATTGCGTGCAGCAGCCACCACAGTCTCCCAGACACTGTTCCGAGAGGTGTACTGTTTTCCCTCTCTGTAGATCTCACATTTGGCCAACACACTTTTTGCAACCCTGTTGGCTATTTGACATGTAACGCTTGATTGTTCGGTGATCACGCTTCAAAAGTTTGGAAATTTCAAGACTGCTGCATCCCTCTGCAAGACATCTCACAATTTTGGACTTTTCAGAGCCCGTCAAACCTCTCTTTTGACCCATTTTGCCAAAGGAAAGGAAGTTGCCTAATGATTAAGCACACCTTCTATAGGGTGTTGATGTCATTAGTCAACACCCCGCCTCATAACAGAGATGCACATCACCAGATTTACTTAATTGGTAGTTGGCTCTCAAGCCTATGCAGCTTGGAGTAGGACAACACATATAAAAAGTATCATGTGATCAAAATAGTCATTTGCCTAATAATTCTGCACACAGTGTAGTTGTGGTACACCTACAATAGTGTTCAAACTAATAGCAGTGGGTTAAATAACATGAGTTAAGCACAAAACCTTTATACTAGTTTTTATTTCCATGCATTGGGAACATTGCACACTGTTTTGTAATTCTAAACATGAAGAGAAATGTATATAATTTTTAACTATTTTACAGAAAATAGCAAAAAATGAACAATGGGCTGTTCTAAAAAAATAGCAGTGTCTGCATTTGTCTTTACAAACTCAAAATATGTACTCTTTTTTAGGATTTGGCATTCCTGTAAATCATTAACCTAATACTTAGTTGTATACTCAGTTTTTAAGAACTGCTTCACATGTATGTTGCATAGAGTCAACCAACTTCTGGCACCTGTCAACTGTTATTCCAGCCCAGGATGCTTTGACTACATCCCACAATTTTTTGGCATCTGTTGGCTTTGCCTCAGAAACAGTATTTTTGATGTCACCTCACAAGTGTTCTATCGGATTAAGATCCGGTCATTGCGCTGGTCACTCCATAACCTCAATTATGTTGGACTGCAACCAATAATTTGATCGTTTACTGGTGTGTTTAGGGCAGTTGTCTTGTTGAAACACCCATTTCAAGGGCATATCCTCTTCAGCGTAAGGCAACATGACCTCTTCAAGTATTTTAATATATGCAAACTGGTACATAATCTCTGGTGTGCGGTAAATAGGTCCGGCACCATAGTAAGAGAAACGTGCCCATATCATCATGCTTGCTCCACCATGCTTCACTGTCTTCAGAGTGTACTGTGGCTTGAATGCAGAGTTTAGGGGTCATCTGACAAACTGTCTGTGGCCCTTGGACCCGAAAAGAACAATTTTACTTTCATCAGTCCACAAAATGTTTCTCCACTTCTCTTTAGGCCAGTTGATGTGTTCTTTGACAAATTGTATCCGCTTCAGTACATGTCTTTTTTTAACAGTGGGACTTTGCGGGGACTTCTTGCTAAGAGATTAGCTTCACACAGGCATCTTCTTCTACAGTACTCACAGGTAACTTGAGACTGTCTTTGATCATCCTGGAGCTGATCATTGGCTGAACCTTTTCCATTCTGGATATTCTTCGATCCATTCGAATGGTAGTCTTCTGTTTTTTTCCACGTCTCTCTGGTTTCACTTTCCATTTTAAAGCATTGGAGATCATTATAGCTGAACAGCCTATCATAGTCTGCACTTCTATATAAGTTTTACCCTCTCCAAACAACTTTTTAATCAAAGTACGCTGTTCTTCTGAACAATGTCTCGAATGACCCATATTTCTCAGGCTTTCAAGGAGAAATGCATGTACAACATGTGCTGGCTTCATCCTTAAATAAGGGCCACCTGATTCACACCTGTGTCTTCACAGAATGATTGACCTCACTATTGAACTCCACATTGCAATTATTTTGAACACACCCCCTAACAATTAATTATTCGAATACACAGACTAATAAACATGCAGATCATGAATGCGGAATTTGTTGGTTTTCTTAGAATCTACTGCACCAACCGGTAAATTGTTTGTCATGTGGTGGTAATATAATATATACCAAAAACAGTGATTAATCTGGTTAGTCATATTGGACTGCTATTATTTTGAATACTACTGTACATACTATGCACCTCCACTATGCCATCCATGCAGCAAAAAGGAGTCAAACAATTCTCCTGTGACTTTTCACACACAACACTAACAAGAATGGCAAATGCCTGTAGTGAATCGACCAACGTTTGTGGTATCAGACGCCTCTTACGCTTTTTCTCTTCCTCTTTTGCGTTGTCATGAGGGAGAAGAGAAAATATCCCAGCATAATGATCCCGCGAATACAGCACATAGCCTATCTAAACATTGTACACTTTTCCATCCTAATCACAACAATCCAATATCCATAACACCCACATATATACCAGAACTTACACAAAACAGATTTAAAGCCTAGAAAAATTGGAGTAGGACGCCCAACATGTCAAAAAAGGAACAAAAAATGAAGTATTAAAAACACTTTTATTAGTAGAAACATTAAAAAAAAATATATGTCTATATAACAATAGTAGAAAAGGTCGTGCAGGGTAGGAGATACACAAACAGCAGATACAGCAGTTTATACATGGGTCCCCCGGGAGCAGGGTGAAACAAATCCCATCAATAGATAAATAGTTCATAGAGCAGGTAAAATGGTATGTACTCAATGTAAACAGCTGTAGGGCATGTATACAAGCTCAGAATCTAGGTGGGAAGAGTACAATGAAATATAAAGGGAAACCACTGCTCAGAGTGGAGGGAAGAAGAATGACCAGAGCAGGAAAAAGGTGCAAAGTCAGAGACTCACCCATTGGGACTAAAGTAACCACGTCACAGTACTGCAGCCCCGACGCGCGTTTCGCGTGGCTTCCTCAGGGGGCTGTGGTTGTGGATAGAGTGGGCGCCTTTAAATATCCTCCCAGATGAATCGCTGATTGATGCAGCGCATGCGAAGCGGCAGCGTCCCCCCGCCCCGCGTCACGTCCGGCCAGTTTCCCGGGGGGACTGTGGGCAGCGACGTACACGATGACGTCACTACCCATAATCCCCACGTAGGGAAGCCCGACGGGACGCGGCCAAAGGAGGACGGCACTGTGAATGTGAGGACAAGGGTAAGGGCAAATATATCTCTTAGAGAAAGAGGGTACTAGCTGTCAGAAACCAAGGTGCAGGTAGAGTACATGCCCCATTCGTGCTACAAGTATAATAGTGTCATCATAGATATATATTAAGGAGTAAATGTAAGTAAGTATGCATTTTTAGAGTCTAACAGGGACACCATTGCATATACATAATGCGATAATGACTACGGCAGCTAGAGAGAGAAGCATATTCAAATGTATGGAACAATACATAAGTTGCCACAGAAAACAAGTGCAAATTATACAGAAGTCCAATGCATGCCCAATTATAAATATTGGGAAGAATAAATATATCCAGGGGCAAAGAGCATTGTAAGTAGCAGTAGGTCGACTCATAGAGATAATTCGTGACATTAGGTATTCATAATAACTGTAAATGTCCGTCCCATATGCGTCCAGAAGTATCCTAGATGGTATGGAGATATAGGTGATGGCGCCTAAATATAGAGGAATAATAGAAGAAACAGAGAAAAAATTAGACAATAAGAAAAATAAAAAATCCACATTAAAAACAAAGGAGAAGAAAACCTACAAGAATGAAGAGAAACTATTGTGTTCATTAAGACCACCAGGGGTCACCGTGTCCAGTACTGCAATCCAGCGGCATTCCAGCTGCGCCAAAATGCGCTTATAGTTACCTCCCCTGGTAATACAGCACATAGCCTATCTAAACATTGTACACTTTTCCATCCTAATCACAACAATCCAATATCCATAACACCCACATATATACCAGAACTTACACAAAACAGATTTAATTCACGCAAAAGAAAAGAAATCTTTTGGATATATAAATTACAAACCATTTGTTCTCTTGGTGTAAATGAAATGACGAAGAAGACCCTATGTTGATAGAAGATGTACAACAATTAACCTCAAAGGACTCTTCAGGATGGACATAATTGTTTCTTTTATTGGAAAAAAAACCTCTCTCCTGAACTGCCCTATTGTGGCCTGTTACGTCATCTACTGGTGGAATACTGAACTGCACCTCATTCATGTGTTTTACTAGATATTAACAAGGTAATATTAGTAACAGTAACCCCTTTGCGACTTCTCTTTATGACCTCCCCCTCTTTGATGTGGGCTCCGGCGCTGAGCCCGCATCGTTTCAGGCACATGACAGCTGATTTGATCAGATGTGCCCCTAACAGCCACAAGTGGAATTACCCCTGCCATGTGATCGCGAGGTGCTGATTGGTTGACATGACAACTCTGCAGGAGACCCCTATGGTTGTCATTGTCGACCTGCTATGAGCGTCGCCCTGCGGTCGGTGTTCATAGCAGATGAGCATTTCTGCTACACATAGCAGAGCTGAAGACTTGCTATTAGTGATGATTGAGCATGCTCATTGCTCAAGATTTACGAGCATGCTCGGACGAGCACCTATTATTATTATTATTATTTATTATTATAGCGCCATTTATTCCATGGCACTTTACATGTGAAAAGGGGTATACATAGCAAAAACAAGTACAATAATCTTGAACACAATGTGACAGCGACTGGTACAGGAGGAGCGA
Source organism: Phyllobates terribilis (assembly GCF_046119375.1). Classification (NCBI taxonomy): domain Eukaryota; kingdom Metazoa; phylum Chordata; class Amphibia; order Anura; family Dendrobatidae; genus Phyllobates; species Phyllobates terribilis. Next base: position 353,440 of record NW_027363375.1, read on the forward strand.
GGACCCTGCCCGCGAGGGCTCACAATCTACAAGGGATGGGTGAGGATACATTAGGTGAGGGTGGAGCTGGTCATGCGGCGGTGGTTACTGCAGGTTGTAGGCTTGTGGGAAGAGGTGGGTCTTCAGGCTCCTTTTGAAGGTTTCCACGGTCGACGAGAGTCTGATGTGTTGGGGTAGAGAGTTCCAGAGTAGGGGGGAAGCACGGGAGAAATCTTGTATGCGATTGTGGGAGGAGGAGATAAGAGGGGAGTAGAGAAGGAGATCTTGTGAGGATCGGAGGTTGCGTGCAGGTATGTAACGGGAGACTAGGTCAGAGATATATGGAGGAGACAGGTTGTGAATGGCTTTGTATGCCATGGTTAGGGTTTTGAACTGGAGTCTCTGGGCAATGGGGAACCAGTGAAGAGATTGACAGAGAGGAGAGGCCGGGGAATAGCGGGGGGACAGGTGGATTAGTCAGGCAGCAGAGTTTAGGATAGATTGGAGGGGTGCAAGAGTGGTAGAAGGGAGGTCACAGAGCAGGAGGTTGCAGTAGTCGAGGCGGGAGATAATGAGGGCGTGCACTAGTGTTTTTGCAGATTCATGGTTGAGGAATGTGAAGATCCGGGAGCTATTCTTGAGTTGGAGTCAGCAGGAAGTGGAAAGGGCTTGGATATGTGGTTTGAAGAAGAGATCAGAGTCCAGGGTTACTCTAAGGCAGCGAGCTTGAGGGACTGGGGAGAGTGGACAGCCATTGACATTGATAGATAGGTCAGTTGGGGGGGTGAATGGGATGGTGGAAAGATGATGAATTCTGTTTTGTCCATGTTAAGTTTTAGAAATCTAGCAGAGAAGAAGGATGAAATAGCAGACAGACATTGTGGTATTTTGGTTAGTAGGGAGGAGATATCGGGTCCAGAGAGGTAGATCTGTGTGTTATCAGCATAGAGGTGATAATGAAAGCCATGGGACTCTATGAGCTGTCCCAGGCCTAAGGTGTAGATGGAGAAGAGCAGAGGTCCTAGGACTGAACCTTGGGGGACACCGACAGATAGGGGGCGAGATGAGGAGGTGGTGCATGAGTGGGAGACACTGAATGTCCTGCCTGTTAGGTATGAGCAGTTCCAGGATAGGGTCAAGTCTGTGATGCTGAGAGATGAGAGAGTTTGTAGTAAGAGGGAATGGTCCACTGTGTTGAAGGCAGATGACAGGTCTAGGAGGAGGAGGACGGAGTAGTGTCGCTTAGATTTGGCCGTTAGTAGGTCGTTGGTGACTTTAGTCAGTGCCGTTTCAGTAGAATGGTGCGATCGGAAACCAGATTGTAGGCGGTTGAAGAGGGAGCAGGAGGAGAGGTGGGAGGACAGTTCAGAATGGACATGTTGTTCCAGTAGTTTTGAGGCATAGGGGAGATGTGATATGGGGCGATAGCTAGACAGAGAGGATGGGTCAAGGGAGGGCTTTTTGAGGATGGGTGTGTTAGAGGCATGTTTGAAGCATGAGGGGAAGACACCAGTTGTTAGTGACAGGTTAAAGAGGTGGGCTAGGGTTGGGATGAAGATAGTGGTAAGCTTTGAGATGAGGTGGGATGGGATTGGGCCAAGTTTACAGGTGGTGAGGTGTGATTTGGAGAGTAAAGAGGAAAGTTGATCTTCCGTAATGGTGGAGAAGGTGGCTTTGAAGGAGGAGGGTTGAGTAGGTGTGGGGAGGGGCTGTGGGGGCTTTAGGCAAAAGCTTTGTCTGATGGTGTCAACTAGTGTTGAGCCACCCCCGTAGTGTTCGAGTTCGGTTCGGTTCGTCGAACACCCGTGTGTTCGCCGAACTGTTCGTCGAACTGTTCGTCGAACACCTTCGAACACCGTTAAAACCAATGGCAGGCAAACAAAAACACATAGAAACACATAGAAAACACCTTCAAAGGTGTCCAAAAGCTGACAAACTGCTCAGAAGACACAACTAACACATGGAAAAGTGACAAGTACATATAGTCATGCGAAAAGAAAAGAGGTGGAGGAGTAAAAGGAGGGGGAGACACAAATATAGGCATGTCATGCCCTTCTAAAATCCAAAAAGTGAGAAGCCGACACGTTCAGTCCGCTCCTGCCCGTGCCACCTCCGTGTCGCCGGGTTTGTGCCAGAGCCGCGGTGAACCCTGACGGCCAGCCCCCCTCTCCCAATACTGGTGCCTGTCCGCTGGTGGGTCGAGCGAGCCCCCCTGTGGTGGAGGCAGCTCTAAGCTTTTTAATTTAAATTGTCTCTCTAATTTGAATGAATACACTTTAAATCCATTTACAAGGATCTATTGGAGGGCAAGTCTCATGCCAGCAGCCGCGTAATTCCAGCTCCAGTAGCGTCCACTAAAGCTGCTGCAGTTAAAAAGCTTTTATAAGGATCGAGCTCGGCTGTCCACCGCAAGGCATCCTACTGCCAGTCCCAGCCCCTATGCCTTGGGGTGCCTCCTGATGCTCTTCACTGAGTATCCCATGGTCCCGAAGCATTTCCTTTGAAAAAATTAAGTGTCCAAACTACAGGTGGTGTAGCTTGCTTAAAAGCCGGGATAATCCGCTGACTAGCAGACACTGCTACTAGGCACAAAGTATTTCTTGGGCTAGATGCAGTTAAAAATTTGTAATTAGATACTCTCGTTGGATGCTGAGTAGAGATGAGCGTTGTTCTACTCGAACTGTTCGCCAATCTCAAATTCGAGCTGTTTTGGGCGGTGTTCGAGCCGGTCGGCGAACACGAACAATTTGAGAAAAATTCGGCTGTTCGAGGTTATGTTCGATAACTGTTCGTGCACCAAAATCATAACTGGATTTTTTCTCAGTAATGATGAAAATTAATGTTAATACGCAGTTTGAGTGTACAGCGGGGCGGGGGGAGGGGCAGGGGATGGATCTCTGCAGGAACAATGAAGATCTCCATTTTTTTTTCTCTTTCCCGCATTTGCAGTGGGGAGGTGCAATCTGTCAGCCTATCAGCAGCGCACACACGGAGCGAAGTGCTTTTTTTCACACAAGCAAGGGCATGTGTGATTGGCAGTGTATGTCACATGTCCTTGCCCTATAAGACCAAGCCATTTTCCACGTCGCCACCATTTTCTCACTGCTGCAGCTGCGTGTTAGACGGCACCGCTGTTGCTGTGTGCACTATACCTTGTTAATTTCAAGCCAATTTTCGCACAAATATACAGATAGCTTGGGAGTAGGGAATAGTTGTGATTGCAGTCCTTTTAAGGACTAGGTTACAGCATTTCCTACGACTTTTATCAAGCAGGTCTGGGCTCTTAAATAGATAGATTGTGGGAGTAAAGACTAATTGTAATTGGAGTCCTTTTCAGGACTAGGTTACATCAGTTCCTATCAGTTTTTGCCAGGCAGGTCTGTGCCAGTGCTGTGCAAGTTTTTTTCACAGCATTTGGCTGAATCTAGCAAAGCTAATCCTTTTTGGCCTATTGCAGAGTGTGTTAGTCAGTGGAGTAGCCTATCTGTGTTGCAAGATATACCACCTGTGTATAGAATACCAATTTTTTTACTGCACCTAGTGAAGTAAAATTTTTGGGCATAGCATCATTCTATTAGTCCATCTATACTGACCTCCATCAGGTTGCAAATTAAAAATAATTTTTTTCTGCATCTAGCTCTGAAAAAATATTTGGGCTTCTAGCAGTGTGTGGGACTTGGTCTATTAGTCCATCTATACTGACCTCCATCAGGTTGCAAATTAAAAATAATTTTTTTCTTCATTTATCTCTGAAAAAATATTTGGGCTTTTAGCAGCATGTGGGACTTGTTCTATTAGTCCATCTATACTGACCTCCATCAGGTTGCAAATTAAAAATAATTTTTTTCTGCATCTAGCTCTGAAAAAATATTTGGGCGTCTAGCAGTGTGTGGGACTTGGTCTATTAGTCCATCTATACTGACCTCCATCAGGTTGCAAATTGAATAAAAAAAATTTCTGCATCTAGCTCTGAAAAAATATTTGGGCTTCTAGCGGTGTGTGGGACTTGGTCTATTAGTCCATCTATACTGACCTCCATCAGGTTGCAAATTAAAAATAATTTTTTTCTGCATCTAGCTCTGAAAAAATATTTGGGCTTCTAGCAGTGCGTGGGACTTGGTCTATTAGTCCATCTATACTGACCTCCATCAGGTTGCAAATTAAAAATAATTTTTTTCTTCATTTAGCTCTGAAAAAATATTTGGGCTTCTAGCAGTGTGTGGGACTTGTTCTATTAGTCCTTCTATACTGACCTCCAGCAGGTTGCAAATTGAATATAATTTTTTTCTGCATCTAGCTCTGAAAAAATATTTGGGCTTCTAGCGGTGTGTGGGACTTGGTCTATTAGTCCATCTATACTGACCTCCATCAGGTTGCAAATTAAAAATAATTTTTTTCTGCATCTAGCTCTGAAAAAATATTTGGGCTTCTAGCAGTGTGTGGGACTTGGTCTATTAGTCCATCTATACTGACCTCCATCAGGTTGCAAATTAAAAATAATTTTTTTCTTCATTTATCTCTGAAAAAATATTTGGGCTTCTAGCAGCGTGTGGGACTTGTTCTATTAGTCCATCTATACTGACCTCCATCAGGTTGCAAATTAAAAATATTTTTTTTCTGCATCTAGCTCTGAAAAAATATTTGGGCTTCTAGCAGTGTGTGGGACTTGGTCTATTAGTCCATCTATACTGACCTCCATCAGGTTGCAAATTAAAAATAATTTTTTTCTTCATTTATCTCTGAAAAAATATTTGGGCTTCTAGCAGCGTGTGGGACTTGTTCTATTAGTCCATCTATACTGACCTCCATCAGGTTGCAAATTAAAAATAATTTGTTTCTGCATCTAGCTCTGAAAAAATATTTGGGCTTCTAGCAGTGTGTGGGACTTGGTCTATTAGTCCATCTATACTGACCTCCATCAGGTTGCAAATTAAAAATAATTTTTTTCTTCATTTAGCTCTGAAAAAATATTTGGGCTTCTAGCAGTGTGTGGGACTTGTTCTATTAGTCCTTCTATACTGACCTCCAGCAGGTTGCAAATTGAATATAATTTTTTTCTGCATCTAGCTCTGAAAAAATATTTGGGCTTCTAGCGGTGTGTGGGACTTGGTCTATTAGTCCATCTATACTGACCTCCATCAGGTTGCAAATTAAAAATAATTTTTTTCTGCATCTAGCTCTGAAAAAATATTTGGGCTTCTCGCAGTGTGTGGGACTTGGTCTATTAGTCCATCTATACTGACCTCCATCAGGTTGCAAATTGAATAAAAAAATTTTCTGCATCTAGCTCTGAAAAAATATTTGGGCTTCTAGCGGTGTGTGGGACTTGGTCTATTACTCCATCTATACTGACCTCCATCAGGTTGCAAATTAAAAATAATTTTTTTCTGCATCTAACCCAGCCAATAGTTTTGGCCTAATACCACAGTTTGGCCACTCAGCTCTGCTCGGTTACCATCCATTGTTTTTTTGTGCAACAACTCCAGAGTTGTGAATTAGTTAACCACCAAAATGAGTGGAAAAAGGCCTGCTGCTGGTGGAAAGGGGAATAGGCGTGTTGGGAAGGGGAAAAAAGGTTGTGTCCGTGGGGTAGGTGCAGAAGAAAGACCATCTTCCAGCCAAACTAAAATGTCTACTTCTTTTAGCGGACAATGTGATAAGATCCCTTTCTTACGGCCACGCCAATCGCTACAAATTCCAGATGAGGCACAAAAACAGCAGGTGCTTCAACGGATATCAAGTGCTCCTTTAAGTGGGCTCTCCTCCACATCAACTTCAACATCACAAATACTCCAGTCCTCAAAGGTGTCACCCAAATCGCACTTGCTTCCTCACAGCTCCCAAATCTCCAGCTGCCCGTCTGAGTATGAGGTAGAACAGATGGTTGAGTCTGCAGAGCTGTTTACTCATACTATAGCCTGGGAATCAGAGGTCGACTCCAGCGCTTCTGTGAATCCAGACGAGGAAATGATCTGCACTGATGCCCAGAATCTTTATGAGTCGGATCCAGGACCAGACGCAGAAGGTTCTGACCATAATGTAGACCCTCATTCCCAAACTGTAACTCCTGTTGGTGGAGACAATGAGGAAGACGATGATAAGACTCAAATACCTGATTGGAGCGACAACTTTAGTTTTTTGTCAGGGCAGGAACAGGTTGGCTCTGAGGACGACGGGTGTGATAACGCACAGGGTGATGATGATGAGGTCGGAGATCCCACTTACTGTCAACCCACAGTCAGCCAAGAGATGAGGTCAGCAGAGGAGGTGGAGGAAGATGCTAGTGACGACGAGGTCAGGTTGCGCCTTCCTGGACAGAGACGTAGTACTGGAAGCACGTCAACAACTGCATCCTCAAACACAACTCTGCCTCTCACCACAAGTCGTGGTGGCTCTTCAGGTCGCATGGGTGCTAAGCCTTGCATAGCCTGGGCATTTTTTCAGATCGATAAAGATGACCCAACTCGTGTTATCTGTAACATTTGTCAGCAAAAGCTAAGTAGAGGCCAAAAAATACATAGTTTGAGTACTTCATGCATGAACCGGCACATGGACATGAAACATAAGTTGCAGTGGGAAGCTCAGTGTGCTACAATGCGGCCTAGCCGGCCGGGCCAACCACCGTCTGCCATATCTTGTGCATCCGCGGCCTCTTCATCCTCTGTGACTGGGGGGACAGCAGTCACACCTGTTTTGGGGCGCAGACCTGCCACCTCTTTACCCGCAACAGCCAGCGTGATTGGCAGGTCATCATTTTCTTTGGAGGTGGTAACACCAGCTGGTCTTGAGCGCTGTCCGACATCGATAGCACCACCTTTGGATCAAGGCAACCTAACATGTCCGCCTGCATCTTCCTCACAGACCGGCAGTTTGCCGGGGACACCCTTATCAACCCCGTCTAAGCACAATAGCCAGCCCTCGGTCCCTCAGATGTGGACAAGTAAAAGACCATTTCCTCCTAGCCATGAGAAAGCTAAGAGGTTGAATTTCACCATCTGCAAGCTCTTGGCTACAGAAATGCTGCCTTTCCGCCTGGTGGACACAGAGGATTTTCGAGACCTTATGTCCGTCGCAGTGCCCCAGTACCAGATGCCCAGTCGGCACTACTTCTCAAAGAAAGGTGTGCCTGCGCTCCACCAGCATGTCGCACACAACATCACCGCTTCTTTGAGAAACTCTGTGTGTGACAGGGTGCATTTCACCACAGACACTTGGACGAGTAGGCATGGACAGGGGCGTTACATGTCGCTGACTGGGCACTGGGTAACTATGGTGACAGCAGGACAAGGGGCTGCTGTCCAAGTCTTGCCGTCCCCACGAGTTGTGCGTCAATCCTCTTTATGTCAAAGTTCCTCCACTGCTTCTGCCTCCTCAACCTCCTCTCGGTCTTCCACCTGCACCCAAAGCCTGTCTGGTCATGCCACAAGCTTTCTAACTGCGCAGAAGGGATCCTGCACACCTCCTTACTATGCTGGCAGTAGGGCTCAACGTCATCAGGCGGTTTTTACATTGAAATGTCTGGGAAATGTGAGTCACACAGCTGAGGAGTTGTGGTCAGCTCTGGAGAACCAATTTCATGAATGGTTGTCTCCACTGGACCTGAAACCAGGGAAGGCCGTGTGCGACAATGCTGCAAACCTGGGTGTGGCCCTTCGCCGGGGCAATGTCACACACGTGACTTGTATGGCTCACGTGTTGAACCTGGTTGTCCAGCAATTTTTAGCCCACTATCCCAGACTAGATGGCCTTCTGCAGAGGGCACGGTCGCTGTGTGCTCACTTCCGCCGTTCGCATCCCGCAGCTCAGCGACTTACATCTCTACAGAAGTCGTTGGGCCTGCCACTTCACCGGCTAAAATGCGATGTGCCTACCCGGTGGAATTCAACTCTGCACATGTTGCAGCGACTGTGGCAGCACCGACAAGCCCTGGTGCAATACGTTCTGACGTATAGCCTGGGCCAACGAGATTCAGAGGTGGGGCAAATCACGCTGGAGGAGTGGTCTCAGATCAGGGACCTATGCACCCTTCTGCACAGTTTTGAAATGGCGACGAAGATGTTTAGTGCTGACGATGCCATTATCAGCATGACTATTCCGGTGATTTACATGCTGGAGCACATGTTAAACAGAATTCGGAGTCAGGTGGTGGCACAAGAGGAGGTGGAGGAAGTAGAGGAGGAGGAGTTGTATGCGGAAGGGCTAACATCTGCAAGGTCCAGACGGTCGGCAGCACCAAGGCGGCAGGCATGTGAGGGTGGGGGAGATGATTTTACCAGGGCGCATGGTAGCAGCCAAACTAGTGAGGAAGGTGCAGGAGCCCAGGAAGAAGTGGAGGACGAACTGATGGAAGACTCATCAGATGAGGGAGACCTTGATCACATTTCTGTTGTGCGAGGTTGGGGGGAGAGGACAGAGGAAGGAAGCATGATTGTTACCTCGCCACCAACACAACAGGGACTTGGTGCTCCTGGATGCGCAACACACATGAGTGCCTTCTTGCTGCACTACCTGCAACATGACCCTCGAATTGTGAGAATTAGAAATAATCCTGACTACTGGGTTGCCACACTGTTAGATACCCGGTACAAAAGTAAATTTGCAGAAATTATTCCTGCCATAGAAAGGGATGCACGCATGCAGGAGTATCAGCAGAGACTGTTGCAGAATCTTACATGTGCTTTTCCACAAAATACCAGTGGTGCACGTAGTGAATCTCACAGTTCCAACTTGCCAACCGTGGGACCGTCAAGTGTTCAGCACTCAAACCGTAACAGAACCACAGTATCTGCTGGTAACATCAATTTTGCGGAATCATTTCACCACTTTTTTAGCCCATCCTTTGCAAGGCCACAGGAGACAAGAAGTCTAACACATAGTCAACGCCTAGAGACGATGGTACAGGAGTATCTCCAAGTAAACATTGAAGCCACGACTGTGTCACTGGACCCTTGCTCTTTTTGGGCTTCCAATCTGGATAAATGGCCGGAGCTAGCCACTTACGCCTTGGAGATCTTGTCATGCCCCGCAGCCAGCGTTCTGTCTGAACGTGTGTTCAGCGCTGCTGGTGGTGTGCTGACAGATAAGCGCACGCGGCTCTCCACTGATAATGTAGACAGACTCACGTTCATAAAGATGAACAAATCATGGATCCGAAACGACTTTTCTACCCCTGTGTCATCCTGGGGAGAGTAAAAGCTTGATGATTGGTTAAAATCACCCTACCAACCGTTTTAAGCTTTCAAATTACTAATCATGTTTATCTGTATCTTGACTGGAAAATAATTTGGGCTTTGTAGCAGTGTGCAGCACTGATCCTATTAGGCCATCTATAATAAGCTTCACCAGATTTAAAATTAAAAATAATTTTTAGCTGCATCTAGCCCGGAAAATAATTTTGGGGCTCCGAGATGCGCAAGACACATAAGTGCCTTCTTGCTGCACTACCTGCAGCATGACCCTCATATTGTCAGAATTCGAAGTAATCATGACTACTGGGTTGCCACACTCTTAGATCCCCCAAACTTTTCGATCAATCTTTTCATTTTAATAAAGACCAAAAAAATGGTCATTTTTGAAATTATAAGCATTAGCAGGTTGTTAGAAACTGAAATCAAACAGTTTTCAACTCAAAACTTTATTCTAGGTGATGTTACATTTTCACATAGGACCCCTTGTTCGAAAGGAGCTTCTGAACTCTCTCGTCCATTGAATTTGTCAGGTTTTGGATGGTTTCTGCTTCAATTGTTTTGCATGAGGACAGAATACCCTCCCAGAGCTGTTGCTTAGATGTGAACTGCCTCCCGCCATCATAGACACTCCTTTTAATGATGCTCCAAAGGTTCTGAATGGGGTAGAGGTCAGGGGAGCATGGGGGTCACACCATAAGTTTGTCCCCTTTTATGCCCATATCAGCCAGAGATGCAGATGTTTTATGTGCAGCATGAGATGGTGCATTATCATGCAGAAAAATGATCTTGCTGTGAAATACACGGTTCTTCTTCTTGAACCATGGCAGGAAGTGCTGTTTGAGAAAATCCACATACATTATGGAGTTCATCTTTAGCGCCTTCAGGGATCCTAAAGGGGCCGACAATCTCTCTCCCCATGATTCCAGCCCAAAACATTACTCCACCTCCTCCTTGTTGGCGCTGTAGCCATGTTTGCGTGGGGTGTCCATCAACCAGCCATCCTCCACTCCATTCATCTGGACCATCGAGCGCTGCACGGCACTCATCCGTGAACAAAACAGTTTTGAAATCAGTCTTCATGTAATGTTTGGCCCACTGGAGCCGTTTCTGCTTGTGTGAAGTGGATAGAGGAGGTCGACAGGATGGCGTATGCACAGCTGCAAACCTCTGAAGGACCCTGCATCTTGTTGTTCGGGGGACGTTGGAGGCACAAGCAGCTTCAAAAACTTGTCTGCTGCTATGACAAGGCTTTTTTGCCGCTGCTCTTTCAAACTGACGTAATTGCCTGTAGGAAAGAGTCCTCAATTTGCCCTTATCAGCACGCACACGTGTGTACTGTGAATCAGCTACATACTTCTTGATTGCCAAGACACTTCATCCTGATCATCGCACAATGTTGATTGTAGTCATGCCTTGACCTAAACACTCCACAATTTGTTGCTTCTCAGCAGCCGACACATCCTTTTTCTTTCCCATTTTGGCAGAAAATGTAGGCTGCTTAATAATGTGAGAGAGCCTTCTTAAGTAGTCTTGCCTTTCATTGGACACACCTGCCAAACTAATTAGCACAGGTGTCTGCAATTGCTTACAGTGATATAAAGAGCCCTGACACACATCACCATCAATGAGTTTAACTGACAAACAAACAAATTCTTCCCTTATCACTCCTAAACACTTTTTGCATAATAATTTCGAACGCGGTGTACATGTGCTTTTCCACAAAACACCAGTGGTTCATGTAGTGAATCTTACAGTTCTAACTTGCCAACCGTGGTCTGTATGGAATTGTTCAATAAAGGGCCCAAAATTAAGATAACATAGATGGGAGAGGTCTCTATGAATAGGAATTCCTAAGTATTTGATACCCTGTGAGGGCCAGGAAAAGGGAAAATTGGACTGGATGGAATCCTATATGGATTTAGGGAGGGAGACATCGAGGGCCTCAGACTTCGCTGCATTGATTTTAAAATTTTACCATGTAACAAAGTGATCTATTTCAGCCATAACAGCAGGGATGGATATATGTGATTGAGTGATATATACTAGGACATCATCAGCAAATAGAGAGCACTTGTACTCGGTGCCTCCCACCTCAATCCACCTAATATTGGGGTTATGGCGAATTGATGAGAGCAGGTGCTCCGTCACTAGGATGTATAAGAGAGGGGACAGAGGACATCCCTGCCTTGTCCCATTGGTGATTGTGAAAGGTGATGAAAATGTTCTGACGCACCCCCTGGGCCTTGGGACACCCGGAGCCGGACCCTTTTTGGTGGATGCTGGTGGTTGTAGTCTTCGTGGCGGCGATCCGGTTCCGTGGCTCAGGGCGGTCAAACCAGTGGCGGAACTATTTATGTGGTTTTGATGTTTAAATGTCCGACTACGCCAACCGTGGATTGCGGTCAGAGTGAACCGCCGCTACAGGGCAGACCGCTAAGGCTGGTGTTGTGGGTGCAGCAGAGCGTAGCATAACTCCCCACGGGAGGAGTATAGCCTCAGGGCAGTGTATGCGGAGGATGAGGGTGATGGTGCAGGGCAGCAGCAGTAACGACACGGAGTCAGTGATGCAGTTCAGGGCCTTTACTCACAGTTCTTATTATCCAGACCACGTCTGCAGGTAACGGCTGCCCACGTCGTACTGTGCTCACCAGGTGAGGGGCTCAGACAACTCCCAGATAACTTTGGAGCGCTTCACAGGACCCCCTTTGTGTGTCCTTTGTCTGGCCTTTCTTACCAACACTTCTGTCCGGCTGCCTCGGGCCTCCTCTTGGTAAACTTGGCGCCAGTTTCCCTGACCCTATGTGGTGCCTTCCTAGCGGGTGGAGCAAGGGGCTGCGCCACATAAAATGTCAGAGACTCCGGTTTCTAGCTGAGGGTCGTTTCCTGCCTCCACTAGTTCGGGGACCGGTCTCCCCCTTTGGCCTGACCCCTCCACGCAGGTGGATTCGGGCGTGCGGTGGCGACTCGCCCGTCCGCACCCCTGGGATCCCTTCATTCCTCGTTCCTGGAGCCTTCTCTGCTCCTCTTCCTTCCTTCTCCCTCTTGCAGGCCTGGGCCTCTGTTACTAGGCCCGCCTCCGGAGCAGAGCTCATGCAGAGCCCCTGCTCCCTGCCACTTCTGCTCAGACTTCTCTGCACTGAACTAAGATGGTGCCCACCTTTTATACTCCCTTCTCAATGCACCCAGGAACTGCTTCCTCCCTGCTCCTGCACTGCAGGGTTCCCCTTCCTCAGTGTTCCCTCCCCCCACTCCAGCCAGGGACAGGGACTGTCGTGCCCATCTCAGGGGCATATTGGTCGCCCTGCCCCACGGCAATGTGGTGTAATGCATGCAGGTGTCGGGTCCTGATCCACACTCCATCCTTATCTGAGAGTGAGATATCACACCTCTGGGTGAGGTGCAATACGTCTGTAGCAACCGAGCCCTCGGTGCTACAGTTCCATTTATCTTCAGCCTAGGTGACGTATTGTGATACAGGGCCGTGATTTTGGCTATAAAAGGGTCCCCTAGACCCCTACCCCAAGCTTTTTAAGAGAATCATATATGGCGTGCCAGGAGACTCTATGGAATGCTTTCTCAGCATCCAACGAGAGTATCTACTTACAAATTTTTAACTGCATCTAGCCCAGGAAATACTTTGTGCCTAGTAGCAGTGTCTGCTAGTCAGCGGATTATCCCGGCTGTTAAGCAAGCTACACCACCTGTAGTTTGGACACTTAATTTTTTCAAAGGAAATGCTTCGGGACCACGGGATACTCAGTGAAGAGCATCAGGAGGCACCCCAAGGCATAGGGGCTGGGACTGGCACTAGGATGCCTTGCGGTGGACAGCCGAGCTCGATCCTTATGAAAGCTTTTTAACTGCAGCAGCTTTAGTGGACGCTACTGGAGCTGGAATTACGCGGCTGCTGGCATGAGACTTGCCCTCCAATAGATCCTTGTAAATGGATTGAAAGTGTATTCATTCAAATTAGAGAGACAATTTAAATTAAAAAGCTTAGAGCTGCCTCCACCACAGGGGGGCTCTCTCGACCCACCAGCGGACAGGCACCAGTATTGGGAGAGGGGGGCTGGCCGTCAGGGTTCACCGCGGCTCTGGCACAAACCCGGCGACACGGAGGTGGCACGGGCAGGAGCGGACTGGCCGTCTCGGCTTCTCACTTTTTGGATTTTAGAAGGGCATGACATGCCTATATCTGTGTCTCCCCCTCCTTTTACTCCTCCACCTCTTTTCTTTTCGCATGACTATATGTACTTGTCACTTTTCCATGTGTTAGTTGTGTCTTCTGAGCAGTTTGTCAGCTTTTGGACACCTTTGAAGGTGTTTTCTATGTGTTTCTATGTGTTTTTGTTTGCCTGCCATTGGTTTTAACGGTGTTCGAAGGTGTTCGACGAACAGTTCGACGAACAGTTCGGCGAACACACGGGTGTTCGACGAACCGAACCGAACTCGAACACTACGGGGGTGGCTCAACACTAATGCTGAGAAAGCATTCCATAGAGTCTCCTGGCACGCCATATATGATTCTCTTAAAAAGCTTGGGGTAGGGGTCTAGGGGACCCTTTTATAGCCAAAATCACGGCCCTGTATCACAATACGTCACCTAGGCTGAAGATAAATGGAACTGTAGCACCCTGAGGGCTCGGTTGCTACAGAGGTATTGCACCTGACCCAGAGGTGTGATATCTCACTCTCAGGTAAGGATGGAGTGTGGATCAGGACCCGACACCTGCATGCATTACACCACATTGCCGTGGGGCAGGGCGACCAATATGCCTCTGAGATGGGCACGACAGTCCCTGTCCCTGGCTGGAGTGGGGGGAGGGAACACTGAGGAAGGGGAACCCTGTAGTGCAGGAGCAGGGAGGAAGCAGTTGCTGGGTGCATTGAGAAGGGAGTATAAAAGGTGGGCACCATCTTAGTTCAGTGCAGAGAAGTCTGAGCAGAAGTGGCAGGGAGCAGGGGCTCTGCATGAGCTCTGCTCCGGAGGCGGGCCTAGTAACAGAGGCCCAGGCCTGGAAGAGGGAGAAGGAAGGAAGAGGAGCGGAGAAGGCTCCAGGAACGAGGAATGAAGGGATCCCAGGGGTGCGGACGGGCGAGTCGCCACCGCACGCCCGAATCCACCTGCGTGGAGGGGTCAGGCCAAAGGGGGAGACCGGTCCCCGAAACTAGTTCAGGCAGGAAACGACCCTCAGCTAGAAACCGGAGGCTCTGACATTTTATGTGGCGCAGCCCCTCGCTACACCCGCTAGGAAGGCACCACATAGGGTCAGGGAAACTGGCGCCAAGTTTACCAAGAGGAGGCCCGAGGCAGCCGGACAGAAGGGTTGGTAAGAAAGGCCAAACAAAGGACACACAAAGGGGGTCCTGTGAAGCGCTCCAAAGTTATCTGGGAGTTGTCTGAGCCCTTCACCTGGTGAGCACAGTACGACGTGGGCAGCCGTTACCTGCAGACGTGGTCTGGATAATAAGAACTGTGAGTAAAGGCCCTGGACTGCATCACTGACTCCGTGTCGTTACTGCTGCTGCCCTGCACCATCACCCCCATCCTCCGCATACACTGCCCTGAGGCTATACTCCTCCCGTGAGGAGTTATGCTACGCTCTGCTGCACCCACAACACCAGCCTCAGCGGTCTGCCCTGCAGCGGCGGTTCACTCTGACCGCAATCCACGGGTGGCGTAGTCGGACATTTAAACATCAAAACCACATAAATAGTTCCGCCACTGGTTTGACCACCCTGAGCCACGGAACCGGGTCGCCGCCACGAAGACTACAACCACCAGCATCCACCAAAAAGGGTCCGGCTCCGGGTGTCCCAAGGCCCAGGGGGTGCATCAGAACATTTTCATCACCTTTCACAATCACCAATGGGACAAGGCAGGGATGTCCTCTGTCCCCTCTCTTATACATCCTAGTGACGGAGCACCTGCTCTCATCAATTCGCCATAACCCCAATATTAGGTGGATTGAGGTGGGAGGCACCGAGTACAAGTGCTCTCTATTTGCTGATGATGTCCTAGTATATATCACTCAATCACATATATCCATCCATGCTGTTATGGCTGAAATAGATCACTTTGTTACATGGTCAAATTTTAAAATCAATGCAGCGAAGTCTGAGGCCCTCGATGTCTCCCTCCCCAAATCCATATAGGATTCCATCCAGTCCAACTTTCCCTTTGCCTGGCCCTCACAGGGTATCAAATACTTAGGAATTCCTATTCATAGAGACCTCTCCCATCTATGTTATCTTAATTTTGGGCCCTTTATTGAACAACTCCATACAGACCACGGTTGGCAAGTTAGAACTGTAAGATTCACTACGTGAACCACTGGTGTTTTGTGGAAAAGCACATGTACACTGTGTTCCAAATTATTATGCAAAAAGTGTTTAGGAGTGATAAGGGAAGAATTTGTTTGTTTGTCAGTTAAACTCAATGATGGTGATGTGTGTCAGGGCTCTTTATATCACTGTAAGCAATTGCAGACACCTGTGCTAATTAGTTTGGCAGGTGTGTCCAATGAAAGGCAAGACTACTTAAGAAGGCTGTCTCACATTATTAAGCAGCCTACATTTTCTGCCAAAATGGGAAAGAAAAAGGATGTGTCGGCTGCTGAGAAGCAACAAATTGTGGAGTGTTTAGGTCAAGGCATGACTACAATCAACATTGTGCGATGATCAGGATGAAGTGTCTTGGCAATCAAGAAGTATGTAGCTGATTCACAGTACACACGTGTGCGTGCTGATAAGGGCAAATTGAGGACTCTTTCCTACAGGCAATTACGTTAGGTTAAAAGAGCAGCGGCAAAAAAGCCTTGTCATAGCAGCAGACAAGTTTTTGAAGCTGCTGGTGCCTCCAACGTCCCCCGAACAACAAGATGCAGGGTCCTTCAGAGGTTTGCAGCTGTGCATACGCCATCCTGTCGACCTCCTCTATCCACTTCACACAAGCAGAAACGGCTCCAGTGGGCTAAACATTACATGAAGACTGATTTCAAAACTGTTTTGTTCACGGATGAGTGCCGTGCAGCGCTCGATGGTCCAGATGGATGGAGTGGAGGATGGCTGGTTGATGGACACCCCACGCAAACACGGCTACAGCGCGAACAAGGAGGAGGTGGAGTAATGTTTTGGGCTGGAATCATGGAGAGAGAGATTGTCGGCCCCTTTAGGATCCCTGAAGGCGCTAAAGATGAACTCCATAATGTATGTGGATTTTCTCAAACAGCACTTCCTGCCATGGTTCAAGAAGAAGAACCGTGTATTTCACAGCAAGATCATTTTTTTGCATGATAATGCACCATCTCATGCTGCACATAAAACATCTGCATCTCTGGCTGATATGGGCATAAAAGGGGACAAACTTATGGTGTGACCCCCATGCTCCCCTGACCTCTACCCCATTCAGAACCTCTGGAGCATCATCAAAAGGAGTGTCTATGATGGCGGGAGGCAGTTCACATCTAAGCAACACCTCTGGGAGGGTATTCTGTCCTCATGCAAAACAATTGAAGCAGAAACCATCCAAAACCTGACAAATTCAATGGACGAGAGAGTTCAGAAGCTCATTTCGAACAAGGGGTCCTATGTGAAAATGTAACATCACCTAGAATAAAGTTTTGAGTTGAAAACTGTTTGATTTCAGTTTCTAATAACCTGCTAATGCTTATAATTTCAAAAATGACCATTTTTTTGGTCTTTATTAAAATGAAAAGGTTGATCGAAAAGTTTGGGGGATCTAAGAGTGTGGCAACCCAGTAGTCATAATTACTTCGAATTCTGACAATATGAGGGTCATGTTGCAGGTAGTGCAGCAAGAAGGCACTTATGTGTCTTGCGCATCTCGGAGCCCCAAAATTATTTTCCGGGCTAGATGCAGCTAAAAATTATTATTAATTTTAAATCTGGTGGAGCTTAGTATAGATGGCCTAATAGGATCAGTGCTGCACACTGCTACAAAGCCCAAATTATTTTCCAGCCAAGATACAGATAAACATGATTAGTAATTTTAAATCTGGTGGAGCTTATTATAGATGGCCTAATAGAATCAGTGCTGCACACTGCTACAAAGCCCAAATTATTTTCCAGCCAAGATACAGATAAACATGATTAGTAATTTGAAAGCTTAAAACGGTTGGTAGGGTGATTTTAACCAATCATCAAGCTTTTACTCTCCCCAGGATGACAAAGGGGTAGAAAAGTCGTTTCGGATCCATGATTTATTCATCTTTATGAACGTGAGTCTGTCTACATTATCAGTGGAGAGCCGCGTGCGCTTATCTGTCAGCACACCACCAGCAGCGCTGAACACACGTTCAGACAGAACGCTGGCTGCGGGGCATGACAAGATCTCCAAGGCGTAAGTGGCTAGCTCCGGCCATTTATCCAGATTGGAAGCCCAAAAAGAGCAAGGGTCCAGTGACACAGTCGTGGCTTCAATGTTTACTTGGAGATACTCCTGTACCATCGTCTCTAGGCGTTGACTATGTGTCAGACTTCTTGTCTCCTGTGGCCTTGCAAAGGATGGGCTAAAAAAGTGGTGAAATGATTCCGCAAAATTGATGTTACCAGCAGATACTGTGGTTCTGTTACGGTTTGAGTGCTGAACACTTGACGGTCCCACGGTTGGCAAGTTGGAACTGTGAGATTCACTACGTGCACCACTGGTGTTTTGTGGAAAAGCACATGTAAGGTTCTGCAACAGTCTCTGCTGATACTCCTGCATGCGTGCATCCCTTTCTATGGCAGGAATAATTTCGGCAAATTTACTTTTGTACCAGGGATCTAACAGTGTGGCAACCCAGTAGTCAGGATTATTTCTAATTCTCACAATTCGAGGGTCATGTTGCAGGTAGTGCAGCAAGAAGGCACTCATGTGTGTTGCGCATCCAGGAGCACCAAGTCCCTGTTGTGTTGGTGGCGAGGTAACAATCATGCTTCCTTCCTCTGTCCTCTCCCCCCAACCTCGCACAACAGAAATGTGATCAAGGTCTCCCTCATCTGATGAGTCTTCCATCAGTTCGTCCTCCACTTCTTCCTGGGCTCCTGCACCTTCCTCACTAGTTTGTCTGCTACCATGCACCCTGGAAAAACCATCTCCCCCACCCTCACATGCCTGCCGCCTTGGTGCTGCCGACCGTCTGGACCTTGCAGATGTTAGCCCTTCCGCATACAACTCCTCCTCCTCTACTTCCTCCACCTCCTCTTGTGCCACCACCTGACTCCGAATTCTGTTTAACATGTGCTCCAGCATGTAAATCACCGGAATAGTCATGCTGATAATGGCATCGTCAGCACTAAACATCTTCGTCGCCATTTCAAAACTGTGCAGAAGGGTGCATAGGTCCCTGATCTGAGACCACTCCTCCAGCGTGATTTGCCCCACCTCTGGATCTCGTTGGCCCAGGCTATACGTCAGAACGTATTGCACCAGGGCTTGTCGGTGCTGCCACAGTCGCTGCAACATGTGCAGAGTTGAATTCCACCGGGTAGGCACATCGCATTTTAGCTGGTGAAGTGGCAGGCCCAACGACTTCTGTAGAGATGTAAGTCGCTGAGCTGCGGTATGCGAACGGCGGAAGTGAGCACACAGCGACCGTGCCCTCTGCAGAAGGTCATCTAGTCAGGGATAGTGGGCTAAAAATTGCTGGACAACCAGGTACAACACGTGAGCCATACAAGGCACGTATGTGACATTGCCCCGGCGAAGGGCCGCACCCAGGTATGCAGCATTGTCGCACACGGCCTTCCCTGGTTTCAGGTCCAGTGGAGACAACCATTCATGAAATTGGTTCTCCAGAGCTGACCACAACTCCTCAGCTGTGTGACTCACATTTCCCAGACATTTCAAAGTAAAAACCGCCTGATGACGTTGAGCCCTACTGCCAGCATAGTAAGGAGGTGTGCAGGATCCCTTATGCGCAGTTAGAAAGCTTGTGGCATGACCAGACAGGCTTTGGGTGCAGGTGGAAGACCGAGAGGAGGTTGAGGAGGCAGAAGCAGTGGAGGAACTTTGACATAAAGAGGATTGACGCACAACTCGTGGGGACGGCAAGACTTGGACAGCAGCCCCTTGTCCTGCTGTCACCATAGTTACCCAGTGCCCAGTCAGCGACATGTAACGCCCCTGTCCATGCCTACTCGTCCAAGTGTCTGTGGTGAAATGCACCCTGTCACACACAGAGTTTCTCAAAGAAGCGGTGATGTTGTGTGCGACATGCTGGTGGAGCGCAGGCACACCTTTCTTTGAGAAGTAGTGCCGACTGGGCATCTGGTACTGGGGCACTGCGACGGACATAAGGTCTCGAAAATCCTCTGTGTCCACCAGGCGGAAAGGCAGCAATTCTGTAGCCAAGAGCTTGCAGATGGTGAAATTCAACCTCTTAGCTTTCTCATGGCTAGGAGGAAATGGTCTTTTACTTGTCCACATCTGAGGGACCGAGGGCCATCTATTGTGCTTAGACGGGGTTGATAAGGGTGTCCCCGGCAAACTGCCAGTCTGTGAGGAAGATGCAGGCGGACATGTTAGGTTGCCTTGATCCAAAGGTGGTGCTATCGATGTCGGACAGCGCTCAACACCAGCTGGAGTTACCACCTCCAAAGAAAATGATGACCTGCCAATCACGCTGGCTGTTGCGGGTAAAGAGGTGGCAGGTCTGCGCCCCAAAACAGGTGTGACTGCTGTCCCCCCAGTCACAGAGGATGAAGAGGCCGCGGATGCACAAGATATGGCAGACGGTGGTTGGCCCGGCCGGCTAGGCCGCATTGTAGCACACTGAGCTTCCCACTGCAACTTATGCTTCATGTCCATGTGCCGGTTCATGCATGAAGTACTCAAACTATGTATTTTTTGGCCTCTTCTTAGCTTTTGCTGACAAATGTTACAGATAACACGAGTTGGGTCATCTTTATCGATCTGAAAAAATGCCCAGGCTATGCAAGGCTTAGCACCCATGCGACCTGAAGAGCCACCACGACTTGTGGTGAGAGGCAGAGTTGTGTTTGAGGATGCAGTTGTTGACGTGCTTCCAGTACTACGTCTCTGTCCAGGAAGGCGCAACCTGACCTCGTCGTCACTAGCATCTTCCTCCACCTCCTCTGCTGACCTCATCTCTTGGCTGACTGTGGGTTGACAGTAAGTGGGATCTCCAACCTCATCATCATCACCCTGTGCGTTATCACACCCGTCGTCCTCAGAGCCAACCTGTTCCTGCCCTGACAAAAAACTAAAGTTGTCGCTCCAATCAGGTATTTGAGTCTTATCATCGTCTTCCTCATTGTCTCCACCAACAGGAGTTACAGTTTGGGAATGAGGGTCTACATTATGGTCAGAACCTTCTGCGTCTGGTCCTGGATCCGACTCATAAAGATTCTGGGCATCAGTGCAGATCATTTCCTCGTCTGGATTCACAGAAGCGCTGGAGTCGACCTCTGATTCCCAGGCTATAGTATGAGTAAACAGCTCTGCAGACTCAACCATCTGTTCTACCTCATACTCAGACGGGCAGCTGGAGATTTGGGAGCTGTGAGGAAGCAAGTGCGATTTGGGTGACACCTTTGAGGACTGGAGTATTTGTGATGTTGAAGTTGATGTGGAGGAGAGCCCACTTAAAGGAGCACTTGATATCCGTTGAAGCACCTGCTGTTTTTGTGCCTCATCTGGAATTTGTAGCGATTGGCGTGGCCGTAAGAAAGGGATCTTATCACATTGTCCGCTAAAAGAAGTAGACATTTTAGTTTGGCTGGAAGATGGTCTTTCTTCTGCAGATGTTACTGTTGCTTTAACACCTACCCCACGGACACAACCTTTTTTCCCCTTCCCAACACACCTATTCCCCTTTCCACCAGCAGCAGGCCTTTTTCCACTCATTTTGGTGGTTAACTAATTCACAACTCTGGAGTTGTTTGCACAAAAAAACAATGGATGGGAACCGAGCAGAGCTGAGTGGCCAAACTGTGGTATTAGGCCAAAACTATTGGCTGGGTTAGATGGAGAAAAAAATTAAATTCGATTTGCAACCTGATGGAGGTCAGTATAGATGGACTAATAGAACAAGTCCCACACACAGCTAGAAGCCCAAATATTTTTTCAGAGGTAGATGCAGAAAAAAAATATATTCAGTTTGCAACCTGATGGAGGTCAGTATAGATGGACTAATAGAGAAAGTCCCACACACTGCTAGAAGGCCAAATATTTTTTCAGAGCTAGATGCAGACAAAAAATTATTTTGAATTTGCAACCTGATGGAGGTCAGTATAGGTGGACTAATAGAACAAGTCCCACACACTGCTAGAAGGCCAAATATTTTTTCAGAGGTAGATGCAGAGAAAAATTATATTCAGTTTGCAACCTGATGGAGGTCTGTATAGATGGATTAATAGAACAAGTCCCACACACAGCTAGAAGCCCAATATTTTTTCAGAGGTAGATGCAGAAAAAAAATTATTTTTAATTTGCAACGTGATGGAGGTCAGTATAGATGGACTAATAGAGAAAGTCCTACACACTGCTAGAAGGCCAAATATTTTTTCAGAGCTAGATGCAGAAAAAAATTATATTCAGTTTGCAACCTGATGGAGGTCAGTATAGATGGACTAATAGAACAAGTCCCACACACAGCTAGAAGCCCAAATATTTTTTCAGAGGTAGATGCAAATAAAAATTATTTTTAATTTGCAACCTGATGGAGGTCAGTATAGATGGACTAATAGAGAAAGTCCCACACACTGCTAGAAGGCCAAATATTTTTTCAGAGCTAGATGCAGATAAAAATTATTTTTAATTTGCAACCTGATGGAGGTCAGTATAGATGGACTAATAGAGAAAGTCCCACACACTGCTAGAAGGCCAAATATTTTTTCAGAGCTAGATGCAGATAAAAATTATTTTTAATTTGCAACCTGATGGAGGTCAGTATAGATGGACTAATAGAGAAAGTCCCACACACTGCTAGAAGGCCAAATATTTTTTCAGAGCTAGATGCAGAAAAAAATTATATTCAGTTTGCAACCTGATGGAGGTCAGTATAGATGGACTAATAGAACAAGTCCCACACACAGCTAGAAGGCCAAATATTTTTTCAGAGGTAGATGCAGATAAAAATTATTTTTAATTTGCAACCTGATGGAGGTCAGTATAGATGGACTAATAGAGAAAGTCCCACACACTGCTAGAATGCCAAATATTTTTTCAGAGCTAGATGCAGATAAAAATTATTTTTAATTTGCAACCTGATGGAGGTCAGTATAGATGGACTAATAGAGAAAGTCCCACACACTACTAGAAGGCCAAATATTTTTTCTGAGCTAGATGCAGAAAAAAATTATATTCAGTTTGCAACCTGATGGAGGTCAGTATAGATTGACTAATAGAACAAGTCCCACACACAGCTAGAAGCCCAAATATTTTTTCAGAGGTAGATGCAGATAAAAATTATTTTTAATTTGCAACCTGATGGAGGTCAGTATAGATGGACTAATAGAGAAAGTCCCACACACTGCTAGAAGGCCAAATATTTTTTCAGAGCTAGATGCAGATAAAAATTATTTTTAATTTGCAACCTGATGGAGGTCAGTATAGATGGACTCATAGAGAAAGTCCCACACACTGCTAGAAGGCCAACTATTTTTTCAGAGCTAGATGCAGAAAAAAATTATATTCAGTTTGCAACCTGATGGAGGTCTGTATAGATGGATTAATAGAACAAGTCCCACACACAGCTAGAAGCCCAATATTTTTTCAGAGGTAGATGCAGAAAAAAATATATTCAGTTTGCAACCTGATGGAGGTCTGTATAGATGTATTAATAGAACAAGTCCCACACACAGCTAGAAGCCCAATATTTTTTCAGAGGTAGATGCAGAAAAAAAATATATTCAGTTTGCAACCTGATGGAGGTCAGTATAGATGGACTAATAGAGAAAGTCTCACACACTGCTAGAAGGCCAAATATTTTTTCAGAGCTAGATGCAGAAAAAAATTATATTCAGTTTGCAACCTGATGGAGGTCAGTATAGATGGACTAATAGAACAAGTCCCACACACAGCTAGAAGCCCAAATATTTTTTCAGAGGTATATGCAGATAAAAATTATTTTTAATTTGCAACCTGATGGAGGTCAGTATAGATGGACTAATAGAGAAAGTCCCACACACTGCTAGAAGGCCAAATATTTTTTCAGATCTAGATGCAGATAAAAATTATTTTTAATTTGCAACCTGATGGAGGTCAGTATAGATGGACTAATAGAGAAAGTCCCACACACTGCTAGAAGGCCAAATATTTTTTCAGAGCTAGATGCAGAAAAAAATTATATTCAGTTTGCAACCTGATGGAGGTCAGTATAGATGGACTAATAGAACAAGTCCCACACACTGCTAGAAGCCCAAATATTTTTTCAGAGCTAGATGCAGAAAAAAATTATATTCAATTTGCAACCTGATGGAGGTCAGTATAGATGGACTAATAGAATGATGCTATGCCCAAAAGATTTTACTTCACTAGGTGCAGTAAAAAAATTGGTATTCTATACACAGGTGGTATATCTTGCAACACAGATAGGCTACTCCACTGACTAACACACTCTGCAATAGGCCAAAAAGGATTAGCTTTGCTAGATTCAGCCAAATGCTGTGAAAAAAACTTGCACAGCACTGGCACAGACCTGCCTGGCAAAAACTGATAGGAACTGATGTAACCTAGTCCTGAAAAGGACTGCAATTACAATTAGTCTTTACTCCCACAATCAATCTATTTAAGAGCACAGACCTGCCTGATAAAAGTTGTAGGAAATGCTGTAACCTAGTCCTTAAAAGGACTGCAATCACAACTATTCCCTACTCCCAAGCTATCTGTAGATTTGTGCGAAAATTGGCTTGAAATTAACAAGGTATAGCGCACACAGCAACAGCGGTGCCGTCTAACACGCAGCTGCAGCAGTGAGAAAATGGTGGCGATGGGGAAAATGGCTTGGTCTTATAGGGCAAGGACATGTGACATACACTGCCAATGACACATGCCCTTGCTTGTGTGAAAAACAGCAGTTCGCTCCGTGTGTGCGCTGCTGATAGGCTGACAGACTGCACCTCCCCACTGCAAATGCGGGAAAGAGAAAAAAAATGGAGATCTTCATTATTCCTGCAGAGATCCATCCCCTGCCCCTCCCCCCACCCCGCTGTACACTCAAACTGCGTATTAACATTAATTTTCATCATTACTGAGAAAAAATCCAGTTATGATTTTGGTGCACGAACAGTTATCGAACATAACCTCGAACAGCCGAATTTTTCTCAAATCGTTCGTGTTCGCCGAACGGCTCGAACACCGCCCAAAACAGCTCGAATTTGAGATTGGCGAACAGATCGAGTAGAACAACGCTCATCTCTAGTGTCAACCTTCTGCTTGAAGAATGAGGCAAAGTCTTCGGCTGAAATAAGAGGAGAGGGAGGAGGCACTGGGGGACGGAGGAGAGAATTGAAGGTGTTGAATAGTTGTTTGGGGTTGTGAGACAGGGAGGATATGAGGGATGCGAAGTATGTTTGTTTTGCGAAGTATTATCTTCAGCATGCTCGGGCTTTAAGTTTTTGACTTGCCCCCCTGGGCCGTGGGGTACCCAGAACCGGGCCTTCTGGTGTACGCTGCTGATGGGGGTAGTAGTGGCAACCCGATCCCGTGGCTCAGGGTGGTGAGACCAAAAGGTGGCAGTCTATTTATCATTGTTTTGAATGTTCAACTACGCCACCCATTGATTGCGGTCAGAGATAACCGCCGCTGCGAGGCAGACCGCTACGGCTGGTGTTGGTGTGCAGCACAGGGATAGGATTACTCCCCACGGGAAGAGTGTAACCTCAGGGCAGTGTAGGTGGATGCTGGGGGTGATGGTGCAGGCGCAGCAAAGATCACACTGAGTCCAATGGTGCAGTCCAGGGTTTTTACTCACAGTTGTTATCCAAGTCACTTCTGTCAGCAATGACTGCCCAAGTTGTGCTGCGTCCACCAGGTGAGGAGCTCGGTCAACCCCCAGGCAATTCAGGAGTATGGCACAGGACCCCCTTCTGTCCTTTCTCTGGCCTCTCGTGCCCCACCAGTGACCAAACTTCTGTCCAGCTACCGCGGACCGTGTCGGGTAAGCGTTGGCCTCCGCTTCCCGCTATCCTATATGGCGCCTTCCTAGCAGGTTTGGCTGGGGGTCGCACCAATAAATGATCACGACCTCCGGTTCTTGGCTGAGGGATGATTTACCTCCACCAACTTGGGAATCCGGTACCCTTCCACAGCCTGACCCTTCACCCGATATAATGCGGGTTTGCAACGGTTGCTGTCCGTTCTGCTCTCTTAGGGTCCCTTCTGCCTTCTTGTTTCTGGAGCCTTTCTACTCCTCTGTCTCTTCTCCTTCCTTCCTTCTCCTTCTTCTCTTCTCGTCTCTGGCCCCGACCTTCTCTCTAGACCTGCCTCGTGGAGCTGAGCTCAGGCTGAGCCGCGGCTCCCTGTCAGCTCTGACTGAACTACTCTCTACTCCTTTTCTCTCTACTCTCAACAAGATGGCTCCCACCTTTTATCTGCTTCTCTGTGTCTGAGCTCAGGTGACCTGCACCCAATGAGCTCCTTCCTATGCTCCAGAAACTGTCCCCTTTTGCTCCCACACCACTGGGCTCTCTCTTCCCTCCCCACTCCAGCCAGGGACATGGTCAGTTGTGCCTGCAATATGGGAGCACCGGCGAGCTGTCCCCCGGAAATGGGGAGTGTATGTGTGTGCAGCTAACTGAGCCCTGGTCCACACTCCATCTGTTAGAACCTTGCTCTTAGGTTTTTTCCTTTGCTGGTCACATGACCTTGTTGGCCTATTTAATCCTGCTCCGCCCTTCTGGCTTTGCTGGACTTCATTGTATAACTACTTTCTAGCTAGCCTGTGCTCTGTATCTAACTCTGTTAGTTTGCTTGGTCTACGGACCTCTATGTTCTATATATTTTGTTTGTTCGTCTGTCTGCTACTATTTCTGTTAGGAGGTGTCCCATTTTCCTCCCAGTCCTTAGTACTTGTAGGGATTCCTTCCCCACATCTATAGGTCTCCGTACAGACTAGCTTAGGACTTTAGCAGGTCTGATCGCAGGTTCCCTGTTACATCGTAGGGATTCAGCTGAGTTCTATCGTAGGGACAGATCTCCTCTCTTTCCTTAGCTCTGGTAGCAGAACATAACAGTAAGTCCAGCCTGCAAATTCTCTAAGGAAAGATTTTTCTGTTCCATCATGGTGTCGGTTCAGGATTTGGCTCATCGCCTGCAGGGACTCTCTCTGGAGGTGGCCGAGCTCCGTCAGCACGTGAGTAACTGTCCTGGAGCACATTTCTTGGAGCCTAAGGTATGTTTGCCGGATTTATTTTTTGGTGAACACCGAGAATTTTTTTCATTTAAAAATGCTTGCTTATTGTATTTTCGTTTGAGACCCAAGTCCTCTGGGGATGAATCCCAGCGCATAAGGTTCATAATGTCACTTTTGCGCAAAGAGCCTCAGGAGTGGGCCTTTTCTTTGCAACCTAGTGATACATGCTTCAGATCAGTGGATAGTTTTTTTTCTGCTTTGGGACTATTATATGATGATCCTGACCGTGTCGCATCAGCTGAGACTGAGTTGAGACGTTTGAAACAGGGATCAGTTAATGTGGAAAAATATTGTACTCATTTCCGTCGTTGGTCTACTCAAACAGGGTGGAACGATTCTGCTCTGAAAAGTCTATTTCTTGCTGGGCTCAATGAAAGGGTTAAAGACCTGCTAATTGCTTATCCTACACCTGAAGATTTGCAACAGGCTATGCAATTAGCTATACGGGTGGATAGGAGACTGCGTGCAAGGGTTAATGAGAGCAAATCCTCTGCTATGTCAGTTTCTGGTTATGAGAATGTGTGTACTAACAGTGGTGAACCGATGGAGATTGGATCGGTGGCACCTCGCTCTCAAGAAAAAGACCGTAGATTTTCTGAAGGCTTGTGTTTCTATTGCGGAAAATCTGGTCATTTGATTAAAGGCTGTGAGCTTCGTATGAAGAAAGAAAAAAAAATGGTCAGTCATGCCCGTATTGCCTGTTTAAATTCCAAGGGTGTATTTTTAGCTGCTTCCACGATTGCTCAGAAAAAATTAATGGAATTTCGGGTGTTTGTTGATTGTGGGTCTACTCTGAATGTAATTGATGGGGGATTCTTGGAAAGACTCAATTTAAAACCCGAACCTTTATCATCCCCCATTGCTGTGGTTTCTGTGGATGGTTCCCCTTTGAAGAATATTACTCTCAAGGTCTGTGAATTTCCTCTCACTATTAATGGTGTTCACCATGAGAAATTGGATTTGGTAGTTTTGAATAACTTGCCTTCTCCAGTAATATTGGGATTGCCCTGGTTAAAATTTCACAATCCTGTACTGGATTGGTCTACCAGTGAAATTAAATCCTGGAGCCATAAATGTTATGACAAGTGTTGTAACGGGCGTATTGCAGCTTTGGATAGGGGAGAATTGCCTGTTCCTATTCAGGATTTTTGGAGAATCATAGAATCATAGAATCATAGAATGGTAGAGTTGGAAGGGACCTCCTGGGTCATCTGGTCCAACCCCCTGCTCAAAGCAGGATTCACTAGATCATCTCAGACAGATGTCTGTCCAGCCTCTGTTTGAAGACGTCCATTGAAGGGGAACTCACCACCTCTCGTGGCAGCCTGTTCCACTCATTAATCACCCTAACTGTCAAAAAGTTTTTTCTAATATCTAATCTGTGTCTCCTCCCATTTAGTTTCATCCCATTGCTTCTAGTCTTTCCTTGTGCAAATGAGAATAAAGATGATCCTTCTACAATGTGACAGCCCTTGACATATTTGTAGACAGCTATTAAGTCTCCTCTCAGTCTTCTTTTTTGCAAGCTAAACATTCCCAAATCCTGCAACCGTTCCTCATAGGACATGGTTTGCAGACCAGTCACCATTCTGGTCGCTCTTCTCTGAACTTGCTCCAGTTTGTCTATGTCTTTTTTAAAATGTGGTGCCCAAAACTGTACACAGTATTCCAGATGAGGTCTGACCAAAGAGGAGTAAAGACCGATAATGACTTCACGTGATCTAGACTGTATGCTTCTGTTAATACATCCCAGAATTGTATTTGCCTTTTTTGCTGCTGCATCACACTGTTGACTCATGTTCAGTCTATGATCTATTAGTATACCTAAGTCTTTTTCACATGTACTGTTGCTTAGCTCTATTCCTCCCATTCTGTATATGCTTTTTTCATTTTTATTGCCCAGATGTAGTACTTTGCATTTTTCCCTGTTAAAAACCATTCTGTTGGTTGCTGCCCACTGCTCCAGTTTATTTAGGTCTTTTTGAATCCTCTCTCTCTCTTCTCTAGTATTAGCTATCCCTCCTAGCTTTGTGTCATCAGCAAATTTAATCAGTTTACCCTCAATTCCTTCATCTAAATCATTGATAAAGATGTTGAACAATACAGGTCCCAGGACGGAGCCCTGTGGTACCCCACTTGAGACATTCATCCAGCTGGATGTGAAGCCATTTACAACCACCCTTTGAGTCCGATCACTAAGCCAGTTATGAATCCACCTAACAGTTGCCTGGTCCATTGCATACTTGGTCATTTTTTCAATAAGGATGGTGTGAGATACTTTGTCAAATGCTTTGCTGAAGTCAAGATATACTATATCTACAGCATTTCCCTGATCCACCCAGTCAGTGATTCTGTCATAGAAGGAAATTAAGTTAGTCTGACATGACTTGTTAGTTACAAACCCATGCTGACTCTGGTTAATCACTTCATTCTTATCCATGTACTTACATACATGTTGTTTAATAATTTGTTCAAAGATCTTTCCTGGTATAGAAGTCAGACTCACCGGCCTATAGTTCCCTGGGTCCACCTTCTTCCCCTTTTTGAAGATAGGAACAACATTTGCTCTTCTCCAGTCTTCTGGGACTTCTCCTGTTCTCCAAGAATTTTCAAAGATTATGGAGAGTGGTTCTAAAATTTCTTCTACGATCTCCTTCAGTACTCTGGGGTGTAATTCATCTGGACCTGGAGACTTGAACTCATTTATGTTAGCTAAATATTCCCTCACAATCTTTCTGTTTACAGATAAATTGGATTCCTCTATTCCTTTAAAAGGACAGTGAAGATCAGTTGATGTTACATTTTGTTTCTGAGAGAAAACAGATGCAAAATAGGAATTAAAAAGTTCGGCCTTCTCAACATCCTCTCTTACCATTTCTCCATTTTCATCCTGTAAAAATCCTATAGCATCTTTGACTTTTCTTTTACTTTTGACATACCCCCAAAATCCTTTTTTATTGCTTTTGACATCTCTTGCAAGCCTTAATTCATTGTCAGCTTTAGCTAACCTGATACGTGCCCTGCAGGATCTGCAGACTGCATTATAATCTTCTTTAGATATGCCTCCCTCTTTCCATTTAATAAACATTTCTTTCTTTCTTTTTAGCATGTGCTTAAGTTCTGTGTTCATCCATCCTGGTTTCCTTAAATGCTTCCCATTCTTCCTACTTTTCGGGATTGTTAACGATTGTGCTTTGAGAATCTCATTTTTAAAAATTTCCCATCCTTCCTGGACATTTTTGTCCTTAAGGACATCCAGCCATTGGATCCCTCCTATTCTCTTTCTGAGTCTCTTAAAATCTGCCTTTCTAAAATCTAACCTTGAAGTTTGAGTCTTCACATGTCTTCCTCCTCTAGTTATCCAAAATTCTATAATAGCATGATCGCTGCCTCCTAGGGTCCCAGCCACCTTTACCTCCTCAACCATTTCCTCCCTGTTTATAAGGATTAGATCCAAAGTAGCAGATCCCCTTGTTTTCTCCCCTACCTTTTGGAAGATAAAGTTGTCAGCAAGAGAGGATAAGAATTTGCTTGACCTGTTAGTTTTACTTGAGAGAGATTCCCAACAAATGTCTGGATAGTTGAAATCTCCCATGACCACTACGTCATATTTTTTGGAGAACTTGGTCATTTGATACATAAAGAGTTCATCCATATCTTCAGCTTGCCCAGGTGGCCTGTAGTAAATGCCTACAATGGTGTCCTTTCCGTTGTTCTCTCCTTGTATTCTTACCCAAACAGTTTCCACAGAACTCCCAGTCTCTGAAGCTTCAATCTCTGTGCAGATATACGCTTTTCTAACATACAATGCAACACCTCCTCCTCGTTTATCAAGTCTGTTTCTTGCAAATAAGTTGTATCCTTTTAGCCTTTTATTCCAATCATGTGTATCGTCCCACCAAGTTTCAGTGATTCCAATGACATCATATTCCTTTTCCTGCATTAGTAGTTCCAATTCTCCTTGTTTGTTGCCCATGCTTTGTGCATTTGTATAAAAACATTTTAGTTTGTGATTGGTTTCTCTTCCTCCCATATTTTTATTATTTAAATTGTTTTGTCTTTGTTCTTCCTTTCCACTTCCAGTAGCAGAGATCTCAATAGTATTTGTCAGCTGTATGGCTTTTTCTGGCCTTTTGCTTCCCTTCCCACATTGTTCTAGTTTAAAGCTCTTCTGATGAGTGTAGCAAGGCGACTTCCAAATACATGTTTTCCAGTCTTCGTAAGGTGCACCCCATCTCTAGCAAGTAGTCCATCATATAGGTAATTCATTCCGTGATCCAGAAATCCAAATCCTTGTTGACGGCACCATCGACGTAGCCAGTTGTTCACCTGTAGAATCTTATTCCACCTCATTGTTCCATGGCCATCCACTGGGAGGATGGATGAGAAGACCACCTGCGCTCCCAATTCTTTCACTTTCTTGCCTAAGTCTTCAAAGTCACTGCAGATGGTTTCCAGGTCCTTTCTTGCGGTGTCATTTGTCCCCACATGTATTAGCAGGAATGGGTAGTGATCTGTAGGTCTGAAGAGTCTTGATATCCTGTCAGACACATCTTTAATTTTTGCTCCTGGAAGACAGCACATTTCTCTTGAGGTTATGTCTGGTCTGCAGATAGCGGCCTCTGTTCCTCTTAACAGGGAATCCCCCATGACCACCACTCTCCGTTTTTTCTTCACAACATTCTTCTTTCTCCATCCAGGAGGATTCTGAGGGCTTACAAGGTTATTCATTGCTGGCAAAGTCTTATTTTGCTGTATTTCTTCATGGTTCTCCTGCGTGAGAGCCTGGTACTGGTTCCTGAGCAGTATGGGTGCTGACTGCCTCTCGATCCTCCTGCTTCTGTGGGTCACATGCTTCCATTCCTCTGTTTCCTCAGGTGCAGTTCGAATTTCTTCTCTTTCTGAATCATGAAGAGATAATTCTGCTCTGTCTAAGAACTCTTCACCTTCCTTAATGATTTTCAAGGTAGTTAACCTCTCTTCTAGATTTCGCAACTTTTCCTCCAACAGGGACACAAGCTTGCATTTCTGGCATGTGAAGTCTGGCTTTTCCACTGGCAAGTCTGTGAACATGTAGCAGGATATGCAGCTCACCAAATGGCTCCTGGACTCTTCCATGTTCTTATTGTTAATGTTCTGAAAACAGTGAAAAAAGCATAAAAAAAAGCTTCAAAATGCGCGCGCCGGTAGGCGCGCGGTTTACCGATGTCCTCTTTTCAGCTCCAACAGCCAAAATCCAGTGTTCTTTGAGCTCGCGGAGACTCTTCACTTACCCCAAAATGCAGTGGGAATATGCAAATTATCTCCTCAGGACTCCTCCCCTGGTTTACCGATGTCCTCTTTTCAGCTCCAACAGCCAAAATCCAGTGTTCTTTGAGCTCGCGGAGACTCTTCACTTACCCCAAAATGCAGTGGGAATATGCAAATTATCTCCTCAGGACTCCTCCCCTGGTCTACCGATGTCCTCTTTTCAGCTCCAACAGCCAAAATCCAGTGTTCTTTGAGCTCGCGGAGACTCTTCACTTACCCCAAAATGCAGTGGGAATATGCAAATTATCTCCTCAGGACTCCTCCCCTGGTTTACCGATGTCCTCTTTTCAGCTCCAACAGCCAAAATCCAGTGTTCTTTGAGCTCGCGGAGACTCTTCACTTACCCCAAAATGCAGTGGGAATATGCAAATTATCTCCTCAGGACTCCTCCCCTGGTTTACCGATGTCCTCTTTTCAGCTCCAACAGCCAAAATCCAGTGTTCTTTGAGCTCGCGGAGACTCTTCACTTACCCCAAAATGCAGTGGGAATATGCAAATTATCTCCTCAGGACTCCTCCCCTGGTCTACCGATGTCCTCTTTTCAGCTCCAACAGCCAAAATCCAGTGTTCTTTGAGCTCGCGGAGACTCTTCACTTACCCCAAAATGCAGTGGGAATATGCAAATTATCTCCTCAGGACTCCTCCCCTGGTTTACCGATGTCCTCTTTTCAGCTCCAACAGCCAAAATCCAGTGTTCTTTGAGCTCGCGGAGACTCTTCACTTACCCCAAAATGCAGTGGGAATATGCAAATTATCTTCTCAGGACTCCTCCCCTGGTTTACCGATGTCCTCTTTTCAGCTCCAACAGCCAAAATCCAGTGTTCTTTGAGCTCGCGGAGACTCTTCACTTACCCCAAAATGCAGTGGGAATATGCAAATTATCTCCTCAGGACTCCTCCCCTGGTTTACCGATGTCCTCTTTTCAGCTCCAACAGCCAAAATCCAGTGTTCTTTGAGCTCGCGGAGACTCTTCACTTACCCCAAAATGCAGTGGGAATATGCAAATTATCTCCTCAGGACTCCTCCCCTGGTTTACCGATGTCCTCTTTTCAGCTCCAACAGCCAAAATCCAGTGTTCTTTGAGCTCGCGGAGACTCTTCACTTACCCCAAAATGCAGTGGGAATATGCAAATTATCTCCTCAGGACTCCTCCCCTGGTCTATCGATGTCCTCTTTTCAGCTCCAACAGCCAAAATCCAGTGTTCTTTGAGCTCGCGGAGACTCTTCACTTACCCCAAAATGCAGTGGGAATATGCAAATTATCTCCTCAGGACTCCTCCCCTGGTTTACCGATGTCCTCTTTTCAGCTCCAACAGCCAAAATCCAGTGTTCTTTGAGCTCGCGGAGACTCTTCACTTACCCCAAAATGCAGTGGGAATATGCAAATTATCTTCTCAGGACTCCTCCCCTGGTTTACCGATGTCCTCTTTTCAGCTCCAACAGCCAAAATCCAGTGTTCTTTGAGCTCGCGGAGACTCTTCACTTACCCCAAAATGCAGTGGGAATATGCAAATTATCTCCTCAGGACTCCTCCCCTTTTTTCTGAGAAGGAATCGCAGGTTTTGCCTCCCCATAGAGACTATGATTGTTCTATTGAATTTGTCCCTGGAGCGACTCTTCCTAAAAGTCGTTTATTTAACCTTACTATTCCTGAGAGGAAGGCTTTGGAGGAATACAAGTTTGGCCGCCGGTCACATTAGGCCCTCTAAGTCTCCTGTGGCGGTTGGATTTTTTTTGGTAAAAAAAAAGGACGGCGGTTTACGTCCTTGTCTGGATTTTCGTGAGATTAACAAAATTACTGTACGCAATCCTTACCCACTGCCATTGATTCCTGATCTGTTTAACCAGTTAATGGGGGCCAAGTGGTTCTCTAAAATTGACCTTAGGGGGGCATACAATCTGTTGCGCATGAAGGAGGGTGACGAATGGAAGACTGCTTTTAACACTCCTGTGGGTCATTTTGAGAATCTGGTTATGCCTTTTGGTCTTACTAATGCTCCTGCATTTTTTCAGAATCTTATTAATGACATCCTTAGACCTTTGATCAGCAAAAATGTGGTTGTGTATTTGGATGACATTTTGATTTATTCGCCGGATCTGGAGTCTCATTGGCGGAGCGTACGTGAGGTATTACAGTTATTAATGGACAATTCGCTTTTTGCTAAGCTGGAGAAATGTGAGTTCGCTGTACAGAGAATTAGTTTTTTGGGTTACATTATCTCCAGCGAAGATTTTGAGATGGACCCGGTTAAAGTTCAAGCTGTACAGGAATGGCCTAGGCCTATTGGTTTGAAATCGATACAGAGGTTTTTAGGTTTCGCCAATTATTACAGAAAATTCATAAAAAATTTTTCTAGTATTGTCAAACCTCTGACTGATCTCACCAGGAAAGGTGCTGATGCGGTTCAGTGGACTTCTGAGGCCATTGAAGCTTTTGTGTATCTCAAGGAGAGGTTCACCTCTGCTCCCATCCTTATGCAGCCTGATGTGACTAAGCCGTTTTTGGTTGAGGTTGATGCTTCCTCTGTGGGGGTTGGCGCAGTATTGTCTCAGGATAACGGGGATGGATTACATCCCTGTGCCTTTTTTTCAAAAAAATTTTCGGAGACTGAACTGAATTACGATATTGGTAATCGGGAATTATTGGCTATTAAACTCGCATTTGAACACTGGCGCCACTTCTTGGAAGGTGCGGAATTTCCCGTTCAGGTTCTTACGGATCATAAAAATCTGATATATCTTGATGCTGCCAAGCGCCTGAATGCCCGTCAGGCTAGGTGGGCACTGTTTTTCTCGCGGTTTAATTTCTCCGTTACTTACATCCCTGGTACTAAGAATGTTAAGGCGGATGCCTTGTCTCGCAGTTTTTCTCCCATAGTCGGTGCTGAGAAAGAGGAGAACATTTTACAAGAAGGTGTTGTGATAGCTGCTTTGGACTCCGTTTTTGAAGATGAGATTCTTAAAGCACAGGAGAATGCCCCATCTAACACTCCTCATGGGAGGTTGTTTGTGCCTGGGACCTTTAGGAGAGATTTGTTTGTTGAGTGTCACGAATCTCGGTTGACAGGTCATCCCGGAATCTCTGAGACCAAGAGACTGGTGGGTCGCAGTTTTTGGTGGCCTGGATGGCAGAAGGAAGTCATTAAGTGGGTGCGTCAATGTACTATATGTGCTAGATCTAAGTCCTCACATACTCCTGCTGCGGGGTTGCTTTGTCCTTTGGAGGTTCCCAGTGCTCCTTGGACACATTTGGCTATGGACTTTATAACTGACCTTCCCCCCTCTGAGGGTTTTACTGTCATCTGGGTGGTCGTGGACCGTTTTAGCAAGATGTGTCACTTGGTTCCCTTCGTCAAACTGCCCTGCGCTAAAACTCTCGCTAAGGCCTTTGTCAAGGAAATTGTCAGACTTCATGGCGTTCCTACTGACATTGTTTCTGATAGGGGTCCTCAGTTCGTGGCTTGTTTTTGGCGTGCCTTTTGTGACAGGTTGGGAGTTCATTTGTCGTTCTCGTCCGGATATCATCCTGAATCTAATGGCCAGACAGAAAGGAAAAACCAGGATGTTGAGCAGTTCTTGCGTTGTTTTGTGGCAGACAATCAAGAGGGGTGGTCTGAGTTTCTGCCACTTGCTGAATTTGCTCTGAACAATCATACATCTTCTTCTGCTGGTTGTTCGCCTTTTTTTTGTTGTTCTGGGAGACATCCGTCGTTTGGGTCGTTCTCCAAGTTGGGATCTGCCGTGCCTGAGGAGGAGAATTTTTCCGGTGATTTGGAGAGAGTTTGGACGGATGTGCGTGGTAATCTTCAGGAGGCCAACAGAAAATCTAAAGACTACTTTGATAGGAAACGACAGGAGGTTTTGTTCGCTGTTGGTGACATGGTTTGGTTGTCCTCTAGGAATCTGCGGTTGAGGATTCCTTCTAAGAAATTGGGTCCCAAGTTTGTAGGGCCCTTTAAGGTGCTTCAGGTTGTCAACCAATCTGCTGTTAGGTTGGAGGTTCCTACCTCCTGGAGAATTAATCCGGTATTTCATGTCTCTCTGTTAAAAAAAGCTGTTGTGTCGGATGGTGACGCCTCTGCCTCTGTTCCTCCGGTGGTGGAGGATGGGGAATATGAAATTTCTAGCATCCTTAACTCTAGACGGTATAGAGGTAGTTTGCAGTATCTTGTGGCCTGGAAAGGTTTCGGACCCGAGGATAACTCTTGGGTGAGGTCAGATGATGTTTCCGCGTCCAGACTTATCAGAGCGTTTCAGAGGAGATTTCCTGATAAGCCTGGTCCTAGGGGATCCGGAGGATCCTCTTAGAAGGGGGGGTACTGTTAGAGCCTTGCTCTTAGGTTTTTTCCTTTGCTGGTCACATGACCTTGTTGGCCTATTTAATCCTGCTCCGCCCTTCTGGCTTTGTTGGACTTCATTGTATAACTACTTTCTAGCTAGCCTGTGCTCTGTATCTAACTCTGTTAGTTTGCTTGGTCTACGGACCTCTATGTTCTATATATTTTGTTTGTTCGTCTGTCTGCTACTATTTCTGTTAGGAGGTGTCCCATTTTCCTCCCAGTCCTTAGTACTTGTAGGGATTCCTTCCCCACATCTATAGGTCTCCGTACAGACTAGCTTAGGACTTTAGCAGGTCTGATCGCAGGATCAGGTTCCCTGTTACATCGTAGGGATTCAGCTGAGTTCTATCGTAGGGACAGATCTCCTCTCTTTCCTTAGCACTGGTAGCAGAACATAACACCATCCTTACCTGGAAGTGGAATATCACACCTCTGGTTGAGGTGCAATACCCCTGAAGCAACTGAACCCTCGGGGCGCTACATTTCCGTAGCTCCGTGAACATGATTTGCGACTGTTTGACAGCTTTAATACATGTGTGGAATGCTGGAAAAACAGGCATTCCTCACATGTATTAAAGCTGTCAAACAGTCGCAAATCACGTTCCCGGAGTGACGAAAACTTAAAGCCCGAGCACACTGAAGATAATAGGTGCTCACCTGAGCATGCTCGTAAATCTCGAGCAATGAGCATGCTCGATCATCACTACTTGCTATGTGTAGCACAAGTGATCAGACGATGGCAGCTTCAACTCTCCCATGGAGGCTATTAAAGCAGGTAAAAAGTAAAAAAAATGTTTTTAAAAATATTTAAAAATGTAACAGTTCAAATCACCCTCCTTTTGCCCCATTCAAAATAAAACAATTAAAAATAAAAAATACACATACTTGGTATCGGCGAGTTCAGAATCACCCGATCTGTCAAAATATAAAGAGAATTAATCAGATCGGTAATGAGGAAAAAAAACAAAACTGTAGAATTTTGGTTGCTGCAACATTGCAATAAAACAAAATAACGGGCAATAAAACATCGTATCTACCCCAAAATGGCATCAATAAAAACGTCAACTCAGCGCGCAAGAAATAAGCCCTCACCCGGCCCCAGATCCCAAAAAAGGAGATTCCATGGGTCTTGGAAAATGGCTCCATTATTTTTTTTTTTTACAAACTTTGGAATTTTTTTTCACCACTTAAATAAAAAAGAACCTATACATGTTTGGTGTCTACAAACTCGTAATGACACGGAGAATAATAATGGCAGGTCACTTTTAGCATTTACTGAATATGTTAAAAAAAACAATTGTCAAATTGCACTTTTTTTGCAATTTCACCACACTTGGAATTTTTTTCCCGTTTTCCAGTACACAATATGGTAAAATCAATGGCGTCGTTCAAAAGTACAACTCGTCTGCGAGAAACAAGCCCTCACACGGCCATATTGACTGAAAAAAAAAAGTTATGGCTCTGGGTAGAAGGGGAACAAAAAATGAAAATGCAAAAACAAAAAATCCCAGGATGGTAAAGGGGTTAAATGAGCAATGTATATATGTGATTTGTTTTTTGAAATCTATGTCTTAATCCACAGTTTTTAATACACCATATTTTACAGACCATAAGGTTTTAGAGGAGGAAAATAGAAAAAAAATGTGAAGAAAAAAATGTCATGCCGCATTGTTATGGGGAAGGGTCTCCTGCTGGCACTGTTTATGGCCCCCACACGCCGATGTCAGCTGCCGGAATATTCACTGCTCCCCATGCCCGGGGGTGTGGAGAAAGTTTTAAGAAAATTATACAAACAACCTTTTCACCTATCTAGATTAGTGCCCTTATGGGAAAATCCTAGATTTATTCAGGGTAAACAGAACAAGCTTTGTAAGCAATGGAACCAGAAAGGGATTTATTAAATGATAATGAAGGAAGGCTGCTCACCTGGCAGGAATTCTCAGGGATGTATGATATGGGAGATCATCAATGTCTACAGTACCACCAAACAGTTACTTTCCACAGCTCTATGGTGAGAGATTTCGGGAAGGTGGAAAGGAGGGATGATTTTGATATATTGATGTGGTCTAGCTCATGGGTAAATTCCCTATCCACAATATACAAAAGGATTAGGAGACAAATTCTGCACACTGTGGTACCTGATTTATTTATCCATTGGAGTATAGCGCTAAATGACACTTAGATAGATGGTAAACTTTTGACGGGCTTGGATAAAGTAAAAATAGCAATGAACAATGGAGAGAAATGCAGAACAAACTGATTCATAATGCCATTTATGCTTTCAATTTTTCCTACAAAGATGCTTCATCACATTATTTATGAAAATGCCCAAAATGTAACCTAAAACCAATTTGTTTGATAGCATCAGACGATGCCCTTCCACCCAAATGGTGTGGGAAGAGACCCTTCTCTATTTAGATAATGTTTGGAGAATTAAAGTCCCACAGTCTCCTCGGGCATGTTTATTTCATCATATTGTAACAGAACATCGGGAGGATGGGGACAGAGTTCTGTCTATACAGATAATACATGTAGTTCTATTGGTGGTTAAAAAATGTATACTTAGATATTGGTTGAAGAAAGAGACACCTCAATTATCTGAAATAATCAAAACTCTGAAAACCTTATTAGTTTATGACAAACTTGAGTCAGAAAAACAAAAAGAAAAGTCGACGACAGAGTTTTTTCACAAACTGAGATCTTTTAATGAATATAGCAATACACAATCTGATATGTCACAGCTGATGAAAGTATTCTGACACACATCCTGGTATCATATGGAGGAACATAGGGGGACAACAGGATTACTTAAAGTCTAATGGATTCACTTATTTTTACATCTATTCATATAAGGATTTTAGAAAAGTGTTTTTTTTGTTGTTTTGCATGCGGAGTTAAAAATTGAATCTGTTAAAATTGTGGAAAAAAAATGATTGGATGGATTTCACACTTATTTATAAAGATGTGGTCTGTGTTGGTAAATGTCATGGAGATTCTAGGATTATAACCCGATTTGTTTGTCTATTTTGTCTCATTAAATAAAGTTTGTTTAAAAAAAATAGATGAGAACACTAGATTCCATCATGACATCATAATTAACCATCACTACTTACAGAAGTGTTTACACCCATATAGTCACTTTGACATTCCGGTGTCATTGCTGTCAGTGAGAAGCTACATAGCTAATCATATACTGATTGCGCTTGGATTTACTTTGGATTTACTTGAAATGTCTGAAATTCCTTCAGACAGACTTCAGGTGTTAGCACTGCTCCAGGGGATTCTTACCACCTACGCCCCTGACATTGTGCTACCACTACCCGATGGCGTCCTCAGCTTCACTTACCGGCTGGTTATGAAGCTTGTGATAGACTGCCTGACCAAATACCACAAAGGTCGTATTAGCTCAGAATATCTTGAGCATTTACAGCAAAACATCTGGACACTCGTACAGCAGGTAAATAGCAGGCAATCTGCACAAATCTTATAATAATAATAATAATAATAATAATAGAATATGGTAAGGGATTACAAGTTTAAGTTTAACCTGTTCCAAATACTAAGATAAGAATAGCCGGGGCCAAAAATGGGGCATACAGGCTACATGACAAGGGAAATTGAGGTATCTAAAGGGTTAATTGAAATAGGGACAGGAAGGTTGTTACCGTGGGGTGAATGGGATTGGTTAACCTTGTAAGGACCAGGAAATTTGACATTTTTTGCTGTCATTTTTTCATCACTTTCTTTTAAGAGCCATAACTTTCTTATTTTTCTGTTGGCGTTTGTGAGAAGAGTTGTAGCTTTGAGTGGCTCCATTCTTTTTACCATAAAATATACAGTAGTTTTTTGGGGGTTTTGTTTTTACGGCGTTTGTTATACATTAAAAATGACCTGGAAATATGATTTTCCACGTCATTTCGATTAAGGCGATACCGAATATGCAAAGAAAATTCAGAATATTGCGAAAACATTTTTTTGCTTTGAGTCGCTAAATTCTGAGACCCGTAACATTTCTTATTTTTCTGTTGATGGGGCCCAGTGAAGACTTGTTTTTTTACGCTGTAAGATATGGAGGAGAGGAAGAAGGATTTAAAAGGCGGTGCTTGATAAATAGAGGGTTTGGGGAGATGTGATTTTTAATTGTCACAGGCCGATTTACACAAGTCGTAAGCAGTCATGTGTCTTACTTACATGCCTTAGGTGTGGAGGGTGGATGTGGAGATATAAAGGGAACCTGTCGCCTAAAATAATGCTATTAACCTGCACCTCAATTTGCAGGTTAATAGCGTTCTGACATCATGCAGCCGCCACACTGAAATAAACTGTATCTCCCCTGGCAGCCTCGCTCTTTCAGTCATATCGGTGGCGCCGGCAGGCTTTCAGTCACCGTTCTCTGCATAGTGAGCGGCGGCTGTAACCGCACCCGGCACTGACTGACAGCCGGTGCTAATATGGCCGCACAATGTCAGAATGCTACTAACCTGCATATCAACTCCATATCTGCAGGTTAATAGCATTACTTTACATGACAGGTTCCCTTTAGAGGTTTACAAATGACCGGATCCCTCGTCAGCTGTCATGTAGTATTTGTAGTGCCAATATCAGGAGTAACACGGCGACATAAATGGCATCCTCCATTCTGCACTTTCTCTCATGATTTTCCTTTCTTGTTTATTTCCATCTCTATAGGCTGAAGAAAAATCCCATAGTGGAGAATTGGCCTTTATTAAACAACTGGCCCAGAATGTCCTGCTTGTACTGGAGTATCCGGCCTACTCCCTGGAGCGCCTGGTAAGGAGCCATCGTCTTCTATATCTCATGTCCTTGTTGTCTGATCTTCTCCAGATTACCGTCATATAGCAGAAACTCAGATTTATGGTGGTAGAGGCCTCCCTGTCCGCTCCAGGCAGACACAGGACATTTTATGCCCGCCTGTCTCTGCGGCTCCATCATATGTGAGGACAGTCTGTACTCAGCGGTGCGGAGTTAGTATTTCCGCTTCTGTCTCTCTCGATCATCACAATCTTCCTTC
The DNA here is from genome assembly GCF_046119375.1 of Phyllobates terribilis. Lineage (NCBI taxonomy): Eukaryota > Metazoa > Chordata > Amphibia > Anura > Dendrobatidae > Phyllobates > Phyllobates terribilis. The sequence continues at coordinate 394,670 of NW_027363375.1, forward strand.
TTATAAATGCTGCAGTCCTGATAGAAGATATTGTAGATCAGTTGTAGATACAAGTCCCTTATACAACCCCTGGCAAAAATTATGGAATCACCGGGCTCGGAGGATGTTCATTCAGTTGTTTAATGTTGTTGAAAAAAAAGCAGATCACAGACATGGCACAAAACTAAAGTCATTTCAAATGGCAACTTTAGGGCTTTAAGATACACTAAAAGAAATCAAGATTAAAAATGTGGTACTCAGTAAGGGTAATTTTTTTCATACCAAGCAGAGGGAAAAAAATATGGAATCACTCAATTCTGAGGAAAAAATTATGGAATCATGAAAAACAAACACACAAAAGAACACTACAATACATCACTAGTATTTCGTTGCACCACCTCTGGCTTTAATAACAGCTTGAAGTCTCTGAGGCATGGACTTAATGAGTGACAAACAGTACTCTTCATCAATCTGGCTCCAACTTTCTCTGATTGCTGTTGCCAGATCAGCTTTGCAGGTTGGAGCTTTGTCATGCACCATTTTCTTCAACTTCCACCAAAGATTTTCAATTGGATTCAGATCCGGACTATTTGCAGGCCATGACATTGACCTTATGTGTCTTCTTTCAAGGAATGTTTTCACAGTTTTTGCTCTATGGCAGGATGCATTATCATCTTGAAGAATGATGTCATCATCCCCAAACATCGTTTTAATTGATGGGATAAGAAGACTGTCCAAAATATCAATGTAAACTTGCGCATTTATTGAAGATGTAATGACAGCCATCTCCCCAGTGCCTTTACCTGACATGCAGCCTCATATCATCAATGACTGTGAAAATTTGCATGTTCTCTTCATGCAGTCATATTTATAAATCTCATTGGAACGGCACCAAACAAAAGTTCCAGCATCATCACCTTGCCCAATGCAGATTCGCGATTCATCACTGAATATAACTTTCATCCAGTCATCCACAGTCCACAATTGCTTTTCCTTAGCCCATTGTAACCTTGTTTTTTTGTGTTTATGTGTTAATGATGGCTTATGTTTAGCTTTTCTGTATGTAAATCCCATTTCCTTTAGGCGGTTTCTTACAGTTCGGCCACAGACATTGACTCCAGTTTCCTCCAATTCATTCCTCATTTGTTTTGTTGTGCATTTCCTGTTTTGAAAACATATTGGATTAAGTTTCCGGTCTTGACGCTTTGATGTCTTCCTTGGGCAACATTGTGTGATGATTTACCTTCTTTTAAGAGTTTGATAATCCTCTAATTTGTTTCAATTGACATCTCTCGTGTTGGAGCCATGAGTCATGTCAGTCCACTTGGTGCAACAGCTCTCCAAGGTGTGATCACTCCTTTTTAGATGCAGATTAACTAGCAGATCTAATTTGATGCAGGTGTTAGATTGGAAATGAAAATTTACAGTGTGATTCCATAATTTTTTCTTCAGAATTTAGTGATTCCATAATTTTTTTCCCTCTGCTTGGTCTAAAATAAATTACCTTTACTGAGTACCTCATTTTTAATATTGATTTCTTTTAGTGTTTCTTAAAGCCCTAAAGTTGCCATTGGAAATTACTTTAGTTTTGTGCCATGTCTGTGATCTGCTTTTTTTTCAACAACATTAAACAACTGAATGAACATCCTCCGAGCCCGGTGATTCCATAATTTTTGCCAGGGGTTGTATATTAATGTGGATTTACTGGGGGAGCGGCTTTGTATAGTTCGTCCAATACTGAAATTATCCAGGAAATCCAATGATTAGTCCTTCCTGTCTATTGTATGTGGTAATGTAGTATTTGTGAAATGTTATATTAATTGTATATATTATATCCATCAGGAAACATCCGAAGGCGACTCCAAAGAGGGTCAAAACGGAAATATTGCTGACCCTGATATCAGTCAGCCGGGGCCGAACCCTGATCTGATGGAAGGTAAGCCGGTCATCTAATATTTTACATACAAATATCAAGTTATAGAGAATGACAGAGAACATGGAGATTTACTCTTCATCCAATGTATGAGGAAGCTGGTGGCTCATGAGCCCCCATGGACTATAATGAGGGGGTCACAAATGTACAAAGAGGCTCATTGGTCCCCAATCATGTAATTGTTGAGGATTCGGTCAGATCCTGAGCAATGACACGTTCATAGTACAGTATATATATATAGATATGCCATAAATATATACAGTGTGTGCAGAATATCCTTATATCTAGTATATTCCATGTATAGGGGTCTTATCATTTCCATTATTATATGGATGTGTTATATAAGTGGTGATATAGACTAATACATGTCGTCTCTTCATTATTTTATCATTATTATAGGAATAACTGTGCCGACAAATACTGATGGTGGAACATCTGAGCCACCAGAGATCATCCAGGAATCTGCCAGTGTAAGTATCATGGGACGTCTGTATATCATCAGATGACGGGTGGGAATTACACATCCCATATGACAATGGGATATCTCTGCTCTTATGTAGATCAGACCTATTATGTGTGACGGTGGTGTTATTATTCTGTCTCCTCCGTGTGATGTCCCTTATCCTCCCCTGCAGTACAATGATTTATGTGTATGGGGAATATCCACTTATAATATAATAGTGTCTGTGGGGGGTCCGGCTTTTATCACGTCCTCTACTTCGGTTGCAGTGTAATCAGGGGGGATATAATATAGACGGGAGATCTGGAGCTTTTATACTCCTGCAGCTTCGTTGTCTTAATGTCATTTCTTATTCCTTTTTAGGCCTTGATCAGATCAGTGAATCCTTGTAAGGACGACTTTAATCCTATCAAACTGATCAGCTGTGGAGGATTTGGGTGAGCTTTACTTGGTATAATATTTATTTCTCAGGGCTCCTTATAGTGATGCCTATGTCTCTATGTCCTGCCCGCGCAATGCTACCATAGAGAAATTATGGTTCCACATCACTGTCCACATCTAATTGTCTCTCTTCAGGTCAGTTAGGATGTGACGTGGATGAGGACTTTCCATAGGTGATCATTTATGGAGTGTTATTTTATGGATTTCTAGTGATGGCCACACATCTAGTATTAACCATTAGTACAGGAGATCAATTGATCAGGTCTATGGATGGACTGTTAGTAAGAATTCATAATAAATCATGGCTTTTCTTCCTCCTCAGATCCGTCCACCTAGTTCGCCATACAGACACAAACAAGATATGTGCTATGAAGAAAATGGACAAGCAGAACCTGAGAAAGCCAAAGACCCTTAAATGGGCCTTTCAGGAGAGGGACATCTCTACATTCGCTGATTGTCCCTTTGTGGCCTCCATGTTCTGCTCCTTTCCTACTAAATTTCATCTGTGTATGGTCATGGAGTATGCACCAGGTAGGACACATCCATTGTATTTATATCCAGCCCACGTCTGCCTAATCCTAGCACCTTATATATAACCTGAACATGTCCACATGGACGGTTACATGTCAACACCGCATTTACTATAATGTTACTAAGATGCCTTGTGTGTCCTCACTGAGCATGGCGGCAATATCTGCTATGGAGGAAAGGAAGATTTCTCTGTATTTGAACAGTTTTTATAGATGAGAAGTTTCACAGAGAAATAAATGAGAGGCTTGTAGATGATTCCTGGCTCTGTCTCTATGTACAGGGTTCCTCTGCAGTATACGCTCTACATTACACAGTGTATCTCTATATATACCATCCTGTCCCAATATCTCCGCTTGTTTCACATTCACACTCATCATGTGTAATTTACTCTGTAACAGACCCTCACCTGTCATATTTGCTTTTTCCTGTAGGAGGAGACTGTGGCAATCTTCTACAGCACAGGGGTCCTTTACCTATCACCTTGGCCCGTCTGTACATTGCAGAAACAGTCCTTGCTGTGGAATATCTGCACAGCTATGGTGTGGTGCACAGAGACCTGAAGCCTGTAAAGTAAGTGACCCTTGAGCTATAATAAAGGGGATGAAAGTTAGTTTGTTATACAGTCTATGGGTTATTACTTTTGGCTGACAACATCTTTTCTTTTACAGCCTCCTGATAACATCAACAGGACATATTAAAGTGACCGATTTTGGAGTTTCAAAACTTGGCCTCATGAGACCAACATCAAACATCTATAAGGCTCAAACTATGGACATCACCAAAGAGTTCTGTGATAAAGAGGTCGGCTTTACTTACAGGATTTTCTACTTTACATATCTCATCTCTTTCTCCTTCTCTGATCATTTCTCATCACATTTCCACTGATGTTATTTGTCGTATGTATTGATCATCATCTCATTCTTCTGTTGTTTTCCAGACTGCTGGCACGTCTAGTTACATGGCCCCAGAAGTTATCCTAAGGAAAGGCTATGGAAGACCTGTTGACTGGTGGTCAGTAGGCATCATCCTATATGAATTTCTCTTTGGATATACACCATTTTATAGGGCTTCCCAAAAGGAGAAATTGCGCAGTATCCTCAGTGGTAAGTAAAATAATCTGACTGCTTGTCATGTCGCTGTTATTTGGTTTGATTTGTTCCTTGGTTCAGTTTCTAGCTTTTTTAAGGAAAATGCTTTTTTATGTAAATAAATGAAGAGGTTTTATTTCCTGTAATATTTTCTTTTTATATCACAGATGACATTGTTTGGAGATGTAATTCCTTTCCTCCACCAAATGCTCGGGGCATCATCACTCAGCTACTCAGAAAAAATCCAGAACAAAGACTTGGGACAGGTAATATGATTATAGTATTAATAATGACTTATTACACCTCTGGGCAAATGAAGGTGTCCATGAGGATGAGCACTGAAGGTCTCTACCAACGTGTCCATTCCCCATTCTTCATGCTATAATGTTCAGTTCAGTTCCTTCATGTTGGCTCTTTTAAATCTCCAGTTCAGATTAACATAAACTGTATATATACGGAGTAGTTTCTCTGACAATAACTGTATCGATTTTTTTCTTGACTTCCTTTTCCAGGAGGGGCACACGAGATCAAAATTCATCCATTTCTGCGTGCCTTAAACTTTAACAACCTTCTAAGTCAGAAGCCTCTGTTCGTTCCTGATCTAAAATCAGATGAGGACACCCGCTATTTTAGCAGTAAGTAAAATGAGACGTTATCGGCAGAAAACTGCTGAGTGTCTTTTCTTTCATTATGTGTGACAATCAGTTCCCATCATAATGAGTAATAACATGGTGACTGTCTGACTGGCTCTTATACTAATAATTTCTCATAACACTTTTACTTTTCAGATCGCTCTGTGGGTTATAAATTTAGGAATTCAGATGATGGGGACACAAGTGAGGACAATGACTGTCCAGAAATCAAAAACTTTGAATCATCTTCTCAAAGGTTTTCCAAAGTAAGTATATCTAAATCATGTAGGTCAATAAAATGAATAAAACCTATGATTAGAAAAAAAGTTTCAAAATATATCTATTTATATTTTATATTTCTTTGTGTTTTTTTAGCTATATACCACCAGTACCAAGATGGTGACCATTGAAGAACCTATGTCACCTCCAGAGTGTACCCCTGAGAACAGCAAAAAACACCAAGACTTGTGAGTAGATTATTATTATTATTATGAGATTTAGCTCTGATATATGCTCAGACACGAGTAACACAAATCTAAATCCAGCATCCACCACCCCATGATAACTGATTGCTGTGGATCTGGCTTGTGATTACACAGCAATATCAGTTGATCATTGCAACGAGCCATTCATTCCCAGCTCTTTATAGGCCAATATTACTAGTTAGACTCCATTCTTGCTGGTAGAATGGGGTCCTGAGCAGAGTATCCCCTTTATGATGTCCCAAATGGCCTTACAGGCAGGTGTTCTTCCTTTTTGTATTGTTTTCCCTTGTAATTTACTTGACTTTCTTCTACCAAACAGGCATAAAGAATCTCCCCCTTCCAAAACTGATGATGGTGACAATCAGTGTGTCACTGCTAAAAAGTGTGAGTCATCCTCGCCCTCATTGTCAGGTATGTACAGATTTATAGACCATCCCATTATAGGCTATGATACAAAAGTGTAATGTGAATCTGCACATGAAGGCTCAGATAATGACTTACTTTATTCCCGCTGCCCCTGAGTATTCAATTTTTTGTTTTGGTAAAATCCACCATACGGTTCCAGAGTTATTGGCAGTTTTATTTAGTGCTCATTTTTATGGTCTTTACAAGGGGGTGGTGCTAACAGGATTATCTGGGGGGGGGGGTGTCTTCAGCCTCTTCTTCAGTATTATAGTGTGGTAAAGACCATAAAAATGACCACTAAATAAAAAGGCCCCTGTCTGTGGAACTGTAAGGCGGTGTGCTCACAATGCGTTTTTAATCGTTTCCGCAGCAGCAATTCCGCCGCAGAAACGCTTAAAAAACGCTTGGTAGAAGGCCTGCCATGTTCCCCAATGATAATCCCCATGTGCTGTGCACATGCTGCAGAAATTTCCGCTGCGGATTATCATTGCGGAAAAATCCGCAGCACTACCAATTATTTTGCAGAAGTCCTGCGTTTTCACCGCCATTGACTTGCATTGGAACGCATGGAATCCGCATCACTGCATCTGTACATGCGGAATCCATGTGTTTCAATGTACGGATGGTACTCGGGTGTGGAGAAGAGGAGACTCTCCTCCAGACCCTCCCCCCCTACCATAGAACCTGTAAAAAAAAAAGAATAAAATAAAAAATAAATATGATACTTACCTTCTGATGGCCTCCGGTTCCTTGTCTCGGCTTGCCGGCAGCTCGCGGTAGACTAAAGGACCTGCGCTGACGTCATTTAGTCATGTGACGGGTCATGCGACCAATGATGTCGGCAGGTCCTTAAATCTACCGCGAGCTGCCGGCAAGCCAAGAAAAGGACTCCGGGGGCATCAGAAAGTAAGTATATTTATTTTTTACCATTCTTTCGGTCACACTATATAAATCCATGCCGGCTGCCGGTTGCATGGATTTATATAGTGTGACCAAGTTGTCAAGCACTTTCCAAGTGATGCTAAAATCGCTTGGAAAGTGCTTGACAACCCGCATGCGAAATCGCATGATCCGCATGTCCCTGGCAGGAAAAACACATGTACAATCCGCATGTACAATCCCCATGTACAATCCGCATGTACAATCCGCATGTTCAATCCGCATGCCTTTTTTGTGCCAGGGAGATGCAGAAACGCTCAGGAAAAAATCCGGAGCATTTCTGCATCGTGGGCACATAGCCTAAGGGGGATTTTAATAAAAACCAAAAACAGAGTCCTCAGGGGAGCAGGGGAATAAAGTAAGAGTGAATTCTGGACACTTAAGACCTGGTGATGAGTCTTCTTTAAACTTACGCTTAAGTGTTATCTGACGGATTATATAAAAACACTTTGGCTTGCTGCAAGTAATGTCATGTTAATAAGGGGGACACCACACGGCCGCACACAGAAAAGCTACAAGTGCATATTAACCAGTTTGAGTAACTCTATAAACATATAAAATTGATCTTTGAGGAGTTTATAATCAACATCTTTTTCTGACTTCTTATTAGAACCTCCAGTTAAGGAGAGAAAGAAATCTGCACTAAATCTGAGAAAACAGCAAAGAACAGATAAAGTGGAAGAGGGGGAAAGTAGTAGGCGAGGTAAGTGTGAGGATAACCTCCATGTTGTATGATGTCAGTGAGATAAGTCATGTGGAGCAGATGTCATCTGTCAGTGGTGGGATTGTCACATGTATGATGGCTGACAATGATCCCGCACCTATGTATGGAGAAGATTCCTCTACCGGCCTCCCACAGAGACACCACAGTAGTGTCCTCTAATATGGAGTCCCATTACTTACATCGGTTTTCATCTTTTTTATAGGTTCTATCTTCCGCCGGATGATATCATCCTGCCGGCGTGGATTATCCAGGGCTGCTCGCACTATCAGACAAAGCTGCATTTTTGCCTACTGTCACCAGGGCACCAGAAACATCTCAAGGGCAGAAAACCCTCACATCTAGTGCCCTGAAGAAAGTACAGCACATCCACCATCAATGCTGTACCTGCATGGAAAGAGTTGTACCATCTACTGTACCTGTGGCCATCTGACCAGCGAGAAATATCTGCAAAAGTCAAAGGCCTCCAAGAACATCTTTTCAACCTTCCATTTAATTCTTAATTAAAAAAAAATAAATTGGTTAATGTCCTTTTGAATTGAATTGAATATTACTGACATTTATGGCATATCAATGCTACACATGTTATATCTGTCCAATGGTTTGGACACCAAACAGAAGATTAGACAAGACTGAAACATACAGTTTGCACAGCAAGTTGTTTTTACATTGCAGTGTTTGTTCAATTAAATTTTATTGAGTGCTTTTCATAAGGGAACCAGGCAGAAACCACCTGAAATAGACATTGTGTGCACAAAAAGTGGCAACCAAGCTAGGGGGAAACATGCCCTGATCCACTGATTTTACAAGAACTCAGATACTTTTACCTTAGTAGCGCTCTATTTCAGATTCAGGCACAAGAACAAGTTGGATTCTGTGCTGTGCATCCTGGAGGTGAGGGTGATCGCGCCCACAATCCAGCTGTCACGCCTCACTTGTCGTGACGTCAGCACGGGGTCACGTGATGCCTGTGAGCGGCGCTATCCTTGGCTGCAACGTAAGCTAATTACAAAAATTCTTAGGGGCCCCGTGGGGATACATTGGAGGGGTAATCTAAAGTACTGGACAACTTCTTTAAGAATCATTTTTTTCCTGTATAATGACTTAAACCAAAATTTTATTTTTGATTAACAAATAGATAATTTCAGTGTAATTTATGAAGGAAAAAAAGAACTGCCAAAAATTAGGGATTCTGATACATCCTGTATTAGAATAAAGGAGGGTCTCATGCACATTCTGGTCAATTTGACATATAGTAGTACTTCTAGACTCATAAAGGCTATGCACTAAGTGCAAATCCTGCCAAAAAATGCAAGTAGGGTCATCCATACACCATGGAAGGCACCAACTGTAGTGCCTCATTCAAATATTGTGAACAAAGTATACACTGTGTGCAGAATTATTAGGCAAGTTGTATTTTAGAGGATTATTTTTATTATTGATCAACAACTATGTTCTCAATCAACCCAAAAGACTCTTAAATATCCAAGCTTAATATTTTTGGAAGTTGGAGTGGGGTGTTTTTAGATTTGGCTCTCTTAGGAGGATATCTGTTTGTGCAGGTAACTATTACTGTGCAGAATTATTAGGCAACTTATTAAAAACCAAATATAATCCCATGTCACTTGTTTATTTTCACCAGGTAAACCAATATCAGTGCACAAAATACAGAAATAAACATTTCTGACATGCTAAAACAAAAACCAAAAAAATTAGTGATCAATATAGCCGCCTTTCTTTATGATGACACTCAACAGGCTTCCATCCACAGATTGTGGCCAACACACTTTCTGCAACCCTGTTGGCTATTTGACATGTAACGCTTGATTGTTCGGTGATCACGCTTCAAAAGTTTGGAAATTTCAAGACTGCTGCATCCCTCTGCAAGACATCTCACAATTTTGGACTTTTCAGAGCCCGTCAAACCTCTCTTTTGACCCATTTTGCCAAAGGAAAGGAAGTTGCCTAATAATTAAGCACACCTTCTATAGGGTGTTGATGTCATTAGTCAACACCCCGCCTCATAACAGAGATGCACATCACCAGATTTACTTAATTGGTAGTTGGCTCTCAAGCCTATGCAGCTTGGAGTAGGACAACATGTATAAAAAGTATCATGTGATCAAAATACTCATTTGCCTAATAATTCTGCACACAGTGTAGTTGTGGTACACCTACAATAGTGTTCAAACTAATAGCAGTGGGTTAAATAACATGAGTTAAGCACAAAACCTTTATACTAGTTTTTATTTCCATGCATTGGGAACATTGCACACTGTTTTCTAATTCTAAACATGAAGAGAAATGTATATAATTTTTAACTATTTTACAGAAAATAGCAAAAAATGAACAATGGGCTGTTCTAAAAAAATAGCAGTGTCTGCATTTGTCTTTACAAACTCAAAATATGTACTCTTTTTTAGGATTTGGCATTCCTGTGAATCATTAACCTAATACTTAGTTGTATACTCAGTTTTTTAGAACTGCTTCACATGTATGTTGCATAGAGTCAACCAACTTCTGGCACCTGTCAACTGTTATTCCAGCCCAGGATGCTTTGACTACATCCCACAATTTTTTGGCATCTGTTGGCTTTGCCTCAGAAACAGTATTTTTGATGTCACCCCACAAGTGTTCTATCGGATTAAGATCCGGTCATTGGGCTGGTCACTCCATAACCTCAATTATGTTGGACTGCAACCAATAATTTGATCGTTTACTGGTGTGTTTAGGGTAGTTGTCTTGTTGAAACACCCATTTCAAGGGCATATCCTCTTCAGCGTAAGGCAACATGACCTCTTCAAGTATTTTAATATATGCAAACTGGTCCATAATCTCTGGTATGCGGTAAATAGGTCCGGCACCATAGTAAGAGAAACGTGCCCATATCATGATGCTTGCTCCACCATGCTTCACTGTCTTCAGAGTGTACTGTGGCTTGAATGCAGAGTTTAGGGGTCATCTGACAAACTGTCTGTTGCCCTTGGACCCAAAAAGAACAATTTTACTTTCATCAGTCCACAAAATGTTTCTCCACTTTTCTTTAGGCCAGTTGATGTGTTCTTTGACAAATTGTATCCGCTTCAGTACATGTCTTTTTTTAACAGTGGGACTTTGCAGGGACTTCTTGCTAAGAGATTAGCTTCACACAGGCATCTTCTGTCACAGTACTCACAGGTAACTTGAGACTGTCTTTGATCATCCTGGAGCTGATCATTAGCTGAACCTTTTCCATTCTGGATAATCTTCGATCCATTCGAATGGTATTCCTCTGTTTTTTTCCACTGTCTCTGGTTTCACTTTCCATTTTAAAGCATTGGAGATCATTATAGCTGAACAGCCTATCATAGTCTGCACTTCTATATAAGTTTTACCCTCTCCAAACAACTTTTTAATCAAAGTACGCTGTTCTTCTGAACAATGTCTCGAATGACCCATATTTCTCAGGCTTTCAAGGAGAAATGCATGTACAACATGTGCTGGCTTCATCCTTAAATAAGGGCCACCTGATTCACACCTGTGTCTTCACAGAATGATTGACCTCACTATTGAACTCCACACTGCTATTATTTTGAACACATCCCCTAACAATTAATTATTAGAATACACAGACTCATAAACATGCAGATCATGAATGCGGAGTTTGTTGGTTTTCTTAGAATCTACTGCACCAACTGGTAAATTGTTTGTCATGTGGTGGTAATATAATATATACCAAAAACAGTGATTAATCTCGTTAGTCATATTGGACTGCTATTATTTTGAATACTACTGTACATACTATGCACCTCCACTATGGCATCCATGCAGCAAAAAGGAGTCAAACAATTCTCCTGTGACTTTTCACACACAACACTAACAAGAATGGCAAATGCCTGAAGTGAATCGACCAACGTTTGTGGTATCAGATGCCTCTTACGCTTTTTCTCTTCCTCTTTTGCGTTGTCATGAGGGAGAAGAGAAAATATCCTGGCATAATGATCCCGCGAATACAGCACATAGCCTATCTAAACATTGTACACTTTTCCATCCTAATCACAACAATCCAATATCCATAACACCCACATATATACCAGAACTTACACAAAACAGATTTAATTCACGCAAAAGAAAAGAAATCTTTTGGATATATAAATTACAAACCATTTGTTCTCTTGGTGTAAATGAAATGACGAAGAAGACCCTATGTTGATAGAAGATGTACAACAATTAACCTCAAGGGACTCTTCAGGATGGACATAATTGTTTCTTTTATTGGAAAAAAAAACTCTCTCCTGAACTGCCCTATTGTGGCCTGTTACGTCATCTACTGGTGGAATACTGAACTGCACCTCATTCATGTGTTTTACTAGAAATTAACAAGGTAATATTAGTAACAGTAACCCCTTTGCGACTTCTCTTTATGACCTCCCCCTCTTTGATGTGGGCTCCGGCGCTGAGCCCGCATCGTTTCAGGCACATGACAGCTGATTTGATCAGATTTGCCCCTAACAGCCACAAGTGGAATTACCCCTGCCACGTGATCGCGAGGTGCTAATTGGTTGACATGACAACCCGGGGTCTGCAGGAGACCCCTATGGTTGTCATTGTCGACCTGCTATGAGCGGTGCCCTGCGGTCGGTGTTCATAGCAGATGAGCATTTCTGCTACACATAGCAGGGCTGAAGACTTGCTATTAGTGATGATTGAGCATGCTCATTGCTCAAGATTTACGAGCATGCTCGGACGAGCACCTATTATTATTATTATTTATTATTATAGCGCCATTTATTCCATGGCGCTTTACATGTGAAAAGGGGTATACATAGCTAAAACAAGTACAATAATCTTGAACACAATGTGACAGCGACTGGTACAGGAGGAGCGAGGATCCTGCCCGCGAGGGCTCACAATCTACAAGGGATGGGTGAGGATACATTAGGTGAGGGTGGAGCTGGTCATGCGGCGGTGGTTACTGCAGGTTGTAGGCTTGTGGGAAGAGGTGGGTCTTCAGGCTCCTTTTGAAGGTTTCCACGGTCGACGAGAGTCTGATGTGCTGGGGTAGAGAGTTCCAGAGTAGGGGGGAAGCACAGGAGAAATCTTGTATGCGATTGTGGGAGGAGGAGATAAGAGGGGAGTAGAGAAGGAGATCTTGTGAGGATCAGAGGTTGCGTGCGGGTATGTAACGGGAGACTAGGTCAGAGATATATGGAGGAGACAGGTTGTGAATGGCTTTGTATGCCATGGTTAGGGTTTTGAACTGGAGTCTCTGGGCAATGGGGAACCAGTGAAGAGATTGACAGAGAGGAGAGGCCGGGGAATAGCAGGGGGACAGGTGGATTAGTCAGGCAGCAGAGTTTAGGATAGATTAGAGGGGTGCAAGAGTGGTAGAAGGGAGGTCACAGAGCAGGAGGTTGCAGTAGTCGAGGCGGGAGATGATGAGGGCGTGCACTAGTGTTTTTGCAGATTCATGGTTGAGGAATGTGAAGATCCGGGAGCTATTCTTGAGTTGGAGTCAGCAGGAAGTGGAAAGGGCTTGGATATGTGGTTTGAAGAAGAGATCAGAGTCCAGGGTTACTCCAAGGCAGCGAGCTTGAGGGACTGGGGAGAGTGGACAGCCATTGACATTGATAGATAGGTCAGTTGGGGGGGTGAATGGGATGGCGGAAAGATGATGAATTCTGTTTTGTCCATGTTAAGTTTTAGAAATCTAGCAGAGAAGAAGGATGAAATAGCAGACAGACATTGTGGGATTTTGGTTAGTAGGGAGGAGATATCGGGTCCAGAGAGGTAGATCTGTGTGTTATCAGCATAGAGGTGATAATGAAAGCCATGGGACTCTATGAGCTGTCCCAGGCCTAAGGTGTAGATGGAGAAGAGCAGAGGTCCTAGGACTGAACCTTGGGGGACACAGACAGATAGGGGGCTAGATGAGGAGGTGGTGCATGAGTGGGAGAGACTGAATGTCCTGCCTGTTAGGTATGAGCAGTTCCAGGATAGGGTCAAGTCTGTGATGCTGAGAGATGAGAGAGTTTGTAGTAAGAGGGAACGGTCCACTGTGTTGAAGGCAGATGACAGGTCTAGGAGGAGGGGGACGGAGTAGTGTCGCTTAGATTTGGCCGTTAGTAGGTCATTGGTGACTTTAGTCAGTGCCGTTTCAGTAGAATGGTGCGATCGGAAACCAGATTGTAGGCGGCTGAAGAGGGAGCAGGAGGAGAGGTGGGAGGACAGTTCAGAATGGACATGTTGTTCCAGTAGTTTTGAGGCATAGGGGAGATGTGATATGGGGCGATAGCTAGACAGAGAGGATGGGTCAAGGGAGGGCTTTTTGAGGATGGGTGTGAAAGAGGCATGTTTGAAGCATGAGGGGAAGACACCAGTTGTTAGTGACAGGTTAAAGAGGTGGGCTAGGGTTGGGATGAAGATAGTGGTAAGCTTTGGGATGAGGTGGGACGGGATTGGGTCAAGTTTACATTTGGTGTGGTGTGATTTGGAGAGTAAAGAGGAAAGTTGATCTTCCGTAATGGTGGAGAAGGTGGTTTTGAAGGAGGAGGGTTGAGTAGGTGTGGGGAGGGGCTGTGTGGGCTTTAGGCAAAAGCTTTGTCTGATGGTGTCAACCTTCTGCTTGAAGAATGAGGCAAAGTCTTCGGCTGAAATAAGAGGAGAGGGAGGAGGCACTGGGGGACGGAGGAGAGAATTGAAGGTGTTGAATAGTTGTTTGGGGTTGTGAGACAGGGAGGATATGAGGGATGCGAAGTATGTTTGTTTTGCGAAGTATTATCTTCAGCATGCTTGTGCTTTAACTTTTTGACTTGCCCCCCTGGGCCGTGGGGTACCCAGAACCGGGCCTTCTGGTGTACGCTGCTGATGGGGGTAGTAGTGGCAACCCGATCCCGTGGCTCAGGGTGGTCAGACCAAAAGGTGGCAGTCTATTTATCAGTGTTTTGAATGTCCAACTATGCCACCCATTGATTGCGGTCAGAGATAACCGCCGCTGCGAGGCAGACCGCTGCGGCTGGTGTTGGTGTGCTGCACAGGGATAGGATAACTCCCCACGGGAAGAGTGTAGCCTCAGGGCAGTGTAGGTGGATGCTGGGGGTGATGGTGCAGGCGCAGCAAAGATCACACTGAGTTCAATGGTGCAGTCCAGGGTTTTTACTCACAGTTGTTATCCAAGTCACTTCTGTCAGCAATGACTGCCCAAGTTGTGCTGCGTCCACCAGGTGAGGAGCTCGGTCAACCCCCAGGCAATTCAGGAGTATGCCACAGGACCCCCTTCTGTCCTTTCTCTGGCCTCTCGTGCCCCACCAGTGACCAAACTTCTGTCCAGCTACCGCAGACCGTGTCGGGTAAGTGTTGGCCTCCGCTTCCCGCTATCCTATATGGCGCCTTCCTAGCAGGTTTGGCGGGGGGTCGCACCAATAAATGATCACGGCCTCCGGTTCTTGGCTGAGGGATGATTTACCTCCACCAACTTGGGAATCCGGTACCCTTCCACAGCCTGACCCTTCACCCGATATAACGCGGGTTTGCAAAGGTTGCTGTCCGTTCTGCTCTCTTAGGGTCCCTTCTGCCTTCTTATTTCTGGAGCCATTCTACTCCTCTGTCTCTTCTCCTTCCTTCCTTCTCCTTCTTCTCTTCTCCTCTCTGGCCCCAGCCTTCTCTCTAGGCCTGCCTCGTGGAGCTCAGCTCAGGCTGAGCCACGGCTCCCTGTCAGCTCTGACTGAACTACTCTCTACTCCTTTACTCTCTACTCTCAACAAGATGGCTCCCACCTTTTATCTGCTTCTCTGTGTCTGAGCTCAGGTGACCTGCACCCAATGAGCTTCTTCCTGTGCTCCAGAAACTGTCCCCTTTTGCTCCCACACCACTGGGTTCTCTTCTCCCTCCCCCCTCCAGCCAGGGACATGGTCAGTTGTGCCTGCAATATGGGAGCACCGGCGAGCTGTCCCCCGGAAATGGGGAGTGTATGTGTGTGCAGCTAACTGAGCCCTGGTCCACACTCCATCCTTACCTGGAAGTGGAATATCACACCTCTGGTTGAGGTGCAATACCCCTGAAGCAACTGAACCCTCGGGGCGCTACATTTCCGTAGCTCCGTGAACATGATTTGCGACTGTTTGACAGCTTTAATACATGTGTGGAATGCTGGAAAAACAGGCATTCCTCACATGTATTAAAGCTGTCAAACAGTCGCAAATCACGTTCCCGGAGTGACGAAAACTTAAAGCCCGAGCACATTGAAGATAATAGGTGCTCGCCTGAGCATGCTTGTAAATCTCGAGCAATAAGCATGCTCGATCATCACTACTTGCTATGTGTAGCACAAGTGATCAGACGATGGCAGCTTCAACTCTCCCATGGAGGCTATTAAAGCAGGTAAAAAGTAAAAAAAATGTTTTTAAAAATATTTAAAAAATGTAACAGTTCAAATCACCCTCCTTTTGCCCCATTCAAAATAAAACAATTAAAAATAAAAAATACACATATTTGGTATCGGCGAGTTCAGAATCACCCGATCTGTCAAAATATAAAGAGAATTAATCAGATCGGTAATGAGGAAAAAAAACAAAACTGTAGAATTTTGGTTGCTGCAACATTGCAATAAAACAAAATAACGGGCAATAAAACATCGTATCTACCCCAAAATGGCATCAATAAAAACGTCAGCTCAGCACGCAAGAAATAAGCCCTCACCCGGCCCCAGATCCCAAAAAAGGAGATTCCATGGGTCTTGGAAAATGGCTCCATTTTTTTTTTTTTTTTACAAACTTTGGAATTTTTTTTCACCACTTAAATAAAAAAGAACCTATACATGTTTGGTGTCTACAAACTCGTAATGACACGGAGAATCATAATGGCAGGTCACTTTTAGCATTTTCTGAATATGTTAAAAAAAACAATTGTCAAATTGCACTTTTTTTGCAATTTCACCACACTTGGAATTTTTTTCCCATTTTCCAGTACACAATATGGTAAAATCAATGGTGTCGTTCAAAAGTACAACTCGTCCGCGAGAAACAAGCCCTCACACGGCCATATTGACTGAAAAAAAAAAGTTATGGCTCTGGGTAGAAGGGGATCAAAAAATGAAAATGCAAAAACAAAAAATCCCAGGATGGTAAAGGGGTTAAATGAGCAATGTATATATGTGATTTGTTTTTTGAAATCTATGTCTTAATCCACAGTTTTTAATACACCGTATTTTACAGACCATAAGGATTTAGAGGAGGAAAATAGAAAAAAAATGTGAAGAAAAAAATGTCATGCCGCATTGTTATGGGGAAGGGTCTCCTGCTGGCACTGTTTATGGCCCCCACACGCCGATGTCAGCTGCCGGAATATTCACTGCTCCCCATGCCCGGGGGTGTGTAGAAAGTTTTAAGAAAATTATACAAACAACCTTTTCACCTATCTAGATTAGTGCCCTTATGGGAAAATCCTAGATTTATTCAGGGTAAACAGAACAAGCTTTGCAAGCAATGGAACCAGAAAGGGATTTATTAAATGTTAATGAAGGAAGGCTGCTCACCTGGCTGGAATTCTCAGGGATGTATGATATGGGAGATCATCAATAGAGATGAGCGTTGTTCTACTCGAACTGTTCGCCAATCTCAAATTCGAGCTGTTTTGGGAGGTGTTCGAGCCGTTCGGCGAACACGAACAATTTGAGAAAAATTCGGCTGTTCGAGGTTATGTTCGATAACTGTTCGTGCACCAAAATCATAACTGGATTTTTTCTCAGTAATGATGAAAATTAATGTTAATACGCAATGAGAGTGTACAGCGGGGTGGGGGGAGGGGCAGGGGATGGATCTCTGCAGGAACAATGAAGATCTCCATTTTTTTTTCTCTTTCCCGCATTTGCAGTGGGGAGGTGCAATCTGTCAGCCTATCAGCAGCGCACACACGGAGCGAAGTGCTTTTTTTCACACAAGCAAGGGCATGTGTCATTGGCAGTGTATGTCACATGTCCTTGCCCTATAAGACCAAGCCATTTTCCCCGTCGCCACCATTTTCTCACTGCTGCAGCTGCGTGTTAGACGGCACCGCTGTTGCTGTGTGCGCTATACCTTGTTAATTTCAAGCCAATTTTCGCACAAATATACAGATAGCTTGGGAGTAGGGAATAGTTGTGATTGCAGTCATTTTAAGGACTAGGTTACAGCATTTCCTACGACTTTTATCAGGGAGGTCTGTGCTCTTAAATAGATCGGTTGTGGGAGTAAAGACTAATTGTAATTGCAGTCCTTTTCAGGACTAGGTTACATGAGTTCCTATCAGTTTTTGCCAGGCAGGTCTGTGCCAGTGCTGTGCAAGTTTTTTTCACAGCATTTGGCTGAATCTAGCAAAGCTAATCCTTTTTGGCCTATTGCAGAGTGTGTTAGTCAGTGGAGTAGCCTATCTGTGTTGCAAGATATACCACCTGTGTATAGAATACCAATTTTTTTACTGCACCTAGTGAAGTAAAATCTTTTGGGCATAGCATCATTCTATTAGTCCATCTATACTGACCTCCATCAGGTTGCAAATTAAAACTAATTTTTATCTGCATCTACAGTACCTCTGAAAAAATATTTGGGCTTCTAGCAGTGTGTGGGACTTGTTCTATTAGTCCATCTATACTGACCTCCATCAGGTTGCAAACTGAATATAGTTTTTTCTGCATCTACCTCTGAAAAAATATTGGGCTTCTAGCTGTGTGTGGGTCTTGTTCTATTAATCCATCTATACTGACCTCCATCAGGTTGCAAACTGAATATATTTTTTTCTGCATCTACCTCTGAAAAAATATTTGGCCTTCTTGTAGTGTGTCGGACTTTCTCTATTAGTCCATCTATACTGACCTCCATCAGGTTGCAAACTGAATATAATTTTTTTCTGCATCTAGCTCTGAAAAAATATTTGGCCTTCTAGTAGTGTGTCGGACTTTCTCTATTAGTCCATCTATACTGACCTCCATCAGGTTGCAAATTAAAACTAATTTTTATCTGCATCTACAGTACCTCTGAAAAAATATTTGGGCTTCTAGCAGTGTGTGGGACTTGTTCTATTAGTCCATCTATACTGACCTCCATCAGGTTGCAAACTGAATATAGTTTTTTCTGCATCTACCTCTGAAAAAATATTGGGCTTCTAGCTGTGTGTGGGTCTTGTTCTATTAATCCATCTATACTGACCTCCATCAGGTTGCAAACTGAATATATTTTTTTCTGCATCTACCTCTGAAAAAATATTTGGCCTTCTTGTAGTGTGTCGGACTTTCTCTATTAGTCCATCTATACTGACCTCCATCAGGTTGCAAACTGAATATAATTTTTTTCTGCATCTAGCTCTGAAAAAATATTTGGCCTTCTAGTAGTGTGTCGGACTTTCTCTATTAGTCCATCTATACTGACCTCCATCAGGTTGCAAATTAAAACTAATTTTTATCTGCATCTACAGTACCTCTGAAAAAATATTTGGGCTTCTAGCAGTGTGTGGGACTTGTTCTATTAGTCCATCTATACTGACCTCCATCAGGTTGCAAACTGAATATAGTTTTTTCTGCATCTACCTCTGAAAAAATATTGGGCTTCTAGCTGTGTGTGGGTCTTGTTCTATTAATCCATCTATACTGACCTCCATCAGGTTGCAAACTGAATATATTTTTTTCTGCATCTACCTCTGAAAAAATATTTGGCCTTCTTGTAGTGTGTCGGACTTTCTCTATTAGTCCATCTATACTGACCTCCATCAGGTTGCAAACTGAATATAATTTTTTTCTGCATCTAGCTCTGAAAAAATATTTGGCCTTCTAGTAGTGTGTCGGACTTTCTCTATTAGTCCATCTATACTGACCTCCATCAGGTTGCAAATTAAAACTAATTTTTATCTGCATCTACAGTACCTCTGAAAAAATATTTGGGCTTCTAGCAGTGTGTGGGACTTGTTCTATTAGTCCATCTATACTGACCTCCATCAGGTTGCAAACTGAATATAGTTTTTTCTGCATCTACCTCTGAAAAAATATTGGGCTTCTAGCTGTGTGTGGGTCTTGTTCTATTAATCCATCTATACTGACCTCCATCAGGTTGCAAATTCAAAATAATTTTTTTCTGCATCTAACCCAGCCAATAGTTTTGGCCTAATACCACAGTTTGGCCACTCAGCTCTGCTCGGTTACCATCCATTGTTTTTTTGTGCAAACAACTCCAGAGTTGTGAATTAGTTAACCACCAAAATGAGTGGAAAAAGGCCTGCTGCTGGTGGAAAGGGGAATAGGCGTGTTGGGAAGGGGAAAAAAGGTTGTGTCCGTGGGGTAGGTGTTAAAGCAACAGTAAGATCTGCAGAAGAAAGACCATCTTCCAGCCAAACTAAAATGTCTACTTCTTTTAGCGGACAATGTGATAAGATCCCTTTCTTACGGCCACGCCAATCGCTACAAATTCCAGATGAGGCACAAAAACAGCAGGTGCTTCAATGGATATCAAGTGCTCCTTTAAGTGGGCTCTCCTCCACATCAACTTCAACATCACAAATACTCCAGTCCTCAAAGGTGTCACCCAAATCGCACTTGCTTCCTCACAGCTCCCAAATCTCCAGCTGCCCGTCTGAGTATGAGGTAGAACAGATGGTTGAGTCTGCAGAGCTGTTTACTCATACTATAGCCTGGGAATCAGAGGTCGACTCCAGCGCTTCTGTGAATCCAGACGAGGAAATGATCTGCACTGATGCCCAGAATCTTTATGAGTCGGATCCAGGACCAGACGCAGAAGGTTCTGACCATAATGTAGACCCTCATTCCCAAACTGTAACTCCTGTTGGTGGAGACAATGAGGAAGACGATGATAAGACTCAAATACCTGATTGGAGCGACAACTTTAGTTTTTTGTCAGGGCAGGAACAGGTTGGCTCTGAGGACGACGGGTGTGATAACGCACAGGGTGATGATGATGAGGTCGGAGATCCCACTTACTGTCAACCCACAGTCAGCCAAGAGATGAGGTCAGCAGAGGAGGTGGAGGAAGATGCTAGTGACGACGAGGTCAGGTTGCGCCTTCCTGGACAGAGACGTAGTACTGGAAGCACGTCAACAACTGCATCCTCAAACACAACTCTGCCTCTCACCACAAGTCGTGGTGGCTCTTCAGGTCGCATGGGTGCTAAGCCTTGCATAGCCTGGGCATTTTTTCAGATCGATAAAGATGACCCAACTCGTGTTATCTGTAACATTTGTCAGCAAAAGCTAAGTAGAGGCCAAAAAATACATAGTTTGAGTACTTCATGCATGAACCGGCACATGGACATGAAGCATAAGTTGCAGTGGGAAGCTCAGTGTGCTACAATGCGGCCTAGCCGGCCGGGCCAACCACCGTCTGCCATATCTTGTGCATCCGCGGCCTCTTCATCCTCTGTGACTGGGGGGACAGCAGTCACACCTGTTTTGGGGCGCAGACCTGCCACCTCTTTACCCGCAACAGCCAGCGTGATTGGCAGGTCATCATTTTCTTTGGAGGTGGTAACACCAGCTGGTGTTGAGCGCTGTCCGACATCGATAGCACCACCTTTGGATGAAGGCAACCTAACATGTCCACCTGCATCTTCCTCACAGACCGGTAGTTTGCCGGGAACACCCTTATCAACCCCGTCTAAGCACAATAGCCAGCCCTCGGTCCCTCAGATGTGGACAAGTAAAAGACCATTTCCTCCTAGCCATGAGAAAGCTAAGAGGTTGAATTTCACCATCTGCAAGCTCTTGGCTACAGAAATGCTGCCTTTCCGCCTGGTGGACACAGAGGATTTTCGAGACCTTATGTCCGTCGCAGTGCCCCAGTACCAGATGCCCAGTCGGCACTACTTCTCAAAGAAAGGTGTGCCTGCGCTCCACCAGCATGTCGCACACAACATCACCGCTTCTTTGAGAAACTCTGTGTGTGACAGGGTGCATTTCACCACAGACACTTGGACGAGTAGGCATGGACAGGGGCGTTACATGTCGCTGACTGGGCACTGGGTAACTATGGTGACAGCAGGACAAGGGGCTGCTGTCCAAGTCTTGCCGTCCCCACGAGTTGTGCGTCAATCCTCTTTATGTCAAAGTTCCTCCACTGCTTCTGCCTCCTCAACCTCCTCTCGGTCTTCCACCTGCACCCAAAGCCTGTCTGGTCATGCCACAAGCTTTCTAACTGCGCAGAAGGGATCCTGCACACCTCCTTACTATGCTGGCAGTAGGGCTCAACGTCATCAGGCAGTTTTTACATTGAAATGTCTGGGAAATGTGAGTCACACAGCTGAGGAGTTGTGGTCAGCTCTGGAGAACCAATTTCATGAATGGTTGTCTCCACTGGACCTGAAACCAGGGAAGGCCGTGTGCGACAATGCTGCAAACCTGGGTGCGGCCCTTCGCCGGGGCAATGTCACACACGTGCCTTGTATGGCTCACGTGTTGAACCTGGTTGTCCAGCAATTTTTAGCCCACTATCCCAGACTAGATGGCCTTCTGCAGAGGGCACGGTCGCTGTGTGCTCACTTCCGCCGTTCGCATCCCGCAGCTCAGCGACTTACATCTCTACAGAAGTCGTTGGGCCTGCCACTTCACCGGCTAAAATGCGATGTGCCTACCTGGTGGAATTCAACTCTGCACATGTTGCAGCGACTGTGGCAGCACCGACAAGCCCTGGTGCAATACGTTCTGACGTATAGCCTGGGCCAACGAGATTCAGAGGTGGGGCAAATCACGCTGGAGGAGTGGTCTCAGATCAGGGACCTATGCACCCTTCTGCACAGTTTTGAAATGGCGACGAAGATGTTTAGTGCTGACGATGCCATTATCAGCATGACTATTCCGGTGATTTACATGCTGGAGCACATGTTAAACAGAATTCGGAGTCAGGTGGTGGCACAAGAGGAGGTGGAGGAAGTAGAGGAGGAGGAGTTGTATGCGGAAGGGCTAACATCTGCAAGGTCCAGAAGGTCGGCAGCACCAAGGCGGCAGGCATGTGAGGGTGGGGGAGATGGTTTTACCAGGGCGCATGGTAGCAGCCAAACTAGTGAGGAAGGTGCAGGAGCCCAGGAAGAAGTGGAGGACGAACTGATGGAAGACTCATCAGATGAGGGAGACCTTGATCACATTTCTGTTGTGCGAGGTTAGGGGGAGAGGACAGAGGAAGGAAGCATGATTGTTACCTCGCCACCAACACAACAGGGACTTGGTGCTCTGGATGCGCAACACACATGAGTGCCTTCTTGCTGCACTACCTGCAACATGACCCTCGAATTGTGAGAATTAGAAATAATCCTGACTACTGGGTTGCCACACTGTTAGATCCCCGGTACAAAAGTAAATTTGCAGAAATTATTCCTGCCATAGAAAGGGATGCACGCATGCAGGAGTATCAGCAGACTGTTGCAGAATCTTACATGTGCTTTTCCACAAAATACCAGTGGTGCACGTAGTGAATCTCACAGTTCCAACTTGCCAACCGTGGGACCGTCAAGTGTTCAGCACTCAAACCGTAACAGAACCACAGTATCTGCTGGTAACATCAATTTTGCGGAATCATTTCACCACTTTTTTAGCCCATCCTTTGCAAGGCCACAGGAGACAAGAAGTCTGACACATAGTCAACGCCTAGAGACGATGGTACAGGAGTATCTCCAAGTAAACATTGAAGCCACGACTGTGTCACTGGACCCTTGCTCTTTTTGGGCTTCCAATCTGGATAAATGGCCGGAGCTAGCCACTTACGCCTTGGAGATCTTGTCATGCCCCGCAGCCAGCGTTCTGTCTGAACGTGTGTTCAGCGCTGCTGGTGGTGTGCTGACAGTTAAGCGCACGCGGCTCTCCACTGATAATGTAGACAGACTCACGTTCATAAAGATGAACAAATCATGGATCCGAAACGACTTTTCTACCCCTGTGTCACCCTGGGGAGAGTAAAAGCTTGATGATTGGTTAAAATCACCCTACCAAACGTTTTAAGCTTTCAAATTACTAATCATGTTTATCTGTATCTTGACTGGAAAATAATTTGGGCTTTGTAGCAGTGTGCAGCACTGATCCTATTAGGCCATCTATAATAAGCTCCACCAGATTTAAAATTAAAAATAATTTTTAGCTGCATCTAGCCCGGAAAATAATTTTGGGGCTCCGAGATGCGCAAGACACATAAGTGCCTTCTTGCTGCACTACCTGCAGCATGACCCTCATATTGTCAGAATTCGAAGTAATCATGACTACTGGGTTGCCACACTCTTAGATCCCCCAAACTTTTCGATCAACCTTTTCATTTTAATAAAGACCAAAAAAATGGTCATTTTTGAAATTATAAGCATTAGCAGGTTGTTAGAAACTGAAATCAAACAGTTTTCAACTCAAAACTTTATTCTAGGTGATGTTACATTTTCACATAGGACCCCTTGTTCGAAAGGAGCTTCTGAACTCTCTCGTCCATTGAATTTGTCAGGTTTTGGATGGTTTCTGCTTCAATTGTTTTGCATGAGGACAGAATACCCTCCCAGAGCTGTTGCTTAGATGTGAACTGCCTCCCGCCATCATAGACACTCCTTTTAATGATGCTCCAAAGGTTCTGAATGGGGTAGAGGTCAGGGGAGCATGGGGGTCACACCATAAGTTTGTCCCCTTTTATGCCCATATCAGCCAGAGATGCAGATATTTTATGTGCAGCATGAGATGGTGCATTATCATGCAGAAAAATGATCTTGCTGTGAAATACACGGTTCTTCTTCTTGAACCATGGCAGGAAGTGCTGTTTGAGAAAATCCACATACATTATGGAGTTCATCTTTAGCGCCTTCAGGGATCCTAAAGGGGCCGACAATCTCTCTCCCCATGATTCCAGCCCAAAACATTACTCCACCTCCTCCTTGTTGGCGCTGTAGCCGTGTTTGTGACGCGCCCCTGGGCCTGTGACGCGCTGCGTTGCGCACGCGGGAGCTTACCCGGAGCCGGATCTCTTGAGGGTTGTAGTCTCGTGGCGGTGACCCGGTCCGTGCCCAGGGAGTCAAACTGAGCGGCGATGTAACAGCGGTAGATGTAGGACGACTACGCCACCCGTTGAATGCAGCTATGGAGCTGCCGCTGCAGGACAGTCCGCTGAGGCCGGTGGATGGATGATGCAGCGTAGATGGTATAACCCCCAACGGGAGGGGTATGGCCTCAGGGCAGCAGATGTGGATGATGGGGGTAGCAGGAACCACTCAGAGACGGTGCGGTGTAATTCAGGGTCTTTACTGGTAACAACGATAGACCCTCCCGGAGTACTTGCTAGTGAACGGGGCCTGGTCAGTCCTTGAGCAGATGGGATCTCCCCTGGCCAGGCGGAGTTGTAGGCCTCCCAAACTGACTGTACTCTTCTGGCTACCTTGCTAGAAGCGGATATAAGTAGCCCACGTCCCTGAGTGTACCGTGTGGTGCTCACCCGTATGGCCGGTGACTCGGGGCCTTCTAATGGCTTCCGCTCCACGATGGCGGTGCTGGTCCCACGAGTGTGACCGTGCCTTCGGGTTTCTGGGCCTGAGGACCTGAAATCCCCTGCCGGTCGGCTTCTGCTGCTGGGTAAGAGTTAGTCCCCACAGCCTCGGACGCCGGGTCCGGTAAGAAAGCTTCTCAGTCAGGGCGAGCTCTGCAGCTGCCAGCCCCTGACTCGTAGTAGTATTGCTTCTGCTGTTTCTTGTCTCTACTCTCCTTGACTCTCTAACCCTGCTTCAGCCCCGGGTTTATATAGGGGAAGGTCTTCCCCTCCCAAGACTGGGCAGGAGGTGTGGCATGCACAGGATCCCTGACCAAAGGACCTCCCACCTGCTCTCAGACATAACATTACATTACTGTGGGAAACCAGACCCCTGGGGTGCCACATTCCCCCCTAGTGAAATTTAGTACTCCGGGACTAAACATATTTTAGAAAAACATAACAAGATATAACAACAATAATAGTACAATAAGAAGAAACACATAAAGGTGGTCACGGCATGTCCGTAACCGGGTGTAGTCTTTGAAGAAAAGCAAGGTGTCCATTTCACCAAAACAGGGAGACGTAACCAGGTAGGGGTCTGTCCTACCCCGAGTCCTTAACAGTCTCTAGTCCATCCTGGGTTACGCTCCAACTATGTACAAGGATTCCCGGTAAATCCACCAAGGATTCCTAAAAATAACTGGAAACACAAAATTATACACAAGCAACAATACACAGATAAACATAAATAAAACAATTTATACACTTCAAATCCTCCAGCGTGCGGGTAACTGGCCTCTAGTGGCCCTAGTGGACCTACGGAGCTGACTGTCTGGCCCTGAACTACAGGGTGTAGGAGCTGTCAAGGGTAAACTGGGCAGCTGTCTACCGGCTCTTTGTCTCACAAGGGGTACGGCAGGCTCACTATAAGCAGAGGGTTGATCCTCCTGTTCTGCTTGTGTGCAGTCTTCTGCCTCCTGGACCGGCTGTTCTTCCAGCTCTACCTGTTTCTCCGTAGGTGCTTGGGATGCTGGTTGGAGGAAGGTGAGTACGGGTACCACAACTGCACCATTGACTTGAGTCCAAGACCGAGGGAAGTCCCCGAGCACAGTACTAACCATATCTTCCCTTTCCTCTACGGGTCGATGGTCTTCTTGTTCCTCTTCAGGGTTCCTCAGTTGTTCGGGACACTTCTTCAGGTGGTCCCAGGATACAATGGCTGTGGTTTCCCCTCCGTCTTTACTGATGGTACAAACCTTCGGGTTCTCGTGGCTTGAGGGCATTACGGTGTACGGGTCCTTTTCCCACTGGTCGTCCAACTTGTGGAGCCGTCTCTTCCTCTTCAAGACCTGCTCTCCGGGTACCAGGGGAACAGCGGGAGCATACTGGTTGTAAGTTTTCTCTTGTCTTTCCCTAGCCTGACAGAGACTTCGCTCCACGCTCTCCTGTACTCTCCGGTACTGCTGCTGCCTCTCTGTGTCCCAGTCTGTTTCTGGTGAAGTGTCCTCGGGTGTCAGGACTCCCATTTCCAGGTCAACAGGTAACTTACCAGGTCTTGCCCTCATTAGGTAAGCCGGGGTACAGTTGGTGGAACCTACCGGGATGTGGTTGTATAGGTCCACCAGATCGGGCAACTTCTCAGGCCACAGACTGCGTTCTTCCAGGGGCAACGTTTTTAGAAGATCCATTACCACTTGGTTCATTTTCTCACAAAGTCCATTAGTTTGCGGATGGTAGGGTGTCGTCCTTATCTTCCGGCAGCCATACAGATTGCAGAATTCCTGGAAGACCTCCGCTTCAAAGGCAGGTCCCTGGTCCGTCAGCACTTGGTCCGGGTACCCGTGTGGACGGCAAAAGTGCTGCTGGAAGGCTCTAGCTGCTGTTTGAGCCGTTAAGTCCTTGACGGGGACGACAACCAGAAACCGGGAGTAATGATCCACGATGGTTAACGCGTAGACGTAGCCACTTCTGCTTGGGGTCAGTTTTACATGATCCAAGGCTACCAGTTCCAACGGTTGCCGGGTGACGATGGACTGCAGGGGAGTCTTCTGGCTGGCACGGTCCCTCCTTCTCAGGTTGCACGGGCCACAGTCTCTGCACCACTTCTCGATGGTTCCCCTCATGCCTACCCAGTGGAACCGCTCGCGCAGCAGGAACTCCAGCTTCTTCCACCCGAAGTATCCAGCTCCGTCGTGGTATGCCTCCATCACCATGGCTGCGTCTCTTCGTGGCACCACTACTTGCCAGAGTAATTCATGCGTCCGGGAGTTAACCATTCTGCGGCACAACTTCCCTTTGTAAAGGAACAGTCGACTCTTCTCTGCCCATAGTTGTTTGGCTTCCTCCGGAGCGTCTGGTTCAAGGCGAGCCTCCGGCCGAGTCAGCATCTCCTTCACCAGTCGGACGGCAGGGTCGCTGTCTTGCGTTTCCGCCCAGTTGTAGTGGGGTAAGGGGTTCAATGTAGCAGCCTGCTTACTCCTTACCCGGTGGGAATACTGGATAGTCCCATGACGGTGGAACGCAGGGAGTTCAACTTCTTCCAGTCCCTCCGGATCTTCTCCTCCGTCCGGCAGGTTGGGCATCCTGGACAGGGCGTCCGCGTTGGTATTGGAGCGTCCTGCCCGGTATTTGATTGTGAACTCGTAGTTGGACAGACGGGCCATCCACCTCTGCTCCAGGGCACCGAGTCTTGCCGTGTCCAGGTGTGTCAACGGGTTGTTATCCGTGTACACGGTGAACCGGGAAGAAGCGAGGTAATGCTTAAAGCGCTCGGTGACTGCCCATACTACGGCCAGGAACTCTAACTTAAATGAGCTGTAATTCTCGGGGTTCCTTTCGGTGGGTCGCAGTTTTCGGCTGGCGTAGGCGATTACTCGTTCCTTCCCCTGCTGGATCTGGGACAGTACGGCTCCTAGCCCGATGTTACTGGCGTCGGTGTAGAGGATAAAGGGCTGGCTATAATCCGGGTACGCCAGGATTTCGTCCCCCGTGAGGGCCATCTTCAGCTGGCGGAAGGACTCTTCTTCCAGCTCCTCCCATTTAAAGGGCGGCTTCTGGTTCTTGGCCTTCCGGGACTGGCCTATCAGGAGGTCCTGCATAGGTGCTGCCTTTTTGGTGAAACCGGGAATAAACCTTCGGTAGTAGCCTACCAACCCGAGGAACTGCCGCACTTCTTTTACGCTGGAGGGGCTTGGCCATTCCTTAATTGCGGTGATCTTATCAGGGTCGGGAGCCACTCCGTCAGCGCTCACCACATGTCCCAGGTACTGCACCTTTGGTTTCAGGAGGTGACACTTGGAGGGTTTCACCTTTAGGGCGTAACTTGCCAGAGCTTCGAACACTTCCGCCAGGTGTTTCAGGTGGTCCTCATACGTCTTAGAATATACGATGACATCGTCCAGGTACAACAGGACCGTCTCGAAGTTTCTGTGGCCCAGACAACACTCCATTAGTCGTTGGAAGGTTCCCGGTGCGTTGCAGAGTCCGAACGGCATGCAGGTGAACTCGCTAAGTCCCATCGGGGTGGTGAATGCGGTCTTCTCCCGGTCCGCCTCTGCTACAGGAACCTGCCAGTACCCGCTAGTGAGATCCAAGGTAGAGAAGAAGTTAGCAGATCTTAAAGCAGCCAATGACTCCTCTATCCTTGGTAAGGGGTACGCATCCTTGTGTGTGATACGATTGATTTTCCGGTAATCTACACACATCCTCATGGTGTTGTCTTTCTTTCGGACTAAGACTAGTGGAGCTGCCCAGGGGCTACAGCTATCCCTGATCACCCCAGCCTCCTTCATGTCTCTAAGCATCCCCTTGGCGTGTTGGTAGTGGGCAGGGGGTACGGGTCGATACCTCTCTTTTATAGGAGGATGGTCTCCCGTGGGGATGTGGTGTTCTACCCCCTTGACTCGCCCGAAGTCTAACGGGTGTTTACTGAACACTCTCTCGTACTCCTGAACCACCCGATAGACTCCTTGTTTCTGGTGTGCGGGAGTGGAGTCAGTACCCAGATGTAGTTGCTGACACCAGTCCTCCATGTTTTTCTTAGAGCCGTTACCTTCCTCCGGGTGAGATGGAGGCAAGGGTTCCACAGATTGTACAGAATTTTGGTTAATGGTATATAATTTGGCTAGCGTGGCATACCGGGGCAGGTACACTTCCCTCTCCCCGATATTTATTATGAGAACGGGCACCCTCCCATGGCGTACATCAACCACCCCCCGTGCTGTCAAAATGGTGGGCCTACTGTCCGAGTAAACTGGTTCTACCATTGCCTGGTAATCTCTACCTCTCAGACCAATAGCTGCCCGGCACCAAATCATCATTTCACTTTTCGGGGGCATGGCAATAGGGAAAGGGTCACACATTCGCACGCTACCAATCTCACCACCGGAGAGTTCTAGCTGTTGCCGTCGCATCAGTGCCCGGATCTCTTTCTGGAGCACTCGCTGCTGGCCGGAGCTGGCGTTCTTGGCAACCTGCTGTAAAAGGAAAATCTCCTCTGCAAGACAATTTTCAATTACATTAGTTCCTAGAGTTATTTTTGGGTGACTCTCATGTTTGTCAATATCTACAATGATCAGTCCCTGTGCTGCCAGTTCGACTCTACCGATTTTGATGGTCACCTCTTTAAATCCGATCTGTGGCACGGGCTGGCCATTGCTGGCGATGATACTCAAGTCGTCGTCAGGGTAGCGGGTAATATCCGAGTCATTCCAGTACTGCTTAAAGAGCACGTACGGGATGGTGGTGACCTGTGACCCGGTGTCCAGTAGGGCACTCATGGGAATGCCATCCAGTACCACAGGCAAGACTGGACGTCCTCCCACATATCTGTCGCGCCAGTTCGATGGGCCTGGTGATCTTTTTCCTGGGGGTTGGCCCTCTACCCCAGGTTGTGCCCGTTTAAAGAACAGTACCTTGCCATATGTCCAGGTTGATTGCAGCGGCGGCAGATGGGTCGTCCGTCCTCGCTGTATCGGTCACTGGGTCTTCCTCTGGCCGGTGGGGTCCTCCTTGGTCGACGCCACGGGATGTCCTCCGGTCCGGATGCCAGCTGGATCTTCCCTGGGGTGGAAGCCTGTAAAGACTGCACAGTTCGGGTTAGCGCAGCAACGCTCTTAGCTAGCTCTTGGACCTGATGGTGTAGGTCTGGAGCCGGGTCATTGTCCAAAGCCTGCGCATCAGCTCCCACAGGCCCTGCCGACAAGGGCGCCGCCTCCTGGTGGTAAGTGATAGCAGGGCGCTTGTGGGTCACAACGCCACCCGGTGCCGGTTCTCGGAGCACCCGGATGGCTCTGTCCTTGAACTGTGCAAAGCCCAGATGGGGATCCTGTAAGGCCATTGCCCGCAACTGGGTTCGGTGGGTATTACAATACAGTCCCTCTATAAACTGTTCGGTCAACAGTCTGTCCTCGTTTCCCACTCCATCAGGGTCGGTCTGCTTAATGGCCCTCAGGGCCTCTTGTAGGTTTAGTGCATAGTCCCTTATACTCTCATGCGCTCGCTGCTTGCACCCGTAGAATCTAAGCTTAATCTCGGCTGAGGTGCGGGTATCAAAGGTGTCCTTCAGCCGGGTTAGTATCCCTGCGACAGTCTTCCTCCCAGGTGGCCAGGATTTTACTTCCCTTTTGGCTGCCCCGGTTAGTTGGGCCACCAGGATGCTCACTTTTGGCTCTTCTGTGAGGGGGTACACCTGGAAGAGGCTATCCAGCTTTTCTCTAAAGTCATGCAGGGTATGTGACTCCCCTGAGTACTGGGGTAGCCAAGCTGCTCCCGGGATATAGGGCATGGTGAAGGGCATAACTGCAGCAGCGGTAGCGCTGGCGGGGGTTGAGGCAGTGAAGCTCTCCTCCGTATCCGACATCTTCCTCCCCCCTAGTGGACCGTGGCCTACCTTGCGATGATCCTGTTCCGTAGGCCGCGGCTCCGCAGTGGATCGTCAGGGTTGAGGACCTTCCGTCGCGCTCCTGTGACGTCGGCGTCTGCTGGGCTCCTTCCAGGACCTTACGCAACGTCCGGACGTGAGGCGGGGCTTCAGTTCTCGCGCGCTTTCGGAGTCCACGCCCCTCGTCTTCCCGCACGGCGTCCTCAAGATGGCGTCCAATGGCGGGAAAACTCCACGGATGGCGGGAAGAAGGCAGAAGATGGCGCCGGATGGCGGGAAACTTCACCGATGGCGGGAAGAAGGCGGAAGATGGCGCCGGATGGCGGGAATCTTCACCACAGGTAAGTTTGAACAGTCTTTTTCAGGCACGCAGTACCCGGTGGTTGCGGGCACGAAATCCTGCCGACTACGCCAAAAGTTGACGCGCCCCTGGGCCTGTGTCGCGCTGCGTTGCGCACGCGGGAGCTTACCCGGAGCCGGATCTCTTGAGGGTTGTAGTCTCGTGGCGGTGACCCGGTCCATGCCCAGGGAGTCAAACTGAGCGGCGATGTAACAGCGGTAGATGTAGGACGACTACGCCACCCGTTGAATGCAGCTATGGAGCTGCCGCTGCAGGACAGTCCGCTGAGGCCGGTGGATGGATGGTGCAGCATAGATATTATAACCCCCAACGGGAGGGGTATGGCCTCAGGGCAGCAGATGTGGATGATGGGGGTAGCAGGAACCACTCAGAGACGGTGCGGTGTAATTCAGGGTCTTTACTGGTAACAACGATAGACCCTCCCGGAGTACTTGCTAGTGAACGGGGCCTGGTCAGTCCTTGAGCAGATGGGATCTCCCCTGGCCAGGCGGAGTTGTAGGCCTCCCAAACTGACTGTACTCTTCTGGCTACCTTGCTAGAAGCGGATATAAGTAGCCCACGTCCCTGAGTGTACCGTGTTGTGCTCACCCGTATGGCCGGTGACTCGGGGCCTTCTAATGGCTTCCGCTCCACGATGGCGGTGCTGGTCCCACGCGTGTGACCGTGCCTTCGGGTTTCTGGGCCTGAGGACCTGAAATCCCCTGCCGGTCGGCTTCTGCTGCTGGGTAAGAGTTAGTCCCCACAGCCTCGGACGCCGGGTCCGGTAAGAAAGCTTCTCAGTCAGGGCGAGCTCTGCAGCTGCCAGCCCCTGACTCGTAGTAGTATTGCTTCTGCTGTTTCTTGTCTCTACTCTCCTTGACTCTCTAACCCTGCTTCAGCCCCGGGTTTATATAGGGGAAGGTCTTCCTCTCCCAAGACTGGGCAGGAGGTGTGGCATGCACAGGATCCCTGACCAAAGGACCTCCCACCTGCTCTCAGACATAACATTACATTACTGTGGGAAACCAGACCCCTGGGGTGCCACATTTGCGTGGGGTGTCCATCAACCAGCCATCCTCCACTCCATCCATCTGGACCATCGAGCGCTGCACGGCACTCATCCGTGAACAAAACAGTTTTGAAATCAGTCTTCATGTAATGTTTGGCCCACTGGAGCCGTTTCTGCTTGTGTGAAGTGGATAGAGGAGGTCGACAGGATGGCGCATGCACAGCTGCAAACCTCTGAAGGACCCTGCATCTTGTTGTTCGGGGGACGTTGGAGGCACAAGCAGCTTCAAAAACTTGTCTGCTGCTATGACAAGGCTTTTTTGCCGCTGCTCTTTCAACCTGACGCAATTGCCTGTAGGAAAGAGTCCTCAATTTGCCCTTATCAGCACGCACACGTGTGTACTGTGAATCAGCTACATACTTTTTGATTGCCAAGACACTTCATCCTGATCATCGCACAATGTTGATTGTAGTCATGCCTTGACCTAAACACTCCACAATTTGTTGCTTCTCAGCAGCCGACACATCCTTTTTCTTTCCCATTTTGGCAGAAAATGTAGGCTGCTTAATAATGTGAGACAGCCTTCTTAAGTAGTCTTGCCTTTCATTGGACACACCTGCCAAACTAATTAGCACAGGTGTCTGCAATTGCTTACAGTGATATAAAGAGCCCTGACACACATCACCATCAATGAGTTTAACTGACAAACAAACAAATTCTTCCCTTATCACTCCTAAACACTTTTTGCATAATAATTTGGAACGCAGTGTACATGTGCTTTTCCACAAAACACCAGTGGTTCACGTAGTGAATCTTACAGTTCTAACTTGCCAACCGTGGTCTGTATGGAGTTGTTCAATAAAGGGCCCAAAATTAAGATAACATAGATGGGAGAGGTCTCTATGAATAGGAATTCCTAAGTATTTGATACCCTGTGAGGGCCAGGCAAAGGGAAAGTTGGACTGGATGGAATCCTATATGGATTTGGGGAGGGAGACATCGAGGGCCTCAGACTTCGCTGCATTGATTTTAAAATTTTACCATGTAACAAAGTGATCTATTTCAGCCATAACAGCATGGATGGATGTATGTGATTGAGTGATATATACTAGGACATCATCAGCAAATAGAGAGCACTTGTACTCGGTGCCTCCCATCTCAATCCACCTAATATTGGGGTTATGGCGAATTGATGAGAGCAGGTGCTCCGTCACTAGGATGTATAAGAGAGGGGACAGAGGACATCACTGCCTTGTCCCATTGGTGATTGTGAAAGGTGATGAAAATGTTCTGACGCACCCCGTGGGCCTTGGGACACCCGGAGCCGGACCCTTTTTGGTGGATGCTGGTGGTTGTAGTCTTCGTGGCGGCGACCCGGTTCCGTGGCTCAGGGCAGTCAAACCAGTGGCGGAACTATTTATGTGGTTTTGATGTTTAAATGTCCGACTACGCCACCCGTGGATTGCGGTCAGAGTGAACCGCCGCTACAGGGCAGACCGCTGAGGCTGGTGTTGTGGGTGCAGCAGAGCGTAGCATAACTCCCCACGGGAGGAGTATAGCCTCAGGGCAGTGTATGCGGAGGATGGGGTGATGGTGCAGGGCAGCAGCAGTAACGACACGGAGTCAGTGATGCAGTTCAGGGCCTTTACTCACAGTTCTTATTATCCAGACCACGTCTGCAGGTAACGGCTGCCCACGTCGTACTGTGCTCACCAGGTGAGGGGCTCAGACAACTCCCAGATAACTTTGGAGCACTTCACAGGACCCCCTTTGTGTGTCCTTTGTCTGGCCTTTCTTACCAACACTTCTGTCCGGCTGCCTCGGGCCTCCTCTTGGTAAACTTGGCGCCAGTTTCCCTGACCCTATGTGGTGCCTTCCTAGCGGGTGTAGCGAGGGGCTGCGCCACATAAAATGTCAGAGCCTCCGGTTTCTAGCTGAGGGTCGTTTCCTGCCTCCACTAGTTCGGGGACCGGTCTCCCCCTTTGGCCTGACCCCTCCACGCAGGTGGATTCGGGCGTGCGGTGGCGACTCGCCCGTCCGCACCCCTGGGATCCCTTCATTCCTCGTTCCTGGAGCCTTCTCCGCTCCTCTTCCTTCCTTCTCCCTCTTCCAGGCCTGGGCCTCTGTTACTAGGCCCGCCTCCGGAGCAGAGCTCATGCAGAGCCCCTGCTCCCTGCCACTTCTGCTCAGACTTCTCTGCACTGAACTAAGATGGTGCCCACCTTTTATACTCCCTTCTCAATGCACCCAGGAACTGCTTCCTCCCTGCTCCTGCACTACAGGGTTCCCCTTCCTCAGTGTTCCCTCCCCCCACTCCAGCCAGGGACAGGGACTGTGGTGCCCATCTCAGGGGCATATTGGTCGCCCTGCCCCACAGCAATGTTGTGTAATGCATGCAGGTGTCGGGTCCTGATCCACACTCCATCCTTACCTGAGAGTGAGATATCACACCTCTGGGTGAGGTGCAATACGTCTGTAGCAACCGAGCCCTCAGGGTGCTACAGTTCCATTTATCTTCAGCCTAGGTGACGTATTGCGATACAGGGCCGTGATTTTGGCTATAAAAGGGTCCCCTAGACCCCTACCCCAAGCTTTTTAAGAGAATAATATATGGCGTGCCAGGAGACTCTATGGAATGCTTTCTCAGCATCCAACGAGAGTATCTAATTACAAATTTTTAACTGCATCTAGCCCAGGAAATACTTTGTGCCTAGTAGCAGTGTCTGCTAGTCAGCGGATTATCCCGGCTGTTAAGCAAGCTGCACCACCTGTAGTTTAGACACTTAATTTTTTGAAAGGAAATGCTTCGGGACCATGGGATACTTAGTGAAGAGCATCAGGAGGCACCCCAAGGCATAGGGGCTGGGACTGGCAGTAGGATGCCTTGCGGTGGACAGCCGAGCTCGATCCTTATAAAAGCTTTTTAACTGCAGCAGCTTTAGTGGACGCTACTGGAGCTGGAATTACCGCGGCTGCTGGCATGAGACTTGCCCTCCAATAGATCCTTGTAAATGGATTTAAAGTGTATTCATTCAAATTAGAGAGACAATTTAAATTAAAAAGCTTAGAGCTGCCTCCACCACAGGGGGGCTCGCTCGACCCACCAGCGGACAGGCACCAGTATTGGGAGAGGGGGGCTGGCCGTCAGGGTTGGCACGGTGGCAGGAGCAGGAGCGGACTGGCCGTGTCGGCTTCTCACTTTTTGGATTTTAGAAGGGCATGACATGCCTATATCTGTGTCTCCCCCTCCTTTTACTCCTCCACCTCTTTTATTTTCGCATGACTATATGTACTTGTCACTTTTCCATGTGTTAGTTATGTCTTCTGAGCAGTTTGTCAGCTTTTGGACACCTTTGAAGGTGTTTTCTATGTGTTTCTATGTGTTTTTGTTTGCCTGCCATTGGTTTTAACGGTGTTCGAAGGTGTTCGACGAACAGTTCGACGAACAGTTCGGCGAACACACGGGTGTTCAACGAACCGAACCGAACTCGAAAACTACGGGGGTGGCTCAACACTAGCCGTGACCTCCTGCCCGTTCATCCAGAGACTGCCGCGGTCACTTGCCGTGACCTCCTGTCCGTTCATTCAGAGACTGTCCCAGTCACCTGCTGTGACTGCCTGCCCGTCTACCCTGGTCGCCACCCGCTCCCTTACAAGGACCGCCCCCTTGTATAGTAGCTCAGAGGTTCCGCCTCCCAGACCCGTTACAGTTTGCTCGGGCCATGGAACCCGGTGGCACCCAAGCTCCCTCGCTCTCAGACCTCTGTCATGAACTGTCCCGTCAGAGGTCCCAACAGGAGTCCATCCTGGGTCACCTGCGGAATGTCAATTCTCGCCTGGACACTCTGACTGCTCCACCAGCAACCACCGCCAGTGCCATGACTCGCAACCCGGCAGCTCCGCTGCCCACCAATACCATGGTATCCTACCCCGGACCCCGGCTTTCTGCACCTCCTCGCTTCGGAGGCGACTCCGCCCAGGCTCGGGGCTTCATAAATCAGTGCACCCTGCACTTTGAACTCCTGTCCCACCAGTTTAACTCCGACCGGGCCAAAATTGCCTTCATCATGTCCCATCTCACCGGGGAGGCCCTGGCCTGGCTAAATCCTCTATGGGAGAGAGGAGACCCCCTGGTGTCCGACTTGCCTGCCTTTCTCATGGCTTTCCGGAAAATCTTCGACGAACCCGGACGGAAGACCTCATCTGCATCATCTCTGCTACGCCTCCGTCAGGGAAGTCTCACCGTGGGCCAATATGCCATACGGTTCCGTACCCTTGCCTCAGAGCTGGCCTGGGATAACGACGCTCTGGTATCCGTCTTCTGGGAGGGTCTGTCCGGCCGTATTAAAGACGAACTTGCCGGTCGGGACATTCCTACCACTCTCGATGACCTAATAACTCTTGCCACCCGGATTGACCTACGGTTCCAGGAGCGTGCCAAAGAGGCCACCCGTGAGAGGAGGTTTCCACGTCTAGCTCCTACCTTTCAGAAATCCGTCTCTCCCCAGGTACACTCTCCTGAGCCTATGCAGGTCGACCAGACCAAGATGGTCAAAACCCGTCAGGACTTACGCCGTGCCGAAGGGAGCTGCTTCTACTGTGGCAGTAAGGAGCACCGGATCCGTACCTGCCCGGAGAGGTCGGGAAACGCCTGTGTCTAGGTTCGCTCAGAGAGGTCAACCTAGACAAGAATAAATCCTCTCCATCTCTGCTACTGTCAGTCTCTATTATCTGCGGGGAGAATCGTTATTTCGAACTAGCCCAACTTGACTCTGGAGTGGCCGGGAATCTTATCTCACAGTCCCTGGTAGAAAAATACCGCATTCCCACCAAACCTCTGGCTGTACCATTATCTGTCGCTGCTGTGGATGGGGGCCTCTTACCACGTCCCATCCAACTCATCACCGAATCCGTAACTCTGCAGGTGGGAATGCTGCATTCTGAGAGCATCTCTTTTCATGTTCTGCCTGGACTCTCTCACGCCCTCTTACTAGGTCTACCTTGGCTCCAGAGACATGCACCCGTGCTTGACTGGCAGACCGGAGAAGTCCTTCGCTGGGGACAGGACTGTCATAAGACTTGTTTGGTTCCTGTTCATCCCGTCCGTCCTTCTCCTACCCCAACTAATCTACCTGGACTTCCGATTCCCTACTGGTTATTTGCTGATGTCTTTAATAAAAAGGAGGCAGAGACATTACCCCCTCATAGACCATACGACTGTCCTATCGACCTGTTACCCGGTACTACTCCTCCCCGTGGGCGTATTTACCCATTGTCCGCTGCTGAGACCCGGTCGATGTCCGAATATATTGAGGAGAATTTGGCCAGGGGATTCATCCGGAAATCTACCTCCCCGGCGGGAGCAGGCTTCTTCTTCGTAAAAAAGAAGGACGGCTCTCTCCGTCCCTGTATAGACTATAGAGGCCTTAACCAGATCACGGTGAAGAATAAGTACCCCCTTCCGCTCATTCCAGAATTATTTGATCGCCTGAGGGGGGCTAGAGTCTTCACCAAATTGGACCTCCGTGGGGCGTACAACCTGGTCCGTATCCGTCAAGGGGATGAATGGAAGACTGCATTCAACACCCGGGACGGCCACTATGAATATCTGGTAATGCCCTTTGGTCTCTGTAACGCTCCTGCCGTCTTTCAAGAGTTGGTCAATGACATCTTCCGGGACCTTCTCTACTCCTGCGTTGTGGTGTACCTGGACGACATCTTGGTCTTCTCTCCGGATCTCCAGACTCACCGGAGGGACGTTCGTCAGGTCCTGCTCAGGCTCAGGCAGAACCACCTCTTCGCTAAATATGAGAAGTGCCTCTTTGAGCAGACCTCGCTTCCGTTTTTGGGCTACATTATTTCTCAGACCGGCCTACGAATGGATCCAGAGAAACTGTCTGCCATCGAGAAATGGCCCCGACCGGAGGGGTTGAAGGCCATTCAGCGGTTCCTGGGCTTCGCCAACTACTACCGCCTCTTCATACCGCACTTCTCTTCCCGGACTGCCCCAATTTCCGCGCTCACCCGTAAGGGTACTAATCCCAAAGAGTGGCCGCCCGAAGCAGAGGAGGCCTTTCTTTCCTTAAAACAGGCCTTCTCTTCCGCCCCGGTGCTGCATCGTCCGGACGGCAACAAGCAGTTCTTTCTGGAGGTTGACGCCTCCTCCTCTGGAGCCGGAGCTGTACTTACTCAAAAATCTTCTTCCGGGAGGATGGTAACTTGCGGCTTCTTCTCCAAACTCTTCTCCTCTTCTGAGCGCAATTATTCCATAGGAGACCGAGAGTTATTGGTCATCAAGCTGGCATTGGAGGAGTGGCGTTACCTACTCGAGGGGGCTCTTCATCCGGTAATAATTTACACTGACCACAAGAACTTGGCTTATCTCCAGCATGCCCAGAGACTTAATCCGCGCCAAGCCCGGTGGTCCTTGTTTTTTGCTCGCTTTGATTTTGTTCTACATTTTCGCCCGGCTGACAAGAACATCAAAGCAGACGCCTTGTCCCGATACTTTCAGGTATCTGATCTCGAGGAAGAACCTAAACATATCATCGATCCTGCCAGAGTAATGCAGGTGGCTCCCGTGAGTCTAAATCGTCTCCCTCCCGTTAAGACGTTCGTATCGGTACCTGATCGGGAGAAGATCCTACACTGGGGTCATTCGTCTAAACTAGCTGGCCACGCCGGTCAGAAAAAGACCCTCCAGCTTATTTCCCGGCACTACTGGTGGCCTAACCTGCGCAAGGATGTAATAGACTTTGTTTCTGCCTGTGTGTCCTGTGCCCGCAACAAAGTTCCGAGACACCTGCCAGCCGGTCGCCTTCTTCCTCTGCCAGTACCTGCTGCCCCCTGGCAGCATATAGCGATGGACTTCATAACTGATCTTCCCGTCTCTGCCGGTTGTACGGTCATTTGGGTGGTCGCTGACCGCTTTTCCAAGATGGCTCACTTCATTCCCCTGCCAGGCCTCCCGTCTGCACCCGAGCTGGCTAAAGACTTTATCCGCCACATCTTCCGTCTTCATGGCCTGCCCCGTCACATCGTGTCGGATCGTGGGGTACAGTTCACTTCTCGTTTCTGGAGAGCCACTTGTAAATTGCTAGACGTCACCCTGGACTTCTCCTCCGCTTACCACCCACAGTCTAATGGTCAAGTGGAGCGGATCAATCAGATCCTGACCTGTTACCTCCGGCACTTCGTTAATGCCCACCATTCTGACTGGGTGGATCTCCTGCCATGGGCCGAATTCTCGTACAACAATCACGAGAGCGAATCTTCCTCCAAATCCCCGTTTTTTGTAGTCTTCGGTCTGCATCCTCGGATCCCGTTTCCCGTCTCCACCTCGGTGGACAATCCGGCTGCGGAATCTCTTGTTAACAAATTTTCCTCCACATGGGAGAGTACCCGGTCCGCACTCCTTCTGTCATCCGAGCGTATGAAAAGGCATGCTGACAAAAAACGTCTGGATCCTCCTCAATTCCGTCCAGGGGATAAGGTCTGGCTCTCGTCCAAGTATGTCCGGCTCAAGATTCCTTCCTATAAGTTAGGGCCTCGGTTCATCGGTCCTCTGGAGGTCATCAGTCAGATCAACCCGGTGGCCTATAAATTGAAACTCCCGGCCAACTTGCGGATCCCTAACTCCTTCCATGTATCTCTCCTCAAACCTGTGGTACTTAACCCTTTTTCCAAGTCTACAGGCACGCCTCCTGCTCCGGTTTCCGCTGAAAACGAATTTGAGGTAGAGAACATTCTGGCCACCAAAAGGGTAAGAGGGAAGACCTTTTTTCTAGTAGATTGGAAGGGGTTTGGTCCTGAAGAGAGAACGTGGGAGCCCCGGGAGAACATCCATGCCCCTCTCATCCTTGCTAAATTTCTGTCTGGCCTAAAAAAGGGGGGGCCTAAAGGGGGGGGTACTGTAGCGTCGGCGTCCCTGCCCTCTGCTAGGCAGGGACGCTGTTCCCCTCACCTCCCTGCTCCGAGCCCGGCGTCCTCCTCCCGCTCTGCTGGCAGCGCGCGCTCCTTCCCGGCCACTGTGCTTAGGGCGCGCGCGCTCCCTCCCTCTTAAAGGGGCCGCGCGCGCCGTCCTAAGGAGTCCCCGGCCAATGGCCGGAGGACTTCACCATATATAAGGCACCTCCTCCAAAATGGAGGTGCCCGAGCAATGTTGTTGCACTGTTCACTACTCTGCTTCAGCCCTCAGGTCCCGTTGCCAGTTACCTGCCTGATTCCTGCCAGAGTCCTGCCAGTTTGCTGTCTGTTTCCTGCCTGATTTTCCTGCTACCTGCTTGCCAGCCTGAGGTCCGACGGTCTGCCTTCCTACTCCTGTCAGTCTGTCTATGGACTAGCTTGGCCGCTCACCTGGGAGCACATATCTGCTACCTGCCTGCTAGCCTTCCTGGAGGCTCCGCCGTCACGTGCAGTGACCACCTGCTATTCCAGAGACTCCTGCCCGCTCACCTGGGAGCATTCCTCCGCTACCTGCCTGCTAGCCTTCCTGGAGGCTCCGCCGTCACGTGCTGTGACCACCTGCTATCCCAGAGACTCCTGCCCGCTCACCTGGGAGCGCTCCTCCGCTACCTGCCTGCTTGCCTACCTGGAGGCTCCGCCGTCACGTGCTGTGACCACCTGCTATTCCAGAGACTCTTGCCCGCTCACCTGGGAGCGCTCATCTGCTACCTGTCTGTTGATCTTCCTGGAGGCTCCGCCGTCACATGCTGTGACCACCCGATTATCCAGAGACTCTCGCCTGCTCACCTGGGAGCTCACGTCCATCATCTGCCGCCACAGGTCGTACCAATCCTTTACCCAGAGACTGCCCCGGTCACTTGCCGTGATCTCCTGCCCGTTTATCCAGAGACTGCCCCGGTCACTTGCCGTGACCTCCTGCCCGTTCATCCAGAGACTGCCCCGGTCACTTGCCGTGACCTCCTGCCCGTTCATCCAGAGACTGCCCCGGTCACTTGCCGTGACCTCCTGCCCGTTCATCCAGAGACTGCCACGGTCACTTGCCGTGACCTCCTGCCCGTTCATCCAGAGACTGCCCCGGTCACTTGCCGTGACCTCCTGCCCGTTCATCCAGAGACTGCCCCGGTCACTTGCCGTGACCTCCTGCCCGTTCATCCAGAGACTGCCCCGGTCACTTGCCGTGACCTCCTGTCCGTTCATTCAGAGACTGTCCCAGTCACCTGCTGTGACTGCCTGCCCGTCTACCCTGGTCGCCACCCGCTCCCTTACAAGGACCGCCCCCTTGTATAGTAGCTCAGAGGTTCCGCCTCCCAGACCCGTTACATAATCTAAACCAAAAACAGTGATTAATCTGGTTAGTCATATTGGACTGCTATTATTTTGAATACTACTGTACATAGTATGCACCTCCACTATGGCATCCATGCAGCAAAAAGGAGTCAAACAATTCTTCTGTGACTTTTCACACACAACACTAACAAGAATGGCAAATGCCTGAAGTGAATCGACCAACGTTTGTGGTATCAGATGCCTCTTACGCTTTTTCTCTTCCTCCTTAATACCAGGCACACGTGATCACCCAGCCGCTGTAGGAAGCCGGCGGCTTGCGGCTAACACGTGTGCCCGCTATTAAAGATAATTAATATTCACTGTTCCCTTCGTCCATAGTCCTGCCCACCTTTTGGCGCCGACTTAAGTGCAGAGACGTGGGCAAGATTATGGGCGTGGGTAGCAGTGCATATTCATTTTCTTTAATATCGGGCGTACGTGTTAGCCACAGCGCCCGCTCCTGTCTCATGTGACCAGGTAAATCTGGACTATAAGACGCACCTGTGGTGCCCCTGTGGGTTCAGTCGCCACCGAGGTACTGCATCTCACCCAGAGGTGGGGTCACTCTCAGGTAAGGATGGAGTACTACACCCACATCCAATACACTCCACTTCAGTAGGGAAGGGTGAGATTGCTCCTAAGGGAGAGCACAGTCCCTGGTCCCTAGCTGAAGGGTGGAACTAGGTAGAGGAGGTGGGAGGAGGAAGAAGTTCAGGGGAGCACAGACAGAAAGGGTATAAGAAGAAGGGGAACCATCTAGAAGCAGTCAGTTGTGAGGAGACAGTACAGAGGAGATAGAGCTGAGAGCAGGAGCTCAGGAGGAGTGGAGAAAGGAGCATGGCCCAGTGAGAGAGGCCCAGGAGAAGGAGAGAGAAAGAAGAGAGGAGCAGTGAGAAGGGCTCCAGGAAGAACAGAGGGGATCCCAGGGGCACGGCGAGTGCGGAAGCCACCTATGCGCCTGAATTCACGCTGACGTGGAAGGATCAGGCCGCAGAAGGGGACCGGCCCCTAACTAGTGGAGAACAACCAGGCTCAGCTAGACAACCAGAGGCTGCTGCATTTTCAAGGTGCTGCAGCCAACATCCACAATTACATCGCCGAAAAGGTGGATGCATAGGGTCCAGGGGACTGCACGTCGCCCGACAAGGCCCGAGGCCACTGGCTTGGGACACTGCTTGTGAGGCGCAGGGCAGGAGAGCGAGAGCCAGCGCAGGTAGACGACCAGGAAAGCCATATAGAACGGGGTCCCGTTTAAATATTCTTGAGATACTTGAGAGATTGCTGAACCCCTTCCCTGGAGGACACAGGACGACGTGGGAGGTTACACACTGGCCCTGGTAACATGGAGAATTGAACAACCGTGAGTAAAACCTGAAGACTGCATCCCCCTGTGTCCTAGAATTATTGCTGCGCCATCACCAGTCCTGCACTACACAGCACCAGAAACATCTACCTCATACAATTTATCATTTCCTGCCCTGGAGCTAAGCTCTGCCTGTGGAGAGCTGAACCAACTCTGCTGCGTCACCATCAGCTCCAGAGGATCTACACCGCAGTGACGGCTCCATATAGTCGCATACCACAGGTGGCATCACGAACATTATCTCTAAAAACTTTATTCCCCTTTTACTTTCCCTTTAATTGACCGCCCTGGGTCACGGACCAGGTCACTGCCACCGTGACATCTCCCAGCACCGACCGGCCCGGCTACCGTGTACCTCACGGCCCAGGGGGCGCGTCACACCCCCCACACTTTCCCACAGAATTTTGAAAAAATGTGCGTCTTAAAGTCCGGAAAATACGGTAAATCATTTTTTAATTTCCCAATGCTTTTACCTTTCCCTTTATTTCTTTTTTTATCAATTTTTTCTTTTTGGATTAGCTAATATGTTTTCACTTACACACTTTATAGAGTTTATTAATGATTTTAATATGGTATGTTTGATATTTTAATGAATTAATATGAATTG
Source organism: Phyllobates terribilis (assembly GCF_046119375.1). Lineage (NCBI taxonomy): Eukaryota > Metazoa > Chordata > Amphibia > Anura > Dendrobatidae > Phyllobates > Phyllobates terribilis. The sequence continues at coordinate 438,210 of NW_027363375.1, forward strand.
ACCATATTTAAAATGTCATTCACGCCAATTTGAGCATTTAACCAGCGCTTTGCGCGCTCACTGCTTATCACCTGGTGAAAGCTCAGATTCGGAGCTGAAAACCAGTTTGTGATTTTAAAATCCCTAAATAAAAGGTATTTACTTGTAACTACCGCATCCTCACTACTTCCAGTGGCAGCGCACCAACATAACCTTTCATTGTTTTTTCTCCCACGGTTCAATCCTGTTGTACCATGGACTCTGTTCGGTGCTGCGCCTTACTCCTTCACTGTCCAGTGCCATATACCGTACCATTAGACTTATTAGCCACCTTAGTGCCACCACTCTATCAATTCTATTGATCTTCATGACCGTCAGCGCTCCTGACACAGTACTGGACTCAGCACCAGAATGCACTAGAGACCTGTTTGTTTGACTTAAGGCCACTGACAACATTTTTGGGGGAGCAATGATATTTGTGCTCATACCTTAAGAACAGACGTTTTCAGATCCTTTATGTACAGGCTGTATCTCAGCATGGCTTCTGTCCTAATCTCTGGTCATCAGCAGCTCTACACAGATCTTAGAAGATGGAGGGGTGTTCCCTCTCAGACTAGTTTGGGGCACGTAAAGGAGACATTGTGATGGGCGCCTGGTGGCTCCCAGGACTTTGTTCCCTTTCTTGGCTGCTATGTCACATGGTATGAAGCATTGCTCAAAATGAGGGATGATTGACCTGATACACCATCATTGGTCACTCCTGGGTTCTCCTCAGTTGTAGTCACCTATTGTCAGACCCGTCTAATGTGTATAAAATTCAATGCTGGAAAAATTTGTAAAAGCTCCTCTGAGATATTCCCCAGAAGCACTGTTACTGATTGATTTCTTATAAAGTGTGTATTTGTGTGGACGTGTTTACAGGCTGGGTACAAGTTAGGAGCCCGAGCCACTGCAGAAGTTAGTGTCTGAAGTTGTTTGTAGATTTGGGGTACCAGAGATAATTGACAAAGACAGGTCTGCGTATTCACAGGGCAGGTAATGCAGACATGGTTATGGGAGAGTTGAATGTTTTCATGTCTTCAACCCACAGCAAACAATAAGGTTAAAAGTCATAATTTCATTCTGAAAAACAAATTTACTAAAGTCTGTGAACAAGCAGGGTTAAAAAAAAAATGGACTCAAAAGTTTGGCACTGATGTCTATGCGGTACACACTCCAGGAACTTGTCCCCATCTAAGAAACTTTTTGGGGAGGTTTCTAAGACTGGATTGTATCCTCCTCATGACTCTCAACTGTCTTTGGCACATGGAACTGTGAAATGTTGTGCAGCTACACCGGACACTAACTGATTTGTATAAGCCGGTGTTTGCTTCACTCCCGGACTCAACTCTGCCTCCTTATGGTGATTGGGTGGTGGTTAAAAGACCACCTGGATCTCAGCAGCCTTGATGGGAAGGACCATATTAGGTACACAGGCTACTCAAGCCAAAAGGGAAGACCGCCTGGATTCAAGCCTCCCACTGCAAAAAGGTTCACCCCCTCTTTACCCAGAGGTGTCCTCAGACTGAGAATCTGCTGTAAGGAAAAGTTCACTTGATTCTGGATCTAATAGATGTGGTGGTAGTGGGGTGATAATAACATTACACTTCTGTGCCAGAGTGGGACCCTCACCCCAAGCTGGAGGTACGAAGTGCTTACCCGCTGAGCAATGTTTTAATTCCCTACCCCAGCAGGCTGCCTTCCAGAGTAAAAGACTAGGACTATTTACTTAGACATACAAAAATTACAGCCAGCATTCACACGCTGTCTGTGCCAAGGGAAAAGACAGAGACTTTCATACAAGAAAATGGCCTTATCTAAAATGGATCGGGGAATTCAACTACCTCTTATAAGAGCTGATAATTTAGCTGCTTTAACAAGATGCATGAGAGACTGGATCCATGGAACTAGTAGTTTTTCAAATACCATGTTGGAGAAGGACTTGGCCGTGCCTAGGGATCTCCGGGTGCTTTTACATCTATGGTTTGGAGAACTACATTCTCAAGTCAAATAACATCCTTTTGTCAAACATTATAGGTGTGTAGAAAGTTTTAAGAAAATTATACAAACAACCTTTTCACCTATCTAAATTAGTGCCCTTATGGGAAAATCCTAGATTTATTCAGGGTAAACAGAACAAGCTTTGTAAGCAATGGAACCAGAAAGGGATTTATTAAATGTTAATGAAGGAAGGCTGCTCACCTGGCAGGAATTCTCAGGGATGTATGATATGGGAGATCATCAATGTCTACAGTATCACCAAACAGTTACTTTCTACAGCTCTATGGTGAGAAATTTCGGGAAGGTGGAAAGGAGGGGTGATTTTGGCATATTGATGTGGTCTAGCTCATGGGTAAATTCCCTATCCACAATATACCAAAGGATTAAGAGACAAATTCTGCACACTGCGGTACCTGATTTATTTATCCATTGGAGTATAGCGCTAAATGACACTTAGAGAGATGGTAAACTTTTGACGGGCTTGGATAAAGTAAAAATAGCAATGAGCAATGGAGAGAAATGCAGTACAAACTGATTCATAATGCCATTTATGCTTTCAATTTTTCCTACAAAGATGCTTCATCACATTATTTATGAAAATGCCCAAAATGTAACCTAAAACCAATTTGTTTGATAGCATCAGGCGATGCCCTTCCACCCAAATGGTGTGGGAAGAGACCCTTCTCTATTTAGATAATGGTTGGAGAATTAAAGTCCCACAGTCTCCTCGGGCATGTTTATTTCATCATATTGTAACCGAACATCGGGAGGATGGGGACAGAGTTCTGTCTATACAGATAATACATGTAGTTCTTTTGGTGGTTAAAAAATGTATACTTAGATATTGGTTGAAGAAAGAGACACCTCAATTATCTGAAATAATCAAAACTCTGAAAACCTTATTAGTTTATGACAAACTTGAGTAAGAAAGACAAAAAGAAAAGTCGACGACAGCGTTTTTTTCACAAACTGAGATCTTTTAATGAATATAGCAATACACAATCTGATATGTCACAGCTGATGAAAGTATTCTGACACACATCCTGGTATCATACGGAGGAACATAGGGGGATAACAGGATTATTTAAAGTCTAATGGATTCACTTATTTTTACATCTATTCATATAAGGATTTTGGAAAAGTGTTTTTTTGTTGTTTTGCATGCAGAGTTAAAAATTGAATCTGTTAAAATTGTGAAAAAAAAATGATTGGATGGATTTCACACTTATTTATAAAGATGTGGTCTGTGTTGGTAAATGTCATGGAGATTCTAGGATTATAACCTGATTTGTTTGTTTATTTTGTCTCATTAAATAAAGTTGTTTAAAAAAAAAAAAGATGAGAACACTAGATTCCATCATGACATCATAATTAACCATCACTACTTACAGAAGTGTTTACACCCATATAGTCACTTTGACATTCCGGTGTCATTGCTGTCAGTGAGAAGCTACATAGCTAATCATATACTGATTGCGCTTGGATTTACTTTGGATTTACTTGAAATGTCTGAAATTCCTTCAGACAGACTTCAGGTGTTAGCACTGCTCCAGGGGATTCTTACCACCTACGCCCCTGACATTGTGCTACCACTACCTGATGGCGTCCTCAGCTTCACTTACCGGCTGGTTATGAATCTTGTGAGAGACTGCCTGACCAAATACCACAAAGGTCGTATTAGCTCAGAATATCTTGAGCATTTACAGCAAAACATCTGGACACTCGTACAGCAGGTAAATAGCAGGCAATCTGCACAAATCTTATAATAATAATAATAATAATAGAATATGGTAAGGGATTACAAGTTTAAGTTTAACCTGTTCCAAATACTAAGATAAGAATAGCCGGGGACCAAAAATAGGGCATACAGGCTACATGACAAGGGAAATTGAGGTATCTAAAGGGTTAATTGAAATAGCGACAGGAAGGTTGTTACCATGGGGTGAATGGGATTGGTTAACCTTGTAAGGACCAGGAAATTTGAAGTTTTTTTGCTGTCATTTTTTCATCACATTCTTTTAAGAGTCATAACTTTCTTATTTTTCTGTTGGCGTTTGTGAGAAGAGTTGTAGCTTTGAGTGGCTCCATTCTTTTTACCATAAAATATACAGTAGTTTTTTTGGGGTTTTGTTTTTACGGCGTTTGTTATGCAGTAAAAATGACCTGGAAAAATGATTTTCCACGTCAGTCCGATTAAGGCGATACCGAATATGCAAAGAAAATTCAGAATATTGCGAAAACATTTTTTTGCTTTGTGTCGCTAAATTCTGAGACCCGTAACATTTCTTATTTTTCTGTTGATGGGGCCCAGTGAAGACTTGTTTTTTTACGCTGTAAGATATGGAGGAGAGGAAGGAGGATTTAAAAGGCGGTACTTGATAAATAGAGGGTTTGGGGAGATATGATTTTTAATTGTCACAGGCCGATTTACATAAGTCGTAAACAGTCATGTGTCTTACTTACACGCCCTAGGTGTGGAGGGTGGACGTGGAGATATAAAGGGAACCTGTCGCCTAAAATAATGCTATTAACCTGCAGGTTAATAGCGTTCTGACACCATGCAGCCGCCACACTCAAATAAACTGTATCCCCCCTGGCAGCCTCGCTCTTTCAGTCATATCGGTGGCGCCGGCAGACTTTCAGTCACCGTTCTCTGCATAGTGAGCGGCGGCTGTAACTGCACCCGGCACTGACAGACAGCCGATGCTAATATGGCCGCACAGTGTCAGAATGCTACTAACCTGCATATCAACTCCATATCTGCAGGTTAATAGCATTACTTTACATGACAGGTTCCCTTTAGAGGTTTACAAATGACCGGATCCCTCGTCAGCTGTCATGTAGTATTTGTAGTGCCGATATCAGGAGTAACATGGTGACATAAATGGCTTCCTCCATTCTGCACTTTCTCTCATGATTTTCCTTTCTTGTTTATTTCCATCTCTATAGGCTGAAGAAAAATCCCATAGTGGAGAATTGGCCTTTATTAAACAACTGGCCCAGAATGTCCTGCTTGTACTGGAGTATCCGGCCTACTCCCTGGAGCGCCTGGTAAGGAGCCATCGTCTTCTATATCTCATGTCCTTGTTGTCTGATCTTCTCCAGATTACCATCATATAGCGGAAGCTCAGATTTATGGTGGTAGAGGCCTCCCTGTCTGCTCCAGGCAGACACAGGACCTTTTATGGCCGCCTGTCTCTGCAGCTCTATCATCTGTGAGGCCAGTCTGTACTCAGCGGTGCGGAGTTAGTATTTCCGCTTCTGTCTCTCTCGATCATCACAATCTTCCTTCTTATAAATGCTGCAGTCCTGATAGAAGATATTAGAGATCAGTTGTAGATACAAGTCCCTTATACAACCCCTGGCAAAAATTATGAAATCACCGGGCTCGGAGGATGTTCATTCAGTTGTTTAATGTTGTTGAAAAAAAAGCAAATAACAGACATGGCACAAAACTAAAGTCATTTCAAATGGCAACTTTAGGGCTTTAAGATACACTAAAAGAAATCAAGATTAAAAATGTGGTACTCAGTAAGGGTAATTTTTTTCATACCAAGCAGAGGGAAAAAAATATAGAATCACTCAATTCTGAGGAAAAAATTATGGAATCATGAAAAACAAACACACAAAAGAACACTTCAATACATCACTAGTATTTCGTTGCACCACCTCTGGCTTTAATAACAGCTTGAAGTCTCTGAGGCATGGACTTAATGAGTGAAAAACAGTACTCTTCATCAATCTGGCTCCAACTTTCTCTGATTGCTGTTGCCAGATCAGCTTTGCAGGTTGGAGCTTTGTCATGCACCATTTGCTTCAACGTCCACCAAAGATTTTCAATTGGATTCAGATCCGGACTATTTGCAGGCCATGACATTGACCTTATGTGTCTTCTTTCAAGGAATGTTTTCACAGATTTTGCTCTATGGCAGGATGCATTATCATCTTGAAAAATGATGTCATCATCTCCAAACATCGTTTCAATTGATGGGATAAGAAGACTGTCCAAAATATCAATGTAAACTTGCGCATTTATTGAAGATGTAATGACAGCCATCTCCCCAGTGCCTTTACCTGACATGCAGCCTCATATCATCAATGACTGTGGAAATTTGCATGTTCTCTTCATGGAGTCATCTTTATAAATCTCATTGGAACGGCACCAAACAAAAGTTCCAGCATCATCACCTTGCCCAATGCAGATTCGCGATTCATCACTGAATATGACTTTCATCCAGTCATCCACAGTCCACAATTGCTTTTCCTTAGCCCATTGTAACCTTGTTTTTTTTGTGTTTAGGTGTTAATGATGGCTTATGTTTAGCTTTTCTGTATGTAAATCCCATTTCCTTTAGGCAGTTTCTTACAGATCGGTCACAGACATTGACTCCAGTTTCCTCCAATTCATTCCTCATTTGTTTTGTTGTGCATTTCCTGTTTTGAAGACATATTGGATTAAGTTTCCAGTCTTGACGCTTTGATGTCTTCCTTGGGCAACATTGTGTGATGATTTACCTTCTTTTAAGAGTTTGATAATCCTCGAATTTGTTTCAATTGACATCTCTCGTGTTGGAGCCATGAATCATGTCAGTCCACTTGGTGCAACAGCTCTCCAAGGTGTGATCACTCCTTTTTAGATGCAGACTAACTAGCAGATCTAATTTGATGCAGGTGTTAGTCTGGAAATGGAAATTTACAGTGTGATTCCATAATTTTTTCTTCAGAATTTAGTGATTCCATAATTTTTTTCCCTCTGCTTGGTCTAAAATAAATTACCCTTACTGAGTACCTCATTTTTAATATTGATTTCTTTTAGTGTTTCTTAAAGCCCTAAAGTTGCCATTGGAAATGACTTTAGTTTTGTGCCATGTCCGTGATCTGCTTTTTTTTCAACAACATTAAACAACTGAATGAACATCCTCTGAGCCCGGTGATTCCATAATTTTTGCCAGGGTTTGTATATTAATGTGGATTTACTGGGGGGGGCGGCTTTGTACAGTTCGTCCAATACTGAAATTATCCAGGAAATCCAATGTTTAGTCCTTCCTGTCTATTGTATGTGGTAATGTAGTATTTGTGAAATGTTATATTAATTGTATATATTATATCCATCAGGAAACATCTGAAGGCGACTCCAAAGAGGGGCAAAACGGAAATATTGCTGACCCTGATATCAGTCAGCCGGGGCCGAACCCTGATCTGATGAAAGGTAAGCCGGTCATCTAATATTCTACATACAAATATCAAGTTATAGAGAACGACAGAGAACATGGAGATTTACTCTTCATCCAATGTATGAGGCCGCTGGCGGCTCATGAGCCCCCATGGACTATAATGGAGGGGGTCACAAATGTACAAAGAGGCTCATTGGTCCCCAATCATGTAATTGTTGAGGATTCGGTCAGATCCTGAGCAATGACACGTTCATAGTACAGTATATATATATAGATATGCCATAAATATATACAGTGTGTGCAGAATATCCTTATATCTAGTATATTCCATGTACAGCGGTCTTATCATTTCCATTATTATATGGATGTGTTATATAAGTGGTGATATAGACTAATACATGTCGTCTCTTCATTATTTTATCATTATTATAGGAATAACTGTGCCGGCAAATACTGATGGTGGAACATCTGAGCCACCAGAAATCATCCAGGAATCAGCCAGTGTAAGTATCATGGGACGTCTGTATATCATCAGATGACGGGTGGGAATTACACATCCCATATGACAATGGGATATCTCTGCTCTTATGTAGATCAGACCTATTATGTGTGACGGTGGTGTTATTATTCTGTCTCCTCCGTGTGATGTCCCTTATCCTCCCCTGCAGTACAATGATTTATGTGTATGGGGAATATCCACTTATAATATAATAGTGTCTGTGGGGGGTCCGGCTTTTATCACGTCCTCTACTTCGGTTGCAGTGTAATCAGGGGGGATATAATATAGACGGGAGATCTGGAGCTTTTATCCTCCTGCAGCTTCGTTGTCTTAATGTCATTTCTTATTCCTTTTAGGCCTTGATCGGATCAGTGAATCCTTGTAAGGACGACTTTAATCCTATCAAACTGATCAGCTGTGGAGGATTTGGGTGAGCTTTACTTGGTATAATATTTTTTTCTCAGAGCTCATTATAGTGATGCCTATGTCTCTATGTCCTGCCCGCGCAATGCTACCATAGAGAAATTATGGTTCCACATCACTGTCCACATCTAATTGTCTCTCTTCAGGTCAGTTAGGATGTGACATGGATGAGGACTTTCCATAGGTGAACATTTATGGAGTGTTATTTTATGGATTTCTAGTGATGGCCGCACATCTAGTATTAACCATTAGTACAGGAGATCACTTGATCAGGTCTATGGATGGACTGTTAGTAAGAATTCATAATAAATCATGGATTTTCTTCCTCCTCAGATCCGTCCACCTAGTTCGCCATACAGACACAAACAAGATATGTGCTATGAAGAAAATGGACAAGCAGAACCTGAGAAAGCCAAAGACCCTTAAATGGGCCTTTCAGGAGAGGGACATCTCTACATTCGCTGATTGTCCCTTTGTGGCCTCCATGTTCTGCTCCTTTCCTACTAAACTTCATCTGTGTATGGTCATGGAGTATGCACCAGGTAGGACACATCCATTGTATTTATATCCAGCCCACGTCTGCCTAATCCTAGCACCTTATATATAACCTGAACATGTCCACATGGACGGTTACATGTCCACACCGCATTTACTATAATGTTACTAAGATGCCTTGTGTGTCCTCACTGAGCATGGCGGCAATATCTGCTATGGAGGAAAGGAAGATTTCTCTGTATTTGAACAGTTTTTATAGATGAGAATTTTTCACAGAGAAATAAATGAGAGGCTTGTAGATGATTCCTGGCTCTGTCTCTATGTACAGGGTTCCTCTGCAGTATACGCTCTACATTACACAGTGTATCTCTATATATACCATACTGTCCCAATATCTCCGCTTGTTTCATATTCACACTCATCATGTGTAATTTACTCTGTAACAGACCCTCACCTGTCATATTTGCTTATTCCTGTAGGAGGAGACTGTGGCAATCTTCTACAGCACAGGGGTCCTTTACCTATCACCTTGGCTCGTCTGTACATTGCAGAAACAGTCCTTGCTGTGGAATATCTGCACAGCTATGGTGTGGTGCACAGAGACCTGAAGCCTGTAAAGTAAGTGACCCTTGAGCTATAATAAAGGGGATGAAAGTTAGTTTGTTATACAGGCTATGGGTTATTACTTGGGGCTGACAACATCTTTTCTTTTACAGCCTCCTGATAACATCAACAGGACATATTAAAGTGACCGATTTTGGAGTTTCAAAACTTGGCCTCATGAGACCAACATCAAACATCTATAAGGCTCCAACTAAGGACATCACCAAAGAGTTCCGTGATAAAGAGGTCGGCTTTACTTACAGGATCTTCTACTTTACATATCTCATCTCTTTCTCCTTCTCTGATCATTTCTCATCACATTTCCACTGATGTTATTTGTCTTATGTATTGATCATCATCATCTCATTCTTCTGTTGTTTTCCAGACTGCTGGCACGTCTAGTTACATGGCCCCAGAAGTTATCCTAAGGAAAGGCTATGGAAGACCTGTTGACTGGTGGTCAGTAGGCATCATCCTATATGAATTTCTCTTTGGATATACACCATTTTATAGGGCTTCCCAAAAGGAGAAATTACGCAGTATCCTCGGTGGTAAGTAAAATAATCTGACTGCTTGTCATGTCGCTGTTATTTGGTTTGATTTGTTCCTTGGTTCAGTTTCTAGCTTTTTTAAGGAAAATGCTTTTTTATGTAAATAAATGAAGAGGTTTTATTTCCTGTAATATTTTCTTTTTATATCACAGATGACATTGTTTGGAGATGTAATTCCTTTCCTCCACCAAATGCTCGGGGCATCATCACTCAGCTACTCAGAAAAAATCCAGAACAAAGACTTGGGACAGGTAATATGATAATAGTATTAATAATGACTTATTACACCTCTGGACAAATGAAGATGTCCATGAGGATGATCACTGAAGGTCTCTACCAACGTGTCCATTCCTCATTCTTCATGCTCTAATGTTCAGTACATTTCCTTCATGTTGGCTCTTTTAAATCTCCAGTTCAGATTAACATAAACTGTATAGATACGGAGTAGTTTCTCTGACAATAACTGTATCGAATTTTTTCTTGTCTTCCTTTTCCAGGAGGGGCACACGAGATCAAAATTCATCCATTTCTGCGTGCCTTAAACTTTAACAACCTTCTAAGTCAGAAGCCTCTGTTCGTTCCTGATCTAAAATCAGATGAGGACACCCGCTATTTTAGCAGTAAGTAAAATGAGACGTTATCGGCAGAAAACTGCTGAGTGTCTTTTCTTTCATTATGTGTGACAATCAGTTCCCATCATAATGAGTAATAACATGGTGACTGTCTGACCGGCTCTTATACTAATAATTTCTCATAACACTTTTACTTTTCAGATCGCTCTGTGGGTTATAAATTTAGGAATTCAGATGATGGGGACACAAGTGAGGACAATGACTGTCCAGAAATCAAAAACTTTGAATCATCTTCTCAAAGGTTTTCCAAAGTAAGTATGTCTAAAGCATGTAGGTCAATAAAATGAATAAAACCTATGATTAGAAAAAAAGTTTAAAAATATATCTATTTATATTTTATATTTCTTTGTGTTTTTTTTAGCTATATACCACCAGTACCAAGATGGTGACCATTGAAGAACCTATGTCACCTCCAGAGTCTACCCCTGAGAACAGCAAAAAACACCCAGACTTGTGAGTAGATTATTATTATTATGGGATTTACCTCTGATATATGCTCAGACACGAGTAACACAAATCTAAATCCAGCATCCACCACCCCATGATAACTGATTGCTGTGGATCTGGCTTGTGATTACACAGCAATATCAGTTGATCATTGCAATGAGCCATTCATTCCCAGCTCTTTATAGGCCAATATTACTAGTTAGACTCCATTCTTGCTGGTAGAATGGGGTCCTGAGCAGAGTATCCCCTTTATGATGTCCCAAATGGCCTTACAGGCAGGTGTTCTTCCTTTTTGTATTGTTTTCACTTGTAATTTACTTGACTTTCTTCTACCAAACAGGCATAAAGAATCTCCCCCTTCCAAAACTGATGATGGTGACAATCAGTGTGTCACTGCTAAAAAGTGTGAGTCATTCTCGCCCTCATTGTCAGGTACGTACAGATTTATAGACCATCCCATTATAGGCTATGATACAAAAGTGTAATGTGAATCTGCACTTGAAGGCTCAGATAATGACTTACTTTATTCCCGCTGCCCCTGAGTATTCAATTTTTTGTTTTGGTAAAATCCACCATACGGTTCCAGAGTTATTGGCAGTTTTATTTAGTGCTAATTTTTATGGTCTTTACAAGGGGGTGGTGCTAACAGGATTATCTGGGGGGGGGTGTCTTCAGCCTCTTCTTCAGTATTATAGCGTGGTAAAGACCATAAAAATGACCACTAAATAAAAAGGCCCCTGTCTGTGGAACTGTAAGGCGGTGTGCTCACTATGCGTTTTTAATCGTTTCCGCAGCAGCAATTCCGCCGCAGAAACGCTTAAAAAACGCTTGGTAGAAGGCCTGCCATGTTCCCAAATGATAATCCGCATCTGCTGTGCACATGCTGCAGAAATTTCCGCTGCGGATTATCATTGCGGAAAAATCCGCAGCACTACCAATTATTTTGCAGAAGTCCTGCGTTTTCACCGCCATTGACTTGCATTGGAACGCATGGAATCCGCATCACTGCATCTATACATGCGGAATCCATGTGTTTCAATGTGCGAATGGTACTCGGGTCTGGAGAAGAGGAGACTCTCCTCCAGACCCCCCCTACCATAGAACATGTAAAAAAAAAAGAATAAAATAAAAAATAAATATTATACTTACCTTCTGATGGCCTCCGGTTCCTTGTCTCGGCTTGCCGGCTGCTCGCGGTAGACTAAAGGACCTGCGCTGACGTCATTTAGTCATGTGACGGGTCATGCGACCAATGATGTCGGCAGGTCCTTAAATCTACCGCGAGCTGCCGGCAAGCCAAGACAAGGACTCCGTGGGCATCAGAAGGTAAGTATATTTATTTTTTATTTTTTAACATTCTTTCGGTCACACTATATAAATCCATGCCGGTTGCATGGATTTATATAGTGTGACCAAGTTGTCAAGCACTTTCCAAGTGATGCTAAAATCGCTTGGAAAGTGCTAGACAACACGCATGCGAAATCGCATGATCAAAACGCTTCACATCCGCATGTCCCTGGCAGGAAAAACGCATGTACAATCCACATGCGAAATCACATGATCAAAACGCTTCACATCCGCATGTCCCTGGCAGGAAAAACACATGTACAATCCGCATGTACAATCCGCATGTACAATCCGCATGTATAATCCGCATGCGTTTTTTGTGCCAGGGAGATGCAGAAATGCTCAGGAAAAAATCCGGAGCATTTCTGCATCGTGGGCACATAGCCTAAGGGGGATTTTAATAAAAACCAAAAACAGAGTCCTCAGGGGAGCAGGGGGAATAAAGTAAGAGTGAATTCTGGACACTTAAGACCTGGTGATGAGTCTTCTTTAATCTTACGCTTAAGTGTCATCTGACGGATTATATAAAAACACTTTGGTTGCTGCAAGTAATGTCATGTTAATAAGGGAGACACCACATGGCCGCACACAGAAAAGCTACAAGTGCCGATTAACCAGTTTGAGTAACTCTATAAACATATAAAATTAATCTTTGAGGAGTTTATAATCAACATCTTTTTCTGACTTTTTATTAGAACCTCCAGTTCAGGAGAGAAAGAAATCTGCACTAAATCTGAGAAAACAGCAAAGAACAGATAAAGTGGAAGAGGGGGAAAGTAGTAGGCGAGGTAAGTGTGAGGATAATCTCCATGTTGTATGATGTCAGTGAGATAAGTCATGTGGAGCAGATGTCATCTGTCAGTGGTGGGATTGTCACATGTATGATGGCTGACAATCATCAAGCACCTCTGTATGGAGAAGATTCCTCTACCGGCCTCCCACAGAGACACCACAGTAGTGTCCTCTAATATGGAGTCCCATTACTTACATCGGTTTTGCATCTTTTTTATAGGTTCTATCTTCTGCCGGATGATATCATCCTGCCGGCGTGGATTATCCAGGGCTGCTCGCACTATCAGACAAAGCTGCATTTTTGCCCACTGTCACCAGGGCACCAGAAACATCTCAAGGGCAGAAAACCCTCACATCTAGTGCCCTGAAGAAAGTACAGCACATCCACCATCAATGCTGTACCTGCATGGAAAGAGTTGTACCATCTACTGTACCTGTGGCCGTCTGACCAGCAAGAAATATCTGCAAAAGTCAAAGGCCTCCAAGAACATCTTTTCAACCTTCCATGTAATTCTTAATTTAAAAAAAATAAATTGATTAATGTCCTTTTGAATTTAATTGAATATTACTGACATTTAAGACATATCAATGCTACACATGTTATATCCACCTCACGCTCTCCCTCTCCCCATTCATTGGGAACGCACGGGGTGAATGCTGGGTGTGACGCGGGGGGTGATCGCGCCCACAATCCAGCTGTCACGCCTCACTTGTCGTGACATCAGCGCGGGGTCACGTGAAGCCTGTGAGCGGCGCTATCCTTGGCTGCAACGTAAGCTAATTACAAAAATCCTTAGGGGCCCCGTGGGGATACATTGGGGGGGGGTAATCTAAAGTACTGGACAACTTCTTTAAGAAACATTTTTTTCCTGTATAATGACTTAAACCAAAATTTTATTTTTTATTAACAAATAGGTAATTTCAGTGTAATTTACGAAGGAAAAAAATAACTGCCAAAAATTAGGGATTCTGATACATCCTGTATTAGAATAAAGGAGGGTCTCATACACATTCTGGTCAATTTGACATATAGTAGTAGTTCTAGACTCATAAAGGCTATGCACTAAGTGCAAATCCTGCCAAAAAATGCAAGTAGGGTCATCCATACACCATGGAAGGCACCAACTGTAGTGCCTCATTCAAATATTGTGAACAAAGTATACACTGTGTGCAGAATTATTAGGCAAGTTGTATTTTAGAGGATTATTTTTATTATTGATCAACAACTATGTTCTCAATCAACCCAAAAGACTCTTAAATATCCAAGCTTAATATTTTTGGAAGTTGGAGTGGGGTGTTTTTAGATTTGGCTATCTTAGGAGGATATCTGTTTGTGCAGGTAACTATTACTGTGCAGAATTATTAGGCAACTTATTAAAAACCAAATATAATCCCATGTCACTTGTTTATTTTCACCAGGTAAACCAATATCAGTGCACAAAATACAGAAATAAACATTTCTGACATGCTAAAACAAAAACCAAAAAAATTAGTGATCAATATAGCCGCCTTTCTTTATGATGACACTCAGCAGCCTCCATCCACAGATTGCGTCAGTTACTTGACCTGTTTTCGATCAACATTGCGTGCAGCAGCCACCACAGTCTCCCAGACACTGTTCCGAGAGGTGTACTGTTTTCCCTCCCTGTAGATCTCACATTTGGCCAACACACTTTTTGCAACCCTGTTGGCTATTTGACATGTAACGCTTGATTGTTCGGTGATCACGCTTCAAAAGTTTGGAAATTTCAAGACTGCTGCATCCCTCTGCAAGACATCTCACAATTTTGGACTTTTCAGAGCCCATCAAACCTCTCTTTTGACCCATTTTGCCAAAGGAAAGGAAGTTGCCTAATGATTAAGCACACCTTCTATAGGGTGTTGATGTCATTAGTCAACACCCCGCCTCATAACAGAGATGCACATCACCAGATTTACTTAATTGGTAGTTGGCTCTCAAGCCTATGCAGCTTGGAGTAGGACAACACGTATAAAAAGTATCATGTGATCAAAATAGTCATTTGCCTAATAATTCTGCACACAGTGTAGTTGTGGTACACCTACAATAGTGTTCAAACTAATAGCAGTGGGTTAAATAACATGAGTTAAGCACAAAACCTTTATACTAGTTTTTATTTCCATGCATTGGGAACATTGCACACTGTTTTCTAATTCTAAACATGAAGAGAAATGTATATAATTTTTAACTATTTTACAGAAAATAGCAAAAAATGAACAATGGGCTGTTCTAAAAAAATAGCAGTGTCTGCATTTGTCTTTACAAACTCAAAATATGTACTCTTTTTTAGGATTTGGCATTCCTGTGAATCATTAACCTAATACTTAGTTGTATACTCAGTTTTTAAGAACTGCTTCACATGTATGTTGCAAAGAGTTAACCAACTTCTGGCACCTGTCAACTGTTATTCCAGCCCAGGATGCTTTGACTACATCCCACAATTTTTTGGCATCTGTTGGCTTTGCCTCAGAAACAGTATTTTTGATGTCACCCCACAAGTGTTCTATCAGATTAAGATCCGGTCATTGGGCTGGTCACTCCATAAAATCAATTATGTTGGACTGCAACCAATAATTTGATCGTTTACTGGTGTGTTTAGGGCAGTTGTCTTGTTGAAACACCCATTTCAAGGGCATATCCTCTTCAGCGTAAGGCAACATGACCTCTTCAAGTATTTTAATATATGCAAACTGGTCCATAATCTCTGGTATGCGGTAAATAGGTCCGGCACCATAGTAAGAGAAACATGCCCATATCTTGATGCTTGCTCCACCATGCTTCACTGTCTTCAGAGTGTACTGTGGCTTGAATGCAGAGTTTAGGGGTCATCTGACAAACTGTCTGTGGCCCTTGGACCCGAAAAGAACAATTTTACTTTCATCAGTCCACAAAATGTTTCTCCACTTCTCTTTAGGCCAGTTGATGTGTTCTTTGACAAATTGTATCCGCTTCAGTACATGTCTTTTTTTAACAGTGGGACTTTGCGGGGACTTCTTGCTAAGAGATTAGCTTCACACAGGCATCTTCTTCTACAGTACTCACAGGTAACTTGAGACTGTCTTTGATCATCCTGGAGCTGATCATTGGCTGAACCTTTTCCATTCTGGATATTCTTCGATCCATTCGAATGGTAGTCTTCTGTTTTTTTCCACGTCTCTCTGGTTTCACTTTCCATTTTAAAGCATTGGAGATCATTATAGCTGAACAGCCTATCATAGTCTGCATTTCTATATAAGTTTTACCCTCTCCAAACAACTTTTTAATCAAAGTACGCTGTTCTTCTGAACAATGTCTCGAATGACCCATATTTCTCAGGCTTTCAAGGAGAAATGCATGTACAACATGTGCTGGCTTCATCCTTAAATAAGGGCCACCTGATTCACACCTGTGTCTTCACAGAATGATTGACCTCACTATTGAACTCCACACTGCTATTATTTTGAACACACCCCCTAACAATTAATTATTCGAATACACAGACTCATAAACATGCAGATCATGAATGCGGAATTTGTTGGTTTTCTTAGAATCTACTGCACCAACCGGTAAATTGTTTGTCATGTGGTGGTAATATTATATATGCCAAAAACAGTGATTAATCTGGTTAGTCATATTGGACTGCTATTATTTTGAATACTACTGTACATACTATGCACCTCCACTATGCCATCCATGCAGCAAAAAGGAGTCAAACAATTCTCCTGTGACTTTTCACACACAACACTAACAAGAATGGCAAATGCCTGTAGTGAATCGACCAACGTTTGTGGTATCAGACGCCTCTTACGCTTTTTCTCTTCCTCTTTTGCGTTGTCATGAGGGAGAAGAGAAAATATCCCGGCATAATGATCCCGCGAATACAGCACATAGCCTATCTAAACATTGTACACTTTTCCATCCTAATCACAACAATCCAATATCCATAACACCCACATATATACCAGAACTTACACAAAACAGATTTAAAGCCTAGAAAAATTGGAGTAGGACGCCCAACATGTCAAAAAAGGAACAAAAAATGAAGTATTAAAAACACTTTTATTAGTAGAAACATTAAAAAAAAATATATGTCTATATAACAATAGTAGAAAAGGTCGTGCAGGGTAGGAGATACACAAACAGCAGATACAGCAGTTTATACGTGGGTCCCCCGGGAGCAGGGTGAAACGAATCCCATCAATAGATAAATAGTTCATAGAGCAGGTAAAATGGTATATACTCAATGTAAACAGCTGTAGGGCATGTATACAAGCTCAGAATCTAGGTGGGAAGAGTACAATGAAATATAAAGGGAAACCACTGCTCAGAGTGGAGGGAAGAAGAATGACCAGAGCAGGAAAAAGGTGCAAAGTCAGAGACTCACCCATGGGGACTAAAGTAACCACGTCACCGTACTGCAGCCCCGACGCGCGTTTCGCGTGGCTTCCTCAGGGGGCTGTGGTTGTGGATAGAGTGGGCGCCTTTAAATATCCTCCCAGATGAATCGCTGATTGATGCAGCGCATGCGAAGCGGCAGCGTCCCCCCGCCCCGCGTCACGTCCGGCCAGTTTCCCGGGGGGACTGTGGGCAGCGACGTACACGATGACGTCACTACCCATAATCCCCACGTACGGAAGCCCGACGGGACGCGGCCAAAGGAGGACGGCACTGCGCATGCGCGGCTCAGCGACAGCCATACCAAGTGAGGACAAGGGTAAGGGCAAAGATATCTCTTAGACAAAGAGGGTACTAGCTGTCAGAAACCAAGGTGCAGGTAGAGTAAATGCCCCATTCGTGCTACAAGTATAATAGTGACATCATAGATATATATTAAGGAGTAAATGTAAGTAAGTATGCATTTTTAGAGTCTAACAGGGACACCATTGCATATACATAATGCGATAATGACTACGGCAGCTAGAGAGAGAAGCATATTCAAATGTATGGAACAATACATAAGTTGCCACAGAAAACAAGTGCAAATTATACAGAAGTCCAATGCATGGCCAATTATAAATATTGGGAAGAATAAATATATCCAGGGGCAGAGAGCATTGTAAGTAGCAGTAGGTCGACTCATAGAGATAATTCGTGACATTAGGTATTTATAATGACTGTAAATGTCCGTCCCATATGCGTCCAGAAGTATCCTAGATGGTATGGAGATATAGGTGATGGCGCCTAAATATAGAGGAATAATAGAAGAAACAGAGAAAAAATTAGACAATAAGAAAAATAAAAAATCCACATTAAAAACAAAGGAGAAGAGAACCTACAAGAATGAAGAGAAACTATTGTGTTCATTAAGACCACCAGGGGTCACCGTGTCCAGTACTGCAATCCAGCGGCATTCCAGCTGCGCCAAAATGCGCTTATAGTTACCTCCCCTGGTAATACAGCACATAGCCTATCTAAACATTGTACACTTTTCCATCCTAATCACAACAATCCAATATCCATAACACCCACATATATACCAGAACTTACACAAAACAGATTTAATTCACGCAAAAGAAAAGAAATCTTTTGGATATATAAATTACAAACCATTTGTTCTCTTGGTGTAAATGAAATGACGAAGAAGACCCTATGTTGATAGAAGATGTACAACAATTATCCTCAAAGGACTCTTCAGGATGGACATAATTGTTTCTTTTATTGGAAAAAAACCTCTCTCCTGAACTGCCCTAATGTGGCCTGTTACGTCATCTACTGGTGGAATACTGAACTGCACCTCATTCATGTGTTTTACTAGAAATTAACAAGGTAATATTAGTAACAGTAACCCCTTTGCGACTTCTCTTTATGACCTCCCCCTCTTTGATGTGGGCTCCGGCGCTGAGCCCGCATCGTTTCAGGCACATGACAGCTGATTTGATCAGATGTGCCCCTAACAGCCACAAGTGGAATTACCCCTGCCATGTGATCGCGAGGTGCTGATTGGTTGACATGACAACCCGGGGTCTGGAGGAGACCCCTATGGTTGTCATTGTCGACCTGCTATGAGCGTCGCCCTGCGGTCGGTGTTCATAGCAGCTGAGCATTTCTGCTACACATAGCAGGGCTGAAGAGTTGCTATTAGTGATGATTGAGCATGCTCATTGCTCAAGATTTACGAGCATGCTCGGACGAGCACCTATTATTATTATTATTTATTATTATAGCGCCATTTATTCCATGGCACTTTACATGTGAAAAGGGGTATACATAGCAAAAACAAGTACAATAATCTTGAACACAATGTGACAGCGACTGGTACAGGAGGAGCGAGGACCCTGCCCGCGAGGGCTCACAATCTACAAGTGATGGGTGAGGATACATTAAGTGAGGGTGGAGCTGGTCATGCGGCGGTGGTTACTGCAGGTTGTAGGCTTGTGGGAAGAGGTGGGTCTTCAGGCTCCTTTTGAAGGTTTCCACGGTCGACGAGAGTCTGATGTGTTGGGGTAGAGAGTTCCAGAGTAGGGGGGAAGCACGGGAGAAATCTTGTATGCGATTGTGGGAGGAGGAGATAAGAGGGGAGTAGAGAAGGAGATCTTGTGAGGATCGGAGGTTGCGTGCAGGTATGTAACGGGAGACTAGGTCAGAGATATATGGAGGAGACAGGTTGTGAATGGCTTTGTATGCCATGGTTAGGGTTTTGAACTGGAGTCTCTGGGCAATGGGGAACCAGTGAAGAGATTGACAGAGAGGAGAGGCCGGGGAATAGCGGGGGGACAGGTGGATTAGTCAGGCAGCAGAGTTTAGGATAGATTGGAGGGGTGCAAGAGTGGTAGAAGGGAGGTCACAGAGCAGGAGGTTGCAGTAGTCGAGGCGGGAGATGATGAGGGCGTGCACTAGTGTTTTTGCAGATTCATGGTTGAGGAATGTGAAGATCCGGGAGCTATTCTTGAGTTGGAGTCAGCAGGAAGTGGAAAGGGCTTGGATATGTGGTTTGAAGAAGAGATCAGAGTCCAGGGTTACTCCAAGGCAGCGAGCTTGAGGGACTGGGGAGAGTGGACAGCCATTGACATTGATAGATAGGTCAGTTGGGGGGGTGAATGGGATGGTGGAAAGATGATGAATTCTGTTTTGTCCATGTTAAGTTTTAGAAATCTAGCAGAGAAGAAGGATGAAATAGCAGACAGACATTGTGGGATTTTGGTTAGTAGGGAGGAGATATCGGGTCCAGAGAGGTAGATCTGTGTGTTATCAGCATAGAGGTGATAATGAAAGCCATGGGACTCTATGAGCTGTCCCAGGCCTAAGGTGTAGATGGAGAAGAGCAGAGGTCCTAGGACTGAACCTTGGGGGACACCGACAGATAGGGGGCGAGATGAGGAGGTGGTGCATGAGTGGAAGACACTGAATGTCCTGCCTGTTAGGTATGAGCAGTTCCAGGATAGGGTCAAGTCTGTGATGCTGAGAGATGAGAGAGTTTGTAGTAAGAGGGAATGGTCCACTGTGTTGAAGGCAGATGACAGGTCTAGGAGGAGGAGGACGGAGTAGTGTCGCTTAGATTTGGCCGTTAGTAGGTCGTTGGTGACTTTAGTCAGTGCCGTTTCAGTAGAATGGTGCGATCGGAAACCAGATTGTAGGCGGTTGAAGAGGGAGCAGGAGGAGAGGTGGGAGGACAGTTCAGAATGGACATGTTGTTCCAGTAGTTTTGAGGCATAGGGGAGATGTGATATGGGGCGATAGCTAGACAGAGAGGATGGGTCAAGGGAGGGCTTTTTGAGGATGGGTGTGTTAGAGGCATGTTTGAAGCATGAGGGGAAGACACCAGTTGTTAGTGACAGGTTAAAGAGGTGGGCTAGGGTTGGGATGAAGATAGTGGTAAGCTTTGGGATGAGGTGGGATGGGATTGGGCCAAGTTTACAGGTGGTGAGGTGTGATTTGGAGAGTAAAGAGGAAAGTTGATCTTCCGTAATGGTGGAGAAGGTGGTTTTGAAGGAGGAGGGTTGAGTAGGTGTGGGGAGGGGCTGTGGGGGCTTTAGGCAAAAGCTTTGTCTGATGGTGTCAACTAGTGTTGAGCCACCCCCGTAGTGTTCGAGTTCGGTTCGGTTCGTCGAACACCCGTGTGTTCGCCGAACTGTTCGTCGAACACCTTCGAACACCGTTAAAACCAATGGCAGGCAAACAAAAACACATAGAAACACATAGAAAACACCTTCAAAGGTGTCCAAAAGCTGACAAACTGCTCAGAAGACACAACTAACACATGGAAAAGTGACAAGTACATATAGTCATGCGAAAAGAAAAGAGGTGGAGGAGTAAAAGGAGGGGGAGACACAAATATAGGCATGTCATGCCCTTCTAAAATCCAAAAAGTGAGAAGCCGACACGTTCAGTCCGCTCCTGCCCGTGCCACCTCCGTGTCGCCGGGTTTGTGCCAGAGCCGCGGTGAACCCTGACGGCCAGCCCCCCTCTCCCAATACTGGTGCCTGTCCGCTGGTGGGTCGAGCGAGCCCCCCTGTGGTGGAGGCAGCTCTAAGCTTTTTAATTTAAATTGTCTCTCTAATTTGAATGAATACACTTTAAATCCATTTACAAGGATCTATTGGAGGGCAAGTCTCATGCCAGCAGCCGCGTAATTCCAGCTCCAGTAGCGTCCACTAAAGCTGCTGCAGTTAAAAAGCTTTTATAAGGATCGAGCTCGGCTGTCCACCGCAAGGCATCCTACTGCCAGTCCCAGCCCCTATGCCTTGGGGTGCCTCCTGATGCTCTTCACTGAGTATCCCGTGGTCCCGAAGCATTTCCTTTGAAAAAATTAAGTGTCCAAACTACAGGTGGTGTAGCTTGCTTAACAGCCGGGATAATCCGCTGACTAGCAGACACTGCTACTAGGCACAAAGTATTTCTTGGGCTAGATGCAGTTAAAAATTTGTAATTAGATACTCTCGTTGGATGCTGAGAAAGCATTCCATAGAGTCTCCTGGCACGCCATATATGATTCTCTTAAAAAGCTTGGGGTAGGGGTCTAGGGGACCCTTTTATAGCCAAAATCACGGCCCTGTATCACAATACGTCACCTAGGCTGAAGATAAATGGAACTGTAGCACCCTGAGGGCTCGGTTGCTACAGAGGTATTGCACCTCACCCAGAGGTGTGATATCTCACTCTCAGGTAAGGATGGAGTGTGGATCAAGACCCGACACCTGCATGCATTACACCACATTGCCATGGGGCAGGGCGACCAATATGCCTCTGAGATGGGCACGAGAGTCCCTGTCCCTGGCTGGAGTGGGGGGAGGGAACACTGAGGAAGGGGAACCCTGTAGTGCAGGAGCAGGGAGGAAGCAGTTGCTGGGTGCATTGAGAAGGGAGTATAAAAGGTGGGCACCATCTTAGTTCAGTGCAGAGAAGTCTGAGCAGAAGTGGCAGGGAGCAGGGGCTCTGCATGAGCTCTGCTCCGGAGGCGGGCCTAGTAACAGAGGCCCAGGCCTGGAAGAGGGAGAAGGAAGGAAGAGGAGCGGAGAAGGCTCCAGGAACGAGGAATGAAGGGATCCCAGGGGTGCGGACGGGCGAGTCGCCACCGCACGCCCGAATCCACCTGCGTGGAGGGGTCAGGCCAAAGGGGGAGACCGGTCCCCGAAACTAGTTCAGGCAGGAAACGACCCTCAGCTAGAAACCGGAGGCTCTGACATTTTATGTGGCGCAGCCCCTCGCTACACCCGCTAGGAAGGCACCACATAGGGTCAGGGAAACTGGCGCCAAGTTTACCAAGAGGAGGCCCGAGGCAGCCGGACAGAAGGGTTGGTAAGAAAGGCCAGACAAAGGACACACAAAGGGGGTCCTGTGAAGCGCTCCAAAGTTATCTGGGAGTTGTCTGAGCCCTTCACCTGGTGAGCACAGTACGACGTGGGCAGCCGTTACCTGCAGACGTGGTCTGGATAATAAGAACTGTGAGTAAAGGCCCTGGACTGCATCACTGACTCCGTGTTGTTACTGCTGCTGCCCTGCACCATCACCCCCATCCTCCGCATACACTGCCCTGAGGCTATACTCCTCCCGTGAGGAGTTATGCTACGCTCTGCTGCACCCACAACACCAGCCTCAGCGGTCTGCCCTGCAGCGGCGGTTCACTCTGACCGCAATCCACGGGTGGCGTAGTCGGACATTTAAACATCAAAACCACATAAATAGTTCCGCCACTGGTTTGACCACCCTGAGCCACGGAACCGGGTCGCCGCCACGAAGACTACAACCACCAGCATCCACCAAAAAGGGTCCGGCTCCGGGTGTCCCAAGGCCCAGGGGGTGCATCAGAACATTTTCATCACCTTTCACAATCACCAATGGGACAAGGCAGGGATGTCCTCTGTCCCCTCTCTTATACATCCTAGTGACGGAGCACCTGCTCTCATCAATTCGCCATAACCCCAATATTAGGTGGATTGAGGTGGGAGGCACCGAGTACAAGTGCTCTCTATTTGCTGATGATGTCCTAGTATATATCACTCAATCACATATATCCATCCATGCTGTTATGGCTGAAATAGATCACTTTGTTACATGGTCAAATTTTAAAATCAATGCAGCGAAGTCTGAGGCCCTCGATGTCTCCCTCCCCAAATCCATATAGGATTCCATCCAGTCCAACTTTCCCTTTGCCTGGCCCTCACAGGGTATCAAATACTTAGGAATTCCTATTCATAGAGACCTCTCCCATCTATGTTATCTTAATTTTGGGCCCTTTATTGAACAACTCCATACAGACCACGGTTGGCAAGTTAGAACTGTAAGATTCACTACGTGAACCACTGGTGTTTTGTGGAAAAGCACATGTACACTGTGTTCCAAATTATTATGCAAAAAGTGTTTAGGAGTGATAAGGGGAGAATTTGTTTGTTTGTCAGTTAAACTCATTGATGGTGATGTGTGTCAGGGCTCTTTATATCACTGTAAGCAATTGCAGACACCTGTGCTAATTAGTTTGGCAGGTGTGTCCAATGAAAGGCAAGACTACTTAAGAAGGCTGTCTCACATTATTAAGCAGCCTACATTTTCTGCCAAAATGGGAAAGAAAAAGGATGTGTCGGCTGCTGAGAAGCAACAAATTGTGGAGTGTTTAGGTCAAGGCATGACTACAATCAACATTGTGCGATGATCAGGATGAAGTGTCTTGGCAATCAAGAAGTATGTAGCTGATTCACAGTACACACGTGTGCGTGCTGATAAGGGCAAATTGAGGACTCTTTCCTACAGACAATTACGTCAGGTTAAAAGAGCAGCGGCAAAAAAGCCTTGTCATAGCAGCAGACAAGTTTTTGAAGCTGCTGGTGCCTCCAACGTCCCCCGAACAACAAGATGCAGGGTCCTTCAGAGGTTTGCAGCTGTGCATACGCCATCCTGTCGACCTCCTCTATCCACTTCACACAAGCAGAAACGGCTCCAGTGGGCTAAACATTACATGAAGACTGATTTCAAAGCTGTTTTGTTCACGGATGAGTGCCGTGCAGCGCTCGATGGTCCAGATGGATGGAGTGGAGGATGGCTGGTTGATGGACACCCCACGCAAACACGGCTACAGCGCCAACAAGGAGGAGGTGGAGTAATGTTTTGGGCTGGAATCATGGGGAGAGAGATTGTCGGCCCCTTTAGGATCCCTGAAGGCGCTAAAGATGAACTCCATAATGTATGTGGATTTTCTCAAACAGCACTTCCTGCCATGGTTCAAGAAGAAGAACCGTGTATTTCACAGCAAGATCATTTTTTTGCATGATAATGCACCATCTCATGCTGCACATAAAACATCTGCATCTCTGGCTGATATGGGCATAAAAGGGGACAAACTTATGGTGTGACCCCCATGCTCCCCTGACCTCTACCCCATTCAGAACCTCTGGAGCATCATCAAAAGGAGTGTCTATGATGGCGGGAGGCAGTTCACATCTAAGCAACACCTCTGGGAGGGTATTCTGTCCTCATGCAAAACAATTGAAGCAGAAACCATCCAAAACCTGACAAATTCAATGGACGAGAGAGTTCAGAAGCTCCTTTCGAACAAGGGGTCCTATGTGAAAATGTAACATCACCTAGAATAAAGTTTTGAGTTGAAAACTGTTTAATTTCAGTTTCTAATCACCTGCTAATGCTTATAATTTCAAAAATGACCATTTTTTTGGTCTTTATTAAAATGAAAAGGTTGATCGAAAAGTTTGGGGGATCTAAGAGTGTGGCAACCCAGTAGTCATAATTACTTCGAATTCTGACAATATGAGGGTCATGTTGCAGGTAGTGCAGCAAGAAGGCACTTATGTGTCTTGCGCATCTCGGAGCCCCAAAATTATTTTCCGGGCTAGATGCAGCTAAAAATTATTATTAATTTTAAATCTGGTGGAGCTTAGTATAGATGGCCTAATAGGATCAGTGCTGCACACTGCTACAAAGCCCAAATTATTTTCCAGCCAAGATACAGATAAACATGATTAGTAATTTTAAATCTGGTGGAGCTTATTATAGATGGCCTAATAGAATCAGTGCTGCACACTGCTACAAAGCCCAAATTATTTTCCAGCCAAGATACAGATAAACATGATTAGTAATTTGAAAGCTTAAAACGGTTGGTAGGGTGATTTTAACCAATCATCAAGCTTTTACTCTCCCCAGGATGACACAGGGGTAGAAAAGTCGTTTCGGATCCATGATTTATTCATCTTTATGAATGTGAGTCTGTCTACATTATCAGTGGAGAGCCGCGTGCGCTTATCTGTCAGCACACCACCAGCAGCGCTGAACACACGTTCAGACAGAACGCTGGCTGCGGGGCATGACAAGATCTCCAAGGCGTAAGTGGCTAGCTCCGGCCATTTATCCAGATTGGAAGCCCAAAAAGAGCAAGGGTCCAGTGACACAGTCATGGCTTCAATGTTTACTTGGAGATACTCCTGTACCATCGTCTCTAGGCGTTGACTATGTGTCAGACTTCTTGTCTCCTGTGGCCTTGCAAAGGATGGGCTAAAAAAGTGGTGAAATGATTCCGCAAAATTGATGTTACCAGCAGATACTGTGGTTCTGTTACGGTTTGAGTGCTGAACACTTGACGGTCCCACGGTTGGCAAGTTGGAACTGTGAGATTCACTACGTGCACCACTGATGTTTTGTGGAAAAGCACATGTAAGGTTCTGCAACAGTCTCTGCTGATACTCCTGCATGCGTGCATCCCTTTCTATGGCAGGAATAATTTCGGCAAATTTACTTTTGTACCGGGGATCTAACAGTGTGGCAACCCAGTAGTCAGGATTATTTCTAATTCTCACAATTCGAGGGTCATGTTGCAGGTAGTGCAGCAAGAAGGCACTCATGTGTGTTGCGCATCCAGGAGCACCAAGTCCCTGTTGTGTTGGTGGCGAGGTAACAATCATGCTTCCTTCCTCTGTCCTCTCCCCCCAACCTCGCACAACAGAAATGTGATCAAGGTCTCCCTCATCTGATGAGTCTTCCATCAGTTCGTCCTCCACTTCTTCCTGGGCTCCTGCACCTTCCTCACTAGTTTGTCTGCTACCATGCACCCTGGAAAAACCATCTCCCCCACCCTCACATGCCTGCCGCCTTGGTGCTGCCGACCGTCTGGACCTTGCAGATGTTAGCCCTTCCGCATACAACTCCTCCTCCTCTACTTCCTCCACCTCCTCTTGTGCCACCACCTGACTCCGAATTCTGTTTAACATGTGCTCCAGCATGTAAATCACCGGAATAGTCATGCTGATAATGGCATCGTCAGCACTAAACATCTTCGTCGCCATTTCAAAACTGTGTAGAAGGGTGCATAGGTCCCTGATCTGAGACCACTCCTCCAGCGTGATTTGCCCCACCTCTGGATCTCGTTGGCCCAGGCTATACGTCAGAACGTATTGCACCAGGGCTTGTCGGTGCTGCCACAGTCGCTGCAACATGTGCAGAGTTGAATTCCACCGGGTAGGCACATCGCATTTTAGCCGGTGAAGTGGCAGGCCCAACGACTTCTGTAGAGATGTAAGTCGCTGAGCTGCGGGATGCGAACGGCGGAAGTGAGCACACAGCGACCGTGCCCTCTGCAGAAGGCCATCTTGTCTGGGATAGTGGGCTAAAAATTGCTGGACAACCAGGTTCAACACGTGAGCCATACAAGGCACGTGTGTGACATTGCCCCGGCGAAGGGCCGTACCCAGGTTTGCAGCATTGTCGCACACGGCCTTCCCTGGTTTCAGGTCCAGTGGAGACAACCATTCATGAAATTGGTTCTCCAGAGCTGACCACAACTCCTCAGCTGTGTGACTCACATTTCCCAGACATTTCAAAGTAAAAACCGCCTGATGACGTTGAGCCCTACTGCCAGCATAGTAAGGAGGTGTGCAGGATCCCTTCTGCGCAGTTAGAAAGCTTGTGGCATGACCAGACAGGCTTTGGGTGCAGGTGGAAGACCGAGAGGAGGTTGAGGAGGCAGAAGCAGTGGAGGAACTTTGACATAAAGAGGATTGACGCACAACTCGTGGGGACGGCAAGACTTGGACAGCAGCCCCTTGTCCTGCTGTCACCATAGTTACCCAGTGCCCAGTCAGCGACATGTAACGCCCCTGTCCATGCCTACTCGTCCAAGTGTCTGTGGTGAAATGCACCCTGTCACACACAGAGTTTCTCAAAGAAGCGGTGATGTTGTGTGCGACATGCTGGTGGAGCGCAGGCACACCTTTCTTTGAGAAGTAGTGCCGACTGGGCATCTGGTACTGGGGCACTGCGACGGACATAAGGTCTCGAAAATCCTCTGTGTCCACCAGGCGGAAAGGCAGCATTTCTGTAGCCAAGAGCTTGCAGATGGTGAAATTCAACCTCTTAGCTTTCTCATGGCTAGGAGGAAATGGTCTTTTACTTGTCCACATCTGAGGGACCGAGGGCCATCTATTGTGCTTAGACGGGGTTGATAAGGGTGTCCCCGGAAAACTGCCAGTCTGTGAGGAAGATGCAGGCGGACATGTTAGGTTGCCTTGATCCAAAGGTGGTGCTATCGATGTCGGACAGCGCTCAACACCAGCTGGTGTTACCACCTCCAAAGAAAATGATGACCTGCCAATCACGCTGGCTGTTGCGGGTAAAGAGGTGGCAGGTCTGCGCCCCAAAGCAGGTGTGACTGCTGTCCCCCCAGTCACAGAGGATGAAGAGGCCGCGGATGCACAAGATATGGCAGACGGTGGTTGGCCCGGCCGGCTAGGCCGCATTGTAGCACACTGAGCTTCCCACTGCAACTTATGCTTCATGTCCATGTGCCGGTTCATGCATGAAGTACTCAAACTATGTATTTTTTGGCCTCTTCTTAGCTTTTGCTGACAAATGTTACAGATAACACGAGTTGGGTCATCTTTATCGATCTGAAAAAATGCCCAGGCTATGCAAGGCTTAGCACCCATGCGACCTGAAGAGCCACCACGACTTGTGGTGAGAGGCAGAGTTGTGTTTGAGGATGCAGTTGTTGACGTGCTTCCAGTACTACGTCTCTGTCCAGGAAGGCGCAACCTGACCTCGTCGTCACTAGCATCTTCCTCCACCTCCTCTGCTGACCTCATCTCTTGGCTGACTGTGGGTTGACAGTAAGTGGGATCTCCGACCTCATCATCATCACCCTGTGCGTTATCACACCCGTCGTCCTCAGAGCCAACCTGTTCCTGCCCTGACAAAAAACTAAAGTTGTCGCTCCAATCAGGTATTTGAGTCTCATCA
Source organism: Phyllobates terribilis (assembly GCF_046119375.1). Taxonomy (NCBI): domain Eukaryota; kingdom Metazoa; phylum Chordata; class Amphibia; order Anura; family Dendrobatidae; genus Phyllobates; species Phyllobates terribilis. The sequence continues at coordinate 466,862 of NW_027363375.1, forward strand.
TTGTCTTCCTCATTGTCTCCACCAACAGGAGTTACAGTTTGGGAATGAGGGTCTACATTATGGTCAGAACCTTCTGCGTCTGGTCCTGGATCCGACTCATAAAGATTCTGGGCATCAGTGCAGATCATTTCCTCGTCTGGATTCACAGAAGCGCTGGAGTCGACCTCTGATTCCCAGGCTATAGTATGAGTAAACAGCTCTGCAGACTCAACCATCTGTTCTACCTCATACTCAGACGGGCAGCTGGAGATTTGGGAGCTGTGAGGAAGCAAGTGCGATTGGGGTGACACCTTTGAGGACTGGAGTATTTGTGATGTTGAAGTTGATGTGGAGGAGAGCCCACTTAACGGAGCACTTGATATCCGTTGAAGCACCTGCTGTTTTTGTGCCTCATCTGGAATTTGTAGCGATTGGCGTGACCGTAAGAAAGGGATCTTCTCACATTGTCCGCTAAAAGTAGACATTTTAGTTTGGCTGGAAGATGGTCTTTCTTCTGCAGATGTTACTGTTGCTTTAACACCTACCCCACGGACACAACCTTTTTTCCCCTTCCCAACACGCCTATTCCCCTTTCCACCAGCAGCAGGCCTTTTTCCACTCATTTTGGTGGTTAACTAATTCACAACTCTGGAGTTGTTTGCACAAAAAAACAATGGATGGGAACCGAGCAGAGCTGAGTGGCCAAACTGTGGTATTAGGCCAAAACTATTGGATGGGTTAGATGGAGAAAAAAATTATATTCGATTTGCAACCTGATGGAGGTCAGTATAGATGGACTAATAGAACAAGTCCCACACACAGCTAGAAGCCCAAATATTTTTTCAGAGGTAGATGCAGAAAAAAAATATATTCAGTTTGCAACCTGATGGAGGTCAGTATAGATGGACTAATAGAGAAAGTCCCACACACTGCTAGAAGGCCAAATATTTTTTCAGAGCTAGATGCAGACAAAAAATTATTTTGAATTTGCAACCTGATGGAGGTCAGTATAGGTGGACTAATAGAACAAGTCCCACACACTGCTAGAAGGCCAAATATTTTTTCAGAGGTAGATGCAGAAAAAAATTATATTCAGTTTGCAACCTGATGGAGGTCTGTATAGATGGATTAATAGAACAAGTCCCACACACAGCTAGAAGCCCAATATTTTTTCAGAGGTAGATGCAGAAAAAAAATTATTTTTAATTTGCAACCTGATGGAGGTCAGTATAGATGGACTAATAGAGAAAGTCCCACACACTGCTAGAAGGCCAAATATTTTTTCAGAGCTAGATGCAGATAAAAATTATTTTTAATTTGCAACCTGATGGAGGTCAGTATAGATGGACTAATAGAGAAAGTCCCACACACTGCTAGAAGGCCAAATATTTTTTCAGAGCTAGATGCAGATAAAAAATATTTTTAATTTGCAACCTGATGGAGGTCAGTATAGATGGACTAATAGAGAAAGTCCCACACACTGCTAGAAGGCCAAATATTTTTTCAGAGCTAGATGCAGAAAAAAATTATATTCAGTTTGCAACCTGATGGAGGTCAGTATAGATGGACTAATAGAACAAGTCCCACACACAGCTAGAAGCCCAAATATTTTTTCAGAGGTAGATGCAGATAAAAATTATTTTTAATTTGCAACCTGATGGAGGTCAGTATAGATGGACTAATAGAGAAAGTCCCACACACTGCTAGAAGGCCAAATATTTTTTCAGAGCTAGATGCAGATAAAAATTATTTTTAATTTGCAACCTGATGGAGGTCAGTATAGATGGACTAATAGAGAAAGTCCCACACACTACTAGAAGGCCAAATATTTTTTCAGAGCTAGATGCAGAAAAAAATTATATTCAGTTTGCAACCTGATGGAGGTCAGTATAGATGGACTAATAGAACAAGTCCCACACACAGCTAGAAGCCCAAATATTTTTTCAGAGGTAGATGCAGATAAAAATTATTTTTAATTTGCAACCTGATGGAGGTCAGTATAGATGGACTAATAGAGAAAGTCCCACACACTGCTAGAAGGCCAAATATTTTTTCAGAGCTAGATGCAGATAAAAATTATTTTTAATTTGCAACCTGATGGAGTTCAGTATAGATGGACTAATAGAGAAAGTCCCACACACTGCTAGAAGGCCAACTATTTTTTCAGAGCTAGATGCAGAAAAAAATTATATTCAGTTTGCAACCTGATGGAGGTCTGTATAGATGGATTAATAGAACAAGTCCCACACACAGCTAGAAGCCCAATATTTTTTCAGAGGTAGATGCAGAAAAAAATATATTCAGTTTGCAACCTGATGGAGGTCTGTATAGATGGATTAATAGAACAAGTCCCACACACAGCTAGAAGCCCAATATTTTTTCAGAGGTAGATGCAGAAAAAAAATATATTCAGTTTGCAACCTGATGGAGGTCAGTATAGATGGACTAATAGAGAAAGTCCCACACACTGCTAGAAGGCCAAATATTTTTTCAGAGCTAGATGCAGAAAAAAATTATATTCAGTTTGCAACCTGATGGAGGTCAGTATAGATGGACTAATAGAACAAGTCCCACACACAGCTAGAAGCCCAAATATTTTTTCAGAGGTATATGCAGATAAAAATTATTTTTAATTTGCAACCTGATGGAGGTCAGTATAGATGGACTAATAGAGAAAGTCCCACACACTGCTAGAAGGCCAAATATTTTTTCAGATCTAGATGCAGATAAAAATTATTTTTAATTTGCAACCTGATGGAGGTCAGTATAGATGGACTAATAGAGAAAGTCCCACACACTGCTAGAAGGCCAAATATTTTTTCAGAGCTAGATGCAGAAAAAAATTATATTCAGTTTGCAACCTGATGGAGGTCAGTATAGATGGACTAATAGAACAAGTCCCACACACTGCTAGAAGCCCAAATATTTTTTCAGAGCTAGATGCAGAAAAAAATTATATTCAATTTGCAACCTGATGGAGGTCAGTATAGATGGACTAATAGAATGATGCTATGCCCAAAAGATTTTACTTCACTACGTGCAGTAAAAAAATTGGTATTCTATACACAGGTGGTATATCTTGCAACACAGATAGGCTACTCCACTGACTAACACACTCTGCAATAGGCCAAAAAGGATTAGCTTTGCTAGATTCAGCCAAATGCTGTGAAAAAAACTTGCACAGCACTGGCACAGACCTGCTTGGCAAAAACTGATAGGAACTGATGTAACCTAGTCCTGAAAAGGACTGCAATTACAATTAGTCTTTACTCCCACAATCAATCTATTTAAGAGCACAAACCTGCCTGATAAAAGTTGTAGGAAATGCTGTAACCTAGTCCTTAAAAGGACTGCAATCACAACTATTCCCTACTCCCAAGCTATCTGTAGATTTGTGCGAAAATTGGCTTGAAATTAACAAGGTATAGCGCACACAGCAACAGCGGTGCCGTCTAACACGCAGCTGCAGCAGTGAGAAAATGGTGGCGACGGGGAAAATGGCTTGGTCTTATAGGGCAAGGACATGTGACATACACTGCCAATGACACATGCCCTTGCTTGTGTGAAAAACAGCAGTTCGCTCCGTGTGTGCGCTGCTGATAGGCTGACAGACTGCACCTCCCCACTGCAAATGCGGGAAAGAGAAAAAAAAATGGAGATCTTCATTATTCCTGCAGAGATCCATCCCCTACCCCTCCCCCCACCCCGCTGTACACTCAAACTGCGTATTAACATTAATTTTCATCATTACTGAGAAAAAATCCAGTTATGATTTTGGTGCACGAACAGTTATCGAACATAACCTCGAACAGCCGAATTTTTCTCAAATCGTTCGTGTTCGCTGAACGGCTCGAACACCGCCCAAAACAGCTCGAATTTGAGATTGGCGAACAGTTCGAGTAGAACAACGCTCATCTCTAGTGTCAACCTTCTGCTTGAAGAATGAGGCAAAGTCTTCGGCTGAAATAAGAGGAGAGGGAGGAGGCACTGGGGGACGGAGGAGAGAATTGAAGGTGTTGAATAGTTGTTTGGGGTTGTGAGACAGGGAGGATATGAGGGATGCGAAGTATGTTTGTTTTGCGAAGTATTATCTTCAGCATGCTCGGGCTTTAAGTTTTTGACTTGCCCCCCTGGGCCGTGGGGTACCCAGAACCGGGCCTTCTGGTGTACGCTGCTGATGGGGGTAGTAGTGGCAACCCGATCCCGTGGCTCAGGGTGGTGAGACCAAAAGGTGGCAGTCTATTTATCAGTGTTTTGAATGTTCAACTACGCCACCCATTGATTGCGGTCAGAGATAACCGCCGCTGCGAGGCAGACCGCTACGGCTGGTGTTGGTGTGCAGCACAGGGATAGGATTACTCCCCACGGGAAGAGTGTAACCTCAGGGCAGTGTAGGTGGATGCTGGGGGTGATGGTGCAGGCGCAGCAAAGATCACACTGAGTCCAATGGTGCAGTCCAGGGTTTTTACTCACAGTTGTTATCCAAGTCACTTCTGTCAGCAATGACTGCCCAAGTTGTGCTGCGTCCACCAGGTGAGGAGCTCGGTGTCACGGGTGTGTTGCCACGAAGATCGTCACGAGTACACAGCCTGACTTCTCGCAGCTGACTTGTTGGTGCTTTGTGTTTTTTCGGCAGTGTAGGAGTTAATTCTCTCTCTCTCTGGGCTAGCTGAGGTCCAGCCTCGCCCAGCTGCAATCAATGCTTCTTTAGTGAGACTCCTTTATATTCCTGCAGGTCTGTTTGGGAGGTGTCGGTGAAAGCTTTTCATTCTGACTTACAGAGCGGATCGTGGTGTTTGGAGTTGCTGAGATAAGTGCATTTGGAAGTGTTTTTTCCCTTTCCTCGCTTTATCATTTATCTCCTTTCCCGTTGGTGTTCCCTCTGTTGTAGTTGTGTAGAAGTTGTATGCAAGGTGGTTTTGGTTTTTCCCTTGTACTGTCTCGTTCGTCTAAATACTGTGTGTGGGCATATTATTTCTGGTTCCCTATTGTTGTGATCGGGGTCCTTCTCAGGACTAGATTACTTAGGTGCAGGGATCCTCAGGAGGTAGGGGTTACGCTGGCGGCCTGGACCTCTGTACCTTTAACAGTACCTCCAGGTTGAGGGGTTAGTCAGGGTCCCAGCTTAGGGTCAGCTTAGGCCCCCTACCTCCAGTATTCTGTGACAGTGTGACACTCGGTCAACCCCCAGGCAATTCAGGAGTATGGCACAGGACCCCCTTCTGTCCTTTCTCTGGCCTCTCGTGCCCCACCAGTGACCAAACTTCTGTCCAGCTACCGCGGACCGTGTCGGGTAAGCGTTGGCCTCCGCTTCCCGCTATCCTATATGGCGCCTTCCTAGCAGGTTTGGCGGGGGGTCGCACCAATAAATGATCACGACCTCCGGTTCATGGCTGAGGGATGATTTACCTCCACCAACTTGGGAATCCGGTACCCTTCCACAGCCTGACCCTTCACCCGATATAACGCGGGTTTGCAACGGTTGCTGTCCGTTCTGCTCTCTTAGGGTCCCTTCTGCCTTCTTGTTTCTGGAGCCTTTCTACTCCTCTGTCTCTTCTCCTTCCTTCCTTCTCCTTCTTCTCTTCTCCTCTCTGGCCCCGACCTTCTCTCTAGGCCTGCCTCGTGGAGCTGAGCTCAGGCTGAGCCGCGGCTCCCTGTCAGCTCTGACTGAACTACTCTCTACTCCTTTTCTCTCTACTCTCAACAAGATGGCTCCCACCTTTTATCTGCTTCTCTGTGTCTGAGCTCAGGTGACCTGCACCCAATGAGCTCCTTCCTATGCTCCAGAAACTGTCTCCTTTTGCTCCCACACTACTGGGCTCTCTCCTCCCTCCCCACTCCAGCCAGGGACATGGTCAGTTGTGCCTGCAATATGGGAGCACCGGCGAGCTGTCCCCCGGAAATGGGGAGTGTATGTGTGTGCAGCTAACTGAGCCCTGGTCCACACTCCATCTGTTAGAACCTTGCTCTTAGGTTTTTTCCTTTGCTGGTCACATGACCTTGTTGGCCTATTTAATCCTGCTCCGCCCTTCTGGCTTTGCTGGACTTCATTGTATAACTACTTTCTAGCTAGCCTGTGCTCTGTATCTAACTCTGTTAGTTTGCTTGGTCTACGGACCTCTATGTTCTATATATTTTGTTTGTTCGTCTGTCTGCTACTATTTCTGTTAGGAGGTGTCCCATTTTCCTCCCAGTCCTTAGTACTTGTAGGGATTCCTTCCCCACATCTATAGGTCTCCGTACAGACTAGCTTAGGACTTTAGCAGGTCTGATCGCAGGATCAGGTTCCCTGTTACATCGTAGGGATTCAGCTGAGTTCTATCGTAGGGACAGATCTCCTCTCTTTCCTTAGCTCTGGTAGCAGAACATAACAGTAAGTCCAGCCTGCAAATTCTCTAAGGAAAGATTTTTCTGTTCCATCATGGTGTCGGTTCAGGATTTGGCTCATCGCCTGCAGGGACTCTCTCTGGAGGTGGCCGAGCTCCGTCAGCACGTGAGTAACTGTCCTGGAGCACATTTCTTGGAGCCTAAGGTATGTTTGCCGGATTTATTTTTTGGTGAACACCGAGAATTTTTTTCATTTAAAAATGCTTGCTTATTGTATTTTCGTTTGAGACCCAAGTCCTATGCAATTAGCTATACGGGTGGATAGGAGACTGCGTGCAAGAGTTAATGAGAGCAAATCCTCTGCTATGTCAGTTTCTGGTTATGAGAATGTGTGTACTAACAGTGGTGAACCGATGGAGATTGGATCGGTGGCACCTCGCTCTCAAGAAAAAGACCGTAGATTTTCTGAAGGCTTGTGTTTCTATTGCGGAAAATCTGGTCATTTGATTAAAGGCTGTGAGCTTCGTATGAAGAAAGAAAAAAAAATGGTCAGTCATGCCCGTATTGCCTGTTTAAATTCCAAGGGTGTATTTTTAGCTGCTTCCACGATTGCTCAGAAAAAATTAATGGAATTTCGGGTGTTTGTTGATTGTGGGTCTACTCTGAATGTAATTGATGGGGGATTCTTGGAAAGACTCAATTTAAAACCCGAACCTTTATCATCCCCCATTGCTGTGGTTTCTGTGGATGGTTCCCCTTTGAAGAATATTACTCTCAAGGTCTGTGAATTTCCTCTCACTATTAATGGTGTTCACCATGAGAAATTGAATTTGGTGGTTTTGAATAACTTGCCTTCTACAGTAATATTGGGATTGCCCTGGTTAAAATTTCACAATCCTGTACTGGATTGGTCTACCAGTGAAATTAAATCCTGGAGCCATAAATGTTATGACAAGTGTTGTAACGGGCGTATTGCAGCTTTGGATAGGGGAGAATTGCCTGTTCCTATTCAGGATTTTTGGAGAGTTTTTTCTGAGAAGGAATCGCAGGTTTTGCCTCCCCATAGAGACTGTGATTGTTCTATTGAATTTGTCCCTGGAGCGACTCTTCCTAAAAGTCGTTTATTTAACCTTACTATTCCTGAGAGGAAGGCTTTGGAGGAATACAAGTTTGGCCGCCGGTCACATTAGGCCCTCTAAGTCTCCTGTGGCGGTTGGATTTTTTTTTGTAAAAAAAAAGGACGGCGGTTTACGTCCTTGTCTGGATTTTCGTGAGATTAACAAAATTACTGTACGCAATCCTTACCCACTGCCATTGATTCCTGATCTGTTTAACCAGTTAATGGGGGCCAAGTGGTTCTCTAAAATTGACCTTAAGGGGGCATACAATCTGTTGCGCATGAAGGAGGGTGACGAATGGAAGACTGCTTTTAACACTCCTGTGGGTCATTTTGAGAATCTGGTTATGCCTTTTGGTCTTACTAATGCTCCTGCATTTTTTCAGAATCTTATTAATGACATCCTTAGACCTTTGATCAGCAAAAATGTGGTTGTGTATTTGGATGACATTTTGATTTATTCGCCGGATCTGGAGTCTCATTGGCGGAGCGTACGTGAGGTATTACATTTATTAATGGACAATTCGCTTTTTGCTAAGCTGGAGAAATGTGAGTTCGCTGTACAGAGAATTAGTTTTTTGGGTTACATTATCTCCAGCGAAGGTTTTGAGATGGACCCGGTTAAAGTTCAAGCCGTACAGGAATGGCCTAGGCCTATTGGTTTGAAATCGATACAGAGGTTTTTAGGTTTCGCCAATTATTACAGAAAATTCATAAAAAAAATTTCTAGTATTGTCAAACCTCTGACTGATCTCACCAGGAAAGGTGCTGATGCGGTTCAGTGGACTTCTGAGGCCATTGAAGCTTTTGTGTATCTCAAGGAGAGGTTCACCTCTGCTCCCATCCTTATGCAGCCTGATGTGACTAAGCCGTTTTTGGTTGAGGTTGATGCTTCCTCTGTGGGGGTTGGCGCAGTATTGTCTCAGGATAACGGGGATGGATTACATCCCTGTGCCTTTTTTTCAAAAAAATTTTCGGAGACTGAACTGAATTACGATATTGGTAATCGGGAATTATTGGCTATTAAACTCGCATTTGAACACTGGCGCCACTTCTTGGAAGGTGCGGAATTTCCCGTTCAGGTTCTTACGGATCATAAAAATCTGATATATCTTGATGCTGCCAAGCGCCTGAATGCCCGTCAGGCTAGGTGGGCACTGTTTTTCTCGCGGTTTAATTTCTCCGTTACTTACATCCCTGGTACTAAGAATGTTAAGGCGGATGACTTGTCTCGCAGTTTTTCTCCCATAGTCGGTGCTGAGAAAGAGGAGAACATTTTACAAGAAGGTGTTGTGATAGCTGCTTTGGACTCCGTTTTGGAAGATGAGATTCTTAAAGCACAGGAGAATGCCCCATCTAACACTCCTCATGGGAGGTTGTTTGTGCCTGGGACCTTTAGGAGAGATTTGTTTGTTGAGTGTCACGAATCTCGGTTGGCAGGTCATCCCGGAATCTCTGAGACCAAGAGACTGGTGGGTCGCAGTTTTTGGTGGCCTGGATGGCAGAAGGAAGTCATTAAGTGGGTGCGTCAATGTACTATATGTGCTAGATCTAAGTCCTCACATACTCCTGCTGCGGGGTTGCTTTGTCCTTTGGAGGTTCCCAGTGCTCCTTGGACACATTTGGCTATGGACTTTATAACTGACCTTCCCCCCTCTGAGGGTTTTACTGTCATCTGGGTGGTCGTGGACCGTTTTAGCAAGATGTGTCACTTGGTTCCCTTCGTCAAACTGCCCTGCGCTAAAACTCTCGCTAAGGCCTTTGTCAAGGAAATTGTCAGACTTCATGGCGTTCCTACTGACATTGTTTCTGATAGGGGTCCTCAGTTCGTGGCTCGTTTTTGGCGTGCCTTTTGTGACAGGTTGGGAGTTCATTTGTTTTTCTCGTCCGGATATCATCCTGAATCTAATGGCCAGACAGAAAGGAAAAACCAGGATGTTGAGCAGTTCTTGCGTTGTTTTGTGGCAGACAATCAAGAGGGGTGGTCTGAGTTTCTGCCACTTGCTGAATTTGCTCTGAACAATCATACATCTTCTTCTGCTGGTTGTTCGCCTTTTTTTTGTTGTTCTGGGAGACATCCGTCGTTTGGGTCGTTCTCCAAGTTGGGATCTGCCGTGCCTGAGGAGGAGAATTTTTCCGGTGATTTGGAGAGAGTTTGGACGGATGTGCGTGGTAATCTTCAGGAGGCCAACAGAAAATCTAAAGACTACTTTGATAGGAAACGACAGGAGGTTTTGTTCGCTGTTGGTGACATGGTTTGGTTGTCCTCTAGGAATCTGCGGTTGAGGATTCCTTCTAAGAAATTGGGTCCCAAGTTTGTAGGGCCCTTTAAGGTGCTTCAGGTTGTCAACCAATCTGCTGTTAGGTTGGAGGTTACTACCTCCTGGAGAATTAATCCGGTATTTCATGTCTCTCTGTTAAAAAAAGCTGTTGTGTCGGATGGTGACGCCTCTGCCTCTGTTCCTCCGGTGGTGGAGGATGGGGAATATGAAATTTCTCGCATCCTTAACTCTAGACGGTATAGAGGTAGTTTGCAGTATCTTGTGGCCTGGAAAGGTTTCGGACCCGAGGATAACTCTTGGGTGAGGTCAGATGATGTTTCCGCGTCCAGACTTATCAGAGCGTTTCAGAGGAGATTTCCTGATAAGCCTGGTCCTAGGGGATCCGGAGGATCCTCTTAGAAGGGGGGGTACTGTTAGAACCTTGCTCTTAGGTTTTTTCCTTTGCTGGTCACATGACCTTGTTGGCCTATTTAATCCTGCTCCGCCCTTCTGGCTTTGCTGGACTTCATTGTATAACTACTTTCTAGCTAGCCTGTGCTCTGTATCTAACTCTGTTAGTTTGCTTGGTCTACGGACCTCTATGTTCTATATATTTTGTTTGTTCGTCTGTCTGCTACTATTTCTGTTAGGAGGTGTCCCATTTTCCTCCCAGTCCTTAGTACTTGTAGGGATTCCTTCCCCACATCTATAGGTCTCCGTACAGACTAGCTTAGAACTTTAGCAGGTCTGATCGCAGGATCAGGTTCCCTGTTACATCGTAGGGATTCAGCTGAGTACTATCGTAGGGACAGATCTCCTCTCTTTCCTTAGCACTGGTAGCAGAACATAACACCATCCTTACCTGGAAGTGGAATATCACACCTCTAGTTGAGGTGCAATACCCCTGAAGCAACTGAACCCTCGGGGCGCTACATTTCCGTAGCTCCGTGAACATGATTTGCGACTGTTTGACAGCTTTAATACATGTGTGGAATGCTGGAAAAACAGGCATTCCTCACATGTATTAAAGCTGTCAAACAGTCGCAAATCACGTTCCCGGAGTGACGAAAACTTAAAGCCCGAGCACACTGAAGATAATAGGTGCTCACCTGAGCATGCTCGTAAATCTCGAGCAATGAGCATGCTCGATCATCACTACTTGCTATGTGTAGCACAAGTGATCAGACGATGGCAGCTTCAACTCTCCCATGGAGGCTATTGAAGCAGGTAAAAAGTAAAAAAAATGTTTTTAAAAATATTTAAAAATGTAACAGTTCAAATCACCCTCTTTTTGCCCCATTCAAAATAAAACAATTAAAAATAAAAAATACACATACTTGGTATCGGCGAGTTCAGAATCACCCGATCTGTCAAAATATAAAGAGAATTAATCAGATCGGTAATGAGGAAAAAAAACAAAACTGTAGAATTTTGGTTGCTGCAACATTGCAATAAAACAAAATAACGGGCAATAAAACATCGTATCTATCCCAAAATGGCATCAATAAAAACGTCAACTCAGCGCGCAAGAAATAAGCCCTCACCCGGCCCCAGATCCCAAAAAAGGAGATTCCATGGGTCTTGGAAAATGGCTCCATCATTTTTTTTTTTACAAACTTTGGAATTTTTTTTCACCACTTAAATAAAAAAGAACCTATACATGTTTGGTGTCTACAAACTCGTAATGACACGGAGAATCATAATGGCAGGTCACTTTTAGCATTTACTGAATATGTTAAAAAAAACAATTGTCAAATTGCACTTTTTTTGCAATTTCACCACACTTGGAATTTTTTTCCCGTTTTCCAGTACACAATATGGTAAAATTAATGGCGTCGTTCAAAAGTACAACTCGTCTGCGAGAAACAAGCCCTCACACGGCCATATTGACTGAAAAAAAAAAGTTATGGCTCTGGGTAGAAGGGGATCAAAAAATGAAAATGCAAAAACAAAAAATCCCAGGATGGTAAAGGGGTTAAATGAGCAATGTATATATGTGATTTGTTTTTTGAAATCTATGTCTTAATCCACAGTTTTTAATACACCGTATTTTACAGACCATAAGGTTTTAGAGGAGGAAAATAGAAAAAAAATGTGAAGAAAAAAATGTCATGCCGCATTGTTATGGGGAAGGGTCTCCTGCTGGCACTGTTTATGGCCCCCACACGCCGATGTCAGCTGCCGGAATATTCACTGCTCCCCATGCCCGGGGGTGTGGAGAAAGTTTTAAGAAAATTATACAAACAACCTTTTCACCTATCTAGATTAGTGCCCTTATGGGAAAATCCTAGATTTATTCAGGGTAAACAGAACAAGCTTTGCAAGCAATGGAACCAGAAAGGGATTTATTAAATGTTAATGAAGGAAGGCTGCTCACCTGGCAGGAATTCTCAGGGATGTATGATATGGGAGATCATCAATGTCTACAGTACCACCAAACAGTTACTTTCTACAGCTCTATGGTGAGAGATTTCGGGAAGGTGGAAAGGAGGGGTGATTTTGACATATTGATGTGGTCTAGCTCATGGGTAAATTCCCTATCCACAATATACAAAAGGATTAGGAGACAAATTCTGCACACTGTGGTACCTGATTTATTTATCCATTGGAGTATAGCGCTAAATGACACTTAGATAGATGGTAAACTTTTGACGGGCTTGGATAAAGTAAAAATAGCAATGAACAATGGAGAGAAATGCAGAACAAACTGATTCATAATGCCATTTATGCTTTCAATTTTTCCTACAAAGATGCTTCATCACATTATTTATGAAAATGCCCAAAATGTAACCTAAAACCAATTTGTTTGATAGCATCAGACGATGCCCTTCCACCCAAATGGTGTGGGAAGAGACCCTTCTCTATTTAGATAATGTTTGGAGAATTAAAGTCCCACAGTCTCCTCGGGCATGTTTATTTCATCATATTGTAACAGAACATCGGGAGGATGGGGACAGAGTTCTGTCTATACAGATAATACATGTAGTTCTATCGGTGGTTAAAAAATGTATACTTAGATATGGGTTGAAGAAAGAGACACCTCAATTATCTGAAATAATCAAAACTCTGAAAACCTTATTAGTTTATGACAAACTTGAGTCAGAAAAACAAAAAGAAAAGTCGACGACAGAGTTTTTTCACAAACTGAGATCTTTTAATGAATATAGCAATACACAATCTGATATGTCACAGCTGATGAAAGTATTCTGACACACATCCTGGTATCATATGGAGGAACATAGGGGGACAACAGGGTTACTTAAAGTCTAATGGATTCACTTATTTTTACATCTATTCATATAAGGATTTTGGAAAAGTGTTTTTTTGTTGTTTTGCATGCGGAGTTAAAAATTGAATCTGTTAAAATTGTGGAAAAAAAATGATTGGATGGATTTCACACTTATTTATAAAGATGCGGTCTGTGTTGGTAAATGTCATGGAGATTCTAGGATTATAACCCGATTTGTTTGTCTATTTTGTCTCATTAAATAAAGTTTGTTTAAAAAAAATAGATGAGAACACTAGATTCCATCATGACATCATAATTAACCATCACTACTTACAGAAGTGTTTACACCCATATAGTCACTTTGACATTCCGGTGTCATTGCTGTCAGTGAGAAGCTACATAGCTAATCATATACTGATTGCGCTTGGATTTACTTTGGATTTACTTGAAATGTCTGAAATTCCTTCAGACAGACTTCAGGTGTTAGCACTGCTCCAGGGGATTCTTACCACCTACGCCCCTGACATTGTGCTACCACTACCCGATGGCGTCCTCAGCTTCACTTACCGGCTGGTTATGAAGCTTGTGATAGACTGCCTGACCAAATACCACAAAGGTCGTATTAGCTCAGAATATCTTGAGCATTTACAGCAAAACATCTGGACACTCGTACAGCAGGTAAATAGCAGGCAATCTGCACAAATCTTATAATAATAATAATAATAATAGAATATGGTAAGGGATTACAAGTTTAAGTTTAACCTGTTCCAAATACTAAGATAAGAATAGCCGGGGCCAAAAATGGGGCATACAGGCTACATGACAAGGGAAATTGAGGTATCTAAAGGGTTAATTGAAATAGGGACAGGAAGGTTGTTACCGTGGGGTGAATGGGATTGGTTAACCTTGTAAGGACCAGGAAATTTGACATTTTTTGCTGTCATTTTTTCATCACTTTCTTTTAAGAGCCATAACTTTCTTATTTTTCTGTTGGCGTTTGTGAGAAGAGTTGTAGCTTTGAGTGGCTCCATTCTTTTTACCATAAAATATACAGTAGTTTTTTGGGGGTTTTGTTTTTACGGCGTTTGTTATGCATTAAAAATGACCTGGAAATATGATTTTCCACGTCATTTCGATTAAGGCGATACCGAATATGCAAAGAAAATTCAGAATATTGCGAAAACATTTTTTTGCTTTGAGTCGCTAAATTCTGAGACCCATAACAATTCTTATTTTTCTGTTGATGGGGCCCAGTGAAGACTTGTTTTTTTACGCTGTAAGATATGGAGGAGAGGAAGGAGGATTTAAAAGGCGGTGCTTGATAAATAGAGGGTTTGGGGAGATGTGATTTTTAATTGTCACAGGCCGATTTACACAAGTCGTAAGCAGTCATGTGTCTTACTTACATGCCTTAGGTGTGGAGGGTGGATGTGGAGATATAAAGGGAACCTGTCGCCTAAAATAATGCTATTAACCTGCACCTCAATTTGCAGGTTAATAGCGTTCTGACACCATGCAGCCGCCACACTGAAATAAACTGTATCTCCCCTGGCAGCCTCGCTCTTTCAGTCATATCGGTGGCGCCGGCAAGCTTTCAGTCACCGTTCTCTGCATAGTGAGCGGCGGCTGTAACCGCACCCGGCACTGACTGACAGCCGGTGCTAATATGGCCGCACAATGTCAGAATGCTACTAACCTGCATATCAACTCCATATCTGCAGGTTAATAGCATTACTTTACATGACAGGTTCCCTTTAGAGGTTTACAAATGACCGGATCCCTCGTCAGCTGTCATGTAGTATTTGTAGTGCCAATATCAGGAGTAACACGGCGACATAAATGGCATCCTCCATTCTGCACTTTCTCTCATGATTTTCCTTTCTTGTTTATTTCCATCTCTATAGGCTGAAGAAAAATCCCATAGTGGAGAATTGGCCTTTATTAAACAACTGGCCCAGAATGTCCTGCTTGTACTGGAGTATCCGGCCTACTCCCTGGAGCGCCTGGTAAGGAGCCATCGTCTTCTACATCTCATGTCCTTGTTGTCTGATCTTCTCCAGATTACCGTCATATAGCAGAAGCTCAGATTTATGGTGGTAGAGGCCTCCCTGTCCGCTCCAGGCAGACACAGGACATTTTATGCCCGCCTGTCTCTGCGGCTCCATCATATGTGAGGACAGTCTGTACTCAGCGGTGCGGAGTTAGTATTTCCGCTTCTGTCTCTCTCGATCATCACAATCTTCCTTCTTATAAATGCTGCAGTCCTGATAGAAGATATTGTAGATCAGTTGTAGATACAAGTCCCTTATACAACCCCTGGCAAAAATTATGGAATCACCGGGCTCGGAGGATGTTCATTCAGTTGTTTCATGTTGTTGAAAAAAAAGCAGATCACAGACATGGCACAAAACTAAAGTCATTTCAAATGGCAACTTTAGGGCTTTAAGATACACTAAAAGAAATCACGATTAAAAATGTGGTACTCAGTAAGGGTAATTTTTTTCATACCAAGCAGAGGGAAAAAAATATGGAATCACTCAATTCTGAGGAAAAAATTATGGAATCATGAAAAACAAAGACACAAAAGAACACTACAATACATCACTAGTATTTCGTTGCACCACCTCTGGCTTTAATAACAGCTTGAAGTCTCTGAGGCATGGACTTAATGAGTGACAAACAGTACACTTCATCAATCTGGCTCCAACTTTCTCTGATTGCTGTTGCCAGATCAGCTTTGCAGGTTGGAGCTTTGTCATGCACCATTTTCTTCAACTTCCACCAAAGATTTTCAATTGGATTCAGATCCGGACTATTTGCAGGCCATGACATTGACCTTATGTGTCTTCTTTCAAGGAATGTTTTCACAGTTTTTGCTCTATGGCAGGATGCATTATCATCTTGAAGAATGATGTCATCATCCCCAAACATCGTTTCAATTGATGGGATAAGAAGACTGTCCAAAATATCAATGTAAACTTGCGCATTTATTGAAGATGTAATGACAGCCATCTCCCCAGTGCCTTTACCTGACATGCAGCCTCATATCATCAATGACTGTGAAAATTTGCATGTTCTCTTCATGCAGTCATCTTTATAAATCTCATTGGAACGGCACCAAACAAAAGTTCCAGCATCATCACCTTGCCCAATGCAGATTCGCGATTCATCACTGAATATGACTTTCATCCAGTCATCCACAGTCCACAATTGCTTTTCCTTAGCCCATTGTAACCTTGTTTTTTTGTGTTTATGTGTTAATGATGGCTTATGTTTAGCTTTTCTGTATGTAAATCCCATTTCCTTTAGGCGGTTTCTTACAGTTCGGCCACAGACATTGACTCCAGTTTCCTCCAATTCATTCCTCATTTGTTTTGTTGTGCATTTCCTGTTTTGAAACCATATTGGATTAAGTTTCCGGTCTTGACGCTTTGATGTCTTCCTTGGGCAACATTGTGTGATGATTTACCTTCTTTTAAGAGTTTGATAATCCTCTAATTTGTTTCAATTGACATCTCTCGTGTTGGAGCCATGAGTCATGTCAGTCCACTTGGTGCAACAGCTCTCCAAGGTGTGATCACTCCTTTTTAGATGCAGATTAACTAGCAGATCTAATTTGATGCAGGTGTTAGATTGGAAATGAAAATTTACAGTGTGATTCCATAATTTTTTCTTCAGAATTTAGTGATTCCATAATTTTTTTCCCTCTGCTTGGTCTAAAATAAATTACCTTTACTGAGTATCTCATTTTTAATATTGATTTCTTTTAGTGTTTCTTAAAGCCCTAAAGTTGACATTGGAAATTACTTTAGTTTTGTGCCATGTCTGTGATCTGCTTTTTTTTCAACAACATTAAACAACTGAATGAACATCCTCCGAGCCCGGTGATTCCATAATTTTTGCCAGGGGTTGTATATTAATGTGGATTTACTGGGGGAGCGGCTTTATATAGTTCGTCCAATACTGAAATTATCCAGGAAATCCAATGATTAGTCCTTCCTGTCTATTGTATGTGGTAATGTAGTATTTGTGAAATGTTATATTAATTGTATATATTATATCCATCAGGAAACATCCGAAGGCGACTCCAAAGAGGGGCAAAACGGAAATATTGCTGACCCTGATATCAGTCAGCCGGGGCCGAACCCTGATCTGATGGAAGGTAAGCCGATCATCTAATATTTTACATACAAATATCAAGTTATAGAGAATGACAGAGAACATGGAGATTTACTCTTCATCCAATGTATGAGGAAGCTGGTGGCTCATGAGCCCCCATGGACTATAATGAGGGGGTCACAAATGTACAAAGAAGGTCATTGGTCCCCAATCATGTAATTGTTGAGGATTCGGTCAGATCCTGAGCAATGACACGTTCATAGTACAGTATATATATATAGATATGCCATAAATATATACAGTGTGTGCAGAATATCCTTATATCTAGTATATTCCATGTACAGGGGTCTTATCATTTCCATTATTATATGGATGTGTTATATAAGTGGTGATATAGACTAATACATGTCGTCTCTTCATTATTTTATCATTATTATAGGAATAACTGTGCCGACAAATACTGATGGTGGAACATCTGAGCCACCAGAGATCATCCAGGAATCTGCCAGTGTAAGTATCATGGGACGTCTGTATATCATCAGATGACGGGTGGGAATTACACATCCCATATGACAATGGGATATCTCTGCTCTTATGTAGATCAGACCTATTATGTGTGACGGTGGTGTTATTATTCTGTCTCCTCCGTGTGATGTCCCTTATCCTCCCCTGCAGTACAATGATTTATGTGTATGGGGAATATCCACTTATAATATAATAGTGTCTGTGGGGGGTCCGGCTTTTATCACGTCCTCTACTTCGGTTGCAGTGTAATCAGGGGGGATATAATATAGACGGGAGATCTGGAGCTTTTATACTCTTGCAGCTTCGTTGTCTTAATGTCATTTCTTATTCCTTTTTAGGCCTTGATCAGATCAGTGAATCCTTGTAAGGACGACTTTAATCCTATCAAACTGATCAGCTGTGGAGGATTTGGGTGAGCTTTACTTGGTATAATATTTATTTCTCAGGGCTCCTTATAGTGATGCCTATGTCTCTATGTCCTGCCCGCGCAATGCTACCATAGAGAAATTATGGTTCCACATCACTGTCCACATCTAATTGTCTCTCTTCAGGTCAGTTAGGATGTGACGTGGAAGAGGACTTTCCATAGGTGATCATTTATGGAGTGTTATTTTATGGATTTCTAGTGATGGCCGCACATCTAGTATTAACCATTAGTACAGGAGATCACTTGATCAGGTCTATGGATGGACTGTTAGTAAGAATTCATAATAAATCATGTCTTTTCTTCCTCCTCAGATCCGTCCACCTAGTTCGCCATACAGACACAAACAAGATATGTGCTATGAAGAAAATGGACAAGCAGAACCTGAGAAAGCCAAAGACCCTTAAATGGGCCTTTCAGGAGAGGGACATCTCTACATTCGCTGATTGTCCCTTTGTGGCCTCCATGTTCTGCTCCTTTCCTACTAAACTTCATCTGTGTATGGTCATGGAGTATGCACCAGGTAGGACACATCCATTGTATTTATATCCAGCCCACGTCTGCCTAATCCTAGCACCTTATATATAACCTGAACATGTCCACATGGACGGTTACATGTCCACACCGCATTTACTATAATGTTACTAAGATGCCTTGTGTGTCCTCACTGAGCATGGCGGCAATATCTGCTACGGAGGAAAGGAAGATTTCTCTGTATTTGAACAGTTTTTATAGATGAGAAGTTTCACAGAGAAATAAATGAGAGGCTTGTAGATGAGGCCTGGCTCTGTCTCTATGTACAGGGTTCCTCTGCAGTATACGCTCTACATTACACAGTGTATCTCTATATATACCATCCAGTCCCAATATCTCCGCTTGTTTCACATTCACACTCATCATGTGTAATTTACTCTGTAACAGACCCTCACCTGTCATATTTGCTTTTTCCTGTAGGAGGAGACTGTGGCAATCTTCTACAGCACAGGGGTCCTTTACCTATCACCTTGGCCCGTCTGTACATTGCAGAAACAGTCCTTGCTGTGGAATATCTGCACAGCTATGGTGTGGTGCACAGAGACCTGAAGCCTGTAAAGTAAGTGACCCTTGAGCTATAATAAAGGGGATGAAAGTTAGTTTGTTATTCAGTCTATGGGTTATTACTTTTGGCTTACAACATCTTTTCTTTTACAGCCTCCTGATAACATCAACAGGACATATTAAAGTGACCGATTTTGGAGTTTCAAAACTTGGCCTCATGAGACCAACATCAAACATCTATAAGGCTCAAACTATGGACATCACCAAAGAGTTCTGTGATAAAGAGGTCGGCTTTACTTACAGGATTTTCTACTTTACATATCTCATCTCTTTCTCCTTCTCTGATCATTTCTCATCACATTTCCACTGATGTTATTTGTCGTATGTATTGATCATCATCTCATTCTTCTGTTGTTTTCCAGACTGCTGGCACGTCTAGTTACATGGCCCCAGAAGTTATCCTAAGGAAAGGCTATGGAAGACCTGTTGACTGGTGGTCAGTAGGCATCATCCTATATGAATTTCTCTTTGGATATACACCATTTTATAGGGCTTCCCAAAAGGAGAAATTACGCAGTATCCTCAGTGGTAAGTAAAATAATCTGACTGCTTGTCATGTCGCTGTTATTTGGTTTGATTTGTTCCTTGGTTCAGTTTCTAGCTTTTTTAAGGAAAATGCTTTTTTATGTAAATAAATGAAGAGGTTTTATTTCCTGTAATATTTTCTTTTTATATCACAGATGACATTGTTTGGAGATGTAATTCCTTTCCTCCACCAAATGCTCGGGGCATCATCACTCAGCTACTCAGAAAAAATCCAGAACAAAGACTTGGGACAGGTAATATGATTATAGTATTAATAATGACTTATTACACCTCTGGGCAAATGAAGGTGTCCATGAGGATGAGCACTGAAGGTCTCTACCAACGTGTCCATTCCCCATTCTTCATGCTATAATGTTCAGTTCAGTTCCTTCATGTTGGCTCTTTTAAATCTCCAGTTCAGATTAACATAAACTGTATAGATACGGAGTAGTTTCTCTGACAATAACTGTATCAATTTTTTTCTTGTCTTCCTTTTCCAGGAGGGGCACACGAGATCAAAATTCATCCATTTCTGCGTGACTTAAACTTTAACAACCTTCTAAGTCAGAAGCCTCTGTTCGTTCCTGATCTAAAATCAGATGAGGACACCCGCTATTTTAGCAGTAAGTAAAATGAGACGTTATCGGCAGAAAACTGCTGAGTGTCTTTTCTTTCATTATGTGTGACAATCAGTTCCCATCATAATGAGTAATAACATGGTGACTGTCTGACTGGCTCTTATACTAATAATTTCTCATAACACTTTTACTTTTCAGATCGCTCTGTGGGTTATAAATTTAGGAATTCAGATGATGGGGACACAAGTGAGGACAATGACTGTCCAGAAATCAAAAACTTTGAATCATCTTCTCAAAGGTTTTCCAAAGTAAGTATATCTAAATCATGTAGGTCAATAAAATGAATAAAACCTATGATTAGAAAAAAAGTTTCAAAATATATCTATTTATATTTTATATTTCTTTGTGTTTTTTTAGCTATATACCACCAGTACCAAGATGGTGACCATTGAAGAACCTATGTCACCTCCAGAGTGTACCCCTGAGAACAGCAAAAAACACCAAGACTTGTGAGTAGATTATTATTATTATTATGAGATTTAGCTCTGATATATGCTCAGACACGAGTAACACAAATCTAAATCCAGCATCCACCACCCCATGATAACTGATTGCTGTGGATCTGGCTTGTGATTACACAGCAATATCAGTTGATCATTGCAACGAGCCATTCATTCCCAGCTCTTTATAGGCCAATATTACTAGTTAGACTCCATTCTTGCTGGTAGAATGGGGTCCTGAGCAGAGTATCCCCTTTATGATGTCCCAAATGGCCTTACAGACAGGTGTTCTTCCTTTTTGTATTGTTTTCCCTTGTAATTTACTTGACTTTCTTCTACCAAACAGGCATAAAGAATCTCCCCCTTCCAAAACTGATGATGGTGACAATCAGTGTGTCACTGCTAAAAAGTGTGAGTCATCCTCGCCCTCATTGTCAGGTATGTACAGATTTATAGACCATCCCATTATAGGCTATGATACAAAAGTGTAATGTGAATCTGCACATGAAGGCTCAGATAATGACTTACTTTATTCCCGCTGCCCCTGAGTATTCAATTTTTTGTTTTGGTAAAATCCACCATACGGTTCCAGAGTTATTGGCAGTTTTATTTAGTGCTCATTTTTATGGTCTTTACAAGGGGGTGGTGCTAACAGGATTATCTGGGGGGGGGGTGTCTTCAGCCTCTTCTTCAGTATTATAGTGTGGTAAAGACCATAAAAATGACCACTAAATAAAAAGGCCCCTGTCTGTGGAACTGTAAGGCGGTGTGCTCACAATGCGTTTTTAATCGTTTCCGCAGCAGCAATTCCGCCGCAGAAACGCTTAAAAAACGCTTGGTAGAAGGCCTGCCATATTCCCCAATGATAATCCGCATGTGCTGTGCACATGCTGCAGAAATTTCCGCTGCGGATTATCATTGCGGAAAAATCCGCAGCACTACCAATTATTTTGCAGAAGTCCTGCGTTTTCACCGCCATTGACTTGCATTGGAACGCATGGAATCCGCATCACTGCATCTGTACATGCGGAATCCATGTGTTTCAATGTACGGATGGTACTCCTCCAGACCCCCCCTACCATAGAACCTGTAAATAAAAAAGAATAAAATAAAAAATAAATATGATACTTACCTTCTGATGGCCTCCGGTTCCTTGTCTCGGCTTGCCGGCAGCTCGCGGTAGACTAAAGGACCTGCGCTGACGTCATTTAGTCATGTGACGGGTCATGCGACCAATGATGTCGGCAGGTCCTTAAATCTACCGCGAGCTGCCGGCAAGCCAAGAAAAGGACTCCGGGGGCATCAGAAAGTAAGTATATTTATTTTTTACCATTCTTTCGGTCACACTATATAAATCCATGCCGGCTGCAGGTTGCATGGATTTATATAGTGTGACCAAGTTGTCAAGCACTTTCCAAGTGATGCTAAAATCGCTTGGAAAGTGCTTGACAACCCGCATGCGAAATCGCATGATCCGCATGTCCCTGGCAGGAAAAACACATGTACAATCCGCATGTACAATCCCCATGTACAATCCGCATGTACAATCCACATGTTCAATCCGCATGCCTTTTTTGTGCCAGGGAGATGCAGAAACGCTGAGGAAAAAATCCGGAGCATTTCTGCATCGTGGGCACATAGCCTAAGGGGGATTTTAATAAAAACCAAAAACAGAGTCCTCAGGGGAGCAGGGGAATAAAGTAAGAGTGAATTCTGGACACTTAAGACCTGGTGATGAGTCTTCTTTAAACTTACGCTTAAGTGTTATCTGACGGATTATATAAAAACACTTTGGCTTGCTGCAAGTAATGTCATGTTAATAAGGGAGACACCACATGGCCGCACACAGAAAAGCTACAAGTGCAGATTAACCAGTTTGAGCAACTCTATAAACATATAAAATGAATCTTTGAGGAGTTTAGAATCAACATCTTTTTCTGACTTTTTATTAGAACCTCCAGTTCAGGAGAGAAAGAAATCTGCACTAAATCTGAGAAAACAGCAAAGAACAGATAAAGTGGAAGAGGGGGAAAGTAGTAGGCGAGGTAAGTGTGACGATAACCTCCATGTTGTATGATGTCAGTGAGATAAGTCATGTGGAGCAGATGTCATCTGTCAGTGGTGGGATTGTCACATGTATGATGGCTGACAATGATCAAGCACCTCTGTATGGAGAAGATTCCTCTACCGGCCTTCCACAGAGACACCACAGTCGTGTCCTCTAATATGGAGTCCCATTACTTACATCGGTTTTCATCTTTTTTATAGGTTCTATCTTCCACCGGATGATATCATCCTGCCGGCGTGGATTATCCAGGGCTGCTCGCACTATCAGACAAAGCTGCATTTTTCCCCACTGTCACCAGGGCACCAGAAACATCTCAAGGGCAGAAAACCCTCACATCTAGTGCCCTGAAGAAAGTACAGCACATCCACCATCAATGCTGTACCTGCATGGAAAGAGTTGTACCATCTACTGTACCTGTGGCCATCTGACCAGCGAGAAATATCTGCAAAAGTCAAAGGCCTCCAAGAACATCTTTTCAACCTTCCATTTAATTCTTAATTAAAAAAAAATAAATTGATTAATGTCCTTTTGAATTGAATTGAATATTACTGACATTTATGGCATATCAATGCTACACATGTTATATCTGTCCAATGGTTTGGACACCAAACAGAAGATTAGACAAGACTGAAACATACAGTTTGCACAGCAAGTTGTTTTTACATTGCAGTGTTTGTTCAATTAAATTTTATTGAGTGCTTTTCATAAGGGAACCAGGCAGAAACCACCTGAAATAGACATTGTGTGCACAAAAAGTGGCAACCAAGCTAGGGGGAAACATGCCCTGATCCACTGATTTTACAAGAACTCAGATACTTTTACCTTAGTAGCGCTCTATTTCAGATTCAGGCACAAGAACAAGTTGGATTCTGTGCTGTGCATCCTGGAGGTCCCAGCAGCCACAATCCACCAGAAGCGTAGCTAAGACTTCAAGCACAGGGGAGGCGAAACATCCGAGTGGGTCACTAACCGATATTACCACTATTTGGTGACCATATAGTGGTAGATAACAGCACATATTAAGACTATAGATGAGTGAGCACTAAACTGCTCAGATGCTTGTTACTCGAACCGAACAATTCCTAATGTTCGTGTGCTCATTTCAAGTAACAAGTATAATGGAAGTCAATGAGAAATCCGAGCATTTTTCTGGAAGACCCTACAAGGAGGTCTGGGCGGCAGTGAAAATGTTCAAATGGATGGAAAAAGTGCTGAATGGAAGGAGAACAGCATGGGGAAGACCCCTGGAGGCATCTCTGACTCCCAGATCTCTGCTGAGAACAATGGTGTGACACTTTTTCTCCACTTTAAGGACTGAGAATAAAACATTCCCAATCAATGAGAAATTGCATTTAACAGGAACAAAAATGTTAAAGGGGTTGCCCAGTACTTTAGATTACCCCCACAATGTATCCCCCCTGGGCCCCTAAGGACTTTTGTAATTACCTTACGTTGCAGATAATGCCTGTGAGCGGCGCTATCACTGGCCGCTCACAGGCATCACGTGACCCCCGGCTGCAGCCGGCTCTGATATCCCCTGATGTCACGACAAGGGCTGGCAGCAGCCGGGGGTCTCTCTCTTCCACATTCCACGGTGAATGCCAGGCTGTATTCGGGGTTACCCCCCGCGTCACACCCGGCATCCATCTCACGCTCTCCCTCTCCCCATTCATTGGGAACGCACGGGGTGAATGCTGGGTGTGACGCGGGGGGTGATCGCGCCCACAATCCAGCTGTCACGCCTCACTTGTCGTGACGTCAGCGCGGGGTCACGTGATGCCTGTGAGCGGCGCTATCCTTGGCTGCAACGTAAGCTAATTACAAAAATTCTTAGGGGCCCCGTGGGGATACATTGGAGGGGTAATCTAAAGTACTGGACAACTTCTTTAAGAATCATTTTTTTCCTGTATAATGACTTAAACCAAAATTTTATTTTTGATTAACAAATAGATAATTTCAGTGTAATTTATGAAGGAAAAAAAGAACTGCCAAAAATTAGGGATTCTGATACATCCTGTATTAGAATAAAGGAGGGTCTCATGCACATTCTGGTCAATTTGACATATAGTAGTACTTCTAGACTCATAAAGGCTATGCACTAAGTGCAAATCCTGCCAAAAAATGCAAGTAGGGTCATCCATACACCATGGAAGGCACCAACTGTAGTGCCTCATTCAAATATTGTGAACAAAGTATACACTGTGTGCAGAATTATTAGGCAAGTTGTATTTTAGAGGATTATTTTTATTATTGATCAACAACTATGTTCTCAATCAACCCAAAAGACTCTTAAATATCCAAGCTTAATATTTTTGGAAGTTGGAGTGGGGTGTTTTTAGATTTGGCTATCTTAGGAGGATATCTGTTTGTGCAGGTAACTATTACTGTGCAGAATTATTAGGCAACTTATTAAAAACCAAATATAATCCCATGTCACTTGTTTATTTTCACCAGGTAAACCAATATCAGTGCACAAAATACAGAAATAAACATTTCTGACATGCTAAAACAAAAACCAAAAAAATTAGTGATCAATATAGCCGCCTTTCTTTATGATGACACTCAACAGGCTTCCATCCACAGATTGTGGCCAACACACTTTCTGCAACCCTGTTGGCTATTTGACATGTAACGCTTGATTGTTCGGTGATCACGCTTCAAAAGTTTGGAAATTTCAAGACTGCTGCATCCCTCTGCAAGACATCTCACAATTTTGGACTTTTCAGAGCCCGTCAAACCTCTCTTTTGACCCATTTTGCCAAAGGAAAGGAAGTTGCCTAATAATTAAGCACACCTTCTATAGGGTGTTGATGTCATTAGTCAACACCCCGCCTCATAACAGAGATGCACATCACCAGATTTACTTAATTGGTAGTTGGCTCTCAAGCCTATGCAGCTTGGAGTAGGACAACATGTATAAAAAGTATCATGTGATCAAAATACTCATTTGCCTAATAATTCTGCACACAGTGTAGTTGTGGTACACCTACAATAGTGTTCAAACTAATAGCAGTGGGTTAAATAACATGAGTTAAGCACAAAACCTTTATACTAGTTTTTATTTCCATGCATTGGGAACATTGCACACTGTTTTCTAATTCTAAACATGAAGAGAAATGTATATAATTTTTAACTATTTTACAGAAAATAGCAAAAAATGAACAATGGGCTGTTCTAAAAAAATAGCAGTGTCTGCATTTGTCTTTACAAACTCAAAATATGTACTCTTTTTTAGGATTTGGCATTCCTGTGAATCATTAACCTAATACTTAGTTGTATACTCAGTTTTTTAGAACTGCTTCACATGTATGTTGCATAGAGTCAACCAACTTCTGGCACCTGTGAACTGTTATTCCAGCCCAGGATGCTTTGACTACATCCCACAATTTTTTGGCATCTGTTGGCTTTGCCTCAGAAACAGTATTTTTGATGTCACCCCACAAGTGTTCTATCGGATTAAGATCCGGTCATTGGGCTGGTCACTCCATAACCTCAATTATGTTGGACTGCAACCAATAATTTGATCGTTTACTGGTGTGTTTAGGGTAGTTGTCTTGTTGAAACACCCATTTCAAGGGCATATCCTCTTCAGCGTAAGGCAACATGACCTCTTCAAGTATTTTAATATATGCAAACTGGTCCATAATCTCTGGTATGCGGTAGATAGGTCCGGCACCATAGTAAGAGAAACGTGCCCATATCATGATGCTTGCTCCACCATGCTTCACTGTCTTCAGAGTGTACTGTGGCTTGAATGCAGAGTTTAGGGGTCATCTGACAAACTGTCTGTGGCCCTTGGACCCAAAAATAACAATTTTACTTTCATCAGTCCACAAAATGTTTCTCCACTTTTCTTTAGGCCAGTTGATGTGTTCTTTGACAAATTGTATCCGCTTCAGTACATGTCTTTTTTTAACAGTGGGACTTTGCGGGGACTTCTTGCTAAGAGATTAGCTTCACACAGGCATCTTCTGTCACAGTACTCACAGGTAACTTGAGACTGTCTTTGATCATCCTGGAGCTGATCATTGGCTGAACCTTTTCCATTCTGGATAATCTTCGATCCATTCGAATGGTATTCCTCTGTTTTTTTCCACGTCTCTCTGGTTTCACTTTCCATTTTAAAGCATTGGAGATCATTATAGCTGAACAGCCTATCATAGTCTGCACTTCTATATAAGTTTTACCCTCTCCAAACAACTTTTTAATCAAAGTACGCTGTTCTTCTGAACAATGTCTCGAATGACCCATATTTCTCAGGCTTTCAAGGAGAAATGCATGTACAACATGTGCTGGCTTCATCCTTAAATAAGGGCCACCTGATTCACACCTGTGTCTTCACAGAATGATTGACCTCACTATTGAACTCCACACTGCTATTATTTTGAACACATCCCCTAACAATTAATTATTCGAATACACAGACTCATAAACATGCAGATCATGAATGCGGAGTTTGTTGGTTTTCTTAGAATCTACTGCACCAACCGGTAAATTGTTTGTCATGTGGTGGTAATATAATATATACCAAAAACAGTGATTAATCTCGTTAGTCATATTGGACTGCTATTATTTTGAATACTACTGTACATACTATGCACCTCCACTATGGCATCCATGCAGCAAAAAGGAGTCAAACAATTCTCCTGTGACTTTTCACACACAACACTAACAAGAATGGCAAATGCCTGAAGTGAATCGACCAACGTTTGTGGTATCAGATGCCTCTTACGCTTTTTCTCTTCCTCTTTTGTGTTGTCATGAGGGAGAAGAGAAAATATCCTGGCATAATGATCCCGCGAATACAGCACATAGCCTATCTAAACATTGTACACTTTTCCATCCTAATCACAACAATCCAATATCCATAACACCCACATATATACCAGAACTTACACAAAACAGATTTAATTCACGCAAAAGAAAAGAAATCTTTTGGATATATAAATTACAAACCATTTGTTCTCTTGGTTTAAATGAAATGACGAAGAAGACCCTATGTTGATAGAAGATGTACAACAATTAACCTCAAGGGTCTCTTCAGGATGGACATAATTGTTTCTTTTATTGGAAAAAAAACCTCTCTCCTGAACTGCCCTATTGTGGCCTGTTACGTCATCTACTGGTGGAATACTGAACTGCACCTCATTCATGTGTTTTACTAGAAATTAACAAGGTAATATTAGTAACAGTAACCCCTTTGCGACTTCTCTTTATGACCTCCCCCTCTTTGATGTGGGCTCCGGCGCTGAGCCCGCATCGTTTCAGGCACATGACAGCTGATTTGATCAGATGTGCCCCTAACAGCCACAAGTGGAATTACCCCTGCCACGTGATCGCGAGGTGCTAATTGGTTGACATGACAACCCGGGGTCTCCAGGAGACCCCTGTGGTTGTCATTGTCGACCTGCTATGAGCGTCGCCCTGCGGTCGGTGTTCATAGCAGATGAGCATTTCTGCTACACATAGCAGGGCTGAAGACTTGCTATTAGTGATGATTGAGCATGCTCATTGCTCAAGATTTACGAACATGCTCGGGCGAGCACCTATTATTATTATTATTTATTATTATAGCGCCATTTATTCCATGGCGCTTTACATGTGAAAAGGGGTATACATAGCTAAAACAAGTACAATAATCTTGAACACAATGTGACAGCGACTGGTACAGGAGGAGCGAGGATCCTGCCCGCGAGGGCTCACAATCTACAAGGGATGGGTGAGGATACATTAGGTGAGGGTGGAGCTGGTCATGCGGCGGTGGTTACTGCAGGTTGTAGGCTTGTGGGAAGAGGTGGGTCTTCAGGCTCCTTTTGAAGGTTTCCACGGTCGACGAGAGTCTGATGTGTTGGGGTAGAGAGTTCCAGAGTAGGGGGGAAGCACGGGAGAAATCTTGTATGCGATTGTGGGAGGAGGAGATAAGAGGGGAGTAGAGAAGGAGATCTTGTGAGGATCGGAGGTTGCGTGCGGGTATGTAACGGGAGACTAGGTCAGAGATATATGGAGGAGACAGGTTGTGAATGGCTTTGTATGCCATGGTTAGGGTTTTGAACTGGAGTCTCTGGGCAATGGGGAACCAGTGAAGAGATTGACAGAGAGGAGAGGCCGGGGAATAGCGGGGGGACAGGTGGATTAGTCAGGCAGCAGAGTTTAGGATAGATTGGAGGGGTGCAAGAGTGGTAGAAGGGAGGTCACAGAGCAGGAGGTTGCAGTAGTCGAGGCGGGAGATGATGAGGGCGTGCACTAGTGTTTTTGCAGATTCATGGTTGAGGAATGTGAAGATCCGGGAGCTATTCTTGAGTTGGAGTCAGCAGGAAGTGGAAAGGGCTTGGATATGTGGTTTGAAGAAGAGATCAGAGTCCAGGGTTACTCCAAGGCAGCGAGCTTGAGGGACTGGGGAGAGTGGACAGCCATTGACATTGATAGATAGGTCAGTTGGGGGGGTGAATGGGATGGCGGAAAGATGATGAATTCTGTTTTGTCCATGTTAAGCTTTAGAAATCTAGCAGAGAAGAAGGATGAAATAGCAGACAGACATTGTGGGATTTTGGTTAGTAGGGAGGAGATATCGGGTCCAGAGGTAGATCTGTGTGTTATCAGCATAGAGGTGATAATGAAAGCCATGGGACTCTATGAGCTGTCCCAGGCCTAAGGTGTAGATGGAGAAGAGCAGAGGTCCTAGGACTGAACCTTGGGGGACACAGACAGATAGGGGGCTAGATGAGGAGGTGGTGCATGAGTGGGAGAGACTGAATGTCCTGCCTGTTAGGTATGAGCAGTTCCAGGATAGGGTCAAGTCTGTGATGCTGAGAGATGAGAGAGTTTGTAGTAAGAGGGAATGGTCCACTGTGTTGAAGGCAGATGACAGGTCTAGGAGGAGGGGGACGGAGTAGTGTCGCTTAGATTTGGCCGTTAGTAGGTCGTTGGTGACTTTAGTCAGTGCCGTTTCAGTAGAATGGTGCGATCGGAAACCAGATTGTAGGCGGTTGAAGAGGGAGCAGGAGGAGAGGTGGGAGGACAGTTCAGAATGGACATGTTGTTCCAGTAGTTTTGAGGCATAGGGGAGATGTGATATGGGGCGATAGCTAGACAGAGAGGATGGGTCAAGGGAGGGCTTTTTGAGGATGGGTGTGATAGAGGCATGTTTGAAGCATGAGGGGAAGACACCAGTTGTTAGTGACAGGTTAAAGAGGTGGCTAGGGTTGGGATGAAGATAGTGGTAAGCTTTGGGATGAGGTGGGACGGGATTGGGTCAAGTTTACAGGTGGTGTGGTGTGATTTGGACAGTAAAGAGGAAAGTTGATCTTCCGTAATGGTGGAGAAGGTGGTTTTGAAGGAGGAGGGTTGAGTAGGTGTGGGGAGGGGCTGTGGGGGCTTTAGGCAAAAGCTTTGTCTGATGGTGTCAACCTTCTGCTTGAAGAATGAGGCAAAGTCTTCGGCTGAAATAAGAGGAGAGGGAGGAGGCACTGGGGGACGGAGGAGAGAATTGAAGGTGTTGAATAGTTGTTTGGGGTTGTGAGACAGGGAGGATATGAGGGATGCGAAGTATGTTTGTTTTGCGAAGTATTATCTTCAGCATGCTCGGGCTTTAACTTTTTGACTTGCCCCCCTGGGCCGTGGGGTACCCAGAACCGGGCCTTCTGGAGTATGCTGCTGATGGGGGTAGTAGTGGCAACCCGATCCCGTGGCTCAGGGTGGTCAGACCAAAAGGTGGCAGTCTATTTATCAGTGTTTTGAATGTCCAACTACGCCACTCATTGATTGCGGTCAGAGATAACCGCCGCTGCGAGGCAGACCGCTGCGGCTGGTATTGGTGTGCAGCACAGGGATAGGATAACTCCCCACGGGAAGAGTGTAGCCTCAGGGCAGTGTAGGTGGATGCTGGGGGTGATGGTGCAGGCACAGCAAAGATCACACTGAGTCCAATGGTGCAGTCCAGGGTTTTTACTCACAGTTGTTATCCAAGTCACTTCTGTCAGCAATGACTGCCCAAGTTGTGCTGCGTCCACCAGGTGAGGAGCTCGGTCAACCCCCAGGCAATTCAGGAGTATGCCACAGGACCCCCTTCTGTCCTTTCTCTGGCCTCTCGTGCCCCACCAGTGACCAAACTTCTGTCCAGCTACCGCAGACCGTGTCGGGTAAGTGTTGGCCTCCGCTTCCCGCTATCCTATATGGCGCCTTCCTAGCAGGTTTGGCGGGGGGTCGCACCAATAAATGATCACGGCCTCCGGTTCTTGGCTGAGGGATGATTTACCTCCACCAACTTGGGAATCCGGTACCCTTCCACAGCCTGACCCTTCACCCGATATAACGCGGGTTTGCAACGGTTGCTGTCCGTTCTGCTCTCTTAGGGTCCCTTCTGCCTTCTTGTTTCTGGAGCCTTTCTACTCCTCTGTCTCTTCTCCTTCCTTCCTTCTCCTTCTTCTCTTCTCCTCTCTGGCCCCAGCCTTCTCTCTAGGCCTGCCTCGTGGAGCTGAGCTCAGGCTGAGCCACGGCTCCCTATCAGCTCTGACTGAACTACTCTCTACTCCTTTTTTCTCTACTCTCAACAAGATGGCTCCAACCTTTTATCTGCTTCTCTGTGTCAGAGCTCAGGTGACCTGCACCCAATGAGCTTCTTTCTGTGCTCCAGAAACTGTCCCCTTTTGCTCCCACACCACTGGGTTCTCTTCTCCCTCCCCACTCCAGCCAGGGACATGGTCAGTTGTGCCTGCAATATGGGAGCACCGGCGAGCTGTCCCCCGGAAATGGGGAGTGTATGTGTGTGCAGCTAACTGAGCCCTGGTCCACACTCCATCCTTACCTGGAAGTGGAATATCACACCTCTGGTTGAGGTGCAATACCCCTGAAGCAACTGAACCCTCGGGGCGCTACATTTCCGTAGCTCCGTGAACATGATTTGCGACTGTTTGACAGCTTTAATACATGTGTGGAATGCTGGAAAAACAGGCATTCCTCACATGTATTAAAGCTGTCAAACAGTCGCAAATCACGTTCCCGGAGTGACGAAAACTTAAAGCCCGAGCACACTGAAGATAATAGGTGCTCGCCTGAGCATGCTTGTAAATCTCGAGCAATGAGCATGCTCGATCATCACTACTTGCTATGTGTAGCACAAGTGATCAGACGATGGCAGCTTCAACTCTCCCATGGAGGCTATTAAAGCAGGTAAAAAGTAAAAAAAATGTTTTTAAAAATATTTAAAAAAAGTAACAGTTCAAATCAGCCTCCTTTTGCCCCATTCATAATAAAACAATTAAAAATAAAAAATACACATATTTGGTATCGGCGAGTTCAGAATCACCCGATCTGTCAAAATATAAAGAGAATTAATCAGATCGGTAATGAGGAAAAAAAACAAAACTGTAGAATTTTGGTTGCTGCAACATTGCAATAAAACAAAATAACGGGCAATAAAACATCGTATCTACCCCAAAATGGCATCAATAAAAACGTCAGCTCAGCGCGCAAGAAATAAGCCCTCACCCGGCCCCAGATCCCAAAAAAGGAGATTCCATGGGTCTTGGAAAATGGCTCCATTTTTTTTTTTTTTTACAAACTTTGGAATTTTTTTTCACCACTTAAATAAAAAAGAACCTATACATGTTTGGTGTCTACAAACTCGTAATGACACGGAGAATCATAATGGCAGGTCACTTTTAGCATTTTCTGAATATTTTAAAAAAAACAATTGACAAATTGCACTTTTTTTGCAATTTCACCACACTTGGAATTTTTTTCCCATTTTCCAGTACACAATATGGTAAAATCAATGGTGTCGTTCAAAAGTACAACTCGTCCGCGAGAAACAAGCCCCCACACGGCCATATTGACTGAAAAAAAAAAGTTATGGCTCTGGGTAGAAGGGGATCAAAAAATGAAAATGCAAAAACAAAAAATCCCAGGATGGTAAAGGGGTTAAATGAGCAATGTATATATGTGATTTGCTTTTTGAAATCTATGTCTTAATCCACAGTTTTTAATACACCGTATTTTACAGACCATAAGGTTTTAGAGGAGGAAAATAGAAAAAAAATGTGAAGAAAAAAATGTCATGCCGCATTGTTATGGGGAAGGGTCTCCTGCTGGCACTGTTTATGGCCCCCACACGCCGATGTCAGCTGGCGGAATATTCACTGCTCCCCATGCCCGGGGGTGTGGAGAAAGTTTTAAGAAAATTATACAAACAACCTTTTCACCTATCTAAATTAGTGCCCTTATGGGAAAATCCTAGATTTATTCAGGGTAAACAGAACAAGCTTTGCAAGCAATGGAACCAGAAAGGGATTTATTAAATGATAATGAAGGAAGGCTGCTCACCTGGCAGGAATTCTCAGGGATGTATGATATGGGAGATCATCAATGTCTACAGTACCACCAAACAGTTACTTTCTACAGCTCTATGGTGAGAGATTTCGGGAAGGTGGAAAGGAGGGGTGATTTTGACATATTGATGTGGTCTAGCTCATGGGTAAATTCCCTATCCACAATATATCAAAGGATTAGGAGACAAATTCTGCACACTGCGGTACCTGATTTATTTATCCATTGGAGTATAGCGCTAAATGACACTTAGAGAGATGGTAAACTTTTGACGGGCTTGGATAAAGTAAAAATAGCAATGAACAATGGAGAGAAATGCAGAACAAACTGATTCATAATGCCATTTATGCTTTCAATTTTTCCTACAAAGATGCTTCATCACATTATTTATGAAAATGCCCAAAATGTAACCTAAAACCAATTTGTTTGATAGCATCAGACGATGCCCTTCCACCCAAATGGTGTGGGAAGAGACCCTTCTCTATTTAGATAATGTTTGGAGAATTAAAGTCCCACAGTCTCCTCGGGCATGTTTATTTCATCATATTGTAACAGAACATCGGGAGGATGGGGACAGAGTTCTGTCTATACAGATAATACATGTAGTTCTATTGGTGGTTAAAAAATGTATACTTAGATATTGGTTGAAGAAAGAGACACCTCAATTATCTGAAATAACTAAAACTCTGAAAACCTTATTAGTTTATGACAAACTTGAGTAAGAAAGACAAAAAGAAAAGGCGACGACAGCGTTTTTTCACAAACTGAGATCTTTTAATGAATATAGCAATACACAATCTGATATGTCACAGCTGATGAAAGTATTCTGACACACATCCTGGTATCATACGGAGGAACATAGGGGGACAACAGGATTACTTAAAGTCTAATGGATTCACTTATTTTTACATCTATTCATATAAGGATTTTAGAAAAGTGTTTTTTTTGCTGTTTTGCATGCGGAGTTAAAAATTGAATCTGTTAAAATTGTGGAAAAAAAATGATTGGATGGATTTCACACTTATTTATAAAGATGTGGTCTGTGTTGGTAAATGTCATGGAGATTCTAGGATTATAACCCGATTTGTTTGTCTATTTTGTCTCATTAAATAAAGTTTGTTTAAAAAAAATAGATGAGAACACTAGATTCCATCATGACATCATAATTAACCATCACTACTTACAGAAGTGTTTACACCCATATAGTCACTTTGACATTCCGGTGTCATTGCTGTCAGTGAGAAGCTACATAGCTAATCATATACTGATTGCGCTTGGATTTACTTTGGATTTACTTGAAATGTCTGAAATTCCTTCAGACAGACTTCAGGTGCTAGCACTGCTCCAGGGGATTCTTACCACCTACGCCCCTGACATTGTGCTACCACTACCCGATGGCGTCCTCAGCTTCACTTACCGGCTGGTTATGAAGCTTGTGATAGACTGCCTGACCAAATACCACAAAGGTCGTATTAGCTCAGAATATCTTGAGCATTTACAGCAAAACATCTGGACACTCGTACAGCAGGTAAATAGTAGGCAATCTGCACACATCTTATAATAATAATAGAATATGGTAAGGGATTACAAGTTTAAATTTAACCTGTTCCAAATACTAAGATAAGAATAGCCGGGGCAAAAAATGGGGCATACAGGCTACATGACAAGGGAAATTGAGGTATCTAAAGGGTTAATTGAAATAGGGACAGGAAGGTTGTTACCGTGGGTTGAATGGGATTGGTTAACCTTGTAAGGACCAGGAAATTTGACATTTTTTGCTGTCATTTTTTCATCACTTTCTTTTAAGAGCCATAACTTTCTTATTTTTCTGTTGGCGTTTGTGAGAAGAGTTGTAGCTTTGAGTGGCTCCATTCTTTTTACCATAAAATATACAGTAGTTTTTTGGGGGTTTTGTTTTTACGGCGTTTGTTATGCATTAAAAATGATCTGGAAATATGATTTTCCACGACATTTCGATTAAGGCGATACCGAATATGCAAAGAAAATTCAGAATATTGCGAAAACATTTTTTTGCTTTGAGTCGCTAAATTCTGAGACCCATAACAATTCTTATTTTTCTGTTGATGGGGCCCAGTGAAGACTTGTTTTTTTACGCTGTAAGATATGGAGGAGAGGAAGGAGGATTTAAAAGGCGGTGCTTGATAAATAGAGGGTTTGGGGAGATGTGATTTTTAATTGTCACAGGCCGATTTACACAAGTCGTAAGCAGTCATGTGTCTTACTTACATGCCTTAGGTGTGGAGGGTGGACGTGGAGATATAAAGGGAACCTGTCGCCTAAAATAATGCTATTAACCTGCAGGTTAATAGCGTTCTGACACCATGCAGCCGCCACACTGAAATAAACTGTATCTCCCCTGGCAGCCTCACTCTTTCAGTCATATCGGTGGCGCCGGCAGGCTTTCAGTCACCGTTCTCTGCATAGTGAGCGGCGGCTGTAACCGCACCCGGCACTGACTGACAGCCGGTGCTAATATGGCCGCACAATGTCAGAATGCTACTAACCTGCATATCAACTCCATATCTGCAGGTTAATAGCATTACTTTACATGACAGGTTCCCTTTAGAGGTTTACAAATGACCGAATTCCTCGTCAGCTGTCATGTAGTATTTGTAGTGCCGATATCAGGAGTAACATGGCGACATAAATGGTGTCCTCCATTCTGCACTTTCTCTCATGATTTTCCTTTCTTGTTTATTTCCATCTCTATAGGCTGAAGAAAAATCCCATAGTGGAGAATTGGCCTTTATTAAACAACTGGCCCAGAATGTCCTGCTTGTACTGGAGTATCCGGCCTACTCCCTGGAGCGCCTGGTAAGGAGCCATCGTCTTCTATATCTCATGTCCTTGTTGTCTGATCTTCTCCAGATTACCGTCATATAGCAGAAACTCAGATTTATGGTGGTAGAGGCCTCCCTGTCCGCTCCAGGCAGACACAGGACATTTTATGGCTGCCTTTCTCTGCGGCTCCATCATATGTGAGAACAGTCTGTACTCAGCGGTGCGGAGTTAGTATTTCCGCTTCTGTCTCTCTCGATCATCACAATCTTCCTTCTTATAAATGTTGCAGTCCTGATAGAAGATATTGTAGATCAGTTGTAGATAAAAGTCCCTTATACAACCCCTGGCAAAAATTATGGAATCACCGGGCTCGGAGAATGTTCATTCAGTTGTTTAATGTTGTTGAAAAAAAAGCAGATCACAGACATGGCACAAAACTAAAGTCATTTCAAATGGCAACTTTAGGGCTTTAAGATACACTAAAAGAAATCAAGATTAAAAATGTGGTACTCAGTAAGGGTAATTTTTTTCATACCAAGCAGAGGGAAAAAAATATGGAATCACTCAATTCTGAGGAAAAAATTATGGAATCATGAAAAACAAACACACAAAAGAACACTACAATACATCACTAGTATTTTGTTGCACCACCTCTGGC
Source organism: Phyllobates terribilis (assembly GCF_046119375.1). NCBI lineage: Eukaryota > Metazoa > Chordata > Amphibia > Anura > Dendrobatidae > Phyllobates > Phyllobates terribilis. The sequence goes on from NW_027363375.1 coordinate 503,395, forward strand.
TTTAATAACAGCTTGAAGTCTCTGAGGCATGGACTTAATGAGTGACAAACAGTACTCTTCATCAATCTGGCTCCAACTTTCTCTGATTGCTGTTGCCAGATCAGCTTTGCAGGTTGGAGCTTTGTCATGCACCATTTTCTTCAACTTCCACCAAAGATTTTCAATTGGATTCAGATCCGGACTATTTGCAGGCCATGACATTGACCTTATGTGTCTTCTTTCAAGGAATGTTTTCACAGTTTTTGCTCTATGGCAGGATGCATTATCATCTTGAAGAATGATGTCATCGTCCCCAAACATCGTTTCAATTGATGGGATAAGAAGACTGTCCAAAATATCAATGTAAACTTGCGCATTTATTGAAGATGTAATGACAGCCATCTCCCCAGTGCCTTTACCTGACATGCAGCCTCATATCATCAATGACTGTGAAAATTTGCATGTTCTCTTCATGCAGTCATCTTTATAAATCTCATTGGAACGGCACCAAACAAAAGTTCCAGCATCATCACCTTGCCCAATGCAGATTCGCGGTTCATCACTGAATATGACTTTCATCCAGTCATCCACAGTCCACAATTGCTTTTCCTTAGCCCATTGTAACCTTGTTTTTTTGTGTTTATGTGTTAATGATGGCTTATGTTTAGCTTTTCTGTATGTAAATCCCATTTCCTTTAGGCGGTTTCTTACAGTTCGGCCACAGACATTGACTCCAGTTTCCTCCAATTCATTCCTCATTTGTTTTGTTGTGCATTTCCTGTTTTGAAGACATATTGGATTAAGTTTCCGGTCTTGACGCTTTGATGTCTTCCTTGGGCAACACTGTGTGATGATTTACCTTCTTTTAAAAGTTTGATAATCCTCTAATTTGTTTCAATTGACATCTCTTGTGTTGGAGCCATGAGTCATGTCAGTCCACTTGGTGCAACAGCTCTCCAAGGTGTGATCACTCCTTTTTAGATGCAGATTAACTAGCAGATCTAATTTGATGCAGATGTTAGATTGGAAATGAAAATTTACAGTGTGATTCCATAATTTTTTCTTCAGAATTTAGTGATTCCATAATTTTTTTCCCTCTGCTTGGTCTAAAATAAATTACCTTTACTGAGTACCTCATTTTTAATATTGATTTCTTTTAGTGTTTCTTAAAGCCCTAAAGTTGCCATTGGAAATTACTTTAGTTTTGTGCCATGTCTGTGATCTGCTTTTTTTTCAACAACATTAAACAACTGAATGAACATCCTCCGAGCCCGGTGATTCCATAATTTTTGCCAGGCGTTGTATATTAATGTGGATTTACTGGGGGAGCGGCTTTGTATAGTTCGTCCAATACTGAAATTATCCAGGAAATCCAATGATTAGTCCTTCCTGTCTATTGTATGTGGTAATGTAGTATTTGTGAAATGTTATATTAATTGTATATATTATATCCATCAGGAAACATCCGAAGGCGACTCCAAAGAGGGGCAAAACGGAAATATTGCTGACCCTGATATCAGTCAGCCGGGGCCGAACCCTGATCTGATGGAAGGTAAGCCGGTCATCTAATATTTTACATACAAATATCAAGTTATAGAGAACGACAGAGAACATGGAGATTTACTCTTCATCCAATGTATGAGGAAGCTGGTGGCTCATGAGCCCCCATGGACTATAATGGAGGGGGTCACAAATGTACAAAGAGGCTCATTGGTCCCCAATCATGTAATTGTTGAGGATTCGGTCAGATCCTGAGCAATGACACGTTCATAGTACAGTATATATATATATAGATATGCCATAAATATATACAGTGTCTGCAGAATATCCTTATATCTAATATATTCCATGTACAGGGGTCTTATCATTTCCAGTATTATATGGATGTGTTATATAAGTGGTGATATAGACTAATACATGTCGTCTCTTCATTATTTTATCATTATTATAGGAATAACTGTGCCGACAAATACTGATGGTGGAACATCTGAGCCACCAGAGATCATCCAGGAATCTGCCAGTGTAAGTATCATGGGACGTCTGTATATCATCAGATGACGGGTGGGAATTACACATCCCATATGACAATGGGATATCTCTGCTCTTATGTAGATCAGACCTATTATGTGTGACGGTGGTGTTATTATTCTGTCTCCTCCGTGTGATGTCTCTTATCCTCCCCTGCAGTACAATGATTTATGTACTTATAATATAATAGTGTCTGTGGGGGGTCCGGCTTTTATCACGTCCTCTACTTCGGTTGCAGTGTAATCAGGGGGGATAAAATATAGACGGGAGATCTGGAGCTTTTATCCTCCTGCAGCTTCGTTGTCTTAATGTCATTTCTTATTCCTTTTAGGCCTTGATCGGATCAGTGAATCCTTGTAAGGACGACTTTAATCCTATCAAACTGATCAGCTGTGGAGGATTTGGGTGAGCTTTACTTGGTATAATATTTATTTCTCAGAGCTCCTTATAGTGATGCCTATGTCTCTATGTCCTGCCCGCGCAATGCTACCATAGAGAAATTATGGTTCCACATCACTGTCCACATCTAATTGTCTCTCTTCAGGTCAGTTAGGATGTGACGTGGATCAGGACTTTCCATAGGTGATCATTTATGGAGTGTTATTTTATGGATTTCTAGTGATGGCCGCACATCTAGTATTAACCATTAGTACAGGAGATCACTTGATCAGGTCTATGGATGGACTGTTAGTAAGAATTCATAATAAATCATGGATTTTCTTCCTCCTCAGATCCGTCCACCTAGTTCGCCATACAGACACAAACAAGATATGTGCTATGAAGAAAATGGACAAGCAGAACCTGAGAAAGCCAAAGACCCTTAAATGGGCCTTTCAGGAGAGGGACATCTCTACATTCGCTGATTGTCCCTTTGTGGCCTCCATGTTCTGCTCCTTTCCTACTAAATTTCATCTGTGTATGGTCATGGAGTATGCACCAGGTAGGACACATCCATTGTATTTATATCCAGCCCACGTCTGCCTAATCCTAGCACCTTATATATAACCTGAACATGTCCACATGGACGGTTACATGTCCACACCGCATTTACTATAATGTTACTAAGATGCCTTGTGTGTCCTCACTGAGCATGGCGGCAATATCTGCTATGGAGGAAAGGAAGATTTCTCTGTATTTGAACAGTTTTTATAGATGAGAATTTTTCACAGAGAAATAAATGAGAGGCTTGTAGATGAGGCCTGGCTCTATCTCTATGTACAGGGTTCCTCTGCAGTATACGCTCTACATTACACAGTGTATCTCTATATATACCATCCTGTCCCAATATCTCCGCTTGTTTCACATTCACACTCATCATGTGTAATTTACTCTGTAACAGACCCTCACCTGTCATATTTGCTTTTTCCTGTAGGAGGAGACTGTGGCAATCTTCTACAGCACAGGGGTCCTTTACCTATCACCTTGGCCCGTCTGTACATTGCAGAAACAGTCCTTGCTGTGGAATATCTGCACAGCTATGGTGTGCTGCACAGAGACCTGAAGCCTGTAAAGTAAGTGACCCTTGAGCTATAATAAAGGGGATGAAAGTTAGTTTGTTATACAGTCTATGGGTTATTACTTGGGGCTGACAACATCTTTTCTTTTACAGCCTCCTGATAACATCAACAGGACATATTAAAGTGACCGATTTTGGACTTTCAAAACTTGGCCTCATGAGACCAACATCAAACATCTATAAGGCTCCAACTAAGGACATCACCAAAGAGTTCCGTGATAAAGAGGTCGGCTTTACTTACAGGATCTTCTACTTTACATATCTCATCTCTTTCTCCTTCTCTGATCATTTCTCATCACATTTCCACTGATGTTATTTGTCGTATGTATTGATCATCATCTCATTCTTCTGTTGTTTTCCAGACTGCTGGCACGTCTAGTTACATGGCCCCAGAAGTTATCCTAAGGAAAGGCTATGGAAGACCTGTTGACTGGTGGTCAGTAGGCATCATCCTATATGAATTTCTCTTTGGATATACACCATTTTATAGGGCTTCCCAAAAGGAGAAATTACGCAGTATCCTCAGTGGTAAGTAAATTAATCTGACTGCTTGTCATGTCGCTGTTATTTGGTTTGATTGGTTCCTTGGTTCAGTTTCTAGCTTTTTTTAAGGAAAATGCTTTTTTATGTAAATAAATGAAGAGGTTTTATTTCCTGTAATATTTTCTTTTTATATCACAGATGACATTGTTTGGAGATGTAATTCCTTTCCTCCACCAAATGCTCGGGGCATCATCACTCAGCTACTCAGAAAAAATCCAGAACAAAGACTTGGGACAGGTAATATGATAATAGTATTAATAATGACTTATTACACATCTGGGCAAATGAAGGTGTCCATGAGGATGAGCACTGAAGATCTCTACCAACGTGTCCATTCCCCATTCTTCATGCTCTAATGTTCAGTTCAGTTCCTTTATGTTGGCTGTTTTAAATCTCCAGTTCAGATTAACATAAACTGTATAGATACGGAGTAGTTTCTCTGACAATAACTGTATCGAATTTTTTCTTGTCTTCCTTTTCCAGGAGGGGCACACGAGATCAAAATTCATCCATTTCTGCGTGCCTTAAACTTTAACAACCTTCTAAGTCAGAAGCCTCTGTTCGTTCCTGATCTGAAATCAGATGAGGACACCCGCTATTTTAGCAGTAAGTAAAATGAGATGTTATCGGCAGAAAACTGCTGAGTGTCTTTTCTTTCATTATGTGTGACAATCAGTTCCCATCATAATGAGTAATAACATGGTGACTGTCTGACCGGCTCTTATACTAATAATTTCTCATAACACTTTTACTTTTCAGATCGCTCTGTGGGTTATAAATTTAGGAATTCAGATGATGGGGACACAAGTGAGGACAATGACTGTCCAGAAATCAAAAACTTTGAATCATCTTCTCAAAGGTTTTCCAAAGTAAGTATGTCTAAAGCATGTAGGTCAATAAAATGAATAAAACCTATGATTAGAAAAAAAGTTTAAAAATATATCTATTTATATTTTCTTTGTGTTTTTTTAGCTATATACCACCAGTACCAAGATGGTGACCATTGAAGAACCTATGTCACCTCCAGAGTGTACCCCTGTGAACAGCAAAAAACACCCAGACTTGTGAGTAGATTATTATTATTATGAGATTTACCTCTGATATATGCTCAGACACGAGTAACACAAATCTAAATCCAGCATCCACCACCCCATGATAACTGATTGCTGTGGATCTGGCTTGTGATTACACAGCAATATCAGTTGATCATTGCAACGAGCCATTCATTCCCAGCTCTTTATAGGCCAATATTACTAGTTAGACTCCATTCTTGCTGGTAGAATGGGGTCCTGAGCAGAGTATCCCCTTTATGATGTCCCAAATGGCCTTACAGGCAGGTGTTCTTCCTTTTTGTATTGTTTTCACTTGTAATTTACTTGACTTTCTTCTACCAAACAGGCATAAAGAATCTCCCCCTTCCAAAACTGATGATGGTGACAATCAGTGTGTCACTGCTAAAAAGTGTGAGTCATCCTCGCCCTCATTGTCAGGTATGTACAGATTTATAGACCATCCCATTATAGGCTATGATACAAAAGTGTAATGTGAATCTGCACATGAAGGCTCAGATAATGACTTACTTTATTCCCGCTGCCCCTGAGTATTCAATTTTTTGTTTTGGTAAAATCCACCATAAGGTTCCAGAGTTATTGGCAGTTTTATTTAGTGCTAATTTTTATGGTCTTTACAAGGGGGTGGTGCTAACAGGATTATCTGGGGGGGGGTGTCTTCAGCCTCTTCTTCAGTATTATAGCGTGGTAAAGACCATAAAAATGACCACTAAATAAAAAGGCCCCTGTCTGTGGAACTGTAAGGCGGTGTGCTCACAATGCGTTTTTAATCGTTTCCGCAGCAGCAATTCCGCCGCAGAAACGCTTAAAAAACGCTTGGTAGAAGGCCTGCCATGTTCCCCAATGATAATTCTCATGTGCTGTGCACATGCTGCAGAAATTTCCGCTGCGGATTATCATTGCGGAAAAATCCGCAGCACTACCAATTATTTTGCAGAAGTCCTGCGTTTTCACCGCCATTGACTTGCATTGGAACGCATGGAATCCGCATCACTGCATCTGTACATGCGGAATCCATGTGTTTCAATGTGCGGATGGTACTCGGGTCTGGAGAAGAGGAGACTCTCCTCCAGACCCCCCTACCATAGAACCTGTAAAAAAAAAGAATAAAATAAAAAATAAATATGATACTTACCTTCTGATGGCCTCCGGTTCCTTGTCTCGGCTTGCCGGCTGCTCGCGGTAGACTAAAGGACCTGCGCTGACATCATTTAGTCATGTGACGGGTCATGCGACCAATGATGTCGGCAGGTCCTTAAATCTACCGCGAGCTGCCGGCAAGCCAAGACAAGGACTCTGGGGGCATCAGAAGGTAAGTATATTTATTTTTTATTTTTTACCATTCTTTGGGTCACACTATATAAATCCATGCCGGTTGCATGGATTTATATAGTGTGACCAAGTTGTCAAGCACTTTCCAAGTGATGCTAAAATCGCTTGGAAAGTGCTTGACAACCCGCATGCGAAATCGCATGATCAAAACGCTTCACATCCGCATGTACAATCCGCATGTACAATCCGCAGGTACAATCCGCATGTACAATCCGCATGTACAATCCGCATGTACAATCCGCATGCGTTTTTTGTGCCAGGGAGATGCAGAAATGCTCAGGAAAAAATCCGGAGCATTTCTGCATCGTGGGCACATAGCCTAAGGGGGATTTTAATAAAAACCAAAAACAGAGTCCTCAGGGGAGCAGGGGGAATAAAGTAAGAGTGAATTCTGGACACTTAAGACCTGGTGATGAGCCTTCTTTAAACTTACGCTTAAGTGTTATCTGACGGATTATATAAAAACACTTTGGCTTGCTGCAAGTAATGTCATGTTAATAAGGGAGACACCACATGGCCGCACACAGAAAAGCTACAAGTGCATATTAACCAGTTTGAGTAACTCTATAAACATATAAAATGAATCTTTGAGGAGTTTATAATCAACATCTTTTTCTGACTTTTTATTAGAACCTCCAGTTCAGGAGAGAAAGAAATCTGCACTAAATCTGAGAAAACAGCAAAGAACAGATAAAGTGGAAGAGGGGGAAAGTAGTAGGCGAGGTAAGTGTGAGGATAACCTCCATGTTGTATGATGTCAGTGAGATAAGTCATGTGGAGCAGATGTCATCTGTCAGTGGTGGGATTGTCACATGTATGATGGCTGACAATGATCAAGCACCTCTGTATGGAGAAGATTCCTCTACCGGCCTCCCACAGAGACACTACAGTAGTGTCCTCTAATATGGAGTCCCATTACTTACATCGGTTTTGCATCTTTTTTACAGGTTCTATCTTCCGCCGGATGATATCATCCTGCCGGCGTGGATTATCCAGGGCTGCTCGCACTATCAGACAAAGCTGCATTTTTGCCCACTGTCACCAGGGCACCAGAAACATCTCAAGGGCAGAAAACCCTCACATCTAGTGCCCTGAAGAAAGTACAGCACATCCACCATCAATGCTGTACCTGCATGGAAAGAGTTGTACCATCTACTGTACCTGTGGCCGTCTGACCAGCAAGAAATATCTGCAAAAGTCAAAGGCCTCCAAGAACATCTTTTCAACCTTCCATGTAATTCTTAATTTAAAAAAAATAAATTGATTAATGTCCTTTTGAATTTAATTGAATATTACTGACATTTAAGACATATCAATGCTACACATGTTATATCCACCTCACGTTCTCCCTCTCCCCATTCATTGAGAACGCACGGGGTGAATGCTGGGTGTGACGCGGGGGGTGATCGCGCCCACAATCCAGCTGTCACGCCTCACTTGTCGTGACATCAGCGCGGGGTCACGTGATGCCTGTGAGCGGCGCTATCCTTGGCTGCAACGTAAGCTAATTACAAAAATCCTTATGGGCCCGTGGGGATACATTGGGGGGGGGGGGTAATCTAAAGTACTGGACAACTTCTTTAAGAAACATTTTTTTCCTGTATAATGACTTAAACCAAAATTTTATTTTTTATTAACAAATAGGTAATTTCAGTGTAATTTACGAAGGAAAAAAAGAACTGCCAAAAATTAGGGATTCTGATACATCCTGTATTAGAATAAAGGAGGGTCTCATACACATTCTGGTCAATTTGACATATAGTAGTACTTCTAGACTTATAAAGGCTATGCACTAAGTGCAAATCCTGCCAAAAAATGCAAGTAGGGTCATCCATACACCATGGAAGGCACCAACTGTAGTGCCTCATTCAAATATTGTGAACAAAGTATACACTGTGTGCAGAATTATTAGGCAAGTTGTATTTTAGAGGATTATTTTTATTATTGATCAACAACTATGTTCTCAATCAACCCAAAAGACTCTTAAATATCCAAGCTTAATATTTTTGGAAGTTGGAGTGGGGTGTTTTTAGATTTGGCTATCTTAGGAGGATATCTGTTTGTGCAGGTAACTATTACTGTGCAGAATTATTAGGCAACTTATTAAAACCAAATATAATCCCATGTCACTTGTTTATTTTCACCAGGTAAACCAATATCAGTGCACAAAATACAGAAATAAACATTTCTGACATGCTAAAACAAAAACCAAAAGAATTAGTGATCAATATAGCCGCCTTTCTTTATGATGACACTCAGCAGCCTCCATCCACAGATTGCGTCAGTTACTTGACCTGTTTTCGATCAACATTGCGTGCACCAGCCACCACAGTCTCCCAGACACTGTTCCGAGAGGTGTACTGTTTTCCCTCCCTGTAGATCTCACATTTGGCCAACACACTTTTTGCAACCCTGTTGGCTATTTGACATGGGTTTTGATTGTTCGGTGATCACGCTTCAAAAGTTTGGAAATTTCAAGACTGCTGCATCCCTCTGCAAGACATCTCACAATTTTGGACTTTTCAGAGCCCATCAAACCTCTCTTTTGACCCATTTTGCCAAAGCAAAGGAAGTTGCCTAATGATTAAGCACACCTTCTATAGGGTGTTGATGTCATTAGTCAACACCCCGCCTCATAACAGAGATGCACATCACCAGATTTACTTAATTGGTAGTTGGCTCTCAAGCCTATGCAGCTTGGAGTAGGACAACACGTATAAAAAGTATCATGTGATCAAAATAGTCATTTGCCTAATAATTCTGCACACAGTGTAGTTGTGGTACACCTACAATAGTGTTCAAACTAATAGCAGTGGGTTAAATAACATGAGTTAAGCACAAAACCTTTATACTAGTTTTTATTTCCATGCATTGGGAACACTGCACACTGTTTTCTAATTCTAAACATGAAGAGAAATGTATATAATTTTTAACTATTTTACAGAAAATAGCAAAAAATGAACAATGGGCTGTTCTAAAAAAATAGCAGTGTCTGCATTTGTCTTTACAAACTCAAAATATGTACTCTTTTTTAGGATTTGGCATTCCTGTGAATCATTAACCTAATACTTAGTTGTATACTCAGTTTTTAAGAACTGCTTCACATGTATGTTGCATAGAGTCAACCAACTTCTGCCACCTGTCAACTGTTATTCCAGCCCAGGATGCTTTGACTACATCCCACAATTTTTTGGCATCTGTTGGCTTTGCCTCAGAAACAGTATTTTTGATGTCACCCCACAAGTGTTCTATTGGATTAAGATCCGGTCATTGGGCTGGTCACTCCATAACCTCAATTATGTTGGACTGCAACCAATAATTTGATCGTTTACTGGTGTGTTTAGGGCAGTTGTCTTGTTGAAACACCCATTTCAAGGGCATATCCTCTTCAGCGTAAGGCAACATGACCTCTTCAAGTATTTTAATATATGCAAACTGGTCCATAATCTCTGGTATGCGGTAAATAGGTTCGGCACCATAGTAAGAGAAACGTGCCCATATCTTGATGCTTGCTCCACCATGCTTCACTGTCTTCAGAGTGTACTGTGGCTTGAATGCAGAGTTTAGGGGTCATCTGACAAACTGTCTGTGGCCCTTGGACCCGAAAAGAACAATTTTACTTTCATCAGTCCACAAAATGTTTCTCCACTTCTCTTTAGGCCAGTTGATGTGTTCTTTGACAAATTGTATCCGCTTCAGTACATGTCTTTTTTTAACAGTGGGACTTTGCGGGGACTTCTTGCTAAGAGATTAGCTTCACACAGGCATCTTCTTCTACAGTACTCACAGGTAACTTGAGACTGTCTTTGATCATCCTGGAGATGATCATTGGCTGAACCTTTTCCATTCTGGATATTCTTCGATCCATTCGAATGGTAGTCTTCTGTTTTTTTCCACGTCTCTCTGGTTTCACTTTCCATTTTAAAGCATTGGAGATCATTATAGCTGAACAGCCTATCATAGTCTGCACTTCTATATAAGTTTTACCCTCTCCGAACAACTTTTTAATCAAAGTACGCTGTTCTTCTGAACAATGTCTCGAATGACCCATATTTCTCAGGCTTTCAAGGAGAAATGCATGTACAACATGTGCTGGCTTCATCCTTAAATAAGGGCCACCTGATTCACACCTGTGTCTTCACAGAATGATTGACCTCACTATTGAACTCCACACTGCTATTATTTTGAACACACCCCCTAACAATTAATTATTCGAATACACAGACTCATAAACATGCAGATCATGAATGCGGAATTTGTTGGTTTTCTTAGAATCTACTGCACCAACCGGTAAATTGTTTGTCATGTGGTGGTAATATAATATATACCAAAAACAGTGATTAATCTGGTTAGTCATATTGGACTGCTATTATTTTGAATACTACTGTACATACTATGCACCTCCACTATGGCATCCATGCAGCAAAAAGGAGTCAAACAATTCTCCTGTGACTTTTCACACACAACACTAACAAGAATGGCAAATGCCTGTAGTGAATCGACCAACGTTTGTGGCATCAGACGCCTCTTACGCTTTTTCTCTTCCTCTTTTGCGTTGTCATGAGGGAGAAGAGAAAATATCCCGGCATAATGATCCCGCGAATACAGCACATAGCCTATCTAAACATTGTACACTTTTCCATCCTAATCACAACAATCCAATATCCATAACACCCACATATACACCAGAACTTACACAAAACAGATTTAAAGCCTAGAAAAATTGGAGTAGGACGCCCAACATGTCAAAAAAGGAACAAAAAATGAAGTATTAAAAACACTTTTATTAGTAGAAACATTAAAAAAAAATATATGTCTATATAACAATAGTAGAAAAGGTCGTGCAGGGTAGGAGATACACAAACAGCAGATACAGCAGTTTATACGTGGGTCCCCCAGGAGCAGGGTGAAACGAATCCCATCAATAGATAAATAGTTCATAGAGCAGGTAAAATGGTATATACTCAATGTAAACAGCTGTAGGGCATGTATACAAGCTCAGAATCTAGGTGGGAAGAGTACAATGAAATATAAAGGGAAACCACTGCTCAGAGTGGAGGGAAGAAGAATGACCAGAGCAGGAAAAAGGTGCAAAGTCAGAGACTCACCCATGGGGACTAAAGTAACCACGTCACCGTACTGCAGCCCCGACGCGCGTTTCGCGTGGCTTCCTCAGGGGGCTGTGGTTGTGGATAGAGTGGGCGCCTTTAAATATCCTCCCAGATGAATCGCTGATTGATGCAGCGCATGCGAAGCGGCAGCGTCCCCCCGCCCCGCGTCACGTCCGGCCAGTTTCCCGGGGGGACTGTGGGCAGCGACGTACACGATGACGTCACTACCCATAATCCCCACGTACGGAAGCCCGACGGGACGCGGCCAAAGGAGGACGGCACTGCGCATGCGCGGCTCAGCGACAGCCATACCAAGTGAGGACAAGGGTAAGGGCAAAGATATCTCTTAGACAAAGAGGGTACTAGCTGTCAGAAACCAAGGTGCAGGTAGAGTAAATGCCCCATTCGTGCTACAAGTATAATAGTGTCATCATAGATATATATTAAGGAGTAAATGTAAGTAAGTATGCATTTTTAGAGTCTAACAGGGACACCATTGCATATACATAATGCGATAATGACTACGGCAGCTAGAGAGAGAAGCATATTCAAATATATGGAACAATACATAAGTTGCCACAGAAAACAAGTGCAAATTATACAGAAGTCCAATGCATGCCCAATTATAAATATTGGGAAGAATAAATATATCCAGGGGCAGAGAGCATTGTAAGTAGCAGTAGGTCGACTCATAGAGATAATTTGTGACATTAGGTATTCATAATAACTGTAAATGTCCGTCCCATATGCGTCCAGAAGTATCCTAGATGGTATGGAGATATAGGTGATGGCGCCTAAATATAGAGGAATAATAGAAGAAACAGAGAAAAAATTAGACAATAAGAAAAATAAAAAATCCACATTAAAAACAAAGGAGAAGAAAACCTACAAGAATGAAGAGAAACTATAGTGTTCATTAAGACCACCAGGGGTCACCGTGTCCAGTACTGCAATCCAGCGGCATTCCAGCTGCGCCAAAATGCGCTTATAGTTACCTCCCCTGGTAATACAGCACATAGCCTATCTAAACATTGTACACTTTTCCATCCTAATCACAACAATCCAATATCCATAACACCCACATATATACCAGAACTTACACAAAACAGATTTAATTCACACAAAAGAAAAGAAATCTTTTGGATATATAAATTACAAACCATTTGTTCTCTTGGTTTAAATGAAATGACGAAGAAGACCCTATGTTGATAGAAGATGTACAACAATTAACCTCAAAGGACTCTTCAGGATGGACATAATTGTTTCTTTTATTGGAAAAAAACCCTCTCTCCTGAACTGCCCTATTGTGGCCTGTTACGTCATCTACTGGTGGAATACTGAACTGCACCTCATTCATGTGTTTTACTAGAAATTAACAAGGTAATATTAGTAACAGTAACCCCTTTGCGACTTCTCTTTATGACCTCCCCCTCTTTGATGTGGGCTCCGGCGCTGAGCCCGCATCGTTTCAGGCACATGACAGCTGATTTGATCAGATGTGCCCCTAACAGCCACAAGTGGAATTACCCCTGCCATGTGATCGCGAGGTGCTGATTGGTTGACATGACAACCCGGGGTCTGCAGGAGACCCCTATGGTTGTCATTGTTGACCTGCTATGAGCGTCGCCCTGCGGTCGGTGTTCATAGCAGATGAGCATTTCTGCTACACATAGCAGGGCTGAAGACTTGCTATTAGTGATGATTGAGCATGCTCATTGCTCAAGATTTACGAGCATGCTCGGACGAGCACCTATTATTATTATTATTTATTATTATAGCGCCATTTATTCCATGGCACTTTACATGTGAAAAGGGGTATACATAGCAAAAACAAGTACAATAATCTTGAACACAATGTGACAGCGACTGGTACAGGAGGAGCGAGGACCCTGCCCGCGAGGGCTCACAATCTACAAGGGATGGGTGAGGATACATTAGGTGAGGGTGGAGCTGGTCATGCGGCGGTGGTTACTGCAGGTTGTAGGCTTGTGGGAAGAGGTGGGTCTTCAGGCTCCTTTTGAAGGTTTCCACGGTCGACGAGAATCTGATGTGTTGGGGTAGAGAGTTCCAGAGTAGGGGGGATGCACAGGAGAAATCTTGTATGCGATTGTGGGAGGAGGAGATAAGAGGGGAGTAGAGAAGGAGATCTTGTGAGGATCGGAGGTTGCGTGCAGGTATGTAACGGGAGACTAGGTCAGAGATATATGGAGGAGACAGGTTGTGAATGGCTTTGTATGCCATGGTTAGGGTTTTGAACTGGAGTCTCTGGGCAATGGGGAACCAGTGAAGAGATTGACAGAGAGGAGAGGCCGGGGAATAGCGGGGGGACAGGTGGATTAATCAGGCAGCAGAGTTTAGGATAGATTGGAGGGGTGCAAGAGTGGTAGAAGGGAGGTCACAGAGCAGGAGGTTGCAGTAGTCGAGGCGGGAGATGATGAGGGCGTGCACTAGTGTTTTTGTAGATTCATGGTTGAGGAATGTGAAGATCCGGGAGCTATTCTTGAGTTGGAGTCAGCAGGAAGTGGAAAGGGCTTGGATATGTGGTTTGAAGAAGAGATCAGAGTCCAGGGTTACTCCAAGGCAGCGAGCTTGAGGGACTGGGGAGAGTGGACAGCCATTGACATTGATAGATAGGTGAGTTGGGGGGGTGAATGGGATGGTGGAAAGATGATGAATTCTGTTTTGTCCATGTTAAGTTTTAGAAATCTAGCAGAGAAGAAGGATGAAATAGCGGACAGACATTGAGGGATTTTGGTTAGTAGGGAGGAGATATCGGGTCCAGAGAGGTAGATCTGTGTGTTATCAGCATAGAGGTGATAATGAAAGCCATGGGACTCTATGAGCTGTCCCATGCCTAAGGTGTAGATGGAGAAGAGCAGAGGTCCTAGGACTGAACCTTGGGGGACACCGACAGATAGGGGGCGAGATGAGGAGGTGGTGCATGAGTGGGAGACACTGAATGTCCTGCCTGTTAGGTATGAGCAGTTCCAGGATAGGGTCAAGTCTGTGATGCTGAGAGATGAGAGAGTTTGTAGTAAGAGGGAATGGTCCACTGTGTTGAAGGCAGATGACAGGTCTAGGAGGAGGAGGACGGAGTAGTGTCGCTTAGATTTGGCCATCAGTAGGTCGTTGGTGACTTTAGTCAGTGCCGTTTCAGTAGAATGGTGCGATCGGAAACCAGATTGTAGGCGGTTAAAGAGGGAGCAGGAGGAGAGGTGGGAGGACAGTTCAGAATGGACATGTTGTTCCAGTAGTTTTGAGGCATAGGGGAGATGTGATATGGGGCGATAGCTAGACAGAGAGGATGGGTCAAGGGAGGGCTTTTTGAGGATGGGTGTGTTAGAGGCATGTTTGAAGCATGAGGGGAAGACACCAGTTGTTAGTGACAGGTTAAAGAGGTGGGCTAGGGTTGGGATGAAGATAGTGGTAAGCTTTGGGATGAGGTGGGATGGGATTGGGTCAAGTTTACAGGTGGTGAGGTGTGATTTGGAGAGTAAAGAGGAAAGTTGATCTTCCGTAATGGTGGAGAAGGTGGTTTTGAAGGAGGAGGGTTGAGTAGGTGTGGGGAGGGGCTGTGCAGGCTTTAGGCAAAAGCTTTGTCTGATGCTGTCAACCTTCTGCTTGAAGAATGAGGCAAAGTCTTCGGCTGAAATAAGAGGAGAGGGAGGAGGCACTGGGGGACGGAGGAGAGAATTGAAGGTGTTGAATAGTTGTTTGGGGTTGTGAGACAGGGAGGATATGAGGGATGCGAAGTATGTTTGTTTTGCGAAGTATTATCTTCAGCATACTCGGGCTTTAAGTTTTTGACTTGCCCCCCTGGGCCGTGGGGTACCCAGAACCGGGCCTTCTGGTGTACGCTGCTGATGGGGGTAGTAGTGGCAACCCGATCCCGTGGCTCAGGGTGGTGAGACCAAAAGGTGGCAGTCTATTTATCAGTGTTTTGAATGTCCAACTACGCCACCCATTGATTGCGGTCAGAGATAACCGCCGCTGCGAGGCAGACCGCTACGGCTGGTGTTGGTGTGCAGCACAGGGATAGGATAACTCCCCACAGGAAGAGTGTAACCTCAGGGCAGTGTAGGTGGATGCTGGGGGTGATGGTGCAGGCGCAGCAAAGATCACACTGAGTCCAATGGTGCAGTCCAGGGTTTTTACTCACAGTTGTTACGCAAGTCACTTCTGTCAGCAATGACTGCCCAAGTTATGCTGCGTCCACCAGGTGAGGAGCTCGGTCAACCCCCAGGCAATTCAGGAGTATGGCACAGGACCCCCTTCTGTCCTTTCTCTGGCCTCTCGTGCCCCACCAGTGACCAAACTTCTGTCCAGCTACCGCGGACCGTGTCGGGTAAGCGTTGGCCTCCGCTTCCCGCTATCCTATATGGCGCCTTCCTAGGAGGTTTGGCGGGGGTCGCACCAATAAATGATCACGACCTCCGGTTCTTGGCTGAGGGATGATTTACCTCCACCAACTTGGGAATCCGGTACCCTTCCACAGCCTGAGCCTTCACCCGATATAACGCGGGTTTGCAACGGTTGCTGTCCGTTCTGCTCTCTTAGGGTCCCTTCTGCCTTCTTGTTTCTGGAGCCTTTCTACTCCTCTGTCTCTTCTCCTTCCTTCCTTCTCCTTCTTCTCTTCTCCTCTCTGGCCCCAGCCTTCTCTCTAGGCCTGCCTCGTGGAGCTGAGCTCAGGCTGAGCCGCGGCTCCCTGTCAGCTCTGACTGAACTACTCTCTACTCCTTTTCTCTCTACTATCAACAAGATGGCTCCCACCTTTTATCTGCTTCTCTGTGTCTGAGCTCAGGTGACCTGCACCCAATGAGCTCCTTCCTATGCTCCAGAAACTGTCCCCTTTTGCTCCCACACCACTGGGTTCTCTCCTCCCTCCCCACTCCAGCCAGGGACATGGTCAGTTGTGCCTGCAATATGGGAGCACCGGCGAGCTGTCCCCCGGAAATGGGGAGTGTATGTGTGTGCAGCTAACTGACCCCTGGTCCACACTCCATCCTTACCTGGAAGTGGAATATCACACCTCTGGTTGAGGTGCAATACCCCTGAAGCAACTGAACCCTCGGGGCGCTACATTTCCGTAGCTCCGTGAACATGATTTGCGACTGTTTGACAGCTTTAATACATGTGTGGAATGCTGGAAAAACAGGCATTCCTCACATGTATTAAAGCTGTCAAACAGTCGCAAATCACGTTCCCGGAGTGACGAAAACTTAAAGCCCGAGCACACTGAAGATAATAGGTGCTCACCTGAGCATGCTCGTAAATCTCGAGCAATGTGCATGCTCGATCATCACTACTTGCTATGTGTAGCACAAGTGATCAGACGATGGCAGCTTCAACTCTCCCATGGAGGCTATTAAAGCAGGTAAAAAGTAAAAAAAATGTTTTTAAAAATATTTAAAAAATGTAACAGTTCAAATCACCCTCCTTTTGCCCCATTCAAAATAAAACAATTAAAAATAAAAAATACACATATTTGGTATCGGCGAGTTCAGAATCACCCGATCTGTCAAAATATAAAGAGAATTAATCAGATCGGTAATGAGGAAAAAAAACAAAACTGTAGAATTTTGGTTGCTGCAACATTGCAATAAAACGAAATAACGGGCAATAAAACATCGTATCTACCCCAAAATGGCATCAATAAAAACGTCAGCTCAGCACGCAAGAAATAAGCCCTCACCCAACCCCAGATCCCAAAAAAGGAGATTCCATGGGTCTTGGAAAATGGCTCCATTATTTTTTTTTTTACAAACTTTGGAATTTTTTTTCACCACTTAAATAAAAAAGAACCTATACATGTTTGGTGTCTACAAACTCGTAATGACACGGAGAATCATAATGGCAGGTCACTTTTAGCATTTACTGAATATGTTAAAAAAAACAATTGTCAAATTGCACTTTTTTTGCAATTTCACCACACTTGGAATTTTTTTCCCGTTTTCCAGTACACAATATGGTAAAATCAATGGTGTCGTTCAAAAGTACAACTCGTCTGCGAGAAACAAGCCCCCACACGGCCATATTGACTGAAAAAAAAAGTTATGGCTCTGGGTAGAAGGGGATCAAAAAATGAAAATGCAAAAACAAAAAATCCCAGGATGGTAAAGGGGTTAAATGAGCAATGTATATATGTGATTTGTTTTTTGAAATCTATGTCTTAATCCACAGTTTTTAATACACCGTATTTTACAGACCATAAGGTTTTAGAGGAGGAAAATAGAAAAAAAATGTGAAGAAAAAAATGTCATGCTGCATTGTTATGGGGAAGGGTCTCCTGCTGGCACTGTTTATGGCCCCCACATGCTGATGTCAGCAGCCGGAATATTCACTGCTCCCCATGCCCGGGGGTGTGGAGAAAGTTTTAAGAAAATTATACAAACAACCTTTTCCCCTATCTAAATTAGTGCCCTTATGGGAAAATCCTAGATTTATTCAGGGTAAACAGAACAAGCTTTGTAAGCAATGGAACCAGAAAGGGATTTATTAAATGATAATGAAGGAAGGCTGCTCACCTGGCAGGAATTCTCAGGGATGTATGATATGGGAGATCATCAATGTCTACAGTACCACCAAACAGTTACTTTCCACAGCTCTATGGTGAGAGATTTCGGGAAGGTGGAAAGGAGGGGTGATTTTGACATATTCATGTGGTCTAGCTCATGGGTAAATTCCCTATCCACAATATACCAAAGGATTAGGAGACAAATTCTCCACACTGCGGTACCTGATTTATTTATCCATTGGAGTATAGCGCTAAATGACACTTAGAGAGATGGTAAACTTTTGACGGGCTTGGATAAAGTAAAAATAACAATGAACAATGGAGAGAAATGCAGAACAAACTGATTCATAATGCCATTTATGCTTTCAATTTTTCCTACAAAGATGCTTCATCACATTATTTATGAAAATGCCCAAAATGTAACCTAAAACCAATTTGTTTGATAGCATCAGGCGATGCCCTTCCACCCAAATGGTGTGGGAAGAGACCCTTCTCTATTTAGATAACGGTTGGAGAATTAAAGTACCACAGTCTCCTCGGGCATGTTTATTTCATCATATTGTAACAGAACATCGGGAGGATGGGGACAGAGTTCTGTCTATACAGATAATACATGTAGTTCTATTGGTGGTTAAAAAATGTATACTTAGATATTGGTTGAAGAACGAGACACCTCAATTGTCTGAAATAATCAAAACTCTGAAAACCTTATTAGTTTATGACAAACTTGAGTAAGAAAGACAAAAAGAAAAGTCGACGACAGCGTTTTTTCACAAACTGAGATCTTTTAATGAATATAGCAATACACAATCTGATATGTCACAGCTGATGAAAGTATTCTGACACACATCCTGGTATCATATGGAGGAACATAGGGGGACAACAGGATTACTTAAAGTCTAATGGATTCACTTATTTTTACATCTATTCATATAAGGATTTTAGAAAAGTGTTTTTTTTGCTGTTTTGCATGCGGAGTTAAAAATTGAATCTGTTAAAATTGTGGAAAAAAAATGATTGGATGGATTTCACACTTATTTATAAAGATGTGGTCTGTGTTGGTAAATGTCATGGAGATTCTAGGATTATAACCCGATTTGTTTGTCTATTTTGTCTCATTAAATAAAGTTTGTTTAAAAAAAATAGATGAGAACACTAGATTCCATCATGACATCATAATTAACCATCACTACTTACAGAAGTGTTTACACCCATATAGTCACTTTGACATTCCGGTGTCATTGCTGTCAGTGAGAAGCTACATAGCTAATCATATACTGATTGCGCTTGGATTTACTTTGGATTTACTTGAAATGTCTGAAATTCCTTCAGACAGACTTCAGGTGCTAGCACTGCTCCAGGGGATTCTTACCACCTACGCCCTTGACATTGTGCTACCACTACCCGATGGCGTCCTCAGCTTCACTTACCGGCTGGTTATGAAGCTTGTGATAGACTGCCTGACCAAATACCACAAAGGTCGTATTAGCTCAGAATATCTTGAGCATTTACAGCAAAACATCTGGACACTCGTACAGCAGGTAAATAGTAGGCAATCTGCACACATCTTATAATAATAATAGAATATGATAAGGGATTACAAGTTTAAATTTAACCTGTTCCAAATACTAAGATAAGAATAGCCGGGGCCAAAAATGGGGCATACAGGCTACATGACAAGGGAAATTGAGGTATCTAAAGGGTTAATTGAAATAGGGACAGGAAGGTTGTTACCGTGGGGTGAATGGGATTGGTTAACCTTGTAAGGACCAGGAAATTTGACATTTTTTGCTGTCATTTTTTCATCACTTTCTTTTAAGAGCCATAACTTTCTTATTTTTCTGTTGGCGTTTGTGAGAAGAGTTGTAGCTTTGAGTGGCTCCATTCTTTTTACCATAAAATATACAGTAGTTTTTTTGGGGTTTTGTTTTTACGGCGTTTGTTATGCATTAAAAATGATCTGGAAATATGATTTTCCACGACATTTCGATTAAGGCGATACCGAATATGCAAAGAAAATTCAGAATATTGCGAAAACATTTTTTTGCTTTGAGTCGCTAAATTCTGAGACCCATAACAATTATTATTTTTCTATTGATGGGGCCCAGTGAAGACTTGTTTTTTTACGCTGTAAGATATGGAGGAGAGGAAGGAGGATTTAAAAGGCGGTGCTTGATAAATAGAGGGTTTGGGGAGATGTGATTTTTAATTGTCACAGGCCGATTTACACAAGTCGTAAGCAGTCATGTGTCTTACTTACATGCCTTAGGTGTGGAGGGTGGACGTGGAGATATAAAGGGAACCTGTCGCCTAAAATAATGCTATTAACCTGCAGGTTAATAGCGTTCTGACACCATGCAGCCGCCACACTGAAATAAACTGTATCTCCCCTGGCAGCCTCACTCTTTCAGTCATATCGGTGGCGCCGGCAGGCTTTCAGTCACCGTTCTCTGCATAGTGAGCGGCGGCTGTAACCGCACCCGGCACTGACTGACAGCCGGTGCTAATATGGCCGCACAATGTCAGAATGCTACTAACCTGCATATCAACTCCATATCTGCAGGTTAATAGAATTACTTTACATGACAGGTTCCCTTTAGAGGTTTACAAATGACCGAATCCCTCGTCAGCTGTCATGTAGTATTTGTAGTGCCGATATCAGGAGTAACATGGTGACATAAATGGCTTCCTCCATTCTGCACTTTCTCTCATGATTTTCCTTTCTTGTTTATTTCCATCTCTATAGGCTGAAGAAAAATCCCATAGTGGAGAATTGGCATTTATTAAACAACTGGCCCAGAATGTCCTGCTTGTACTGGAGTATCCGGCCTACTCCCTGGAGCGCCTGGTAAGGAGCCATCGTCTTCTATATCTCATGTCCTTGTTGTCTGATCTTCTCCAGATTACCGTCATATAGCAGAAACTCAGATTTATGGTGGTAGAGGCCTCCCTGTCCGCTCCAGGCAGACACAGGACATTTTATGCCCGCCTGTCTCTGCGGCTCCATCATATGTGAGTGACGCGCCCCTGGGCCTGTGTCGCGCTGCGTTGCGCATGCGGAAGCCTACCCGGAGCCGGATCAGTGGAGGGTTGTAGTCTCGTGGCGGTGACCCGGTCCGTGCCCAGGGAGTCAAACTAGACGGCAGTCTATTAGTAGTAAATAGTTGATGACTACGCCACCCGTTGAGTGCAGCCAGGGAGCTGCTGCTGCAGGGCAGACCGCTGAGGCCGGTGGTAGGATTGTGCAGCGTGATAGTATAACCCCCAACGGGAGGGGTATGGCCTCAGGGCAGCCGACGTGGATGATGGGGTTAGCAGGAACCACTCAGAGACGATGCGGTGTAGTTCAGGGTCTTTACTGGTGACAAAGATAGACCCTCCCGGAGTACTAGCTAGCAATCGGGGCCTGGTCAGTCCTTGAGCAGATGGGATCTCCCCTGGCCAGGCGTAGTTGTAGGCCTCACAAACTGACTGCACTCTTCTGGCTACCTTGCTAGAAGCTGATGTAAGTAGCCCACGTCCCTGAGTGTACCGTGTGGTGCTCACCCGTATGGCCGGTGACTCGGGGCCTTCTAATGGCTTCCGCTCCACGATGGCGGTGCTGGTCCCACGCGTGTGACCGTGCCTTCGGGCTTCTGGGCCAGAGGACCTGAAATCCCCTGCCTGACGGATTCTGCTGCTGGGTAGAAGTTAGTCCCCACAGCCTCGGACTCCGGGTCCGGTAAAGAATCTTCTTAGTCAGGGCGAGCGCTGCAGCTGCCAGCCCCTGACTCCTTGGAACTCTCCTGTTTCCTATGCTGCTTCTTGTCTCCACTCTCCTTGTCTGACTCACCCTGCCTCAGCCCCGGGTTTATACAGGGGAAGTTCTTCCCCTCCCAAGACTGGGCAGGAGGTGTGGCATGCACAGGATCCCTGACCAAAGGACCTCCCACCTGCTCTCAGACATAACATTACATTACTGTGGAAAACCAGACCCCTGGGGTGCCACATTCCCCCCTAGTGAAATTTAGTACTCCGGGACTAAACACATTTAGAAAAACATAACAAAGTATAACAATAACAACACAATAAGAAAAACACATAAGATGGTTGCGGCGTGTCCGCAACCGGGTGCAGTCTTTGAAGAAAAGCAAAGGTGTCCATTTCACCAACACAGGGAGACGTAACCAGGTAGGGGTCTGTCCTACCCCGAGTCCTTAACAGTCTCTAGTCCATCCTGGGTTACGCTCCAACTATATACAAGGATTCCCGGTAAATCCACCAAGGTTTCCTAAAAACAACTGGAAACACAAAATTATTCACAAGCAACAATACACAGAAAAACATAAATAAAACAATTTATACACTTTAAATTCTCCAGCGTGCGGGTAACTGGCCTCTAGTGGCCCGAGTGGACCTACGGAGCTGACTGTCTGGCCCTGAACTACAGGGTGTAGGAGCTGTCAAGGGTAAACTGGGCAGCTGTCTACCGGCTCTTTGTCTCACTAGGGGTACGGCAGGCTCACTATAAGCAGAGGGTTGAATCTCCTGTTCTGCTTGTGTGGAGTCTTCTGCCTCCTGGACCGGCTGTTCTTCCAGCTCTACCCGTTGCTCCGTAGGTTCTTGGGATGATGGTTGGAGGAAGGTGAGTACGGGTACCACAACTGCACCATTGACTTGAGTCCAAGACTGAGGGAAGTCCGCGAGCACGGTACTAACCATATCTTCCCTTTCTTCCACGGGTCGATGGTCTTCTTGTTCCTCTTCAGGGTTCCTCAGTTGTTCGGGACACTTCTTCAGGTGGTCCCGGGATACAATGGCTGTGGTTTCCCCTCCGTCTTTACTGATGGTACAGACCTTCGGGTTCTCGTGGCTTGAGGGCAGTACGGTGTACGGGTCCTCCTCCCACTGGTCATCCAACTTGTGGAGCCGTCTTTTCCTCTTCAAGACCTGCTCTCCGGGTACCAGGGGAACAGCGGGAGCATACTGGTTGTAAGTCTTCTCTTGTCTTTCCCTAGCCTGACAGAGACTTCGCTCCACGCTCTCTTGTACTCTCCGGTACTGCTGCTGCCTCTCTGTGTCCCAGTCTGTTTCTGGTGAAGTGTCCTCAGGTGTCAGGACTCCCATTTCCAGGTCAACAGGTAACTTACCAGGTCTCGCCCTCATTAGGTAAGCCGGGGTACAGTTGGTGGAACCTACCGGGATGTGGTTGTATAGGTCCACCAGATCGGGCAACTTCTCAGGCCACAGACTGCGTTCTTCCAGGGGCAATGTTTTTAGCAGATCCATTACCACCTGGTTCATTTTTTCACAAAGTCCATTAGTTTGCGGATGGTAGGGTGTCGTCCTTATCTTCCGGCAGCCATACAGATTGCAGAATTCCTGGAAGACCTCCGCTTCAAAGGCAGGTCCCTGGTCCGTCAGCACTTGGTCCGGGTACCCGTGTGGACGGCAGAAGTGCTGCTGGAAGGCTCTAGCTGCTGTTTGAGCCGTTAAGTCCTTGACGGGGACGACAACCAAGAACCGGGAGTAATGATCCACGATGGTTAACGCGTAGACGTAGCCACTTCTGCTTGGGGTCAGTTTTACATGATCCAAGGCTACCAGTTCCAACGGTTGCCGGGTGACGATGGACTGCAGGGGAGTCTTCTGGCTGGCCCGGTCCTTCCTTCTCAGATTGCACGGGCCACAGTCTCTGCACCACTTCTCGATGGTTCCCCTCATGCCTACCCAGTGGAACCGCTCGCGCAGCAGGAACTCCAGCTTTTTCCACCCGAAGTGTCCAGCTCCGTCGTGGTATGCCTCCATCACCATGGCTGCGTCTCTTCGTGGCACCACTACTTGCCAGAGTAGTTCATGCGTCCGGGAGTTGACCATTCTGCGGCACAACTTCCCCTTGTAAAGGAATAGTCGACTCTTCTCCGCCCATAGTTGTTTGGCTTCCTCCGGAGCGTCTGGTTCAAGTCGAGCCTCCGGCCGAGTCAGCATCTCCTTCACCAGTCGGACGGCAGGGTCGCTGTCTTGCGTTTCCGCCCAGTTGTAGTGGGGTAAGGGGTTCAACGTAGCAACCTGTTTACCCCTTACCCGGTGGGAATACTGGATAGTCCCATGACGGTGGAACGCAGGGAGTTCAACTTCTTCCAGTCCCTCCGGATCTTCTCCTTCGTCCGGCAGGTTGGGCATCCTGGACAGGGCATCCGCGTTAGTATTGGAGCGTCCTGCCCGGTATTTGATTGTGAACGCGTAGTTGGACAGACGGGCCATCCACCTCTGCTCCAGGGCACCGAGTCTTGCCGTGTCCAGGTGTATCAACGGGTTGTTATCCGTGTATACGGTGAACCGGGAAGAAGCGAGGTAATGCCTAAAGCGCTCGGTGACTGCCCATACCACGGCCAGGAACTCTAGCTTAAATGAGCTGTAATTCTCGGGGTTCCTTTCGGTGGGTCGCAGTTTTCGGCTGGCATAGGAGATCACTCGTTCTCTCCCCTGCTGAATCTGGGATAGTACGGCTCCTAGCCCGATGTTACTGGCGTCGGTGTAGAGGATGAAGGGCTGGCTATAGTCTGGGTACGCCAAGATTTCATCCCCCGTGAGGGCCATCTTCAGCTGGCGGAAGGACTCTTCTTCTAGCTCTTCCCATTTGAAGGGCGGCTTCTGGTTCTTGGCCTTCCGGGACTGGCCTATCAGGAGGTCCTGCATAGGCGCTGCCTTTTTGGTGAAACCGGGAATAAACCTTCGGTAGTAGCCTACCAACCCTAGGAACTGCCGCACTTCTTTTACGCTGGAGGGGCTTGGCCATCCCTTAATTGCGGTGATCTTATCGGGGTCGGGAGCCACTCCGTCAGCGCTCACCACGTGTCCCAGGTATTGCACCTTTGGTTTCAGGAGGTGACACTTGGAGGGTTTCACCTTTAGGCCGTAACTCGCCAGAGCTTCGAACACCTCCGCCAGGTGTTTCAGGTGGTCCTCATAAGTTTTGGAGTATATGATGACATCGTCCAGGTACAACAGGACCGTCTCGAAGTTTCTGTGGCCCAGACAGCACTCCATTAATCGTTGGAAGGTTCCTGGGGCGTTGCAGAGTCCGAACGGCATGCAGGTGAACTCACTAAGTCCCATCGGGGTGGTGAATGCGGTCTTCTCCCGGTCCGCCTCTGCTACAGGAACCTGCCAGTACCCGCTAGTGAGATCCAAGGTAGAGAAGAAGTTAGCAGATCTTAAAGCAGCCAATGACTCCTCTATCCTTGGTAAGGGGTACGCATCCTTGTGTGTGATACGGTTGATTTTCCGGTAATCTACACACATCCTCATAGTGTTGTCTTTCTTTTTGACTAAAACTAGTGGGGCTGCCCAGGGGCTACAGCTATCCCGGATTACCCCAGCCTCCTTCATGTCTCTAAGCATCCCCTTGGCGTGTTGGTAATGTGCAGGGGGTACGGGTCGATACCTCTCTTTTATGGGACGATGATCTCCCGTGGGGATGCGGTGTTCTACCCCCTTGACTCGCCCGAAGTCTAACGGGTGTTTACTAAACACTCTCTCATACTCTTGAACCACCCGATAGACTCCTTGTTTCTGATGTGAGGGAGTGGAATCAGTACCCAAATGTAGTTGCTGACACCAGTCCTCCATGTCTTTCTTAGAGCCGTTACCTTCCTCCGGGTGAGATGGAGGCAAGGGTTCCACAGATTGTATAGAATTTTGATTAGTGGTATATAATTTGGCTAGCGTGGCATACCGGGGCAGGTACACTTCCCTCTCCCCGATATTTATTATGCGAATGGGCACCCTCCCATGGCATACATTGACCACCCCCCGTGCTGTCAAAATGGTGGGCCTACTGTCTGAGTAAACTGGTTCTACCATTGCCTGGTAATCTCTTCCTCTCAGACCAATAGCTGCCCGGCACCAAATCATCATTTCACTTTTTGGGGGCATGGCAATAGGAAAAGGGTCACACATTCTTACGCTACCAATCTCACCGCCGGAGAGTTCCACTTGTTGCCGTTGCATCAGTGCCCGGATCTCTTTCTGGAGCACCCGCTGCTCGCCGGAGCTGGCGTTCTTGGCAACCTGCTGTAAAAGGAAAATCACCTCTGCAAGACAATTTTCAATTACGTTAGTTCCTAGA
Source organism: Phyllobates terribilis (assembly GCF_046119375.1). Taxonomy (NCBI): domain Eukaryota; kingdom Metazoa; phylum Chordata; class Amphibia; order Anura; family Dendrobatidae; genus Phyllobates; species Phyllobates terribilis. The sequence goes on from NW_027363375.1 coordinate 529,598, forward strand.
GTTATTTTTGGGTGACTCTCATGTTTATCAATATCTACAATGATCAGTCCCTGTGCGGCCAGTTCGACTCTACCGATTTTGAGGGCCACCTCCTTAAATCCGATCTGTGGCACGGGCTGGCCATTGCTGGCGATGATACTCAAGTCGTCGTCAGGGTAGTGGGTAATATCCGAGTCATTCCAGTACTGCTTGAAGAGCACGTACGGGATGGTGGTGACCTGTGACCCGGTATCCAGTAGGGCACTCATGGGAATGCCATCCAGTACCACAGGCAAGACTGGACGTCCTCCCACATATCTGTCGCGCCAGTTCGATGGGCCTGGTGATCTTTTTCCTGGGGGTTGGCCCTCTACCCCAGGTTGTGCCCGTTTAAAGAACAGTACCTTTCCATATGTCCGGGTTGATTGCAGCGGCGGCAGATGGGTCGTCCGTCCTCGCTGTATCGGTCACTGGGTCTTCCTCTGGCCGGTGGGGTCCTCCTTGGTCGACGCCACGGGATGTCCTCCGGTCCGGATGCCAGCTGGATCTTCCCTGGGGTGGAAACCTGTAAAGACTGCACAGTTCGGGTTAGCGCAGCAACGCTCTTAGCTAGCTCTTGGACCTGATGGTGTAGGTCTGGAGCCGGGTCATTGTCCAAAGCCTGCGCATCAGCTCCCACAGGCCCTGCTGACAAGGGCGCCGCCTCCTGGTAGTAAGTGGTAGTGGGGCGTCTGTGGGTCACAACGCCACCTGGTGCCGGTTCTCGGAGCACCCGGATGGCTCTGTCCTTGAACTGTGCAAAGTCCAGATGGGGATCCTGTAAGGCCATTGCCCGCAACTGGGTTCGGTGGGCATTGCAATATAAACCCTCTATAAATTGTTCAGTCAACAGCCTGTCCTCGTTTCCCACCCCATCAGGGTCGGTCTGCTTTATGGCCCTCAGGGCCTCTTGTAGGTTTAGTGCATAGTCCCTTATACTCTCATGCGCTCGCTGCTTGCACCCGTAGAATCTAAGCTTAATCTCGGCTGAGGTGCGGGTATCAAAGGTGTCCTTCAGCCGGGTTAGTATCCCTGCGACAGTCTTCCTCCCAGGTGGCCAGGATTTTACTTCCCTTTTGGCTGCCCCGGTTAGTTGGGCCACCAGGATGCTCACTTTTTGCTCTTCTGTGAGGGGGTACACCTGGAAGAGGCTATCCAGCTTTTCTCTAAAGTCATGCAGGGTATGTGACTCCCCTGAGTACTGGGGCAGCCAAGCTGCTCCCGGGATATAGGGCATGGTGAAGGGCATAACTGCAGCAGCGGTAGCGCTGGCGGGGGTTGGGGCAGTGAAGCTCTCCTCCGTATCCGACATCTTCCTCCCCCCTAGTGGACCGTGGCCTACCTTGTGATGATCCTCTTCCGTAGGCCGCGGCTCCGCAGTGGATCGTCAGGGTTGAGGACCTTCCGTCGCGCTCCTGTGACGTCGGCGTCTGCTGGGCTCCTTCCAGGACCTTACGCAACGTCCGGACGTGAGGCGGGGCTTCAGTTCTCGCGCGCTTTCGGAGTCCACGCCCCTCTTCTTCCCGCGCGGCGTCCCCAAGATGGCGTCCAACGGCGGGAAAACTCCACGGATGGCGGGAAGAAGGCCGAAGATGGCGCCGGATGGCGGGAAACTTCACCGATGGCGGGAAGAAGGTAGAAGATGGCGCCGGATGGCGGGAAACCTCCACGGATAGCGGGAATCTTCACCACTGGTAAGTTTGAACAGTCTTTGCTTTTCAGGCACGCAGTACCCGGTGGTTGCGGGCACGAAATCCTGCCGACTACGCCAAAGTTGACGCGCCCCTGGGCCTGTGTCGCGCTGCGTTGCGCATGCGGAAGCCTACCCGGAGCCGGATCAGTGGAGGGTTGTAGTCTCGTGGCGGTGACCCGGTCCGTGCCCAGGGAGTCAAACTAGACGGCAGTCTATTAGTAGTAAATAGTTGATGACTACGCCACCCGTTGAGTGCAGCCAGGGAGCTGCTGCTGCAGGGCAGACCGCTGAGGCCGGTGGTAGGATTGTGCAGCGTGATAGTATAACCCCCAACGGGAGGGGTATGGCCTCAGGGCAGCCGACGTGGATGATGGGGTTAGCAGGAACCACTCAGAGACGATGCGGTGTAGTTCAGGGTCTTTACTGGTGACAAAGATAGACCCTCCCGGAGTACTAGCTAGCAATCGGGGCCTGGTCAGTCCTTGAGCAGATGGGATCTCCCCTGGCCAGGCGTAGTTGTAGGCCTCACAAACTGACTGCACTCTTCTGGCTACCTTGCTAGAAGCTGATGTAAGTAGCCCACGTCCCTGAGCGTACCGTGTGGTGCTCACCCATATGGCCGGTGACTCGGGGCCTTCTAATGGCTTCCGCTCCACGATGGCGGTGCTGGTCCCACGCGTGTGACCGTGCCTTCGGGCTTCTGGGCCAGAGGACCTGAAATCCCCTGCCTGACGGATTCTGCTGCTGGGTAGAAGTTAGTCCCCACAGCCTCGGACTCCGGGTCCGGTAAAGAATCTTCTTAGTCAGGGCGAGCGCTGCAGCTGCCAGCCCCTGACTCCTTGGAACTCTCCTGTTTCCTATGCTGCTTCTTGTCTCCACTCTCCTTGTCTGACTCACCCTGCCTCAGCCCCGGGTTTATACAGGGGAAGTTCTTCCCCTCCCAAGACTGGGCAGGAGGTGTGGCATGCACAGGATCCCTGACCAAAGGACCTCCCACCTGCTCTCAGACATAACATTACATTACTGTGGAAAACCAGACCCCTGGGGTGCCACATGAGGACAGTCTGTACTCAGCGGTGCGGAGTTAGTATTTCCGCTTCTGTCTCTCTCGATCATCACAATCTTCCTTCTTATAAATGTTGCAGTCCTGATAGAAGATATTGTAGATCAGTTGTAGATACAAGTCCCTTATACAACCCCTGGCAAAAATTATGGAATCACCGGGCTCGGAGGATGTTCATTCAGTTGTTTAATGTTGTTGAAAAAAAAGCAGATCACAGACATGGCACAAAACTAAAGTCATTTCAAATGGCAACTTTAGGGCTTTAAGATACACTAAAAGAAATCAAGATTAAAAATGTGGTACTCAGTAAGGGTAATTTTTTTCATACCAAGCAGAGGGAAAAAAATATGGAATCACTCAATTCTGAGGAAAAAATTATGGAATCATGAAAAACAAACACACAAAAGAACACTACAATACATCACTAGTATTTCGTTGCACCACCTCTGGCTTTAATAACAGCTTGAAGTCTCTGAGGCATGGACTTAATGAGTGACAAACAGTACTCTTCATCAATCTGGCTCCAACTTTCTCTGATTGCTGTTGCCAGATCAACTTTGCAAGTTGGAGCTTTGTCATGCACCATTTTCTTCAACTTCCACCAAAGATTTTCAATTGGATTCAGATCCGGACTATTTGCAGGCCATGACATTGACCTTATGTGTCTTCTTTCAAGGAATGTTTTCACAGTTTTTGCTCTATGGCAGGATGCATTATCATCTTGAAAAATGATGTCATCATCTCCAAACATCGTTTCAATTGATGGGATAAGAAGACTGTCCAAAATATCAATGTAAACTTGCGCATTTATTGAAGATGTAATGACAGCCATCTCCCCAGTGCCTTTACCTGACATGCAGCCCCATATCATCAATGACTGTGGAAATTTGCATGTTCTCTTCATGCAGTCATCTTTATAAATCTCGTTGGAACGGCACCAAACAAAAGTTCCAGCATCATCACCTTGCCCAATGCAGATTCGCGATTCATCACTGAATATGACTTTCATCCAGTCATCCACAGTCCACAATTGCTTTTCCTTAGCCCATTGTAACCTTGTTTTTTTGTGTTTATGTGTTAATGATGGCTTATGTTTAGCTTTTCTGTATGTAAATCCCATTTCCTTTAGGCGGTTTCTTACAGTTGGGCCACAGACATTGACTCCAGTTTCCTCCAATTCATTCCTCATTTGTTTTGTTGTGCATTTCCTGTTTTGAAGACATATTGGATTAAGTTTCCGGTCTTGACGCTTTGATGTCTTCCTTGGGCAACACTGTGTGATGATTTACCTTCTTTTAAGAGTTTGATAATCCTCTAATTTGTTTCAATTGACATCTCTTGTGTTGGAGCCATGAGTCATGTCAGTCCACTTGGTGCAACAGCTCTCCAAGGTGTGATCACTCCTTTTTAGATGCAGATTAACTAGCAGATCTAATTTGATGCAGGTGTTAGATTGGAAATGAAAATTTACAGTGTGATTCCATAATTTTTTCTTCAGAATTTAGTGATTCCATAATTTTTTTCCCTCTGCTTGGTCTAAAATAAATTACCTTTACTGAGTACCTCATTTTTAATATTGATTTCTTTTAGTGTTTCTTAAAGCCCTAAAGTTGCCATTGGAAATTACTTTAGTTTTGTGCCATGTCTGTGATCTGCTTTTTTTTCAACAACATTAAACAACTGAATGAACATCCTCCGAGCCCGGTGATTCCATAATTTTTGCCAGGGGTTGTATATTAATGTGGATTTACTGGGGGAGCGGCTTTGTATAGTTCGTCCAATACTGAAATTATCCAGGAAATCCAATGATTAGTCCTTCCTGTCTATTGTATGTGGTAATGTAGTATTTGTGAAATGTTATATTAATTGTATATATTATATCCATCAAGAAACATCCGAAGGCGACTCCAAAGAGGGGAAAACGGAAATATTGCTGACCCTGATATCAGTCAGCCGGGGCCGAACCCTGATCTGATGGAAGGTAAGCCGGTCATCTAATATTTTACATACAAATATCAAGTTATAGAGAACGACAGAGAACATGGAGATTTACTCTTCATCCAATGTATGAGGAAGCTGGTGGCTCATGAGCCCCCATGGACTATAATGGAGGGGGTCACAAATGTACAAAGAGGCTCATTGGTCCCCAATCATGTAATTGTTGAGGATTCGGTCAGATCCTGAGCAATGACACGTTCATAGTACAGTATATATATATATATAGATATGCCATAAATATATACAGTGTCTGCAGAATATCCTTATATCTAGTATATTCCATGTACAGGGGTCTTATCATTTCCAGTATTATATGGATGTGTTATATAAGTGGTGATATAGACTAATACATGTCGTCTCTTCATTATTTTATCATTATTATAGGAATAACTGTGCCGACAAATACTGATGGTGGAACATCTGAGCCACCAGAGATCATCCAGGAATCTGCCAGTGTAAGTATCATGGGACGTCTGTATATCATCAGATGACGGGTGGGAATTACACATCCCATATGACAATGGGATATCTCTGCTCTTATGTAGATCAGACCTATTATGTGTGACGGTGGTGTTATTATTCTGTCTCCTCCGTGTGATGTCCCTTATCCTCCCCTGCAGTACAATGATTTATGTACTTATAATATAATAGTGTCTGTGGGGGGTCCGGCTTTTATCACGTCCTCTACTTCGGTTGCAGTGTAATCAGGGGGGATAAAATATAGACGGGAGATCTGGAGCTTTTATCCTCCTGCAGCTTCGTTGTCTTAATGTCATTTCTTATTCCTTTTAGGCCTTGATCGGATCAGTGAATCCTTGTAAGGACGACTTTAATCCTATCAAACTGATCAGCTGTGGAGGATTTGGGTGAGCTTTACTTGGTATAATATTTATTTCTCAGAGCTCCTTATAGTGATGCCTATGTCTCTATGTCCTGCCCGCGCAATGCTACCATAGAGAAATTATGGTTCCACATCACTGTCCACATCTAATTGTCTCTCTTCAGGTCAGTTAGGATGTGACGTGGAAGAGGACTTTCCATAGGTGATCATTTATGGAGTGTTATTTTATGGATTTCTAGTGATGGCCGCACATCTAGTATTAACCATTAGTACAGGAGATCACTTGATCAGGTCTATGGATGGACTGTTAGTAAGAATTCATAATAAATCATGGATTTTCTTCCTCCTCAGATCCGTCCACCTAGTTCGCCATACAGACACAAACAAGATATGTGCTATGAAGAAAATGGACAAGCAGAACCTGAGAAAGCCAAAGACCCTTAAATGGGCCTTTCAGGAGAGGGACATCTCTACATTCGCTGATTGTCCCTTTGTGGCCTCCATGTTCTGCTCCTTTCCTACTAAACTTCATCTGTGTATGGTCATGGAGTATGCACCAGGTAGGACACATCCATTGTATTTATATCCAGCCCACGTCTGCCTAATCCTAGCACCTTATATATAACCTGAACATGTCCACATGGACGGTTACATGTCCACACCGCATTTACTATAATGTTACTAAGATGCCTTGTGTGTCCTCACTGAGCATGGCGGCAATATCTGCTATGGAGGAAAGGAAGATTTCTCTGTATTTGAACAGTTTTTATAGATGAGAATTTTTCACAGAGAAATAAATGAGAGGCTTGTAGATGAGGCCTGGCTCTGTCTCTATGTACAGGGCTCCTCTGCAGTATACGCTCTTGACGCGCCCCTGGGCCTGTGTCGCGCTGCGTTGCGCACGCGGGAGCTTACGCGGAGCCGGATCTGTTGAGGGTTGTAGTCTCGTGGCGGTGACCCGGTCCGTGCCCAGGGAGTCAAACTGAGCGGCGATGTATCAGCGGTAGATGTTGGACGACTACGCCACCCGTTGAGTACAGCTAAGGAGCTGCTGCTGCAGGGCAGACCGCTGAGGCCGGTGGTAGGATTGTGCAGCGTGATAGTATAACCCCCAACGGGAGGGGTATGGCCTCAGGGCAGCCGACGTGGATGATGGGGGTAGCAGGAACCACTCGGAGACGGTACGGTGTAGTTCAGGGTCTTTACTGGTGACAAAGATAGATCCTCCCGGAGTACTGGCTAGCGATTGGGGCCTGGTCAGTCCTTGAGCAGATGGGATCTCCCCTGGCCAGGCGGAGTTGTAGGCCTCCCAAACTAACTGTACTCTTCTGGCTACCTTGCTAGAGGCGGGTATAAGTAGCCCACGTCCCTCAGTGTACCGTGTGGTGCTCACCCGTATGACCGGTGACTCGGGGCCTTCTAGTAGCTTCCGCTCCACGACGGCGGTGCTGGTCCCATGCGTGTGACCGTGCCTTCGGGTTTCTTTGCCAGAGGACCTGGAATCCCCTGCCTGACGGATTCTGCTGCTGGGTAGGAGTTAGTCCCCACAGCCTCGGACTCCGGGTCCGGTAAGAAATCTTCTCAGTCAGGGCGAGCTCTGCAGCTGCCAGCCCCTGACTCCTTGTAACACTGCTCCCACAGAGCTCCTGATGTTCTGTTCCTATATTTGCTTCTTTTCTCTGTCTCTACTTCTTCTCTACTCACTAACCCTGCCTCAGCCCCAGTTTTATATATGGGAAGTTCTTCCCCTCCCAGGACTGTGCAGGAGGTGTGGCATGCTTAGGATTCCTGACCAAGAGACCTACCACCTGCTCTCAGACGTAATATCTCTATCACTGTGGCAACCAGACCCCTGGGGTGTCACATTCCCCCCTAGTGAAATTTAGTACTCCGGGACTAAACATATTTTAGAAAAACATAACAAGATATAACAATAATAATACAATAAAGAAACACATAAAGGTGGTCACGGCATGTCCGTAACCGGGTGCAGTCTTTGAAGAAAGCAAGGTGTCCATTTCACCAAAACAGGGAGACGTAACCAGGTAGGGGTCTGTCCTGCCCCGAGTCCTTAACAGTCTTTAGTCCGTCCTGGGTTACGCTCCAACTATGTACACAGGATTCCCGGTAAATCCACCAAAGACTACTATAAACAACTAGAAACACATAATTATACACAAGCAACAAGAAAAACAGGTAACCACAAATAAAACAATTTATACACTTCAAATCCTCCAACGTGCGGGTAACTGGCCTCTAGTGGCCCTAGTGGACCTACGGAGCTGACTGTCTGGCCCTGAACTACAGGGTGTAGGAGCTGTCAAGGGTAAATTGGGCAGCTGTCTACGGGCCCTTTGGCTCACTAGGGATATGGAAGGCTCACTGTAAGCAGAGGGTTGATCCTCCTGATCTGCTGGTGTGGGGTCTTCTGCCTCCTGGACCGGCTGTTCTTCCAGCTCTACCTGTTGCTCCGTAGGTGCTTGGGATGCTGGTTGGAGGAAGGTGAGTACGGGTACCACAGCTGCACCATTGACTTGAGTCCAAGACCGAGGGAAGTCTCCGAGCACAGTACTAACCATATCTTCCCTTTCCTCTACGGGTCGATGGTCTTCTTGTTCCTCTTCAGGGTTCCGTAGCTGTTCAGGACACTTCTTCAGGTGATCCCGGGATACAATGGCTGTGGTCTCCCCTCCGTCTTTACTGATGGTACAGACCTTCGGGTTCTCGTGGCTTGAGGGCAGTACAGTGTACGGGTCCTTCTCCCACTGGTCGTCCAACTTGTGGAGCCGTCTTTTCCTCTTCAAGACCTGCTCTCCGGGCACCAGGGGAACAGCGGGAGCATACTGGTTGTAAGTTTTCTCTTGTCTCTCCCTAGCCTGACAGAGACTTCGCTCCACGCTCTCCTGTACTTTCCGGTACTGCTGCTGCCTCTCTGTGTCCCAGTCTGCTTCTGGTGAAGTGTCCTCGGGTGTCAGGACTCCCATTTCCAGGTCAACAGGTAACTTACCAGGTCTCGCCCTCATTAGGTAAGCCGGGGTACAGTTGGTGGAACCTACCGGGATGTGGTTGTATAGGTCCACCAGATCGGGCAGCTTCTCAGGCCACAGACTGCGTTCTTCCAGGGGCAACGTTTTCAGAAGATCCATTACCACCTGGTTCATTTTCTCACAAAGTCCATTAGTTTGCGGATGATAGGGTGTCGTCCTTATCTTCCGGCAGCCATACAGATTGCAGAATTCCTGGAAGACCTCCGCTTCAAAGGCAGGTCCCTGGTCCGTCAGCACTTGGTCCGGGTACCCGTGTGGACGGCAGAAGTGCTGCTGGAAGGCTCTAGCTGCTGTTTGAGCCGTTAAGTCCTTGACGGGGACGACAACCAAGAACCGGGAGTAATGATCCACGATGGTTAACGCGTAGACGTAGCCACTTCTGCTTGGGGTCAGTTTTACATGATCCAAGGCTACCAGTTCCAATGGCTGCCGGGTGACGATGGACTTCAGGGGAGTCTTCTGGCTGGCACGGTCCTTCCTCCTCAGGTTGCACGGGCCACAGTCTCTGCACCACCTCTCGATGGTTCCCCTCATGCCTACCCAATGGAACCGCCCGCGCAGCAGGAACTCCAGCTTCTTCCATCCGAAATGCCCAGCTCCATCGTGGTATGCCTCCATCACCATGGCTGCGTCTCGTCGTGGCACCACTACTTGCCAGATTAGTTCATGCGTCCGGGAGTTAACCATCCTGCGGCACAACTTCCCCTTGTAAAGGAACAGTCTACTCTTTTCTGCCCACAGTTGCTTGGCTTCCTCCGGAGCGTCTGGGTCAAGGCGAGCCTCTGGCTGAGTCAGCATCTCCTTCACCAGCCGGACAGCAGGGTCACTGTCTTGCGTTTCCGCCCAGTTGTAGTGAGGTAAGGGGTTAAGCGTAGCACCTTGCTTACTCCTTACCCGATGGGAATACTGGATAGTCCCATGACGGTGAAACGCGGGGAGTTCGACTTCTTCCAGTCCCTCTGGATCTTCTCCTACGTCCGGTAGGTTTGGCATCCTGGACAGGGCGTCCGCGTTGGTATTGGAGCGTCCTGCCCGGTATTTGATGGTGAACTCGTAGTTGGACAGGCGGGCCATCCATCTCTGCTCTAGGGCACCGAGTCTTGCCGTGTCCAGGTGTGTCAACGGGTTGTTATCCGTGTACACGACGAACCGGGAAGAAGCGAGGTAGTGCTTAAAGTGTTCGGTGACTGCCCACACCACTGCCAGGAACTCTAGCTTAAATGAGCTGTAATTCTCAGGGTTTCTTTCGGTGGGTCGCAGTTTTCGGCTGGCGTAAGCGATTACTCGCTCTTTCCCCTGCTGGATCTGGGACAGCACGGCTCCTAGCCCGATGTTACTTGCGTCGGTGTAGAGGATAAAGGGCTGGCTGTAATCCGGGTACGCCAGGATTTCATCCCCCGTGAGGGCCATCTTCAGCTGGCGGAAGGACTCTTCTTCCAACTTCTCCCATCTGAAGGGCGGCTTCTGGTTCTTGGCCTTCCGGGACTGGCCTATCAGGAGGTCCTGCATAGGAGCTGCCTTTTTGGTGAAACCGGGGATGAACCTGCGGTAGTAGCCTACCAACCCGAGGAACTGCCGCACTTCCTTTACACTGGAGGGACTTGGCCATTCCTTAATTGCGGTGATCTTATCAGGGTCGGGAGCCACTCCGTCAGCGCTCACCACGTGTCCCAGGTACTGCACCTTTGGTTTCAGGAGGTGACACTTGGAGGGTTTCACCTTTAGGCCGTAGCTTGCCAGAGCTTCGAACACTTCCGCCAGGTGTTTCAGGTGGTCCATATAAGTCTTAGAATATACGATGACATCGTCCAGGTACAACAGGACCGTCTCGAAGTTTCTGTGGCCCAGACAGCACTCCATTAATCGTTGGAAGGTTCCTGGTGCGTTGCAGAGTCCGAACGGCATGCAGGTAAACTCGCTAAGTCCCATCGGGGTGGTGAATGCGGTCTTCTCCCGGTCCGCCTCTGCTACAGGAACCTGCCAGTACCCACTAGTGAGATCCAAGGTAGAGAAGAAGTTAACAGATCTTAAAGCAGCCAAAGACTCCTCTATCCTTGGTAAGGGGTACGCATCCTTGTGTGTGATACGGTTGATTTTCCGGTAATCTACACACATCCTCATGGTGTTGTCTTTCTTTTTGACTAAGACTAGTGGAGCTGCCCAGGGGCTACAGCTATCCCTGATCACCCCAGCCTCCTTCATGTCTCTAAGCATCCCCTTGGCGTGTTGGTAGTGTGCAGGGGGTACGGGTCGATACCTCTCTTTTATGGGAGGATGGTCTCCCGTGGGGATGTGGTGTTCTACCCCCTTGACTCGCCCGAAGTCTAACGGGTGTTTACTAAACACTCTCTCGTACTCTTGAACCACCCGATAGACTCCCTGTTTCTGATGTGAGGGAGTGGAATCAGTACCCAAATGTAGTTGCTGACACCAGTCCTCCATTGTTTTCTTAGAGCCGTTACCTTCCTCCGGGTGAGATGGAGGCAAGGGTTCCACAGATTGTATAGCATTTTGGTTAATGGTATATAATTTGGCTAGCGTGGCATACCGGGGCAGGTACACTTCCCTCTTCCCGATATTGATTATGCGAACGGGCACCCTCCCATGGCGTACATTAACCACCCCCCGTGCTGTCAAGATGGTGGGCCTACTGTCTGAGTAAACTGGTTCTACCATTGCCTGGTAATCTCTACCTCTCAGACCAATAGCTGCCCGGCACCAAATCATCATTTCACTTTTTGGGGGCATGGCAATAGGGAAAGGGTCACACATTCTCACACTACCAATCTCACCACCGGAGAGTTCCACCTGTTGCCGTCGCATCAGTGCCCGGATCTCTTTTTGGAGCACTCGCTGCTCGCCGGAGCTGGCGTTCTTGGCAACCTGCTGTAAAAGGAAAATCACCTCTGCAAGACAATTTTCAATTACATTAGTTCCTAGAGTTATCTTTGGGTGACTCTCGTGTTTGTCAATGTCTACAATGATCAGTCCCTGTGCTGCCAGTTCAACTCTACCAATTTTAATGGTCACCTCTTTAAATCCGATCTGTGGCACGGGCTGACCATTGCTGGCGATGATACTCAAGTCGTCGTCAGGGTAGCGGGTAATATCCGAGTCATTCCAGTACTGCTTGAAGAGCACGTACGGGATGGTGGTGACCTGTGACCCGGTGTCCAGTAGGGCACTCATAGGAATGCCATCCAGTACCACAGGCAAGACTGGACGTCCTCCCACATATTTGTCGCGCCAGTTCGATGGGCCTGGTGATCTTTTTCCTGGGGGTTGGCCCTCTACCCCAGGTTGTGCCAGTTTAAAGGACAGTACCTTGCCATATGTCCGGGTTGATTGCAGCGGCGGCAGATGGGTCGTCCGTCCTCGTTGTATCGGTCGCTGGGTCTTCCTCTGGCCGGTGGGGTCCTCCTTGGTCGACGCCACAGGATGTCCTCCGGTCCGGATGCCAGCTGGATCTTCCCTGGAGTAGAAACCTGTAAAGACTGCACAGTTCGGGTTAGCGCAGCAACGCTTTTAGCTAGCTCTTGGACCTGATGGTGCAGGTCTGGAGCCGGGTCATTGCTCAAAGCCTGCGCATCAGCTCCCACAGGCCCTGCCGACAAGTGCGCCGCCTCCTGGTGGTAAGTAGTAGTGGGGCGTCTGTGGGTCACAACGCCACCTGGTGCCGGTTCTCGGAGCACCCGGATGGCTCTGTCCTTGAACTGTGCAAATTCCAGATGAGGGTCCTGTAAGGCCATTGCCCGCAACTGGGTTCGGTGGGCATTGCAATATAAACCCTCTATAAATTGTTCAGTCAACAGCCTGTCCTCGTCTCCCACGCCGTCAGGGTCGGTCTGCTTAATGGCTCTCAGGGCCTCTTGTAGGTTCAGGGCATAGTCCCTTATACTCTCGTATGCTCGCTGCTTGCACCCGTAGAATCTAAGATTGATCTCGGCTGAGGTGCGGGTATCAAAGGTGTCCCTCAGCCGGGTTAGTATCCCTGCGACAGTCCTCCCCCCAGGTGGCCAGGACTTTACCTCCCTTCGGGCTGCCCCAGTTAATTGGGCCACCAGGATGCTCACTTTTTGCTCTTCTGTGAGGGGGTACACCTGGAAGAGGCTATCCAGCTTTTCTCTAAAGTCATGCAGGGTATGTGACTCCCCTGAGTACTGGGGTAGCCAGGCCGCTCCCGGGATATAGGGCATGGTGAAAGGCATGACTGCAGCAGCGGTGGCGCTGGCGGGGGTTGAGGCAGTGAAGCTCTCCTCCGTATCCGACATCCTCCTCCCCCTAGTGGACCGTGGCCTACCTTGCGATGATCCTCTTCCGTAGGCCGCGGCTCCGCAGTAGATCGTCAGGGTTGAGGACCTTCCGTCGCGCTCCTGTGACGTCGGCGTCTGCTGGGCTCCTTCCAGGACCTTACGCGAAGTCCGGACGTGAGGCGGGGCTTCAGTTCTCGCGCGCTTTCGGAGTCCACGCCCCTCTTCTTCCCGCGCGACGTCTTCAAGATGGCGTCCAACGGCGGGAAAACTCCACGGAAGGCGGGAAGAAGTCTGAAGATGGCGCCGGATGGCAGGAATCTTCACCACAGGTAAGTTTGAACAGTCTTTTTCAGGCACGCAGTACCCGGTGGTTGCGGGCACGAAATCCTGCCGACTACGCCAAAAGTTGACGCGCCCCTGGGCCTGTGTCGCGCTGCGTTGCGCACGCGGGAGCTTACGCGGAGCCGGATCTGTTGAGGGTTGTAGTCTCGTGGCGGTGACCCGGTCCGTGCCCAGGGAGTCAAACTGAGCGGCGATGTATCAGCGGTAGATGTTGGACGACTACGCCACCCGTTGAGTACAGCTAAGGAGCTGCTGCTGCAGGGCAGACCGCTGAGGCCGGTGGTAGGATTGTGCAGCGTGATAGTATAACCCCCAACGGGAGGGGTATGGCCTCAGGGCAGCCGACGTGGATGATGGGGGTAGCAGGAACCACTCGGAGACGGTACGGTGTAGTTCAGGGTCTTTACTGGTGACAAAGATAGACCCTCCCGGAGTACTGGCTAGCGATTGGGGCCTGGTCAGTCCTTGAGCAGATGGGATCTCCCCTGGCCAGGCGGAGTTGTAGGCCTCCCAAACTAACTGTACTCTTCTGGCTACCTTGCTAGAGGCGGGTATAAGTAGCCCACGTCCCTCAGTGTACCGTGTGGTGCTCACCCGTATGACCGGTGACTCGGGGCCTTCTAGTAGCTTCCGCTCCACGACGGCGGTGCTGGTCCCATGCGTGTGACCGTGCCTTCGGGTTTCTTTGCCAGAGGACCTGGAATCCCCTGCCTGACGGATTCTGCTGCTGGGTAGGAGTTAGTCCCCACAGCCTCGGACTCCGGGTCCGGTAAGAAATCTTCTCAGTCAGGGCGAGCTCTGCAGCTGCCAGCCCCTGACTCCTTGTAACACTGCTCCCACAGAGCTCCTGATGTTCTGTTCCTATATTTGCTTCTTTTCTCTGTCTCTACTTCTTCTCTACTCACTAACCCTGCCTCAGCCCCAGTTTTATATAGGGGAAGTTCTTCCCCTCCCAGGACTGTGCAGGAGGTGTGGCATGCTTAGGATTCCTGACCAAGAGACCTCCCACCTGCTCTCAGACGTAATATCTCTATCACTGTGGCAACCAGACCCCTGGGGTGTCACACTCTACATTACACAGTGTATCTCTATATATACCATCCTGTCCCAATATCTCCGCTTGTTTCACATTCACACTCATCATGTGTAATTTACTCTGTAACAGACCCTCACCTGTCATATTTGCTTTTTCCTGTAGGAGGAGACTGTGGCAATCTTCTACAGCACAGGGGTCCTTTACCTATCACCTTGGCCCGTCTGTACATTGCAGAAACAGTCCTTGCTGTGGAATATCTGCACAGCTATGGTGTGGTGCACAGAGACCTGAAGCCTGTAAAGTAAGTGACCCTTGAGCTATAATAAAGGGGATGAAAGTTAGTTTGTTATACAGTCTATGGGTTATTACTTGGGGCTGACAACATCTTTTCTTTTACAGCCTCCTGATAACATCAACAGGACATATTAAAGTGACCGATTTTGGACTTTCAAAACTTGGCCTCATGAGACCAACATCAAACATCTATAAGGCTCCAACTAAGGACATCACCAAAGAGTTCCGTGATAAAGAGGTCGGCTTTACTTAAAGGATCTTCTACTTTACATATCTCATCTCTTTCTCCTTCTCTGATCATTTCTCATCACATTTCCACTGATGTTATTTGTCGTATGTATTGATCATCATCTCATTCTTCTGTTGTTTTCCAGACTGCTGGCACGTCTAGTTACATGGCCCCAGAAGTTATCCTAAGGAAAGGCTATGGAAGACCTGTTGACTGGTGGTCAGTAGGCATCATCCTATATGAATTTCTCTTTGGATATACACCATTTTATAGGGCTTCCCAAAAGGAGAAATTACGCAGTATCCTCAGTGGTAAGTAAAATAATCTGACTGCTTGTCATGTCGCTGTTATTTGGTTTGATTGGTTCCTTGGTTTAGCTTCTAGCTTTTTTTAAGGAAAATGCTTTTTTATGTAAATAAATGAAGAGGTTTTATTTCCTGTAATATTTTCTTTTTATATCACAGATGACATTGTTTGGAGATGTAATTCCTTTCCTCCACCAAATGCTCGGGGCATCATCACTCAGCTACTCAGAAAAAATCCAGAACAAAGACTTGGGACAGGTAATATGATTATAGTATTAATAATGACTTATTACACCTCTGGGCAAATGAAGGTGTCCATGAGGATGAGCACTGAAGGTCTCTACCAACGTGTCCATTCCCCATTCTTCATGCTCTAATGTTCAGTACATTTCCTTCATGTTGGCTGTTTTAAATCTCCAGTTCAGATTAACATAAACTGTATAGATACGGAGTAGTTTCTCTGACAATAACTGTATCGAATTTTTTCTTGTCTTCCTTTTCCAGGAGGGGCACACGAGATCAAAATTCATCCATTTCTGCGTGCCTTAAACTTTAACAACCTTCTAAGTCAGAAGCCTCTGTTCGTTCCTGATCTAAAATCAGATGAGGACACCCGCTATTTTAGCAGTAAGTAAAATGAGATGTTATCGGCAGAAAACTGCTGAGTGTCTTTTCTTTCATTATGTGTGACAATCAGTTCCCATCATAATGAGTAATAACATGGTGACTGTCTGACCGGCTCTTATACTAATAATTTCTCATAACACTTTTACTTTTCAGATCGCTCTGTGGGTTATAAATTTAGGAATTCAGATGATGGGGACACAAGTGAGGACAATGACTGTCCAGAAATCAAAAACTTTGAATCATCTTCTCAAAGGTTTTCCAAAGTAAGTATGTCTAAAGCATGTAGGTCAATAAAATGAATAAAACCTATGATTAGAAAAAAAGTTTAAAAATATATCTATTTATATTTTCTTTGTGTTTTTTTAGCTATATACCACCAGTACCAAGATGGTGACCATTGAAGAACCTATGTCACCTCCAGAGTGTACCCCTGTGAACAGCAAAAAACACCCAGACTTGTGAGTAGATTATTATTATTATGAGATTTAGCTCTGATATATGCTCGGACACGAGTAACACAAATCTAAATCCAGCATCCACCACCCCATGATAACTGATTGCTGTGGATCTGGCTTGTGATTACACAGCAATATCAGTTGATCATTGCAACGAGCCATTCTTTCCCAGCTCTTTATAGGCCAATATTACTAGTTAGACTCCATTCTTGCTGGTAGAATGGGGTCCTGAGCAGAGTATCCCCTTTATGATGTCCCAAATGGCCTTACAGGCAGGTGTTCTTCCTTTTTGTATTGTTTTCACTTGTAATTTACTTGACTTTCTTCTACCAAACAGGCATAAAGAATCTCCCCCTTCCAAAACTGATGATGGTGACAATCAGTGTGTCACTGCTAAAAAGTGTGAGTCATCCTCGCCCTCATTGTCAGGTATGTACAGATTTATAGACCATCCCATTATAGGCTATGATACAAAAGTGTAATGTGAATCTGCACATGAAGGCTCAGATAATGACTTACTTTATTCCCGCTGCCCCTGAGTATTCAATTTTTTGTTTTGGTAAAATCCACCATAAGGTTCCAGAGTTATTGGCAGTTTTATTTAGTGCTAATTTTTATGGTCTTTACAAGGGGGTGGTGCTAACAGGATTATCTGGGGGGGGGTGTCTTCAGCCTCTTCTTCAGTATTATAGCGTGGTAAAGACCATAAAAATGACCACTAAATAAAAAGGCCCCTGTCTGTGGAACTGTAAGGCGGTGTGCTCACAATGCGTTTTTAATCGTTTCCGCAGCAGCAATTCCGCCGCAGAAACGCTTAAAAAACGCTTGGTAGAAGGCCTGCCATGTTCCCCAATGATAATTCTCATGTGCTGTGCACATGCTGCAGAAATTTCCGCTGCGGATTATCATTGCGGAAAAATCCGCAGCACTACCAATTATTTTGCAGAAGTCCTGCGTTTTCACCGCCATTGACTTGCATTGGAACGCATGGAATCCGCATCACTGCATCTGTACATGCGGAATCCATGTGTTTCAATGTGCGGATGGTACTCGGGTCTGGAGAAGAGGAGACTCTCCTCCAGACCCCCCCTACCATAGAACCTGTAAAAAAAAAGAATAAAATAAAAAATAAATATTATACTTACCTTCTGATGGCCTCTGGTTCCGTGTCTCGGCTTGCCGGCTGCTCGCGGTAGACTAAAGGACCTGCGCTGACATCATTTAGTCATGTGACGGGTCATGCGACCAATGATGTCGGCAGGTCCTTAAATCTACCGCGAGCTGCCGGCAAGCCAAGACAAGGACTCCGTGGGCATCAGAAGGTAAGTATATTTATTTTTTATTTTTTACCATTCTTTGGGTCACACTATATAAATCCATGCCGGTTGCATGGATTTATATAGTGTGACCAAGTTGTCAAGCACTTTCCAAGTGATGCTAAAATCGCTTGGAAAGTGCTTGACAACCCGCATGCGAAATCGCATGATCAAAACGCTTCACATCCGCATGTCCCTGGCAGGAAAAACGCATGTACAATCCACATGCGAAATCACATGATCAAAACGCTTCACATCCGCATGTACAATCCGCATGTACAATCCGCAGGTACAATCCGCATGTACAATCCGCATGTACAATCCGCATGCGTTTTTTGTGCCAGGGAGATGCAGAAATGCTCAGGAAAAAATCCGGAGCATTTCTGCATCGTGGGCACATAGCCTAAGGGGGATTTTAATAAAAACCAAAAACAGAGTCCTCAGGGGAGCAGGGGGAATAAAGTAAGAGTGAATTCTGGACACTTAAGACCTGGTGATGAGCCTTCTTTAAACTTACGCTTAAGTGTTATCTGACGGATTATATAAAAACACTTTGGCTTGCTGCAAGTAATGTCATGTTAATAAGGGAGACACCACATGGCCGCACACAGAAAAGCTACAAGTGCAGATTAACCAGTCTGAGTAACTCTATAAACATATAAAATGAATCTTTGAGGAGTTTATAATCAACATCTTTTTCTGACTTTTTATTAGAACCTCCAGTTCAGGAGAGAAAGAAATCTGCACTAAATCTGAGACAACAGCAAAGAACAGATAAAGTGGAAGAGGGGGAAAGTAGTAGGCGAGGTAAGTGTGAGGATAATCTCCATGTTGTATGATGTCAGTGAGATAAGTCATGTGGAGCAGATGTCATCTGTCAGTGGTGGGATTGTCACATGTATGATGGCTGACAATGATCAAGCACCTCTGTATGGAGAAGATTCCTCTACCGGCCTCCCACAGAGACACCACAGTAGTGTCCTCTAATATGGAGTCCCATTACTTACATCGGTTTTGCATCTTTTTTATAGGTTCTATCTTCCGCCGGATGATATCATCCTGCCGGCGTGGATTATCCAGGGCTGCTCGCACTATCAGACAAAGCTGCATTTTTGCCCACTGTCACCAGGGCACCAGAAACATCTCAAGGGCAGAAAACCCTCACATCTAGTGCCCTGAAGAAAGTACAGCACATCCACCATCAATGCTGTACCTGCATGGAAAGAGTTGTACCATCTACTGTACCTGTGGCCGTCTGACCAGCGAGAAATATCTGCAAAAGTCAAAGGCCTCCAAGAACATCTTTTCAACCTTCCATGTAATTCTTAATTTAAAAAAAATAAATTGATTAATGTCCTTTTGAATTTAATTGAATATTACTGACATTTATGGCATATCAATGCTACACATGTTATATCCACCTCACGCTCTCCCTCTCCCCATTCATTGAGAACGCACGGGGTGAATGCTGGGTGTGACGCGGGGGGTGATCGGCCCACAATCCAGCTGTCACGCCTCACTTGTCGTGACATCAGCGCGGGGTCACGTGATGCCTGTGAGCGGCGCTATCCTTGGCTGCAACGTAAGCTAATTACAAAAATCCTTACGGGCCCGTGGGGATACATTGGGGGGGGGGGGCGGGGGTAATCTAAAGTACTGGACAACTTCTTTAAGAAACATTTTTTTCCTGTATAATGACTTAAACCAAAATTTTATATTTTATTAACAAATAGGTAATTTCAGTGTAATTTATGAAGGAAAAAAAGAACTGCCAAAAATTAGGGATTCTGATACATCCTGTATTAGAATAAAGGAGGGTCTCATACACATTCTGGTCAAGTTGACATATAGTAGTACTTCTAGACTCATAAAGGCTATGCACTAAGTGCAAATCCTGCCAAAAAATGCAAGTAGGGTCATCCATACACCATGGAAGGCACCAACTGTAGTGCCTCATTCAAATATTGTGAACAAAGTATACACTGTGTGCAGAATTATTAGGCAAGTTGTATTTTAGAGGATTATTTTTATTATTGATCAACAACTATGTTCTCAATCAACCCAAAAGACTCTTAAATATCCAAGCTTAATATTTTTGGAAGTTGGAGTGGGGTGTTTTTAGATTTGGCTATCTTAGGAGGATATCTGTTTGTGCAGGTAACTATTACTGTGCAGAATTATTAGGCAACTTATTAAAAACCAAATATAATCCCATGTCACTTGTTTATTTTCACCAGGTAAACCAATATCAGTGCACAAAATACAGAAATAAACATTTCTGACATGCTAAAACAAAAACCCAAAAAATTAGTGATCAATATAGCCGCCTTTCTTTATGATGACACTCAGCAGCCTCCATCCACAGATTGCGTCAGTTACTTGACCTGTTTTCGATCAACATTGCGTGCAGCAGCCACCACAGTCTCCCAGACACTGTTCCGAGAGGTGTACTGTTTTCCCTCCCTGTAGATCTCACATTTGGCCAACACACTTTTTGCAACCCTGTTGGCTATTTGACATGTAACGCTTTATTGTTCGGTGATCATGCTTCAAAAGTTTGGAAATTTCAAGACTGCTGCATCCCTCTGCAAGACATCTCACAATTTTGGACTTTTCAGAACCCGTCAAACCTCTCTTTTGACCCATTTTGCCAAAGAAAAGGA
Source organism: Phyllobates terribilis (assembly GCF_046119375.1). Taxonomy (NCBI): domain Eukaryota; kingdom Metazoa; phylum Chordata; class Amphibia; order Anura; family Dendrobatidae; genus Phyllobates; species Phyllobates terribilis. Next base: position 549,778 of record NW_027363375.1, read on the forward strand.
AGTTGCCTAATGATTAAGCACACCTTCTATAGGGTGTTGATGTCATTAGTCAACACCACGCCTCATAACAGAGATGCACATCACCAGATTTACTGAATTGGTAGTTGGCTCTCAAGCCTATGCAGCTTGGAGTAGGACAACACGTATAAAAAGTATCATGTGATCAAAATAGTCATTTGCCTAATAATTCTGCACACAGTGTAGTTGTGGTACACCTACAATAGTGTTCAAACTAATAACAGTGGGTTAAATAACATGAGTTAAGCACAAAACCTTTATACTAGTTTTTATTTCCATGCATTGGGAACATTGCACACTGTTTTCTAATTCTAAACATGAAGAGAAATGTATATAATTTTTAACTATTTTACAGAAAATAGCAAAAAATGAACAATGGGCTGTTCTAAAAAAATAGCAGTGTCTGCATTTGTCTTTACAAACTCAAAATATGTACTCTTTTTTAGGATTTGGCATTCCTGTGAATCATTAACCTAATACTTAGTTGTATACTCAGTTTTTAAGAACTGCTTCACATGTATGTTGCATAGAGTCCACCAACTTCTGGCACCTGTCAACTGTTATTCCAGCCCAGGATGCTTTGACTACATCCCACAATTTTTTGGCATCTGTTGGCTTTGCCTCAGAAACAGTATTTTTGATGTCACCCCACAAGTGTTCTATCGGATTAAGATCCGGTCATTGGGCTGGTCACTCCATAACCTCAATTATGTTGGACTGCAACCAATAATTTGATCGTTTACCCTTGTCGTTTAGGGCAGATGTCTTGTTGAAACACCCATTTCAAGGGCATATCCTCTTCAGCGTAATGCAACATGACCTCTTCAAGTATTTTAATATATGCAAACTGGTCCATAATCTCTGGTATGCGGTAAATAGGTTCGGCACCATAGTAAGAGAAACGTGCCCATATCTTGATGCTTGTTCCACCATGCTTCACTGTCTTCAGAGTGTACTGTGGCTTGAATGCAGAGTTTAGGGGTCATCTGACAAACTGTCTGTGGCCCTTGGACTCGAAAAGAACAATTTTACTTTCATCAGTCCACAAAATGTTTCTCCACTTCTCTTTAGGCCAGTTGATGTGTTCTTTGACAAATTGTATCCGCTTCAGTACATGTCTTTTTTTAACAGTGGGACTTTGCGGGGACTTCTTGCTAAGAGATTAGCTTCACACAGGCATCTTCTTCTACAGTACTCACAGGTAACTTGAGACTGTCTTTGATCATCCTGGAGCTGATCATTGGCTGAACCTTTTCCATTCTGGATATTCTTCGATCCATTCGAATGGTAGTCTTCTGTTTTTTTCCACGTCTCTCTGTCCATTTTAAAGCATTGGAGATCATTATAGCTGAACAGCCTATCATAGTCTGCACTTCTATATAAGTTTTACCCTCTCCAAACAACTTTTTAATCAAAGTACGCTGTTCTTCTGAACAATGTCTCGAATGACCCATATTTCTCAGGCTTTCAAGGAGAAATGCATGTACAACATGTGCTGGCTTCATCCTTAAATAAGGGCCACCTGATTCACACCTGTGTCTTCACAGAATGATTGACCTCACTATTGAACTCCACACTGCTATTATTTTGAACACACCCCCTAACAATTAATTATTCGAATACACAGACTCATAAACATGCAGATCATGAATGCGGAATTTGTTGGTTTTCTTAGAATCTACTGCACCAACCGGTAAATTGTTTGTCATGTGGTGGTAATATAATATATACCAAAAACAGTGATTAATCTGGTTAGTCATATTGGACTGCTATTATTTTGAATACTACTGTACATACTATGCACCTCCACTATGCCATCCATGCAGCAAAAAGGAGTCAAACAATTCTCCTGTGACTTTTCACACACAACACTAACAAGAATGGCAAATGCCTGTAGTGAATCGACCAACGTTTGTGGTATCAGATGCCTCTTACGCTTTTTCTCTTCCTCTTTTGCGTTGTCATGAGGGAGAAGAGAAAATATCCCGGCATAATGATCCTGCGAATACAGCACATAGCCTATCTAAACATTGTACACTTTTCCATCCTAATCACAACAATCCAATATCCATAACACCCACATATATACCAGAACTTACACAAAACAGATTTAAAGCCTAGAAAAATTGGAGTAGGACGCCCAACATGTCAAAAAAGGAACAAAAAATGAAGTATTAAAAACACTTTTATTAGTAGAAACATTAAAAAAAAATATATGTCTATATAACAATAGTAGAAAAGGTCGTGCAGGGTAGGAGATACACAAACAGCAGATACAGCAGTTTATACGTGGGTCCCCCGGGAGCAGGGTGAAACGAATCCCATCAATAGATAAATAGTTCATAGAGCAGGTAAAATGGTATATACTCAATGTAAACAGCTGTAGGGCATATATAGAAGCTCAGAATCTAGGTGGGAAGAGTACAATGAAATATAAAGGGAAACCACTGCTCAGAGTGGAGGGAAGAAGAATGACCAGAGCAGGAAAAAGGTGCAAAGTCAGAGACTCACCCATGGGGACTAAAGTAACCACGTCACCGTACTGCAGCCCCGACGCGCGTTTCGCGTGGCTTCCTCAGGGGGCTGTGGTTGTGGATAGAGTGGGCGCCTTTAAATATCCTCCCAGATGAATTGCTGATTGATGCAGCGCATGCGAAGCGGCAGCGTCCCCCCGCCCCGCGTCACGTCCGGCCAGTTTCCCGGGGGGACTGTGGGCAGCGACGTACACGATGACGTCACTACCCATAATCCCCACGTACGGAAGCCCGACGGGACACGGCCAAAGGAGGACGGCACTGCCCATGCGCGGCTCAGCGACAGCCATACCAAGTGAGGACAAGGGTAAGGGCAAAGATATCTCTTAGACAAAGAGGGTACTAGCTGTCAGAATCCAAGGTGCAGGTAGAGTACATGCCCCATTCGTGCTACAAGTATAATAGTGTCATCATAGATATATATTAAGGAGTAAATGTAAGTAAGTATGCATTTTTAGAGTCTAACAGGGACACCATTGCATATACATAATGCGATAATGACTACGGCAGCTAGAGAGAGAAGCATATTCAAATGTATGGAACAATACATAAGTTGCCACAGAAAACAAGTGCAAATTATACAGAAGTCCAATGCATGCCCAATTATAAATATTGGGAAGAATAAATATATCCAGGGGCAGAGAGCATTGTAAGTAGCAGTAGGTCGACTCATAGAGATAATTTGTGACATTAGGTATTCATAATAACTGTAAATGTCCGTCCCATATGCGTCCAGAAGTATCCTAGATGGTATGGAGATATAGGTGATGGTGCCTAAATATAGAGGAATAATAGAAGAAACAGAGAAAAAATTAGACAATAAGAAAAATAAAAAATCCACATTAAAAACAAAGGAGAAGAGAACCTACAAGAATGAAGAGAAACTATTGTGTTCATTAAGACCACCAGGGGTCACCGTGTCCAGTACTGCAATCCAGCGGCATTCCAGCTGCGCCAAAATGCGCTTATAGTTACCTCCCCTGGTAATACAGCACATAGCCTATCTAAACATTGTACACTTTTCCATCCTAATCACAACAATCCAATATCCATAACACCCACATATATACCAGAACTTACACAAAACAGATTTAATTCACACAAAAGAAAAGAAATCTTTTGGATATATAAATTACAAACCATTTGTTCTCTTGGTTTAAATGAAATGACGAAGAAGACCCTATGTTGATAGAAGATGTACAACAATTAACCTCAAAGGACTCTTCAGGATGGACATAATTGTTTCTTTTATTGGAAAAAAACCCTCTCTCCTGAACTGCCCTATTGTGGCCTGTTACGTCATCTACTGGTGGAATACTGAACTGCACCTCATTCATGTGTTTTACTAGAAATTAACAAGGTAATATTAGTAACAGTAACCCCTTTTGCGACTTCTCTTTATGACCTCCCCCTCTTTGATGTGGGCTCCGGCGCTGAACCCGCATCGTTTCAGGCACATGACAGCTGATTTGACCAGATGTGCCCCTAACAGCCACAAGTGGAATTATCCCTGCCATGTGATCGCGAGGTGCTGATTGGTTGACATGACAACCCGGGGTCTGCAGGAGACCCCTATGGTTGTCATTGTCGACCTGCTATGAGCGTCGCCCTCCGGTCGGTGTTCATAGCAGATGAGCATTTCTGCTACACATAGCAGGGCTGAAGACTTGCTATTAGTGATGATTGAGCATGCTCATTGCTCAAGATTTACGGACGAGCACCTATTATTATTATTATTTATTATTATAGCGCCATTTATTCCATGGCACTTTACATGTGAAAAGGGGTATACATAGCAAAAACAAGTACAATAATCTTGAACACAATGTGACAGCGACTGGTACAGGAGGAGCGAGGACCCTGCCCGCGAGGGCTCACAATCTACAAGGGACGGGTGAGGATACATTAGGTGAGGGTGGAGCTGGTCATGCGGCGGTGGTTACTGCAGGTTGTAGGCTTGTGGGAAGAGGTGGGTCTTCAGGCTCCTTTTGAAGGTTTCCACGGTCGACGAGAGTCTGATGTGTTGGGGTAGAGAGTTCCAGAGTAGGGGGGAAGCACGGGAGAAATCTTGTATGCGATTGTGGGAGGAGGAGATAAGAGGGGAGTAGAGAAGGAGATCTTGTGAGGATCGGAGGTTGCGTGCAGGTATGTAACGGGAGACTAGGTCAGAGATATATGGAGGAGACAGGTTGTGAATGGCTTTGTATGCCATGGTTAGGGTTTTGAACTGGAGTCTCTGGGCAATGGGGAACCAGTGAAGAGATTGACAGAGAGGAGAGGCCGGGGAATAGCGGGGGGACAGGTGGATTAGTCAGGCAGCAGAGTTTAGGATAGATTGGAGGGGTGCAAGAGTGGTAGAAGGGAGGTCACAGAGCAGGAGGTTGCAGTAGTCGAGGCGGGAGATGATGAGGGCGTGCACTAGTGTTTTTGCAGATTCATGGTTGAGGAATGTGAAGATCCGGGAGCTATTCTTGAGTTGGAGTCAGCAGGAAGTGGAAAGGGCTTGGATATGTGGTTTGAAGAAGAGATCAGAGTCCAGGGTTACTCCAAGGCAGTGAGCTTGAGGGACTGGGGAGAGTGGACAGCCATTGACATTGATAGATAGGTCAGTTGGGGGGGTGAATGGGATGGTGGAAAGATGATGAATTCTGTTTTGTCCATGTTAAGTTTTAGAAATCTAGCAGAGAAGAAGGATGAAATAGCAGACAGACATTGTGGGATTTTGGTTAGTAGGGAGGAGATATCGGGTCCAGAGAGGTAGATCTGTGTGTTATCAGCATAGAGGTGATAATGAAAGCCATGGGACTCTATGAGCTGTCCCAGGCCTAAGGTGTAGATGGAGAAGAGCAGAGGTCCTAGGACTGAACCTTGGGGGACACCGACAGATAGGGGGCGAGATGAGGAGGTGGTGCATGAGTGGGAGACACTGAATGTCCTGCCTGTTAGGTATGAGCAGTTCCAGGATAGGGTCAAGTCTGTGATGCTGAGAGATGAGAGAGTTTGTAGTAAGAGGGAATGGTCCACTGTGTTGAAGGCAGATGACAGGTCTAGGAGGAGGAGGACGGAGTAGTGTCGCTTAGATTTGGCCGTTAGTAGGTCGTTGGTGACTTTAGTCAGTGCCGTTTGAGTAGAATGGTGCGATCGGAAACCAGATTGTAGGCGGTTGAAGAGGGAGCAGGAGGAGAGGTGGGAGGACAGTTCAGAATGGACATGTTGTTCCAGTAGTTTTGAGGCATAGGGGAGATGTGATATGGGGCGATAGCTAGACAGAGAGGATGGGTCAAGGGAGGGCTTTTTGAGGATGGGTGTGTTAGAGGCATGTTTGAAGCATGAGGGGAAGACACCAGTTGTTATTGACAGGTTAAAGAGGTGGGCTAGGGTTGGGATGAAGATAGTGGTAAGCTTTGGGATGAGGTGGGATGGGATTGGGTCAAGTTTACAGGTCGTGAGGTGTGATTTGGAGAGTAAAGAGGAAAGTTGATCTTCCGTAATGGTGGAGAAGGTGGTTTTGAAGGAGGAGGGTTGAGTAGGTGTGGGGAGGGGCTGTGGGGGCTTTAGGCAAAAGCTTTGTCTGATGGTGTCAACCTTCTGCTTGAAGAATGAGGCAAAGTCTTCGGCTGAAATAAGAGGAGAGGGAGGAGGCACTGGGGGACGGAGGAGAGAATTGAAGGTGTTGAATAGTTGTTTGGGGTTGTGAGACAGGGAGGATATGAGGGATGCGAAGTATGTTTCTTTTGCGAAGTATTATCTTCAGCATGCTCGGGCTTTACGTTTTTGACTTGCCCCCCTGGGCCGTGGGGTACCCAGAACCGGGCCTTCTGGTGTACGCTGCTGATGGGGGTAGTAGTGGCAACCCGATCCCGTGGCTCAGGGTGGTCAGACCAAAAGGTGGCAGTCTATTTATCAGTGTTTTGAATGTCCAACTACGCCACCCATTGATTGCGGTCAGAGATAACCGCCGCTGCAAGGCAGACCGCTGCGGCTGGTGTTGGTGTGCAGCACAGGGATAGGATAACTCCCCACGGGAAGAGTGTAGCCTCAGGGCAGTGTAGGTGGATGCTGGGGGTGATGGTGCAGGCGCAGCAAAGATCACACTGAGTCCAATGGTGCAGTCCAGGGTTTTTACTCACAGTTGTTATCCAAGTCACTTCTGTCAGCAATGACTGCCCAACTTGTGCTGCGTTCACCAGGTGAGGAGCTCGGTCAACCCCCAGGCAATTCAGGAGTATGGCACAGGACCCCCTTCTGTCCTTTCTCTGGCCTCTCGTGCCCCACTAGTGACCAAACTTCTGTCCAGCTACCGCGGACCGTGTCGGGTAAGCGTTGGCCTCCGCTTCCCGCTATCCTATATGGCGCCTTCCTAGCAGGTTTGGCGGGGGGTCACACCAATAAATGATCACGATCTCCGGTTCTTGGCTGAGGGATGATTTACCTCCACCAACTTGGGAATCCGGTACCCTTCCACAGCCTGACCCTTCACCCGATATAACACGGGTTTGCAACGGTTGCTGTCCGTTCTGCTCTCTTAGGGTCCCTTCTGCCTTCTTGTTTCTGGAGCCTTTCTACTCCTCTGTCTCTTCTCCTTCCTTCCTTCTCCTTCTTCTCTTCTCCTCTCTGGCCCCGGCCTTCTCTCTAGGCCAGCCTCGTGGAGCTGAGCTCAGGCTGAGCTGCGGCTCCCTGTCAGCTCTGACTGAACTACTGTTATGATCTGCTACAGAAACTAAGGAAAGGCAGGAGATCTGTCCCTACAATAGAACTAAACTAGATCCCTACGATGTAACGGGGAACCTGATCCTGCGATCAGACCCGCTAAAGTCCTCGGCTAGTCTGAACGCAGACCTATAGATGTGGGGGAGGGATCCCTACAAGATCTAGGGACTGGGATAAGTTGGACACCTCCTAGCAGAAATAGTAGCAGTCAAAGACAAACACACAACAAAAAGCATAGAGGTCAGAAGACCTAGCAAAACTAACAGAGAACGGCAATAGAGCAACAAGCTAGCTCAACAGTAGTAAATACAAATGAAGTCCAGCAAAGCCAGGAGGGCGGAGCCTATTTAAAAAGGCAAAAATGGTCATGTGACCAGCAAACTAAAAAAAACCTAACAGGAGAGTTGTAACAGTACCCCCTCTTCTAAGAGGATCCTCCAGATCCCCTAGGCCCAGGCTTACCAGGAAACCTCCTGTGAAACGCTCGGACAAGTCTGGGGGCAGAAACATCATCCGCCGTCACCCATGAGTTATCCTCAGGTCCGAAACCCTTCCAAGCGACGAGATACTGCAAACTCCCTCTATACCGTCTAGAATTTAGGATGCGGGAAATCTCATATTCTCCGTCCTCCACCACCGGAGGAACAGTGGCAGAGGCGTCACCATCCGACACATCAGCTTTTTTCAACAGAGAAACATGAAACACCGGATTAATCCTCCAGGACGTAGGAACCTCCAGCCTAACAGCAGATTGGTTAACTATCTGAAGTACCTTAAAGGGCCCTACGAACTTGGGACCCAATTTTTTAGAAGGAATCCTAAATCGCAGATTCTTAGAGGACAACCAAACCATGTCACCAACAGCAAACAAAACCTCTTGCCGTTTCCTATCAAAGTACCTCTTAGATTTTTTGTTAGCCTCCTGAAGATTACCACGCACATCCGTCCAAACTCTCTCCAAATCACCGGAAAAACTCTCCTCCTCAGGCACAGCCGAAACCAATTTGGAAAATGACCCAAAAGACGGATGTCTCCCAGAACAACAAAAAAAAGGCGAACACCCAGCAGAAGAGGATGTATGGTTGTTAAGAGCAAATTCAGTAAGTGGCAGAAACTCAGACCACCCCTCTTGATTGTCTGCCACAAAACAACGCAAGAACTGCTCAACATCCTGGTTCTTCCTTTCTGTCTGGCCATTAGACTCAGGATGATATCCGGATGAAAACGACAAATGAACTCCCAACCTGTCACAAAAGGCACGCCAAAACGAGCCACGAACTGAGGTCCCCTATCAGAAACAATGTCAGTAGGAACACCATGTAGTCTGACAATCTCCTTGACAAAGGCCTTAGCGAGTGTCTTAGTGCAAGGCAGTTTGATGAAGGGAACCAAGTGACACATCTTGCTAAAACGGTCCACGACCACCCAGATGACCGTGAATCCTTCAGAGGGAGGAAGGTCAGTAATAAAGTCCATAGCCAGATGTGTCCAAGGTGCACTAGGAACCTCCAGAGGGCAAAGCAACCCCGCAGCAGGAGCATGCGAAGACTTGGATCTTGCACACACAGTACATTGGCGCACCCACTTAATGACTTCCTTCTGCCATCCAGGCCACCAAAAACTGCGACCCACAAGTCTCTTGGTCTCAGAAATTCCTGGATGACCTGCCAGCCGAGACTCATGACACTCAACAAACAAATCTCTCCTAAAGGTCCTAGGCACAAACAACCTCCCATGGGGAGTGTTAGATGGGGCATTCTCCTGTGCTTTAAGAATCTCATCCTCCAAAACGGAGTCCAAAGCAGCAATCACAACACCTTCTTGTAAAATGGTCTCCTCCTCCTCCTCAACACCGACCATGGGAGAAAAGCTGCGAGACAAAGCATCCGCTTTAACATTCTTGGTACCCGGGATGTAAGTAACGGAAAAATTAAACCGCGAGAAAAAAAGTGCCCACCTAGCCTGACGGGCATTCAAGCGCTTGGCAGCATCAAGATAGATCAGATTTTTATGATCAGTGAAAACCTGAACGGGAAATTCAGCACCTTCCAAGAGGTGACGCCAGTGTTCAAATGCGAGTTTAATCGCCAGCAATTCCCGATTACCAATATCGGAATTAAGTTCAGTCTCGGAAAAATTTTTTGAAAAAAAGGCACAGGGATGTACTCCATCCTTGTTTTCCTGAGACAACACCGCACCAACCCCCACCGAAGAAGCATCAACCTCAACCAAAAACGGCTTAGTCACATCAGGCTGCATAAGGATGGGAGCAGAGGTGACCTCTCCTTTAAAAACACAAAAGCTTCAATGGCCTCAGAAGTCCACTGAACCGCATTAGCACCTTTCCTGGTGAGATCGGTCAGCGATTTGACAATAATAGAAAAATTTTTTATGAATTTTCTGTAATAATTGGCGAAACCCAAAAACCTCTGTATCGATTTCAAACCAATAGGCCTAGGCCATTCCTGTACAGCCTGAACTTTAACCGGGTCCATCTCAAAACCTTCACTGGAGACAATGTAGCCCAAAAAACTAATTCTCTGTACAGCGAACTCACATTTCTCCAGCTTAGCAAAAAGCGAATTGTCCATTAATAACTGTAATACCTCACGTACGCTCCGCCAATGAGACTCCAGATCCGGCGAATAAATCAAAATGTCATCCAAATACACAACCACATCTTTGCCGATTAAAGGTCTAAGGATATCATTAATAAGATTCTGAAAAAATGCAGGAGCATTGGTGAGACCAAAAGACATAACCAGATTCTCAAAATGACCCACAGGAGTGTTAAAAGCAGTCTTCCATTCATCACCCTCCTTCATGCGCAACAAATTGTATGCCCCCCGGAGATCAATTTTAGAGAACCACTTGGCCCCCACTAACTGGTTAAATAAATCAGGAATCAATGGCAGTGGGTAAGGATTGCGTACAGTAATTTTATTAATCTCACGAAAGTCCAGACAAGGACGTAAACCGCCATCTTTTTTTTTTACAAAAAAAAAACCAACAGCCACAGGAGACTTGGAAGGCCTAATGTGACCAGCGGCCAAGCTTGTCTGTATGCATTCCTCCAAAGCCTTTCTCTCAGGAATAGTAAGATTAAATAAACGACTCTTAGGAAGAGTCGCTCCAGGGACAAATTCAATGGTAGAATCATAGTCTCTATGGGGAGGCAAAACCTGCGACTCCTCCTCAGAAAAAACTCTCCAAAAATCTTGAATAGGTACAGGCAATTCCCCTTTATCCACAGGAGCAATGCGCCCGTTACAACACTTGTCATAACACTTAGGGCTCCAGGACTTAATTTCATTGGTAGACCAATCCAGTACAGGATTGTGCAATTTTAACCAGGGTAACCCCAATATTACTGGAGAAGGCAAATTATCCAATACCACCAAATCCAAATTCTCTTGATGAATACCATTAATAGTGAGGGGAAATTCACAGACCTTGTGAGTAACACTCTTCAAGGGAGAGCCATCGACAGAAATCACAGCAATAGGGGATGACAAAGTTTTAGGTTCTAATCTAAGTTTTTCCAAGAATCCCCCATCAATCACATTCAGAGTAGATCCACAATCCACAAATACCCGAAATTCAATTAATTCATCCTGAGCAGCAGTAGTGGCAGATAGGAATACCCCCTTAGAATTTAAACAGGCAATACGGGCATGACTGACCATTTTTTTTTCTTTCTTCATACAAAGCACACAGCCCTTAATAAGATGACCAGAATTTCCGCAATAGAAACACAAGCCTTCAGAAAGTCGGCGGTCCTTTTCCTGAGAGCGGAGCGCCATTGCCCCAATTTCCATCGGCTCTCCATTGTCAGCACAGAACCTCTCAGGACTCGAAGCTGACATAGCAGAGGATTGGCTCTCATTAACCCTTGCACGCAGTCTCCTGTCCACCCGTATAGCTAATTGCATTGCCTCCTGCAAGTTTCCAGGTGTGGGATAAGCAATCAGTAAATGCTTAACCCTTTCACCTAGCCCTGCAAGAAACAAGCTTTTCAAAGCTGAATCGTTCCACCCCACCTGGGCAGACCACCGACGGAAGTGAGAACAATATTTTTCCACATTACCTGATCCCTGCCTCAAACGTCTTAATTCAGACTCAGCAGATGAGACACGATCAGGATCATCGTACAACAAACCCAAAGCAGAAAAAAAACTATCCACTGAACTAAAGCACGGATCACTAGGTTGGAGAGAGAAGGCCCAAACCTGAGGATCTTTGCGCAAAAGTGACATTATGAACCCTATGCGCTGTGATTCATCACCAGAGGATCCGGGTCTCAAACGAAAATATAATAGACAAGCATTTTTAAAAGAAAAAAAATCTTGTTGTTCGCCAAAAAATAGATCAGGCAGACGTACCTTTGGTTCCACAAAATGCGCTCCAGGGCAGCTACTCACATGTTGTTGGAGCTTGGTCACCTCCAGAGAGAGTCCCTGCAAGCGTTGAGCCAAATCTTGCACCGAGATCATGTTGGAAAACTGGAGGTCTTTCCCCAGAGAAAATCCTTTCCCTTTTTTTTTTTTTTTTTTTTATGGCTGGACTTACTGTTATGATCTGCTACAGAAACTAAGGAAAGGCAGGAGATCTGTCCCTACAATAGAACTAAACTAGATCCCTACGATGTAACGGGGAACCTGATCCTGCGATCAGACCCGCTAAAGTCCTCGGCTAGTCTGAACGCAGACCTATAGATGTGGGGGAGGGATCCCTACAAGATCTAGGGACTGGGATAAGTTGGACACCTCCTAGCAGAAATAGTAGCAGTCAAAGACAAACACACAACAAAAAGTAAAGAGGTCAGAAGACCTAGCAAAACTAACAGAGAACGGCAACAGAGCACCAAGCTAGCTCAACAGTAGTAAATACAAATGAAGTCCAGCAAAGCTAGGAGGGCGGAGCCGGATAAAAAAGGCAAAAATGGTCATGTGACCAGCAAACTAAAAAAAACCTAACAGGAGAGTTGCAACAACTACTCTCTACTCCTTTTCTCTCTACTCTCAACAAGATGGCTCCCACCTTTTATCTGCTTCTCTGTGTCTGAGCTCAGGTGACCTGCACCCAATGAGCTCCTTCCTGTGCTCCAGAAACTGTCCCCTTTTGCTCCCACACCACTGGGTTCTCTCCTCCCTCCCCACTCCAGCCAGGGACATAGTCAGTTGTGCCTGCAATATGGGAGCACCGGCGAGCTGTCCCCCGGAAATGGGGAGTGTATGTGTGTGCAGCTAACTGAGCCCTGGTCCACACTCCATCCTTACCTGGAAGTGGAATATCACACCTCTGGTTGAGGTGCAATACCCCTGAAGCAACTGAACCCTCGGGGCGCTACATTTCCGTAGCTCCGTGAACATGATTTGCGACTGTTTGACAGCTTTAATACATGTGTGGAATGCTGGAAAAACAGGCATTCCTCACATGTATTAAAGCTGTCAAACAGTCGCAAATCACGTTCCCGGAGTGACGAAAACTTAAAGCCCGAGCACACTGAAGATAATAGGTGCTCTCCTGAGCATGCTCGTAAATCTCGAGCAATGAGCATTCTCGATCATCACTACTTGCTATGTGTAGCACAAGTGATCAGACGATGGCAGCTTCAACTCTCCCAAGGAGAATATTAAAGCAGGTAAAAAGTAAAAAAAATGTTTTAAAAAATATTTAAAAAATGTAACAGTTCAAATCACCCTCCTTTTGCCCCATTCAAAATAAAACAATTAAAAATAAAAAATACACATATTTGGTATCGGCGAGTTCAGAATCACCCGATCTGTCAAAATATAAAGAGAATTAATCAGATCGGTAATGAGTAAAAAAAACAAAACTGTAGAATTTTGGTTGCTGCAACATTGCAATAAAACGAAATAACGGGCAATAAAACATCGTATCTACCCCAAAATGGCATCAATAAAAACGTCAGCTCAGCGCGCAAGAAATAAGCCCTCACCCGGCCCCAGATCCCAAAAAAGGAGATTCCATGGGTCTTTGAAAATGGCTCCATTATTTTTTTTTTTACAAACTTTGGAATTTTTTTTCACCACTTAAATAAAAAAGAACCTATACATGTTTGGTGTCTACAAACTCGTAATGACACGGAGAATCATAATGGCAGGTCACTTTTAGCATTTACTGAATATGTTAAAAAAAACAATTGTCAAATTGCACTTTTTTTGCAATTTCACCACACTTGGAATTTTTTTCCCGTTTTCCAGTACACAATATGGTAAAATCAATGGTGTCGTTCAAAAGTACAACTCGTCCGCGAGAAACAAGCCCTCACACGGCCATATTGACTGAAAAAAAAAGTTATGGCTCTGGGTAGAAGGGGATCAAAAAATGAAAATGCAAAAACAAAAAATCCCAGGATGGTAAAGGGGTTAAATGAGCAATGTATATATGTGATTTGTTTTTGAAATCTATGTCTTAATCCACAGTTTTTAATACACCGTATTTTACAGACATTAAAGGTTTTAGAGGAGGAAAATAGAAAAAAAATGTGAAGAAAAAAATGTCATGCTGCATTGTTATGGGGAAGGGTCTCCTGCTGGCACTGTTTATGGCCCCCACACGCCGATGTCAGCTGCCGGAATATTCACTGCTCCCCATGCCCGGGGGTGTGGAGAAAGTTTTAAGAAAATTATACAAACAACCTTTTCACCTACCTAGATTAGTGCCCTTATGGGAAAATCCTAGATTTATTCAGGGTAAACAGAACAAGCTTTGCAAGCAATGGAACCAGAAAGGGATTTATTAAATGATAATGAAGGAAGGCTGCTCACCTGGCAGGAATTCTCAGGGATGTATGATATGGGAGATCATCAATGTCTACAGTACCACCAAACAGTTACTTTCCACAGCTCTATGGTGAGAAATTTCGGGAAGGTGGAAAGGAGGGGTGATTTTGACATATTGATGTGGTCTAGCTCATGGGTAAATTCCCTATCCACAATATATCAAAGGATTAAGAGACAAATTCTGCACACTGTGGTACCTGATTTTTTTATCCATTGGAGTATAGCGCTAAATGACACTTAGATAGATGGTAAACTTTTGACGGGCTTGGATAAAGTAAAAATAACAATGAACAATGGAGAGAAATGCAGAACAAACTGATTCATAATGCCATTTATGCTTTCAATTTTTTCTACAAAGATGCTTCATCACATTATTTATGAAAATGCCCAAAATGTAACCTAAAACCAATTTGTTTGATAGCATCAGGCGATGCCCTTCCACCCAAATGGTGTGGGAAGAGACCCTTCTCTATTTAGATAATGTTTGGAGAATTAAAGTCCCACAGTCTCCTCGGGCATGTTTATTTCATCATATTGTAACAGAACATCGGGAGGATGGGGACAGAGTTCTGTCTATACAGATAATACATGTAGTTCTATTGGTGGTTAAAAAATGTATACTTAGATATTGGTTGAAGAAAGAGACACCTCAATTATCTGAAATAATCAAAACTCTGAAAACCTTATTAGTTTATGACAAACTTGAGTAAGAAAGACAAAAAGAAAAGTCGACGACAGCGTTTTTTCACAAACTGAGATCTTTTAATGAATATAGCAATACACAATCTGATATGTCACAGCTGATGAAAGTATTCTGACACACATCCTGGTATCATACGGAGGAACATAGGGGGACAACAGGATTACTTAAAGTCTAATGGATTCACTTATTTTTACATCTATTCATATAAGGATTTTGGAAAAGTATTTTTTTGCTGTTTTGCTTGCGGAGTTAAAAATTGAATCTGTTAAAATTGTGGAAAAAAAATGATTGGATGGATTTCACACTTATTTATAAAGATGCGGTCTGTGTTGGTAAATGTCATGGAGATTCTAGGATTATAACCCGATTTGTTTGTCTATTTTGTCTCATTAAATAAAGTTTGTTTAAAAAAAATAGATGAGAACACTAGATTCCATCATGACATCATAATTAACCATCACTACTTACAGAAGTGTTTACACCCATATAGTCACTTTGACATTCCGGTGTCATTGCTGTCAGTGAGAAGCTACATAGCTAATCATATACTGATTGCGCTTGGATTTACTTTGGATTTACTTGAAATGTCTGAAATTCCTTCAGACAGACTTCAGGTGTTAGCACTGCTCCAGGGGATTCTTACCACCTACGCCCCTGACATTGTGCTACCACTACCCGATGGCGTCCTCAGCTTCACTTACCGGCTGGTTATGAAGCTTGTGATAGACTGCCTGACCAAATACCACAAAGGTCGTATTAGCTCAGAATATCTTGAGCATTTACAGCAAAACATCTGGACACTCGTACAGGAGGTAAATAGCAGGCAATCTGCACACATCTTATAATAATAATAGAATATGATAAGGGATTACAAGTTTAAGTTTAACCTGTTCCAAATACTAAGATAAGAATAGCCGGGGCCAAAAAAGGGGCATACAGGCTACATGACAAGGGAAATTGAGGTATCTAAAGGGTTAATTGAAATAGGGACAGGAAGGTTGTTACCGTGGGGTGAATGGGATTGGTTAACCTTGTAAGGACCAGGAAATTTGACATTTTTTGCTGTCATTTTTTCATCACTTTCTTTTAAGAGCCATAACTTTCTTATTTTTCTGTTGGCGTTTGTGAGAAGAGTTGTAGCTTTGAGTGGCTCCATTGTTTTTACCATAAAATATACAGTAGTTTTTTGGGGGTTTTGTTTTTACGGCGTTTGTTATGCATTAAAAATGACCTGGAAATATGATTTTCCACGTCATTTCGATTAAGGCGATACCGAATATGCAAAGAAAATTCAGAATATTGCGAAAACATTTTTTTGCTTTGAGTCGCTAAATTCTGAGACCCATAACAATTCTTATTTTTCTGTTGATGGGGCCCAGTGAAGACTTGTTTTTTTACGCTGTAAGATATGGAGGAGAGGAAGGAGGATTTAAAAGGCGGTGCTTGATAAATAGAGGGTTTGGGGAGATGTGATTTTTAATTGTCACAGGCCGATTTACACAAGTCGTAAGCAGTCATGTGTCTTACTTACATGCCTTAGGTGTGGAGGGTGGATGTGGAGATATAAAGGGAACCTGTCGCCTAAAATAATGCTATTAACCTGCACCTCAATTTGCAGGTTAATAGCGTTCTGACATCATGCAGCCGCCACACTGAAATAAACTGTATCTCCCCTGGCAGCCTCGCTCTTTCAGTCATATCGGTGGCGCCGGCAGGCTTTCAGTCACCGTTCTCTGCATAGTGAGCGGCGGCTGTAACCGCACCCGGCACTGACTGACAGCCAGTGCTAATATGGCCGCACAATGTCAGAATGCTACTAACCTGCATATCAACTCCATATCTGCAGGTTAATAGCATTACTTTACATGACAGGTTCCCTTTAGAGGTTTACAAATGACCGGATCCCTCGTTAGCTGTCATGTAGTATTTGTAGTGCCGATATCAGGAGTAACATGGCGACATAAATGGTGTCCTCCATTCTGCACTTTCTCTCATGATTTTCCTTTCTTGTTTATTTCCATCTCTATAGGCTGAAGAAAAATCCCATAGTGGAGAATTGGCCTTTATTAAACAACTGGCCCAGAATGTCCTGCTTGTACTGGAGTATCCGGCCTACTCCCTGGAGCGCCTGGTAAGGAGCCATCGTCTTCTATATCTCATGTCCTTGTTGTCTGATCTTCTCCAGATTACCGTCATATAGCAGAAACTCAGATTTATGGTGGTAGAGGCCTCCCTGTCCGCTCCAGGCAGACACAGGACATTTCATGCCCGCCTGTCTCTGCGGCTCCATCATATGTGAGGACAGTCTGTACTCAGCGGTGCGGAGTTAGTATTTCCGCTTCTGTCTCTCTCGATCATCACAATCTTCCTTCTTATAAATGTTGCAGTCCTGACCTTATACAACCCCTGGCAAAAATTATGGAATCACCGGGCTCAGAGGATGTTCATTCAGTTGTTTAATGTTGTTGAAAAAAAAGCAGATCACAGACATGGCACAAAACTAAAGTCATTTCAAATGGCAACTTTAGGGCTTTAAGATACACTAAAAGAAATCAAGATTAAAAATGTGGTACTCAGTAAGGGTAATTTTTTTCATACCAAGCAGAGGGAAAAAAATATGGAATCACTCAATTCTGAGGAAAAAATTATGGAATCATGAAAAACAAACACACAAAAGAACACTACAATACATCACTAGTATTTCGTTGCACCACCTCTGGCTTTAATAACAGCTTGAAGTCTCTGAGGCATGGACTTAATGAGTGACAAACAGTACTCTTCATCAATCTGGCTGCAACTTTCTCTGATTGCTGTTGCCAGATCAGCTTTGCAGGTTGGAGCTTTGTCATGCACCATTTTCTTCAACTTCCACCAAAGATTTTCAATTGGATTCAGATCCGGACTATTTGCAGGCCATGACATTGACCTTATGTGTCTTCTTTCAAGGAATGTTTTCACAGTTTTTGCTCTATGGCAGGATGCATTATCATCTTGAAGAATGATGTCATCATCCCCAAACATCGTTTCAATTGATGGGATAAGAAGACTGTCCAAAATATCAATGTAAACTTGCGCATTTATTGAAGATGTAATGACAGCCTTCTCCCCAGTGCCTTTACCTGACATGCAGCCTCATATCATCAATGACTGTGAAAATTTGCATGTTCTCTTCATGCAGTCATCTTTATAAATCTCATTGGAACGGCACCAAACAAAAGTTCCAGCATCATCACCTTGCCCAATGCAGATTCGCGATTCATCACTGAATATGACTTTCATCCAGTCATCCACAGTCCACAATTGCTTTTCCTTAGCCCATTGTAACCTTGTTTTTTTGTGTTTATGTGTTAATGATGGCCTATGTTTAGCTTTTCTGTATGTAAATCCCATTTCCTTTAGGCGGTTTCTTACAGTTCGGCCACAGTCATTGACTCCAGTTTCCTCCAATTCATTCCTCATTTGTTTTGTTGTGCATTTCCTGTTTTGAAGACATATTGGATTAAGTTTCCGGTCTTGACGCTTTGATGTCTTCCTTGGGCAACATTGTGTGATGATTTACCTTCTTTTAAGAGTTTGATAATCCTCTAATTTGTTTCAATTGACATCTCTCGTGTTGGAGCCATGAGTCATGTCAGTCCACTTGGTGCAACAGCTCTCCAAGGTGTGATCACTCCTTTTTAGATGCAGATTAACTAGCAGATCTAATTTGATGCAGGTGTTAGATTGGAAATGAAAATTTACAGTGTGATTCCATAATTTTTTCTTCAAAATTTAGTGATTCCATAATTTTTTTCCCTCTGCTTGGTCTAAAATAAATTACCTTTACTGAGTACCTCATTTTTAATATTGATTTCTTTTAGTGTTTCTTAAAGCCCTAAAGTTGCCATTGGAAATTACTTTAGTTTTGTGCCATGTCTGTGATCTGCTTTTTTTTCAACAACATTAAACAACTGAATGAACATCCTCCGAGCCCGGTGATTCCATAATTTTTGCCAGGGGTTGTATATTAATGTGGATTTACTGGGGGAGCGGCTTTGTATAGTTCGTCCAATACTGAAATTATCCAGGAAATCCAATGATTAGTCCTTCCTGTCTATTGTATGTGGTAATGTAGTATTTGTGAAATGTTATATTAATTGTATATATTATATCCATCAGGAAACATCCGAAGGCGACTCCAAAGAGGGGCAAAACGGAAATATTGCTGACCCTGATATCAGTCAGCCGGGGCCGAACCCTGATCTGATGGAAGGTAAGCCGGTCATCTAATATTTTACATACAAATATCAAGTTATAGAGAACGACAGAGAACATGGAGATTTACTCTTCATCCAATGTATGAGGAAGCTGGTGGCTCATGAGCCCCCATGGACTATAATGGAGGGGGTCACAAATGTACAAAGAGGCTCATTGGTCCCCAATCATGTAATTGTTGAGGATTCGGTCAGATCCTGAGCAATGACACGTTCATAGTACAGTATATATATATATAGATATGCCATAAATATATACAGTGTCTGCAGAATATCCTTATTTCTAGTATATTCCATGTACAGGGGTCTTATCATTTCCATTAATATATGGATGTGTTATATAAGTGGTGATATAGACTAATACATGTCGTCTCTTCATTATTTTATCATTATTATAGGAATAACTGTGCCGACAAATACTGATGGTGGAACATCTGAGCCACCAGAGATCATCCAGGAATCTGCCAGTGTAAGTATCATGGGACGTCTGTATATCATCAGATGACGGGTGGGAATTACACATCCCATATAACAATGGGATATCTCTGCTCTTATGTAGATCAGACCTATTATGTGTGACGTTGGTGTTATTATTCTGTCTCCTCCATGTGATGTCCCTTATCCTCCCCTGCAGTACAATGATTTATGTGTATGGGGAATATCCACTTATAATATAATAGTGTCAGTGGGGGGTCCGGCTTTTATCACGTCCTCTACTTCGGTTGCAGTGTAATCAGGGGGGATATAATATAGACGGGAGATCTGGAGCTTTTATACTCCTGCAGCTTCGTTGTCTTAATGTCATTTCTTATTCCTTTTAGGCCTTGATCGGATCAGTGAATCCTTGTAAGGACGACTTTAATCCTATCAAACTGATCAGCTGTGGAGGATTTGGGTGAGCTTTACTTGGTATAATATTTATTTCTCAGGGCTCCTTATAGTGATGCCTATGTCTCTATGTCCTGCCCGCCCAATGCTACCATAGAGAAATTATGGTTGCACATCACTGTCCACATCTAATTGTCTCTCTTCAGGTCAGTTAGGATGTGACGTGGAAGAGGACTTTCCATAGGTGATCATTTATGGAGTGTTATGTTATGGATTTCTAGTGATGGCCACACATCTAGTATTAACCATTAGTACAGGAGATCACTTGATCAGGTCTATGGATGGACTGTTAGTAAGAATTCATAATAAATCATGGCTTTTCTTCCTCCTCAGATCCGTCCACCTTGTTCGCCATACAGACACAAACAAGATATGTGCTATGAAGAAAATGGACAAGCAGAACCTGAGAAAGCCAAAGACCCTAAAATGGGCTTTTCAGGAGAGGGACATCTCTACATTCGCTGATTGTCCCTTTGTGGCCTCCATGTTCTGCTACTTTCCTACTAAATTTCATCTGTGTATGGTCATGGAGTATGCACCAGGTAGGACACATCCATTGTATTTATATCCAGCCCACGTCTGCCTAATCCTAGCACCTTATATATAACCTGAACATGTCCACATGGACGGTTACATGTCCACACCGCATTTACTATAATGTTACTAAGATGCCTTGTGTGTCCTCACTGAGCATGGCGGCAATATCTGCTATGGAGGAAAGGAAGATTTCTCTGTATTCGAACAGTTTTTATAGATGAGAATTTTTCACAGAGAAATAAATGAGAGGCTTGTAGATGATTCCTGGCTCTGTCTCTATGTACAGGGTTCCTCTGCAGTATACGCTCTACATTACACAGTGTATCTCTATATATACCATCCAGTCCCAATATCTCCGCTTGTTTCACATTCACACTCATCATGTGTAATTTACTCTGTAACAGACCCTCACCTGTCAAATTTGCTTTTTCCTGTAGGAGGAGACTGTGGCAATCTTCTACAGCACAGGGGTCCTTTACCTATCACCTTGGCCCGTCTGTACATTGCAGAAACAGTCCTTGCTGTGGAATATCTGCACAGCTATGGTGTGGTGCACAGAGACCTGAAGCCTGTAAAGTAAGTGACCCTTGAGCTATAATAAAGGGGATGAAAGTTAGTTTGTTATACAGTCTATGGGTTATTACTTGGGGCTGACAACATCTTTTCTTTTACAGCCTCCTGATAACATCAACAGGACATATTAAAGTGACCGATTTTGGAGTTTCAAAACTTGGCCTCATGAGACCAACATCAAACATCTATAAGGCTCAAACTATGGACATCACCAAAGAGTTCTGTGATAAAGAGGTCGGCTTTACTTACAGGATCTTCTACTTTACATATCTCATCTCTTTCTCCTTCTCTGATCATTTCTCATCACATTTCCACTGATGTTATTTGTCGTATGTATTGATCATCATCTCATTCTTCTGTTGTTTTCCAGACTGCTGGCACGTCTAGTTACATGGCCCCAGAAGTTATCCTAAGGAAAGGCTATGGAAGACCTGTTGACTGGTGGTCAGTAGGCATCATCCTATATGAATTTCTCTTTGGATATACACCATTTTATAGGGCTTCCCAAAAGGAGAAATTACGCAGTATCCTCAGTGGTAAGTAAAATAATCTGACTGCTTGTCATGTCGCTGTTATTTGGTTTGATTTGTTCCTTGGTTCAGTTTCTAGCTTTTTTAAGGAAAATGCTTTTTTATGTAAATAAATGAAGAGGTTTTATTTCCTGTAATATTTTCTTTTTATATCACAGATGACATTGTTTGGAGATGTAATTCCTTTCCTCCACCAAATGCTCGGGGCATCATCACTCAGCTACTCAGAAAAAATCCAGAACAAAGACTTGGGACAGGTAATATGATTATAGTATTAATAATGACTTATTACACCTCTGGGCAAATGAAGGTGTCCATGAGGATGAGCACTGAAGGTCTCTACCAACGTGTCCATTCCCCATTCTTCATGCTCTAATGTTCAGTTCAGTTCTTTTAAATCTCCAGTTCAGATTAACATAAACTGTATAGATACGGAGTAGTTTCTCTGACAATAACTGTATCGATTTTTTTCTTGTCTTCCTTTTCCAGGAGGGGCACACGAGATCAAAATTCATCCATTTCTGCGTGCCTTAAACTTTAACAACCTTCTAAGTCAGAAGCCTCTGTTCGTTCCTGATCTAAAATCAGATGAGGACACCCGCTATTTTAGCAGTAAGTAAAATGAGATGTTATCGGCAGAAAACTGCTGAGTGTCTTTTCTTTCATTATGTGTGACAATCAGTTCCCATCATAATGAGTAATAACATGGTGACTGTCTGACTGGCTCTTATACTAATAATTTCTCATAACACTTTTACTTTTCAGATCGCTCTGTGGGTTATAAATTTAGGAATTCAGATGATGGGGACACAAGTGAGGACAATGACTGTCCAGAAATCAAAAACTTTGAATCATCTTCTCAAAGGTTTTCCAAAGTAAGTATATCTAAATCATGTAGGTCAATAAAATGAATAAAACCTATGATTAGAAAAAAAGTTTCAAAATATATCTATTTATATTTTATATTTCTTTGTGTTTTTTTAGCTATATACCACCAGTACCAAGATGGTGACCATTGAAGAACCTATGTCACCTCCAGAGTGTACCCCTGAGAACAGCAAAAAACACCCAGACTTGTGAGTAGATTATTATTATTATGAGATTTAGCTCTGATATATGCTCGGACACGAGTAACACAAATCTAAATCCAGCATCCACCACCCCATGATAACTGATTGCTGTGGATCTGGCTTGTGATTACACAGCAATATCAGTTGATC
This sequence comes from Phyllobates terribilis, assembly GCF_046119375.1. NCBI lineage: Eukaryota > Metazoa > Chordata > Amphibia > Anura > Dendrobatidae > Phyllobates > Phyllobates terribilis. The sequence continues at coordinate 572,553 of NW_027363375.1, forward strand.
ATTGCAACGAGCCATTCATTCCCAGCTCTTTATAGGCCAATATTACTAGTTAGACTCCATTCTTGCTGGTAGAATGGGGTCCTAAGCAGAGTATCCCCTTTATGATGTCCCAAATGGCCTTACAGGCAGGTGTTCTTCCTTTTTGTATTGTTTTCACTTGTAATTTACTTGACTTTCTTCTACCAAAAAGGCAGAAAGAATCTCCCCCTTCCAAAACTGATGATGGTGACAATCAGTGTGTCACTGCTAAAAAGTGTGAGTGTGAGTCATCCTCGCCCTCATTGTCAGGTATGTACAGATTTATAGACCATCCCATTATAGGCTATGATAGAAAAGTGTAATGTGAATCTGCATATGAAGGCTCAGATAATGACTTACTTTATTCCCGCTGCCCCTGAGTATTCAATTTTTTGTTTTGGTAAAATCCACCATAAGGTTCCAGAGTTATTGGCAGTTTTAATTAGTGCTAATTTTTATGGTCTTTACAAGGGGGTGGTGCTAACAGGATTATCTGGGGGGGGGGGGGTGTCTTCATCCTCTTCTTCAGTATTATAGTGTGGTAAAGACCATAAAAATGACCACTAAATAAAAAGGCCCCTGTCTGTGGAACTGTAAGGCGGTGTGCTCACAATGCATTTTTAATCGTTTCCGCAGCAGCAATTCCGCCGCAAAAACGCTTAAAAAATGCTTGGTAGAAGGCCTGCCATGTTCCCCAATGATAATCCGCATGTGCTGTGCACATGCTGCAGAAATTTCCGCTGCGGATTATCATTGCGGAAAAATCCGCAGCACTACCAATTATTTTGCAGAAGTTCTGCGTTTTCACCGCCATTGACTTGCATTGGAACGCATGGAATCCGCATCACTGCATCTGTACATGTGGAATCCATGTGTTTCAATGTACGGATGGTACTCGGGTCTGGAGAAGAGGAGACTCTCCTCCAGACCCTCCCCCCCCCTACCATAGAACCTGTAAAAAAAAAAGAATAAAATAAAAAATAAATATGATACTTACCTTCTGATGGCCTCCGGTTCCTTGTCTCGGCTTGCCGGCTGCTCGCGGTAGACTAAAGGACCTGCGCTGACATCATTTAGTCATGTGACGGGTCATGCGACCAATGATGTCGGCAGGTCCTTAAATCTACCGCGAGCTGCCGGCAAGCCAAGACAAGGACTCTGGGGGCATCAGAAGGTAAGTATATTTATTTTTTATTTTTTACCATTCTTTGGGTCACACTATATAAATCCATGCCGGTTGCATGGATTTATATAGTGTGACCAAGTTGTCAAGCACTTTCCAAGTGATGCTAAAATCGCTTGGAAAGTGCTTGACAACCCGCATGCGAAATCGCATGATCCGCATGTCCCTGGCAGGAAAAACACATGTACAATCCGCATGTACAATCCCCATGTACAATCCGCATGTACAATCCGCATGCCTTTTTTGTGCCAGGGAGATGCAGAAACGCTCAGGAAAAAATCCGGAGCATTTCTGCATCGTGGGCACATAGCCTAAGGGGGATTTTAATAAAAACTAAAAACAGAGTCCTCAGGGGAGCAGGGGGAATAAAGTAAGAGTGAATTCTGGACACTTAAGACCTGGTGATGAGTCTTCTTTAACCTTACGCTTAAGTGTTATCTGTCGGATTATATAAAAACACTTTGGTTGCTGCAAGTAATGTCATGTTAATAAGGGGGACACCACATGGCCGCACACAGAAAAGCTACAAGTGCATATTAACCAGTTTGAGTAACTCTATAAACATATAAAATGAATCTTTGAGGAGTTTATAATCAACATCTTTTTCTGACTTCTTATTAGAACCTCCAGTTCAGGAGAGAAAGAAATCTGCAGTAAATCTGAGAAAACAGCAAAGAACAGATAAAGTGGAAGAGGGGGAAAGTAGTAGGCGAGGTAAGTGTGAGGATAACCTCCATGTTGTATGATGTCAGTGAGATAAGTCATGTGGAGCAGATGTCATCTGTCAGTGGTGGAATTGTCACATGTATGATGGCTGACAATGATCAAGCACCTCTGTATGGAGAAGATTCCTCTACCGGCCTCCCACAGAGACACCACAGTAGTGTCCTCTAATATGGAGTCCCATTACTTACATCGGTTTTGCATCTCTTTTATAGGTTCTATCTTCCGCCGGATGATATCATCCTGCCGGCGTGGATTATCCAGGGCTGCTCGCACTATCAGACAAAGCTGCATTTTTGCCCACTGTCACCAGGGCACCAGAAACATCTCAAGGGCAGAAAGCCCTCACATCTAGTGCCCTGAAGAAAGTACAGCACATCCACCATCAATGCTGTACCTGCATGGAAAGAGTTGTACCATCTACTGTACCTGTGGCCGTCTGACCAGCGAGAAATATCTGCAAAAGTCAAAGGCCTCCAAGAACATCTTTTCAACCTTCCATTTAATTCTTAATTTAAAAAAAATAAATTGATTAATGTCCTTTTGAATTGAATTGAATATTACTGACATTTATGGCATATCAATGCTACACATGTTATATCTGTCCAATGGTTTGGACACCAAACATAAGATTAGACAAGACTGAAACATACAGTTTGCACAGCAAGTTGTTTTTACATTGCAGTGTTTGTTCAATTAAATTTTATTGAGTGCTTTTCATAAGGGAACCAGGCAGAAACCACCTGAAATAGACATTGTGTGCACAAAAAGTGGCAACCAAGCTAGGGGGAAACATGCCCTGATCCACTGATTTTATAAGAACTCAGATACTTTTACCTTAGTAGCGCTCTATTTCAGATTCAGGCACAAGAACAAGTTGGATTCTGTGCTGTGCATCCTGGAGGTCCCAGCAGCCACAATCCACCAGAAGCGTAGCTAAGACTTCAAGCACAGGGGAGGCGAAACATCCGAGTGGGTCACTAACCGATATTACCACTATTTGGTGACCATATAGTGGTAGATAACAGCACATATTAAGACTATAGATGAGTGAGCACTAAACTTCTCAGATGCTTGTTACTCGAACCGAACAATTCCTAATGTTCGTGTGCTCATTTCAAGTAACAAGTATAATGGAAGTCAATGAGAAATCTGAGCATTTTTCTGGAAGACCCTACAAGGAGGTCTGGTCGGCAGTGAAAATGTTCAAATGGATGGAAAAAGTGCTGAACGGAAGGAGAACAGCATGGGGAAGACCCCTGGAAGCATCTCTAACTCCCAGTTCGCTGCTGAGAACAATGGTGTGACACTTTTTCTCCACTTTAAGGACTGAGAATAAAACATTCCCAATCAATGAGAAACAAAAATGTTAAAGGGGTTGCCCAGTACTTTAGATTACCCCCACAATGTATCCCCCCTGGGCCCCTAAGGACTTTTGTAATTACCTTACGTTGCAGATAATGCCTGTGAGCGGCGCTATCACTGGCCGCTCACAGGCATCACGTGACCCCCGGCTGCAGCCGGCTCTGATATCCCCTGATGTCACGACAAGTGCTGGCAGCAGCCGGGGGTCTCTCTCTTCCACATTCCACGGTGAATGCCAGGCTGTATTCGGGGTTACCCCCCGCGTCACACCCGGCATCCATCTCACGCTCTCCCTCTCCCCATTCATTGGGAACGCACGGGGTGAATGCTGGGTGTGACGTGGGGGGTGATCGCGCCCACAATCCAGCTGTCACGCCTCACTTGTCGTGACGTCAGCGCGGGGTCACGTGATGCCTGTGAGCGGCGCTATCCTTGGCTGCAACGTAAGCTAATTACAAAAATTCTTAGGGGCCCCGTGGGGATACATTGGAGGGGTAATCTAAAGTACTGGACAACTTCTTTAAGAATCATTTTTTTCCTGTATAATGACTTATACCAAAATTTTATTTTTGATTAACAAATAGATAATTTCAGTGTAATTTATGAAGGAAAAAAAGAACTGCCAAAAATTAGGGATTCTGATACATCCTGTATTAGAATAAAGGAGGGTCTCATGCACATTCTGGTCAATTTGACATATAGTAGTACTTCTAGACTCATAAAGGCTATGCACTAAGTGCAAATCCTGCCAAAAAATGCAAGTAGGGTCATCCATACACCATGGAAGGCACCAACTGTAGTGCCTCATTCAAATATTGTGAACAAAGTATACACTGTGTGCAGAATTATTAGGCAAGTTGTATTTTAGAGGATTATTTTTATTATTGATCAACAACTATGTTCTCAATCAACCCAAAAGACTCTTAAATATCCAAGCTTAATATTTTTGGAAGTTGGAGTGGGGTGTTTTTAGATTTGGCTCTCTTAGGAGGATATCTGTTTGTGCAGGTAACTATTACTGTGCAGAATTATTAGGCAACTTACTAAAAACCAAATATAATCCCATGTCACTTGTTTATTTTCACCAGGTAAACCAATATCAGTGCACAAAATACAGAAATAAACATTTCTGACATGCTAAAACAAAAACCAAAAAAATTAGTGATCAATATAGCCGCCTTTCTTTATGATGACACTCAACAGGCTTCCATCCACAGATTGTGGCCAACACACTTTCTGCAACCCTGTTGGCTATTTGACATGTAACGCTTGATTGTTCGGTGATCACGCTTCAAAAGTTTGGAAATTTCAAGACTGCTGCATCCCTCTGCAAGACATCTCACAATTTTGGACTTTTCAGAGCCCGTCAAACCTCTCTTTTGACCCATTTTGCCAAAGGAAAGGAAGTTGCCTAATGATTAAGCACACCTTCTATAGGGTGTTGATGTCATTAGTCAACACCCCGCCTCATAACAGAGATGCACATCACCAGATTTACTTAATTGGTAGTTGGCTCTCAAGCCTATGCAGCTTGGAGTAGGACAACATGTATAAAAAGTATCATGTGATCAAAATACTCATTTGCCTAATAATTCTGCACACAGTGTAGTTGTGGTACACATACAATAGTGTTCAAACTAATAGCAGTGGGTTAAATAACATGAGTTAAGCACAAAACCTTTATACTAGTTTTTATTTCCATGCATTGGGAACATTGCACACTGTTTTCTAATTCTAAACATGAAGAGAAATGTATATAATTTTTAACTATTTTACAGAAAATAGCAAAAAATGAACAATGGGCTGTTCTAAAAAAATAGCAGTGTCTGCATTTGTCTTTACAAACTCAAAATATGTACTCTTTTTTAGGATTTGGCATTCCTGTGAATCATTAACCTAATACTTAGTTGTATACTCAGTTTTTTAGAACTGCTTCACATGTATGTTGCATAGAGTCAACCAACTTCTGGCACCTGTCAACTGTTATTCCAGCCCAGGATGCTTTGACTACATCCCACAATTTTTTGGCATCTGTTGGCTTTGCCTCAGAAACAGTATTTTTGATGTCACCCCACAAGTGTTCTATCGGATTAAGATCCGGTCATTGGGCTGGTCACTCCATAACCTCAATTATGTTGGACTGCAACCAATAATTTGATCGTTTACTGGTGTGTTTAGGGTAGTTGTCTTGTTGAAACACCCATTTCAAGGGCATATCCTCTTCAGCGTAAGGCAACATGACCTCTTCAAGTATTTTAATATATGCAAACTGGTCCATAATCTCTGGTATGCGGTAAATAGGTCCGGCACCATAGTAAGGGAAACGTGCCCATATCATGATGCTTGCTCCACCATGCTTCACTGTCTTCAGAGTGTACTGTGGCTTGAATGCAGAGTTTAGGGGTCATCTGACAAACTGTCTGTGGCCCTTGGACCCAAAAAGAACAATTTTACTTTCATCAGTCCACAAAATGTTTCTCCACTTTTCTTTAGGCCAGTTGATGTGTTCTTTGACAAATTGTATCCGCTTCAGTACATGTCTTTTTTTAACAGTGGGACTTTGCAGGGACTTCTTGCTAAGAGATTAGCTTCACACAGGCATCTTCTGTCACAGTACTCACAGGTAACTTGAGACTGTCTTTGATCATCTTGGAGCTGATCATTGGCTGAACCTTTTCCATTCTGGGTAATCTTCGATCCATTCGAATGGTATTCCTCTGTTTTTTTCCACGTCTCTCTGGTTTCACTTTCCATTTTAAAGCATTGGAGATCATTATAGCTGAACAGCCTATCATAGTCTGCACTTCTATATAAGTTTTACCCTCTCCAAACAACTTTTTAATCAAAGTACGCTGTTCTTCTGAACAATGTCTCGAATGACCCATATTTCTCAGGCTTTCAAGGAGAAATGCATGTACAACAGGTGCTGGCTTCATCCTTAAATAAGGGCCACCTGATTCACACCTGTGTCTTCACAGAATGATTGACCTCACTATTGAACTCCACACTGCTATTATTTTGAACACATCCCCTAACAATTAATTATTCGAATACACAGACTCATAAACATGCAGATCATGAATGCGGAGTTTGTTGGTTTTCTTAGAATCTACTGCACCAACTGGTAAATTGTTTGTCATGTGGTGGTAATATAATATATACCAAAAACAGTGATTAATCTCGTTAGTCATATTGGACTGCTATTATTTGGAATACTACTGTACATACTATGCACCTCCACTATGGCATCCATGCAGCAAAAAGGAGTCAAACAATTCTCCTGTGACTTTTCACACACAACACTAACAAGAATGGCAAATGCCTGAAGTGAATCGACCAACGTTTGTGGTATCAGACACCTCTTACGCTTTTTCTCTTCCTCTTTTGCGTTGTCATGAGGGAGAAGAGAAAATATCCTGGCATAATGATCCCGCGAATACAGCACATAGCCTATCTAAACATTGTACACTTTTCCATCCTAATCACAACAATCCAATATCCATAACACCCACATATATACCAGAACTTACACAAAACAGATTTAATTCACGCAAAAGAAAAGAAATCTTTTGGATATATAAATTACAAACCATTTGTTCTCTTGGTGTAAATGAAATGACGAAGAAGACCCTATGTTGATAGAAGATGTACAACAATTAACCTCAAAGGACTCTTCAGGATGGACATAATTGTTTCTTTTATTGGAAAAAAAAACTCTCTCCTGAACTGCCCTATTGTGGCCTGTTACGTCATCTACTGGTGGAATACTGAACTGCACCTCATTCATGTGTTTTACTAGAAATTAACAAGGTAATATTAGTAACAGTAACCCCTTTGCGACTTCTCTTTATGACCTCCCCCTCTTTGATGTGGGCTCCGGCGCTGAGCCCGCATCGTTTCAGGCACATGACAGCTGATTTGATCAGATGTGCCCCTAACAGCCACAAGTGGAATTGCCCCTGCCACGTGATCGCGAGGTGCTGATTGGTTGACATGACAACCCGGGGTCTGCAGGAGACCCCTATGGTTGTCATTGTCGACCTGCTATGACCATCGCCCTGCGGTCGGTGTTCATAGCAGATGAGCATTTCTGCTACACATAGCAGGGCTGAAGACTTGCTATTAGTGATGATTGAGCATGCTCATTGCTCAAGATTTACGAGCATGCTCGGACGAGCACCTATTATTATTATTATTTATTATTATAGCGCCATTTATTCCATGGCGCTTTACATGTGAAAAGGGGTATACATAGCAAAAACAAGTACAATAATCTTGAACACAATGTGACAGCGACTGGTACAGGAGGAGCGAGGACCCTGCCCGCGAGGGCTCACAATCTACAAGGGATGGGTGAGGATACATTAGGTGAGGGTGGAGCTGGTCATGCGGCGGTGGTTACTGCAGGTTGTAGGCTTGTGGGAAGAGGTGGGTCTTCAGGCTCCTTTTGAAGGTTTCCACGGTCGACGAGAGTCTGATGTGTTGGGGTAGAGAGTTCCAGAGTAGGGGGGAAGCACGGGAGAAATCTTGTATGCGATTGTGGGAGGAGGAGATAAGAGGGGAGTAGAGAAGGAGATCTTGTGAGGATCGGAGGTTGCGTGCGGGTATGTAACGGGAGACTAGGTCAGAGATATATGGAGGAGACAGGTTGTGAATGGCTTTGTATGCCATAGTTAGGGTTTTGAACTGGAGTCTCTGGGCACTGGGGAGCCAGTGAAGAGATTGACAGAGAGGAGAGGCCGGGGAATAGCGGGGGGACAGGTGGATTAGTCAGGCAGCAGAGTTTAGGATAGATTGGAGGGGTGCAAGAGTGGTAGAAGGGAGGTCACAGAGCAGGAGGTTGCAGTAGTCGAGGCGGGAGATGATGAGGGCGTGCACTAGTGTTTTTGCAGATTCATGGTTGAGGAATGTGAAGATCCGGGAGCTATTCTTGAGTTGGAGTCAGCAGGAAGTGGAAAGGGCTTGGATATGTGGTTTGAAGAAGAGGTCAGAGTCCAGGGTTACTCCAAGGCAGCGAGCTTGAGGGACTGGGGAGAGTGGACAGCCATTGACATTGATAGATAGGTCAGTTGGGGGGGTGAATGGGATGGCGGAAAGATGATGAATTCTGTTTTGTCCATGTTAAGTTTTAGAAATCTAGCAGAGAAGAAGGATGAAATAGCAGACAGACATTGTGGGATTTTGGTTAGTAGGGAGGAGATATCGGGTCCAGAGAGGTAGATCTGTGTGTTATCAGCATAGAGGTGATAATGAAAGCCATGGGACTCTATGAGCTGTCCCAGGCCTAAGGTGTAGATGGAGAAGAGCAGAGGTCCTAGGACTGAACCTTGGGGGACACCGACAGATAGGGGGCGAGATGAGGAGGTAGTGCATGAGTGGGAGACACTGAATGTCCTGCCTGTTAGGTATGAGCAGTTCCAGGATAGGGTCAAGTCTGTGATGCTGAGAGATGAGAGAGTTTGTAGTAAGAGGGAATGGTCCACTGTGTTGAAGGCAGATGACAGGTCTAGGAGGAGGGGGACGGAGTAGTGTCGGTTAGATTTGGCAGTTAGTAGGTCGTTGGTGACTTTAGTCAGTGCCGTTTCAGTAGAATGGTGCAATCGGAAACCAGATTGTAAGCGGTTGAAGAGGGAGCAGGAGGAGAGGTGGGAGGACAGTTCAGAATGGACATGTTGTTCCAGTAGTTTTGAGGCATAGGGGAGATGTGATATGGGGCGATAGCTAGACAGAGAGGATGGGTCAAGGGAGGGCTTTTTGAGGATGGGTGTGATAGAGGCATGTTTGAAGCATGAGGGGAAGACACCAGTTGTTAGTGACAGGTTAAAGAGGTGGGCTAGGGTTGGGATGAAGATAGTGGTAAGCTTTGGGATGAGGTGGGACGGGATTGGGTCAAGCTTACAGGTGGTGAGGTGTGATTTTGAGAGTAAAGAGGAAAGTTGATCTTCCGTAATGGTGGAGAAGGTGGTTTTGAAGGAGGAGGGTTGAGTAGGTGTGGGGAGGGGCTGTGGGGGCTTTAGGCAAAAGCTTTGTCTGATGATGTCAACCTTCTGCTTGAAGAATGAGGCAAAGTCTTCGGCTGAAATAAGAGGAGAGGGAGGAGGCACTGGGGGACGGAGGAGAGAATTGAAGGTGTTGAATAGTTGTTTGGGGTTGTGAGACAGGGAGGATATGAGGGATGCGAAGTATGTTTCTTTTGCGAAGTATTATCTTCAGCATGCTCGGGCTTTACGTTTTTGACTTGCCCCCCTGGGCCGTGGGGTACCCAGAACCGGGCCTTCTGGTGTACGCTGCTGATGGGGGTAGTAGTGGCAACCCGATCCCGTGGCTCAGGGTGGTCAGACCAAAAGGTGGCAGTCTATTTATCAGTGTTTTGAATGTCCAACTACGCCACCCATTGATTGCGTTCAGAGATAACCGCCGCTGCAAGGCAGACCACTGCGGCTGGTGTTGGTGTGCAGCACAGGGATAGGATAACTCCCCACGGGAAGAGTGTAGCCTCAGGGCAGTGTAGGTGGATGCTGGGGGTGATGGTGCAGGCGCAGCAAAGATCACACTGAGTCCAATGGTGCAGTCCAGGGTTTTTACTCACAGTTGTTATCCAAGTCACTTCTGTCAGCAATGACTGCCCAAGTTGTGCTGCGTTCACCAGGTGAGAAGCTCGGTCAACCCCCAGGCAATTCAGGAGTATGGCACAGGACCCCCTTCTGTCCTTTCTCTGGCCTCTCGTGCCCCACTAGTGACCAAACTTCTGTCCAGCTACCGCGGACCGTGTCGGGTAAGCATTGGCCTCCGCTTCCCGCTATCCTATATGGCGCCTTCCTAGCAGGTTTGGCGGGGGGTCGCACCAATAAATGATCACGATCTCCGGTTCTTGGCTGAGGGATGATTTACCAACTTGGGAATCCGGTATCCTTCCACAGCCTGACCCTTCACCCGATATAACACGGGTTTGCAACGGTTGCTGTCCGTTCTGCTCTCTTAGGGTCCCTTCTGCCTTCTTGTTTCTGGAGCCTTTCTACTCCTCTGTCTCTTCTCCTTCCTTCCTTCTCCTTCTTCTCTTCTCCTCTCTGGCCCCGGCCTTCTCTCTAGGCCTGCCTCGTGGAGCTGAGCTCAGGCTGAGCTGCGGCTCCCTGTCAGCTCTGACTGAACTACTGTTATGATCTGCTACAGAAACTAAGGAAAGGCAGGAGATCTGTCCCTACAATAGAACTAAACTGGATCCCTACGATGTAACGGGGAACCTGATCCTGCGATCAGACCCGCTAAAGTCCTCGGCTAGTCTGAACGCAGACCTATAGATGTGGGGGAGGGATCCCTACAAGATCTAGGGACTGGGATAAGTTGGACACCTCCTAGCAGAAATAGTAGCAGTCAAAGACAAACACACAACAAAAAGCATAGAGGTCAGAAGACCTAGCAAAACTAACAGAGAACGGCAATAGAGCAACAAGCTAGCTCAACAGTAGTAAATACAAATGAAGTCCAGCAAATCCAGGAGGGCGGAGCCGGATAAAAAAGGCAAAAATGGTCATGTGACCAGCAAACTAAAAAAAACCTAACAGGAGAGTTGTAACAGTACCCCCTCTTCTAAGAGGATCCTCCGGATCCCCTAGGCCCAGGCTTACCAGGAAACCTCCTGTGAAACGCTCGGACAAGTCTGGGGGCAGAAACATCATCCGCCCTCACCCATGAGTTATCCTCAGGTCTGAAACCCTTCCAAGCGACGAGATACTGCAAACTCCCTCTATACCGTCTAGAATTTAGGATGCGGGAAATCTCATATTCCCCGTCCTCCACCACCGGAGGAACAGTGGCAGAGGCGTCACCATCCGACACATCAGCTTTTTTCAACAGAGAAACATGAAACACCGGATTAATCCTCCAGGACGTAGGAACCTCCAGCCTAACAGCAGATTGGTTAACTATCTGAAGTACCTGAAAGGGCCCTACGAAGTTGGGACCCAATTTTTTAGAAGGAATCCTCAATCGCAGATTCTTAGAGGACAACCAAACCATGTCACCAACAGCAAACAAAACCTCTTGCCATTTCCTATCAAAGTACCTCTTAGATTTTTTGTTAGCCTCCTGAAGATTACCACGCACATCCGTCCAAACTCTCTCCAAATCACCGGAAAAACTCTCCTCCTCAGGCACAGCCGAAACTAATTTGGAAAATGACCCAAAAGACGGATGTCTCCCAGAACAACAAAAAAAAGGCGAACACCCAGCAGAAGAGGATGTATGGTTGTTAAGAGCAAATTCAGCAAGTGGCAGAAACTCAGACCACCCCTCTTGATTGTCTGCCACAAAACAACGCAAGAACTGCTCAACATCCTGGTTCTTCCTTTCTGTCTGGCCATTAGACTCAGGATGATATCCGGATCAAAACGACAAATGAACTCCCAACCTGTCACAAAAGGCACGCCAAAAACGAGCCACGAACTGAGGTCCCCTATCAGAAACAGTCAGTAGGAACACCATGTAGTCTGACAATCTCCTTGACAAAGGCCTTAGCGAGTGTCTTAGCGCAAGACAGTTTGATGAAGGGAACCAAGTGACACATCTTGCTAAAACGGTCCACGACCACCCAGATGACCGTGAAACCTTCAGAGGGAGGAAGGTCAGTAATAAAGTCCATAGCCAGATGTGTCCAAGGTGCACTAGGAACCTCCAGAGGGCAAAGCAACCCCGCAGCAGGAGCATGCGAAGACTTGGATCTTGCACACACAGTACATTGGCGCACCCACTTAATGACTTCCTTCTGCCATCCAGGCCACCAAAAACTGCGACCCACAAGTCTCTTGGTCTCAGAAATTCCTGGATGACCTGCCAGCCGAGACTCATGACACTCAACAAACAAATCTCTCCTAAAGGTCCTAGGCACAAACAACCTCCCATGGGGAGTGTTAGATGGGGCATTCTCCTGTGCTTTAAGAATCTCATCCTCCAAAACGGAGTCCAAAGCAGCAATCACAACACCTTCTTGTAAAATGGTCTCCTCCTCCTCCTCAACACCGACCATGGGAGAAAAGCTGCGAGACAAAGCATCCGCTTTAACATTCTTGGTACCCGGGATGTAAGTAACGGAAAAATTAAACCGCGAGAAAAAAAGTGCCCACCTAGCCTGACGGGCATTCAAGCGCTTGGCAGCATCAAGATAGATCAGATTTTTATGATCAGTGAAAACCTGAACGGGAAATTCAGCACCTTCCAAGAGGTGACGCCAGTGTTCAAATGCGAGTTTAATCGCCAGCAATTCCCGATTACCAATATCGTAATTAAGTTCAGTCTCGGAAAATTTTTTTGAAAAAAAGGCACAGGGATGTACTCCATCTTTGTTTTCCTGAGACAACACCGCACCAACCCCCACCGAAGAAGCATCAACCTCAACCAAAAACGGCTTAGTCACATCAGGCTGCATAAGGATGGGAGCAGAGGTGACCTCTCCTTTAAAAACACAAAAGCTTCAATGGCCTCAGAAGTCCACTGAACCGCATTAGCACCTTTCCTGGTGAGATCGGTCAGCGATTTGACAATAATAGAAATTTTTTTTATGAATTTTCTGTAATAATTGGCGAAACCCAAAAACCTCTGTATCGATTTCAAACCAATAGGCCTAGGCCATTCCTGTACAGCCTGAACTTTAACCGGGTCCATCTCAAAACCTTCACTGGAGACAATGTAGCCCAAAAAACTAATTCTCTGTACAGTGAACTCACATTTTTCCAGCTTAGCAAAAAGCGAATTGTCCATTAATAACTGTAATACCTCACGTACGCTCCGCCAATGAGACTCCAGATCCGGCGAATAAATCAAAATGTCATCCAAATACACAACCACATCTTTGCTGATTAAAGGTCTAAGGATATCATTAATAAGATTCTGAAAAAATGCAGGAGCATTGGTGAGACCAAAAGACATAACCAGATTCTCAAAATGACCCACAGGAGTGTTAAAAGCAGTCTTCCATTCATCACCCTCCTTCATGCGCAACAAATTGTATGCCCCCCGGAGATCAATTTTAGAGAACCACTTGGCCCCCATTAACTGGTTAAATAAATCAGGAATCAATGGCAGTGGGTAAGGATTGCGTACAGTAATTTTATTAATCTCACGAAAGTCCAGACAAGGACGTAAACCGCCATCTTTTTTTTTTACAAAAAAAAAACCAACAGCCATAGGAGACTTGGAAGGCCTAATGTGACCAGCGGCCAAGCTTGTCTGTATGCATTCCTCCAAAGCCTTTCTCTCAGGAATAGTAAGATTAAATAAACGACTCTTAGGAAGAGTCGCTCCAGGGACAAATTCAATGGTAGAATCATAGTTTCTATGGGGAGGCAAAACCTGCGACTCCTCCTCAGAAAAAACTCTCCAAAAATCCTGAATAGGTACAGGCAATTCCCCTTTATCCACAGCAGCAATGCGCCCGTTACAACACTTGTCATAACACTTAGGGCTCCAGGACTTAATTTCATTGGTAGACCAATCCAGTACAGGATTGTGCAATTTTAACCAGGGTAACCCCAATATTACTGGAGAAGGCAAATTATCCAATACCACCAAATCCAAATTCTCTTGATGAATACCATTAATAGTGAGGGGAAATTCACAGACCTTGTGAGTAACACTCTTCAAGGGAGAGCCATCGACAGAAACCACAGCAATAGGTGATGACAAAGTTTTAGGTTCTAATCTAAGTTTTTCCAAGAATCCCCCATCAATCACATTCAGAGTAGATCCACAATCCACAAATACCCGAAATTCAATTAATTCATCCTGAGCAGCAGTAGTGGCAGATAGGAATACCCCCTTAGAATTTAAACAGGCAATACGGGCATGACTGACCATTTTTTTTTCTTTCTTCATACAAAGCACACAGCCCTTAATAAGATGACCAGAATTTCCGCAATAGAAACACAAGCCTTCAGAAAGTCGGCGGTCCTTTTCCTGAGAGCGGAGCGCCATTGCCCCAATTTCCATCGGCTCTCCATTGTCAGCACAGAACCTCTCAGGACTCGAAGCTGACATAGCAGAGGATTGGCTCTCATTAACCCTTGCACGCAGTCTCCTGTCCACCCGTATAGCTAATTGCATTGCCTCCTGCAAGTTTCCAGGTGTGGGATAAGCAATCAGTAAATGCTTAACCCTTTCACCTAGCCCTGCAAGAAACAAGCTTTTCAAAGCTGAATCGTTCCACCCCACCTGGGCAGACCACCGACGGAAGTGAGAACAATATTTTTCCACATTACCTGATCCCTGCCTCAAACGTCTTAATTCAGACTCAGCAGATGAGACACGATCAGGATCATCGTACAACAAACCCAAAGCAGAAAAAAAACTATCCACTGAACTAAAGCACGGATCACTAGGTTGGAGAGAGAAGGCCCATCCCTGAGGATCTTTGCGCAAAAGTGACATTATGAACCCTATGCGCTGTGATTCATCACCAGAGGATCCGGGTCTCAAACGAAAATATAATAGACAAGCATTTTTAAAAGAAAAAAAATCTTGTTGTTCGCCAAAAAATAGATCAGGCAGACGTACCTTTGGTTCCACAAAATGCGCTCCAGGGCAGCTACTCACGTGTTGCTGGAGCTTGGTCACCTCAAGAGAGAGTCCCTGCAAGCGTTGAGCCAAATCTTGCACCGAGATCATGTTGGAAAACTGGAGGTCTTTCCCCAGAGAAAATTCTTTCCCTTTTTTTTTTTTTTTATGGCTGGACTTACTGTTATGATCTGCTACAGAAACTAAGGAAAGGTAGGAGATCTGTCCCTACAATAGAACTAAACTAGATCCCTACGATGTAACGGGGAACCTGATCCTGCGATCAGACCCGCTAAAGTCCTCGGCTAGTCTGAACGCAGACCTATAGATGTGGGGGAGGGATCCCTACAAGATCTAGGGACTGGGATAAGTTGGACACCTCCTAGCAGAAATAGTAGCAGTCAAAGACAAACACACAACAAAAAGTAAAGAGGTCTGAAGACCTAGCAAAACTAACAGAGAACGGCAATAGAGCACCAAGCTAGCTCAACAGTAGTAAATACAAATGAAGTCCAGCAAAGCCAGGAGGGCAGAGCCGGATAAAAAAGGAAAAAATGGTCATGTGACCAGCAAACTAAAAAAAACCTAACAGGAGAGTTGTAACAACTACTCTCTACTTCTTTTCTCTCTACTCTCAACAAGATGGCTCCCACCTTTTATCTGCTTCTCTGTGTCTGAGCTCAGGTGACCTGCACCCAATGAGCTCCTTCCTGTGCTCCAGAAACTGTCCCCTTTTGCTCCCACACCACTGGGTTCTCTCCTCCCTCCCCACTCCAGCCAGGGACATAGTCAGTTGTGCCTGCAATATGGGAGCACCGGCGAGCTGTCCCCCGGAAATGGGGAGTGTATGTGTGTGCAGCTAACTGAGCCCTGGTCCACACTCCATCCTTACCTGGAAGTGGAATATCATACCTCTGGTTGAGGTGCAATACCCCTGAAGCAACTGAACCCTCAGGGCGCTACATTTCCGTAGCTCCGTGAACATGATTTGCGACTGTTTGACAGCTTTAATACATGTGTGGAATGCTGGAAAAACAGGCATTCCTCACATGTATTAAAGCTGTCAAACAGTCGCAAATCACGTTCCCAGAGTGACGAAAACTTAAAGCCCGAGCACACTGAAGATAATAGGTGCTCGCCTGAGCATGCTCGTAAATCTCGAGCAATGAGCATGCTCGATCATCACTACTTGCTATGTGTAGCACAAGTGATCAGACGATGGCAGCTTCAACTCTCCCAAGGAGACTATTAAAGCAGGTAAAAAGTAAAAAAAATGTTTTAAAAAATATTTAAAAAATGTAACAGTTCAAATCACCCTCCTTTTGCCCCATTCAAAATAAAACAATTAAAAATAAAAAATACACATATTTGGTATCGGCGAGTTCAGAATCACCCGATCTGTCAAAATATAAAGAGAATTAATCAGATCGGTAATGAGTAAAAAAAACAAAACTGTAGAATTTTGGTTGCTGCAACATTGCAATAAAACGAAATAACGGGCAATAAAACATCGTATCTACCCCAAAATGGCATCAATAAAAACGTCAGCTCAGCGCGCAAGAAATAAGCCGTCACCCGGCCCCAGATCCCAAAAAAGGAGATTCCATGGGTCTTGGAAAATGGCTCCATTATTTTTTTTTTTACAAACTTTGGAATTTTTTTTCACCACTTAAATAAAAAAGAACCTATACATGTTTGGTGTCTACAAACTCGTAATGACACGGAGAATCATAATGGCAGGTCACTTTTAGCATTTACTGAATATGTTAAAAAAAACAATTGTCAAATTGCACTTTTTTTGCAATTTCACCACACTTGGAATTTTTTTCCCGTTTTCCAGTACACAATATGGTAAAATCAATGGTGTCGTTCAAAAGTACAACTCGTCCGCGAGAAACAAGCCCTCACACGGCCATATTGACTGAAAAAAAAAGTTATGGCTCTGGGTAGAAGGGGATCAAAAAATGAAAATGCAAAAACAAAAAATCCCAGGATGGTAAAGGGGTTAAATGAGCAATGTATATATGTGATTTGTTTTTTGAAATCTATGTCTTAATCCACAGTTTTTAATACACCGTATTTTACAGACCATAAGGCTTTAGAGGAGGAAAATAGAAAAAAAATGTGAAGAAAAAAATGTCATGCCGCATTGTTATGGGGAAGGGTCTCCTGCTGGCACTGTTTATGGCCCCCACACGCCGATGTCAGCTGCCAGAATATTCACTGCTCCCCATGCCCAGGGGTGTGGAGAAAGTTTTAAGAAAATTATACAAACAACCTTTTCACCTATCTAGATTAGTGCCCTTATGGGAAAATCCTAGATTTATTCAGGGTAAACAGAACAAGCTTTGTAAGCAATGGAACCAGAAAGGGATTTATTAAATGTTAATGAAGGAAGGCTGCTCACCTGGCAGGAATTCTCAGGGATGTATGATATGGGAGATCATCAATGTCTACAGTACTACCAAACAGTTACTTTCTACAGCTCTATGGTGAGAGATTTCGGGAAGGTGGAAAGGAGGGGTGATTTTGGCATATTGATGTGGTCTAGCTCATGGGTAAATTCCCTATCTACAATATACCAAAGGATTAAGAGACAAATTCTGCACACTGCGGTACCTGATTTATTTATTCATTGGAGTATAGCGCTAAATAACACTTAGAGAGATGGTAAACTTTTGACGGGCTTGGATAAAGTAAAAATAACAATGAACAATGGAGAGAAATGCAGAACAAACTGATTCATAATGCCATTTATGCTTTCAATTTTTCCTACAAAGATGCTTCATCACATTATTTATGAAAATGCCCAAAATGTAACCTAAAACCAATTTGTTTGATAGCATCAGGCGATGCCCTTCCACCCAAATGGTGTGGGAAGAGACCCTTCTCTATTTAGATAATGTTTGGAGAATTAAAGTACCACAGTCTCCTCGGGCGTGTTTATTTCATCATATTGTAACAGAACATCGGGAGGATGGGGACAGAGTTCTGTCTATACAGATAATACATGTAGTTCTATTGGTGGTTAAAAAATGTATACTTAGATATTGGTTGAAGAACGAGACACCTCAATTATCTGAAATAACTAAAACTCTGAAAACCTTATTAGTTTATGACAAACTTGAGTAAGAAAGACAAAAAGAAAAGGCGACGACAGCGTTTTTTCACAAACTGAGATCTTTTAATGAATATAGCAATACACAATCTGATATGTCACAGCTGATGAAAGTATTCTGACACACATCCTGGTATCATACGGAGGAACATAGGGGGACAACAGGATTACTTAAAGTCTAATGGATTCACTTATTTTTACATCTATTCATATAAGGATTTTAGAAAAGTGTTTTTTTTGTTGTTTTGCATGCGGAGTTAAAAATTGAATCTGTTAAAATTGTGGAAAAAAAATGATTGGATGGATTTCACACTTATTTATAAAGATGTGGTCTGTGTTGGTAAATGTCATGGAGATTCTAGGATTATAACCCGATTTGTTTGTCTATTTTGTCTCATTAAATAAAGTTTGTTTAAAAAAAATAGATGAGAACACTAGATTCCATCATGACATCATAATTAACCATCACTACTTACAGAAGTGTTTACACCCATATAGTCACTTTGACATTCCGGTGTCATTGCTGTCAGTGAGAAGCTACATAGCTAATCATATACTGATTGCGCTTGGATTTACTTTGGATTTACTTGAAATGTCTGAAATTCCTTCAGACAGACTTCAGGTGTTAGCACTGCTCCAGGGGATTCTTACCACCTACGCCACTGACATTGTGCTACCACTACCCGATGGCGTCCTCAGCTTCACTTACCGGCTGGTTATGAATCTTGTGATAGACTGCCTGACCAAATACCACAAAGGTCGTATTAGCTCAGAATATCTTGAGCATTTACAGCAAAACATCTGGACACTCGTACAGCAGGTAAATAGCAGGCAATCTGCACAAATCTTATAATAATAATAAAGAAGAGTTGTAGCTTTGAGTGGCTCCATTCTTTTTACCATAAAATATACAGTAGTTTTTTGGGGGTTTTGTTTTTACGGTGTTTGTTATGCAGTGAAAATGACCTGGAAAAATGATTTTCCAAGTCAGTCCGATTAAGGCGATACCGAATATGCAAAGAAAATTCAGAATATTGCGAAAACATTTTTTTGCTTTGTGTCGCTAAATTCTGAGACCAGTAACATTTCTTATTTTTCTGTTGATGTGGCCCAGTGAAGACTTGTTTTTTTAACGCTGTATGATATGGAGGAGAGGAAGGAGGATTTAAAAGGCGGTACTTGATAAATAGAGGGTTTGGGGAGATATGATTTTTAATTGTCACAGGCCGATTTACATAAACAGTCATGTGTCTTACTTACACGCCCTAGGTGTGGAGGGTGGACGTGGAGATATAAAGGGAACCTGTCGCCTAAAATAATGCTATTAACCTGCAGGTTAATAGCGTTCTGACACCATGCAGCCGCCACACTGAAATAAACTGTATCCCCCCTGGCAGCCTCGCTCTTTCAGTCATATCGGTGGCGCCGGCAGGCTTTCAGTCACCGTTCTCTGCATAGTGAGCGGCGGCTGTAACCGCACCCGGCACTGACAGACAGCCGGTGCTAATATGGCCGCACAGTGTCAGAATGCTACTAACCTGCATATCAACTCCATATCTGCAGGTTAATAGCATTACTTTACATGACAGGTTCCCTTTAGAGGTTTACAAATGACCGGATCCCTCGTCAGCTGTCATGTAGTATTTGTAGTGCCGATATCAGGAGTAACATGGCGACATAAATGGCTTCCTCCATTCTGCACTTTCTCTCATGATTTTCCTTTCTTGTTTATTTCCATCTCTATAGGCTGAAGAAAAATCCCATAGTGGAGAATTGGCCTTTATTAAACAACTGGCCCAGAATGTCCTGCTTGTACTGGAGTATCCGGCCTACTCCCTGGAGCGCCTGGTAAGGAGCCATCGTCTTCTATATCTCATGTCCTTGTTGTCTGATCTTCTCCAGATTACCGTCATATAGCGGAAACTCAGATTTATGGTGGTAGAGGCCTCCCTGTCTGCTCCAGGCAGGCACAGGACATTTTATGGCCGCCTGTCTCTGCAGCTCTATCATCTGTGAGGCCAGTCTGTACTCAGCGGTGCGGAGTTAGTATTTCCGCTTCTGTCTCTCTTGATCATCACAATCTTCCTTCTTATAAATGCTGCAGTCCTGATAGAAGATATTAGAGATCAGTTGTAGATACAAGTCCCTTATACAACCCCTGGCAAAAATTATGGAATCACCGGGCTCGGAGGATGTTCATTCAGTTGTTTAATGTTGTTGAAAAAAAAGCAAATAACAGACATGGCACAAAACTAAAGTCATTTCAAATGGCAACTTTAGGGCTTTAAGATACACTAAAAGAAATCAAGATTAAAAATGTGGTACTCAGCAAGGGTAATTTTTTTCATACCAAGCAGAGGGAAAAAAATATAGAATCACTCAATTCTGAGGAAAAAATTATGGAATCATGAAAAACAAACACACAAAAGAACACTACAATACATCACTAGTATTTCGTTGCACCACCTCTGGCTTTAATAACAGCTTGAAGTCTCTGAGGCATGGACTTAATGAGTGACAAACAGTACTCTTCATCAATCTGGCTCCAACTTTCTCTGATTGCTGTTGCCAGATCAGCTTTGCAGGTTGGAGCTTTGTCATGCACCATTTGCTTCAACGTCCACCAAAGATTTTCAATTGGATTCAGATCCGGACTATTTGCAGGCCATGACATTGACCTTATGTGTCTTCTTTCAAGGAATGTTTTCACAGATTTTGCTCTATGGCAGGATGCATTATCATCTTGAAAAATGATGTCATCATCTCCAAACATCGTTTCAATTGATGGGATAAGAAGACTGTCCAAAATATCAATGTAAACTTGCGCATTTATTGAAGATGTAATGACAGCCATCTCCCCAGTGCCTTTACCTGACATGCAGCCTCATATCATCAATGACTGTGGAAATTTGCATGTTCTCTTCATGCAGTCATCTTTATAAATCTCATTGGAACGGCACCAAACAAAAGTTCTAGCATCATCACCTTGCCCAATGCAGATTCGCGATTCATCACTGAATATGACTTTCATCCAGTCATCCACAGTCCACAATTGCTTTTCCTTAGCCCATTGTAACCTTGTTTTTTTTGTGTTTAGGTGTTAATGATGGCTTATGTTTAGCTTTTCTGTATGTAAATCCCATTTCCTTTAGGCGGTTTCTTACAGATCGGTCACAGACATTGACTCCAGTTTCCTCCAATTCATTCCTCATTTGTTTTGTTGAGCATTTCCTGTTTGAAGACATATTGGATTAAGTTTCCAGTCTTGATGCTTTGATGTCTTCCTTGGGCAACATTGTGTGATGATTTACCTTCTTTTAAGAGTTTGATAATCCTCGAATTTGTTTCAATTGACATCTCTCGTGTTGGAGCCATGAGTCATGTCAGTCCACTTGGTGCAACAGCTCTCCAAGGTGTGATCACTCCTTTTTAGATGCAGACTAACTAGCAGATCTAATTTGATGCAGGTGTTAGTCTGTAAATGGAAATTTACAGTGTGATTCCATAATTTTTTCTTCAGAATTTAGTGATTCCATAATTTTTTTCCCTCTGCTTGGTCTAAAATAAATTACCCTTACTGAGTGCCTCATTTTTAATATTGATTTCTTTTAGTGTTTCTTAAAGCCCTAAAGTTGCCATTGGAAATGACTTTAGTTTTGTGCCATGTCCGTGATCTGTTTTTTTTCAACAACATTAAACAACTGAATGAACATCCTCCAAGCCCAGTGATTCCATAATTTTTGCCAGGGGTTGTATATTAATGTGGATTTACTGGGGGGGGCGGCTTTGTACAGTTCGTCCAATACTGAAATTATCCAGGAAATCCAATGTTTAGTCCTTCCTGTCTATTGTATGTGGTAATGTAGTATTTGTGAAATGTTATATTAATTGTATATATTATATCCATCAGGAAACATCTGAAGGCGACTCCAAAGAGGGGCAAAACGGAAATATTGCTGACCCTGATATCAGTCAGCCGGGGCCGAACCCTGATCTGATGGAAGGTAAGCCGGTCATCTAATATTCTACATACAAATATCAAGTTATAGAGAACGACAGAGAACATGGAGATTTACTCTTCATCCAATGTATGCGGCCGCTGGCGGCTCATGAGCCCCCATGGACTATAATGGAGGGGGTCACAAATGTACAAAGAGGCTCATTGGTCCCCAATCATGTAATTGTTGAGGATTCGGTCAGATCCTGAGCAATGACACGTTCATAGTACAGTATATATATATAGATATGCCATAAATATATACAGTGTGTCCAGAATATCCTTATATCTAGTATATTCCATGTAAAGCGGTCTTATCATTTCCATTATTATATGGATGTGTTATATAAGTGGTGATATAGACTAATGCATGTCGTCTCTTCATTATTTTATCATTATTATAGGAATAACTGTGCCGACAAATACTGATGGTGGAACATCTGAGCCACCAGAGATCATCCAGGAATCTGCCAGTGTAAGTATCATGGGACGTCTGTATATCATCAGATGACGGGTGGGAATTACACATCCCATATGACAATGGGATATCTCTGCTCTTATGTAGATCAGACCTATTATGTGTGACGGTGGTGTTATTATTCTGTCTCCTCCGTGTGATGTCCCTTATCCTCCCCTGCAGTACAATGATTTATGTGTATGGGTAATATCCACTTATAATATAATAGTGTCTGTGGGGGGTCCGGCTTTTATCACGTCCTCTACTTCGGTTGCAGTGTAATCAGGGGGGATATAATATAGACGGGAGATCTGGAGCTTTTATCCTCCTGCAGCTTCGTTGTCTTAATGTCATTTCTTATTCCTTTTAGGCCTTGATCGGATCAGTGAATCCTTGTAAGGACGACTTTAATCCTATCAAACTGATCAGCTGTGGAGGATTTGGGTGAGCTTTACTTGGTATAATATTTATTTCTCAGGGCTCCTTATGACGATGCCTATATCTCTACGTCCTGCCCGTGCAATGCTACCATAGAGAAATTATGGTTCCACATCACTGTCCACATCTAATTGTCTCTCTTCAGGTCAGTTAGGATGTGACGTGGATGAGGACTTTCCATAGGTGATCATTTATGGAGTGTTATTTTATGGATTTCTAGTGATGGCCGCACATCTAGTATTAACCATTAGTACAGGAGATCACTTGATCAGGTCTATGGATGGACTGTTAGTAAGAATTCATAATAAATCATGGATTTTCTTCCTCCTCAGATCCGTCCACCTAGTTCGCCATACAGACACAAACAAGATATGTGCTATGAAGAAAATGGACAAGCAGAACCTGAGAAAGCCAAAGACCCTTAAATGGGCCTTTCAGGAGAGGGACATCTCTACATTCGCTGATTGTCCCTTTGTGGCCTCCATGTTCTGCTCCTTTCCTACTAAACTTCATCTGTGTATGGTCATGGAGTATGCACCAGGTAGGACACATCCATTGTATTTATATCCAGCCCACGTCTGCCTAATCCTAGCACCTTATATATAACCTGAACATGTCCACATGGACGGTTACATGTCCACACCGCATTTACTATAATGTTACTAAGATGCCTTGTGTGTCCTCACTGAGCATGGCGGCAATATCTGCTATGGAGGAAAGGAAGATTTCTCTGTATTTGAACAGTTTTTATAGATGAGAATTTTTCACAGAGAAATAAATGAGAGGCTTGTAGATGAGGCCTGGCTCTGTCTCTATGTACAGGGATCCTCTGCAGTATACGCTCTACATTACACAGTGTATCTCTATATATACCATCCTGTCCCAATATCTCCGCTTGTTTCATATTCACACTCATCATGTGTAATTTACTCTGTAACAGACCCTCACCTGTCATATTTGCTTTTTCCTGTAGGAGGAGACTGTGGCAATCTTCTACAGCACAGGGGTCCTTTACCTATCACCTTGGCCCGTCTGTACATTGCAGAAACAGTCCTTGCTGTGGAATATCTGCACAGTTATGGTGTGGTGCACAGAGACCTGAAGCCTGTAAAGTAAGTGACCCTTGAGCTATAATAAAGGGGATGAAAGTTAGTTTGTTATACAGTCTATGGGTTATTACTTGGGGCTGACAACATCTTTTCTTTTACAGCCTCCTGATAACATCAACAGGACATATTAAAGTGACCGATTTTGGAGTTTCCAAACTTGGCCTCATGAGACCAACATCAAACATCTATAAGGCTCCAACTAAGGACATCACCAAAGAGTTCCGTGATAAAGAGGTCGGCTTTACTTACAGGATCTTCTACTTTACATATCTCATCTCTTTCTCCTTCTCTGATCATTTCTCATCACATTTCCACTGATGTTATTTGTCTTATGTATTGATCATCATCATCTCATTCTTCTGTTGCTTTCCAGACTGCTGGCACGTCTAGTTACATGGCCCCAGAAGTTATCCTAAGGAAAGGCTATGGAAGACCTGTTGACTGGTGGTCAGTAGGCATCATCCTATATGAATTTCTCTTTGGATATACACCATTTTATAGGGCTTCCCAAAAGGAGAAATTACGCAGTATCCTCAGTGGTAAGTAAAATAATCTGACTGCTTGTCATGTCGCTGTTATTTGGTTTGATTTGTTCCTTGGTTCAGTTTCTAGCTTTTTTAAGGAAAATGCTTTTTTATGTAAATAAATGAAGAGGTTTTATTTCCTGTAATATTTTCTTTTTATATCACAGATGACATTGTTTGGAGATGTAATTCCTTTCCTCCACCAAATGCTCGGGGCATCATCACTCAGCTACTCAGAAAAAATCCAGAACAAAGACTTGGGACAGGTAATATGATAATAGTATTAATAATGACTTATTACACCTCTGGGCAAATGAAGGTGTCCATGAGGATGAGCACTGAAGGTCTCTACCAACGTGTCCATTCCCCATTCTTCATGCTCTAATGTTCAGTACATTTCCTTCATGTTGACTCTTTTAAATCTCCAGTTCAGATTAACATAAACTGTATAGATACGGAGTAGTTTCTCTGACAATAACTGTATCGAATTTTTTCTTGTCTTCCTTTTGCAGGAGGGGCACACGAGATCAAAATTCATCCATTTCTGCGTGCCTTAAACTTTAACAACCTTCTAAGTCAGAAGCCTCTGTTCGTTCCTGATCTAAAATCAGATGAGGACACCCGCTATTTTAGCAGTAAGTAAAATGAGACGTTATCGGCAGAAAACTGCTGAGTGTCTTTTCTTTCATTATGTGTGACAATCAGTTCCCATCATAATGAGTAATAACATGGTGACTGTCTGACCGGCTCTTATACTAATAATTTCTCATAACACTTTTACTTTTCAGAATGCTCTGTGGGTTATAAATTTAGGAATTCAGATGATGGGGACACAAGTGAGGACAATGACTGTCCAGAAATCAAAAACTTTGAATCATCTTCTCAAAGGTTTTCCAAAGTAAGTATGTCTAAAGCATGTAGGTCAATAAAATGAATAAAACCTATGATTAGAAAAAAAGTTTAAAAATATATCTATTTATATTTTATATTTCTTTGTGTTTTTTTAGCTATATACCACCAGTACCAAGATGGTGACCATTGAAGAACCTATGTCACCTCCAGAGTGTACCCCTGAGAACAGCAAAAAACACCCAGACTTGTGAGTAGATTATTATTATTATGAGATTTTCCTCTGATATATGCTCAGACACGAGTAACACAAATCTAAATCCAGCATCCACCACCCCATGATAACTGATTGCTGTGGATCTGGCTTGTGATTACACAGCAATATCAGTTGATCATTGCAACGAGCCATTCATTCCCAGCTCTTTATAGGCCAATATTACTAGTTAGACTCCATTCTTGCTGGTAGAATGGGGTCCTGAGCAGAGTATCCCCTTTATGATGTCCCAAATGGCCTTACAGGCAGGTGTTCTTCCTTTTTGTATTGTTTTCACTTGTAATTTACTTGACTTTCTTCTACCAAACAGGCAGAAAGAATCTCCCCCTTCCAAAACTGATGATGGTGACAATCAGTGTGTCACTGCTAAAAAGTGTGAGTCATCCTCGCCCTCATTGTCAGGTATGTACAGATTTATAGACCATCCCATTATAGGCTATGATAGAAAAGTGTAATGTGAATCTGCACATGAAGGCTCAGATAATGACATACTTTATTCCCGCTGCCCCTGAGTATTCAATTTTTTGTTTTGGTAAAATCCACCATACGGTTCCAGAGTTACTGGCAGTTTTATTTAGTGCTCATTTTTATGGTCTTTACAAGGGGGTGGTGCTAACAGGATTATCTGGGGGGGGTGTCTTCAGCCTCTTCTTCAGTATTATAGCGTGGTAAAGACCATAAAAATGACCACTAAATAAAAAGGCCCCTGTCTGTGGAACTGTAAGGCGGTGTGCTCACAATGCGTTTTTAATCGTTTCCGCAGCAGCAATTCCGCCGCAGAAACGCTTAAAAAACGCTTGGTAGAAGGCCTGCCATGTTCCCCAATGATAATCCGCATCTGCTGTGCACATGCTGCAGAAATTTCCGCTGCGGATTATCATTGAGGAAAAATCCGCAGCACTACCAATTATTTTGCAGAAGTCCTGCGTTTTCACCGCCATTGACTTGCATTGGAACGCATGGAATCCGCATCACTGCATCTGTACATGCGGAATCCATGTGTTTCAATGTGCGGATGGTACTCGGGTCTGGAGAAGAGGAGACTCTCCTCCAGACCCTCCCCCCCCCTACCATAGAACCTGTAAAAAAAAAAGAATAAAATAAAAAATAAATATTATACTTACCTTCTGATGGCCTCCGGTTCCTTGTCTCGGCTTGCCGGCTGCTCGCGGTAGACTAAAGGACCTGCGCTGACGTCATTTAGTCATGTGACGGGTCATGCGACCAATGATGTCGGCAGGTCCTTAAATCTACCGCGAGCTGCCGGCAAGCCAAGACAAGGACTCCGTGGGCATCAGAAGTTAAGTATATTTATTTTTTATTTTTTACCATTCTTTCGGTCACACTATATAAATCCATGCCGGTTGCATGGATTTATATAGTGTGACCAAGTTGTCAAGCACTTTCCAAGTGATGCTAAAATCGCTTGGAAAGTGCTTGACAATCCGCATGCGAAATCGCATGATCAAAACGCTTCACATCCGCATGTCCCTGGCAGGAAAAACGCATGTACAATCCGCATGCGTTTTTTGTGCCAGGGAGATGCAGAAATGCTCAGGAAAAAATCCGGAGCATTTCTGCATCGTGGGCACATAGCCTAAGGGGGATTTTAATAAAAACCAAAAACAGAGTCCTCAGGGGAGCAGGGGGAATAAAGTAAGAGTGAATTCTGGACACTTAAGACCTGGTGATGAGTCTTCTTTAATCTTACGCTTAAGTGTTATCTGACGGATTATATAAAAACACTTTGGTTGCTGCAAGTAATGTCATGTTAATAAGGGAGACACCACATGGCCGCACACAGAAAAGCTACAAGTGCAGATTAACCAGTTTGAGTAACTCTATAAAC